>NC_070618.1:14060537-14660537 GCF_027172205.1 Podarcis raffonei
GGGCACTTCCACACATCCTTGGCTGAAACTTATGAAAATTGTGTAGCCAGATACTTAATCCCAGCATTATTGGTCTACCTCTCTAGCAACTAGAGCAGGGGTTGCTAGTAACTCCTATGGTACCCTTGAAAGGTCTCAGTAAATCACCCATCAAAAATCCACAGTGCTTGAAAGACTGCTTGCACTTCCTGCTCAATTCCTTATGCAGTTGTATGGCCTCTCCTACAAACCCCAGTGGCGACCATTTTGTATCGTGCCATTTTGTATTATATGCTGGCCACATCATAACTGCCACCCACAGCACTCAAATTCCAAATGAGCTCACTGGCCCCCAAAGATTCCCAACCACTGGACCAGAGGTTGCTTACAACAGTATTTTAAGTTTTCAATGAAAATGTCCACAATTTGAAAAACAAACAAACTAAACAGTAAGTAGAAGCTAACATTAAAAAATGTCCTGACTAGCATTTCACCCAAAGGGCTGACTATTCTTATCACATCTCTCCTCTCTGTTCCTGAATAAGTCTATGGATGTATCAATTTAATTGGTGATGAAACCTTGCTCCTTTCCCCCCCAGAAACCCACAGTTGCATCACTAGAGCTGTAACTTATACTTTCCCCTCAAATTTTAACTTTGGAGAATATTGGTGTCAGTGTAAAGACTTGGAGAGACATCTTCCGTTTGATCAAACTGTTTTCAGTCCTCAAAAATTTCTTCAGAGTTTTCACTTAAAGCAACTCTATGGGTCTCATTAGCTATTGTGAGACCTTATGAAATACAGGAGTGGTTTATGCAATGGGGTGCTGGGCAATTTCTTTGTTGTTTACTGCTGATGCAAAACTTTGTCAGGAGGACGAACAATTCGGTTGAATGGCTGCAGGCATTTCCGGGTGAGCAGGTCTGCAAAATAGCCTCAGGTTGTATTAAATATACAGGTATGCAGGTTATGGCTTATTGTAATTTATTACAAAGTGTTTCCTGTAAAGAAAGATATACAGCTGTTGAACATAAAGCGCCTGGCTGTGAAATGGATTGCAGAGTCACTTGCCTATTGATTTCCAGACACAAAATTAAAAAGAGATTATTTGCTGTCCACAGTACAGTGGCCAAGAAGGGCAAAATGTGGAAACTGGTAATCCCCCTACCAAGGAATATATCAGAGATTATGTGTGAGGCCCATTCTAAAAAAAGAGAAAGATCTGCATCACAATATACCATGACCCTGGGGCAACCCCCCCCCCCAATACATCACACCAATTCCTTACTGAATCACAGCACATTTAACTTCTAAGGAAAGAAGGGGGGAAGGGGGTGCAGTTATAGACAATGGACTCAGAAGAAAATAAGATCTCAAAGGGGTCTCGTGAACTCCAATTGACAATAGCAATTGAGTGAAACAGAGCCTTTTGCAAAGCTCTTTTGTAAAGAAAAAAGAAAAAAAGAATTGCTTAGAAAGAAGAAAACATGAAGCTTTCCAATATGTGCAGTGCAATTCTATGTATGTTTACTCAGAAGTCCAATGCTGGGATTTGATGACAGCCCAGATTCTAAAGACCATGGGAGTACGTAGGAACATAAAAGGTAAAGGTAAAGGGACCCCTGACCATTAGGTGCAGCCGTGACTGACTCTGGGTTTGCAGCACTCATCTCGCTTTATTGGCCGAGGGAGCCGGAATACAGCTTCTGGGTCATGTGGCCAGCTTGACTAAGCCACTTCTGGCAAACCAGAGCAGCACACGGAAACGCCTTTTACCTTCCCGCCGGAGCTGTACCTACTTGAACTTTGTTGTGCTTTCAAACTGCTAAGTTGGCAAGAGCAGGGACCAAGCAACGGGAGCTCACCCCATCGCGTAGATTCAAACCGCCAACCTTCTGATCATGTATGGCTATCCATGACTCGTACAAGAGACAAGCTCCCACTTGCATCGTGAGTCTCTGCTTATAAATGGACTGCCACATGGAGCTAGCCACCACAGGGATCTATTGAGCTCTTCCATGCAAATGACGGCCATTTCATATCCAAACTAAGTAAATGAGAATTCATATATCAAGTCCTTGAGGAGTAGGTTAATAGGATATGGTGGGCATGCTTTTGAATAGCAGACTTTTCTTTTTCTACGTTTCCCATGGCTCTTTCAGACTTTCTTTCAAGACGGTAAGAAAAAAAGTCAGAATATGGACTAGATCAATTTACGAGAGCTTTTGATAGCTCCAGATTCTGGGGCAGCTGCCAACAGTGCCTTTCAACAGCATGCATATTTTAAAATAAGCAAGCATTGAAATGCATGACACACAAGGGAAGCTGGCATCATTTCTCGTTCCTTCTATTCAAAATTATTAGTGGAAACAATGCAACTGTGGAACTTTCATACCGTTGATCTTGGGTTTGTGAGATATAATAGGAATATATTCTTTCCCCCTATTGCTATTTTGTGTAATGTGTTGGGAGCTGCGGAAGCAACACTTGCCTTACCATAGGAAAGATTCAGAAAGCTTAAAAGACTTGAAGATGAAGGGAAACTCTATGGTGGACCACCAGATTGTTTTGAAAACGTATATAGAAAATGCTGGCAGACACAGTGGAATGCTGCAATGTAGTGACAGTAGCCAAAGCAAATGGAATAAATTTCTCCTGCTATGGCAGGCATGGGGAACCTGTGGCCCTCCATATGTTGTTGTAATCCAGATGTCATCAGTCCCAGCAAGCATGGCCAATGATCAAGGATGATGGGAGCTGTAGGCAGCAGGTTCCCAGTCCCCCCTCTAAAACCAAACCATTCATGAGACAAGCTTAGGAATCTGCATCAGTGGGGAAATGATTGCGCTTTGAGGCCCCCAAGACCCTCCCCTGTAAACAACTTCACAAGGACACAAATTTTAGTTTAAATTATTGGGCAAATTTTAGGTCACAACTTTATTGATTACAGCAAAGTGAGCAGTATTGGCTTAGGCATTGGCAACAGACTATAACTGACTCCTGCCTCTCTGGCTGGTAGTCTGAAAGGGTAAACACCAAACGAGGGAGCAACATCGATGAAGACCAACCGAAGCTCACCCCGGGGTTCTTGTGGTCCTGGCATGGCCCTAGCCCCTCAAGCAGACTGGACGAGATCCAGGATCCTCAGATTCCTTTACCGGAATACCCTATTTCTGGAGGGGCAAGTGATGGCCA
Organism: Podarcis raffonei; assembly: GCF_027172205.1. Taxonomy (NCBI): domain Eukaryota; kingdom Metazoa; phylum Chordata; class Lepidosauria; order Squamata; family Lacertidae; genus Podarcis; species Podarcis raffonei. The sequence continues at coordinate 14,063,712 of NC_070618.1, forward strand.
CACCTCCCCTCCTCCACATTTCAATAAGCCAATGCCTAACCGCCAAACCTTACAAGTTGTGATGATTGCTGAGGGGGTAGGCGGAAATCATGTGGCTATAGCCAAACTGCCAAACGGAAAAAAATCCTACCCAGCCCCTGTTCCAAAACAGGTGACCCGATCCAAAGCAAGGCCAAAGCAGCAACGCCTAACATTAGGGAGGGAGTGTGGGTGTCCAGCAGAGCAAAGCAAGTGCCTCAAATTGCGTCGTGCTACTGGCTTTATAGACCCTGGGAATCACGCTGCCTCACACGATTGGCCCAAACAGCCTGGTGTGATTCTGGGGCCGAAAGCTAAGACTTGCCCTGTACCCCTAAAAATTAACACTGTGGGGGTGTCCTAGGGGCCCGCACGCAACCAGGACCCTCAATAAGTTTCATGATGTTTATGGAGAGGACTATCTCCAGTTTTGCAACAGGAGATCTGAATTATTCACGGGGGGGGGGGGGCTAGAATGGGCATTTCAAAAATCTAAATCATGAAGACTGGCCTTGGCTGCCTTTCAGTTATAATCCCATTGTAGCATGTTTCTTTCGGACAACATAGCTGGGATTGCCAAAGGATGACCAGGCATGGAGTCTCTACTCCTTCATTTGTCCCACCTTTCCTTCACCACCCATTCCTCTTTTACACGTTGGCTTAGCACACAGCAAAATATACTAGCAATGGCCACCAGTGGTGTAGCATGGATTGCCAGTGCTCGGGGCACATGGAGGGTGGTGGTGAGAGGGAGGGAAATGAATGGAGTAGGCATGCACATTAAAATGCCTAACGGTGTCTGCATCACCCAGAAAATCACAACTACAGAGATAAGAAAAGAAGAGTCATTCCATTGTCTGGAAAGGTCACTTCCTGGTTCACATAGAGAAGCACAGTGATAGAAGTGCTGAAATTTTGCACCCTAACAATGATATTATTCATGATGAGAAGTGAACCAGCATCAGGCATTGATCAGAAGACAACAGCACAAACAACTTGAGATAAGTGAATTTCTTACTGGATAAATCCTTTGTCTTATCAAAGCTCTCTATGCTTTCTTCATAGTTCTGGGAATGTCTTGGCTGAGTAGCAAGTTCTTAATATAGTTTGAATATTTGCTTTGGGCAGCATTTGGTGACAATTCTACCCAGCATTACAGAAAAGAACAATTTTACTTTATCTGAAGATTCTTTTTTTGTGGGAAAATAGAACAGTCTGTTGAGATACCATCTGGGCCCAGAGTTTCGACTGCTCTCAAAGATCTTTAATTGCATCCTGTGTTTCTCTATCTTTTTTATTTTTTTTATTTTTATGAGAGAGCAGATTGTGCCAGCATTTTAGCCCATTCAAGTCAGAAACCACAACACGCCTTTCTGCAGTTAGCTGTCATCCATAAAATTGCCTGAGAAATACATGTAGAAAAAGTTGGCTCTGGGATAAATTAGAGATTTAATAGAAATGAAATTGAAAAGATGTCAAACATTTCTTTTGTTTGCTCATTTCACACCCTCCCATCTGCCAAAACATTATAGGCAACATGGACATATAACAGTACAGAACTAGGCATTAGACTAGAAAAACAGATCTGCCTATGAGTCCAGATAAGTTCTATTTAAGTCCATAATCGTTCAGCAGTGGGATAGAGGGGGGATGCTCTCAGTGATTTCAGTTCATATTGTGGGGTAAATCTACTTTGGGGAACTTTTTTGTTCAGAGAAAAGGAGACATGGTATAGGGTTTATAAAATTATGCAGGGCACGGGGAAAGCAAAGAGAGAAAAGTTTGATCCCTCTCTCTCTAATACTGCCAATGTTTTTTTTTCCCCTGTTCATAATTTATCTGTAAATATTCAATAAACCATTTCCATTCTTTTACTAAAATATTGTTATCTTGATTTATTATTCTTCTGGTACGTTTTGCCATTTCTGCATATCCCATAAGATTTTGTATCCATTCTTCCTTTGCTGGGACTTCTGCTTCTTTCCAATTTGGGGGCAAGTACCGGTAGCATTCTTGCCGCTGTAGTCGCATACATGAATAAGTTTCTATACATTTTAGGAAGTTCTGTCACTATAATTCCCAAAAGAAAAGCTTCTGGTTGTTGTTGTTTTACAAACGTTATTTTAAACATCCATTTCAATTCATTATATCTCATTTGTGGATCGAGGGCCCGACCCCCGCTATGTGAAATAAACACACAAGGACACGTGATATAAGGTTAATGGGCAAGAAAAGGCCACAACTTTATTGATTACAGCAGTGAAAAGGTATTGGCTTAGGCATTGGATGACTATAGGAGGTGGGTTTATTCAACAGTAGGTGGAGCCTGTTGATGCTAATCCAACTATAGGCTCACCCCCTGACGTCACCGAGGGTCGTGCCATGGCCTCCCGCCAAGCAGGCATCGGACGGAATACACGACCGCCAGATTCCTTTAACGGAATAACCCACGGTAGATAGCATAGGCGATGGCCACACCTAGCCCTTGACACACATGAATCCAATGCCTAACCTACCCACCAATACCACAAAAGTTGTGACGATTGCTACGAGGTAGGCGAAAAAACCAAAAAGCCTAATGCCAAATGGAAAAATTCCTACCAGGCCCCCCAGACAACCGGGGCGACCAACCTAAGGTCCATAGCAAGGCCAAAAAACCTAGACCCTGAGCTAAATGGGAGTAGAGGGTGGGTGACTCGCTGCAGGACGACGACTGAGGAGGAGGCGGAGCTGGAGCCGCAGCATTAAGCTGCTAAACACGCCCCCCGGAGACACCTGGTTGGCTGCCTCCGGTGGGCGTGGGCACCAGCCAGGTGAGGAGGGGCGGGGGTTAAGGCCCCCGGCCAGGGGCGGAGCTCGGGCTCCCGCCCACAACCACTCCCCTCTCTTCCAGGGAGGAGAGTCTTTCCTAGTAATCTTTAACCTTACTAGAAGACCATCACATATGATAAACAGAATCTTCTTTCTCTTTACATTTCCAACACTTATTTGATTTTGATTTACACATTTTTGCTAACTGACTCGGTGTTAGATACCATCGATACATCATTTTCATATCATTTTCTCTTAGAACATACCATAAGTTTGATCCCTCTCTCATAACTTGTGGACTTCCAGTGCCGAGTGTTCTAAAATTCAGGACAGATAAAGTACACGGTTAAACTATGGAGTTCGCTCCCCCAGGAGGCAGCTATGGCCAACAGCTTAGATCGTTTTAAAAGAGGATTAGACAAACTCATTCAGGAAAAGGCTGTCAGTGGCTACAAGCCATAATAGCCATGCTCTGGTTCCAATGACAGAGGCAGTCTCCTTCTCTGCAGGAGGGGAGAGTGCTCTTGCGCTCAGGTCTTCCCACAGGCATCTGGTTGGCAACTGTGAGAACAGGACCCTGGACTAGATTGACCTGGTCCTGCAAGCTCTTCTCAAGTAAAGTATTAAATCTCATTCATTTCGGGTGAACTCGTTTCTCTCTTCAAATTGCCCACTGGAGACTGGAAGGCTAGCGGCTGAATGACAAAAAAGTGTATCTCTAGAATTGTCTTATGTTACAAATGCTGATCTCAAGTCTGGCTGGATTCCTGAAAAGGAACAATCCACACCACGCTGCAATAGTTTGATTCAGATTCCACATTCACACACTCAAGAATGACACTGTGTCCTCCATTCCATTCCTTTACAGTTTCCCTGGCTTGCATTTATCCTGCATCCCAGATATGCTAATAGAATTTCCAAAATTAATTCCAAACCATGTGCCCTTTGAAGTAGCTTTCAGGCCCTTTATATTTTTTTTTCCAAGTCAATTTTTATTATTTTCTTTAAGTATTCTTTTTGCAACTATCCATTATTATCACAATACATTCCCTTTGACTCTGCCGAGTCTTGACTTCCCTTCCTCCCTGCAGTTGATATATACATCACTTTCTTATCACGTATATTATTCTTATATCTCTACTATTTTACATTGAAGGTATTATTCCAGTCCTGCTAGTGTCTTTAAGTTTTTACAATTCTCCTTTAGATATTCAATGAATTTACTCCAATTGTTCTTGTATCTCTGGTCCTCTTGGTCCCGGATCCTCCCCATCAATTTGGCAAGTTCCACAAAATCTGTCATCTTCACCTGCCACTCCTGGATGGTTGGTATATCTTGTGTTTTCCATTTTTGGGCCAGTAGGGTTCTTGCGGCGGCTTTCAGGCCCTTTAATTGATTTGCATTGTTCCCTTCCATTCCCCATTTGGAAGCTCCATTTGGAAGCTGCTGGAGGGAGCTGTTTACATATTTTGGGTGGGCTGGATTGCCAGTGTGAGTGGGCACAAATGCATAGTTCTTCAACCTAGTAGTCATGTTTTAAATTTATTTTCCAGTAATGCACTGGGGAATTGCTATGTGTTGAACATACAGCACCAATCCTTGCCCAACTGCACTGGCTTCTAATTTTTATGTGTACTGTGTTATTTGTATGATGTTAGCCGCTTTGAGCCTGGCTTCGGCTGGGGAGGGTGGGGTACAAAGAAGAAGAAGAAGAAGAAGAAGAAGAAGAAGAAGAAGAAGAAGAAGAAGTTGTTGTTGTTGTTGTTGTTTATGGGCCCAGTTCCAAAGTGCTGGCTTTGACATATAAAGTCTTACACCATTCAGGACCACAATACCACAATGCTTCTCTCCATATGAACCTACCCAGACCCTGAGATCATCATCTGGAGGTCCGAAGGGAAGCAACATAAGAGTGGACCTTTTCTGAGGTGGCTCGCTCCCTGCTTGTGGAATGCTCTCCCCAGGTAGACTTGCCTGGTGTGTTCATTACATATACTTAGGTGCTGGGCAAAAACATTCCTCTTCTCCCAGGCCTTTGGATAATTAAACCAGCCATGGCCTTTAAAACTGGTGGTGGGGAGTGTGCATTTGTGTGTTTTCATGTTGTAAACTGCTCTGTTATCTTCAAATGAAGTGTGACATAAAATTTTGTTGAATATTAATCATTGTTATTATAGTCGTACCTTGGTTCTCAAATTTAATCCATTCTGGGAGACCGTTTGACTCTTGAAACAGTACAAGAACCAAGGTGCAGGAGCTTCCTGCAGCCAATCGGAAGCCGTGGAAGTAGCGCCGGACATTCAGCTTCTGAAAAATGTTCAAAAACTTCCGGTTTTTGATCGTTTGGAAGCCAAAACGTTCAAGTTTAAAGGTGTTCGGCTTCCAAGGTTCCACTGTACTAGTATCATGGTGAAAAGACACATTCCAGCCAGGCAAAAGCACTCAAGGATGGGCACAGAACAGGACTGGAAAGAGAGCCTTGAAGGCCAAACAGAGAGGCATGGAGGAGTGAATTTGGTCCCTGAGCTTTAATGTATATGCTATGGGTAAGTTTGATGTCTGCAGTTCTTAGAAAACCTTCCGATCACTCCAGTGTTATTGCAAAAATGCCACATTTTAGAGAAGCCTGTGATGCTTTTCAGTGTTATGTTGTTGTTTTGCTTCCCATATACATTTTTTAAAAAATATATAGAATGTGGCAGCTGTCAAAGTGTCATACTTCAAAGAGAATTACAGTGGATACTTAGGTCTCTGCAGCATGTGGGATAAGTTGATTTGGCCTCCAGGACATATAATGACTTAACAGGGATCAGACAGAGGTCTATAAAACCATGATTGGTGTGGAAAGAAAAACGAAAGATATGATTTTTCACTTTCACAGTGGAAGAATGTTGAGGACTTACAAGTAATTTGGCAGTAGGTCTTGGCTGACCCAAAGGCAAGTTTTACACAATGTATAATTAATCTGTGAAATTAATTACCAAGAGGTATGGCGAATTTAGTAGCTGTGCTAAATGCTCAAATTTTTTTGTTTCAGTTTTTAGGATTAAAATAGTAAGCAAAGTAGAAACATTCCTTGGAAAGAAAGAAAGAAAGAAAGAAAGAAAGAAAGAAAGAAAGAAAGGAAGGTGTTTGTTTGTTTGTTTGCCACTTAATTGCCAAAGTGACTTCCAAGTGCTTTACAAGTAAAAAACCCATCAGAAATAATATGAAGGTACGTAATTAAAATACACAGTAAAACTATTCCATTGAAACATGAAGATAAGCATCTACAGTTCAAATGTGCAATAAAAAGCCCATTGAAACAGAATGATTAAAACCACAATTAAAGCAGGAGGTTCAGGTCAGCATGCTTAATTAGGGAAATCTTTACTTTTTTTCACGCGTTACACCCCTTACCTGCTGCTTGGGAAATGTTTTGCTGTGGTTGCTGTTGTTTTACTGATTGCTGCTTATTTCTTTTTTACTTGATTGGTCACATGAGTAGCCCCAGCAATCATCAGTGGTGAAGTGGAGGCATACTAGTTCAGTAGCATTTTTTCAGAACAGCTGTTGTTGTTGATAATAAGAAACGTTTGAAAACCAAAAAGCAGTGGGTGGTTGGCAAAATCCATTGAAAAAATTGAAAAACATTCAGCGGAAGCCGTTCGACTTCTGAAGCACGTTCGAAAATGGAAGCAATTACTTCTGGGTTTTTGGCGTTCGGTTTCCGAACCGTTCGGATTCCGAGATGCTCAAAAACCGAGGTTCCACTGTAAAAGGATCAAACTGAGAAACAAGGACACAGAACTGAAAAAAATATATATCCTTGAATTCCTCTTCTCTCTTCCCAGCTGCTTCTCAAAGTCATGGTCTGGGAAAGGCTCCCAGAGCCGGAGGGTGGGGCAAGACAGGTGGAAAAGCCATTGTCTGGTTAACAAAAGCAATGATGCCATCTGGCAGAATGTCAGGCTTTCCTTGCTCTGCCAAATGATAATGAGACTTTCAAGTGTGTTTGAGATACACGAGCAATATAGGAAGCCAGAGGATGAGGGAGATTACCAAGCAGAGTCTCTGACTAGCAGCTTCTGCCTTCCTGTGGACTATTTCAGCTGAAAAAACCTACTGGAAAATCTCCTGGAAACCTTGTCACTGAAGATTGTTACACTCTCAAGACTAGGACTATGCAGAAGACAAGTTTGTTTGTTACGCTTTTAAGACACAGGAAGACGCAGAAGGAAGATTTCAGTATGAAATAGCATTGCCAACAGGAACTGTACGTTGTAATTGTTGGACTTTACAATCTTTGGACTTTACAACAATAAAAACATATAGAAGGTTAATAGTAATATGATATGTTATTGCCATCAGGAACAGTGCTTTGCATTTTTTTGATATTAGATTACAGTTTTATTAGATATAATGTTATGTTACTTTACAGCCAGTTATGTGTGTGTTGTGGTATTCTGGTAGCCTTCCATTTATTTGGCAGGGCCCCTCTTTCTTGGTAGTTTAAATGGAACCACTTATTTGCAACATACAAGCTCATTTTATAATTAAAAGCTCAAGGCTGCTGAATGGAGTTTAGAATAGGGGTAAATGTTACACCAACATTACTTACCATGGTGCAAATTACTCTGGCTTCCTATAGTTTGGATTGCTCTGATGGCTTTGAAGGCTAGCCGACATGTAGGGAGAGATAGTCAAATGAAAATGATAACAGTAATTCTAATTCATTGCAGTCCTTTCACTGTCAGCCATCATGTTCCATGAATAGGATGCGTGGAACGATTCTTCATCCTCTTTTTACATCCTGTCTTAACGTCGTGCATAGCGGTTGGCTGCTAGTGCCTTGGTAGTCAGTGGCAAATCAATCCAATTATTGGTGTCACTTGTTTATTTGCAAATTATTCCAGTGACAATCTGGTCTGGCAAAACACACTAAGTGCTCTAATTAAAATTGTCTGGGAAGATGGCTGGTGGTTGTCATCGATTTGTTTATAGCGACAGCCCAGGCAATAGTGTGAGCCCTGCAAGCTTGATGTCCTTGAGAATTCTCAAAACAAAACTGAGTAGAACATCCTTCGACATGGCATATTTTACACCTGGGAAAATAACTATTTTCCATAGTTACAGATGATCTCTTTTGATTTGCAGCATATGCTTCATGGAAAGTGTGTTGTGCCTATACTTGATCTTAGCCAAAAGGCCAATAAGTAATGAGTTTTATTATGTCTGATGTGCTATGGGATAGGTGAGCAGATGGCTGCATGTGCTGCTGTTCAGGGAGGTCTGTCAGCAGCTGACTTCAGCATAATGTATAAGTGAGCAAAGAAACAAACAAAAACAAAAAAAACCAGGATGCAAGATGCTTACATAATTTGTGCCGTAAACCTCTTCCTCGAACTCTTGCATAATTGGGGAACATGACCTAGGAATTGGGGAGAAACCCACTTAATCTACACTTTCCAAAGAAATATGAAAATGGATTCATAGCCATCCTTTGAAATTCACACTTCTTTGAATTTTGCAATACAGTTTGGCAGCCATGCAATGTTGCGGGAGGAGTTAGCAGCCAGCATCAGTTCCTTCTAGCTGCTTGCAATCTCTGGGAGCTCATGACCAGGAGCTTGTAACTTGGAATGTCTACAAAATCCAAGAGCAAAGTATGCATAATAATGCATATATCAGTGAAAATATCATGCAAAATTGCATTACGTCAGGGGGAAACGCATTATATTAGGCAAAATTCCAAACAAAAAACTGGCGTATTAGGAGAAATTCACACTAAAATGCTGGTGAATTGGCATAAGGATTTAAAAAATAAATAAATCACAAACTGATTTGGAAATGCGGGAAACTGAACTTAAAAGTGAAAAAAAAAGAGAGAAACTAAAAAAACAACAACATATTTGCCCATCCCTTAAAGGGGCATAATCTAGGCCCTTCAGCTGTCCTAGTCTGGAGCTAGTACAGCAAAAGATTGAAAAAAGAAATTGACCTAACCACTTCACTCTTTCCCACTACTCGCTGGCTATCCAGAAGGTGTAATATGCTTTAAATTGAATATAAAAAAGCATGAAGGAAATCGTGGTAAAACAAAAATGGGGGGAAGTCCTGAGTTCTTGGAGCCCTGAAAGGCAGTGAAAATCTATGCTTACTTCTACCATGGCAACTTCTCTTACATCAGAGAGAATTTCTACGCAGCATCTCTGCAATGAGTACAAAGCTCTAATCAGTGAGCTGGCAGGTTTTTGTATGTGTCAGTTGTTCCTCCCCAAACCATTACTATATAATTGCTCACTAAATCTATTGAACAAACTCAAAGGAACTTGGGCAAAGAGCAACCCTGTGGATCTAATAATTCATGCCAGAATATGATGATCTCTCTCTTTTTTTTTAAGATAATTTTTATTAACAGACCAATCAAATCAAATCAAATCACATTAATTCCAAATTATGTGCTGGATATGTGCTGTATATCTGCTGTGGCCCTCCCTGTCACATCTCCCAGGTGCCATGACCTATGGGCAAGCCTGGTTGAAGTTACAGCTCAGTCACACATTGAAGGCTGTAGGTTCTGCAGCTCTGACCTGCTAGAATTGACCCATTTGTGGACCTCTTCCCTGTATCTGTTGCAACCACGCAACTTCATTTACATCTCTGGAATTTATTTCATGTGTGCATTTATTTTTGTGCACTCTTCATATCGAGAGCTGCAGATTGTAACTGTGGCTGTTCACAAGAGATGGTTATCCCTTCAGCAACATGCTTATCTCCACTATACATTACGTGTCACTGGGAAAGCACATGCTCTTGTCTCTAGATCAGGTTTGTGCAAACACCACAATGAGAGCTTTTAGGAAGCTGTTCAATTGCCTCAAAGGCATCCTAAAGATGGCATCCTCATTTACCTATTTTGTCTCGGTGGTGATAGCAATACTTATGAGCTGTTGCCAATAAAAAAATTAGTTGACTTAAGCTGAGTTAATGGCTTTATTTCACAAGCCACATGTGTAAAAAATATCAGTTCTTCTTAGCCCTGCTAAATCTTCCCAAGGATGTCATGGCATTATGGATTTTGTTGTGGTTGTTTATATGTGTATTTTAGTGGTGTAAACCTATCAGCAAGCTGGCAGGATAAACTAAAATGATGATGTGTTTCTCCAGCCCATCGTCCTTCCTTCTTCCCAGAAGCAAGGAAATAAAAAATATTAGAGTTCTCACGGGATTTCAGGAATGCAGAGCAGTTTCTACTGTTAGCCTAGGAGTATTACCATAGAACCGTGAATTCAATGCAGTAAAAGCCCATTTTCACCCAGCAGAAAGCCCAGTTGATTGAAATTACTGGGTGGTATCACTCTAAATCTGGTTTAAAGTGTTGAACCTATGGCTTTCTTATCCATCACACACAGCAGCAAGCTCTTTTTGAGAGTAACTGTTTTTTGTGTCCTGTTATTCTAATCTCTCTCTCTCTCTCTCTCTCTCTCTCTCTCTCTCTCACACACACACACACACACACACACACACCTCCAACACAGTCTTTTATCTTTCCCCCATCCCATTTCATATTCCCTAAGTGCAAAAAGAAATGCTATCAATCCTTCATCTTTTGTTTCAACAGCAAAGCAATTGGGAGCTTTGTTTCCTCAAAGAGCTATTGCTTTTCATCCTGACATGCCCAAACAACCAGTTCCTGACCACTTCAGCCAGATCTCAATCACTTTCAGGTCATTCATAGATCACTGTGTTTCTCCATAGAAATGTGAGATCCAATAAACCAGAATTTTTCATCCTTGGGTCCCCAGTTGTGGTTCCCATAATTCCCAGCCAGGTTAGCCAATGGTTGAGGGTTGATGGGAACGTTGCAGTCCAACATCTGGGGACCCAAGGCTCAATAAGGCTTCAATAGACATAACACTATTCGTTTACAATCAGTGGGGAAGGGGGCAGGATTCCTGGCAGTAGGGAGAATTCTGAGCATGTTCAGCAGTATATTCTTGGAACCCCTCTTCCTCTTCCCATCTCATTGCGGAAAGTTTTGATGTGGAACCAGTACCTGCTGGGATGTTGGGAGAATGAGTTTCATGCAGACCCCTGCCACTGCTGCACTCTTAGCCCACAATGGATTGCTGTTTCTTAGTGATCTTTGTTGTGGATCAAACAGAGCTGGCAGAATGGAATGGCAAACTTGCACATATGAAGGCAAGTCCCTCAGACTCAAACGTTTCATAATCTCAGGTAGCAGCTTGAACATAGGCAGAGTTAGCCTTGCACTGGCATGTACAGGACCCTTCAGATCTTACAGTGTACAGTATAGGTTGGGGATTGTACCTGGTGATATTATTATTATTATTATTATTATTATTATTATTATTATTATTATTTCTACCCCACTCTGGGTGGCTTCCAACAAAAGATTAAAAATACATTAGAACATCAGTCATTAAAAACTTCCCTAAACTTCCCTAAAGCCTTCAGATATCTTCTAAAAGTCTGGTAGTTGTTTTTCTCTTTGACATCTGGTGGGAGGGCATTCCACAGGGTGGGCACCACTACCGAGAAGGCCTCTGCCTGGTTCCCTGTAGCTTCACTTCTCACAGTGAGGGAAAAACCAGAAGGCCCTCGGAGCTGGACCTCAGTGTCCAGGTTGAACGATGGGGGTGGAGACGCTCCTTCAGGTATACAGGGCCGAGGCCATTTAGGACTTTAAAGGTCAGCACCAACACTTTGAATTGTGCTCGGAAACGTACTGGGAGCCAATGTAGGTCTTTCAAGACTGGTGTTATGTGGTCATATGTATTGCACCACCCCTATCCACAATACATGAAGCGTGTCTCATCTCTACTGGTTTTGAAAACAGGCCATGAAGAGTGTTTTGTTGTCTTTTTAGTTCTGTGTCAAAGTCTATCTTCCAATTTTCTGAAAGTTTTATTCCCCTGGTAACAGACATACTTTTTTTTGTATAATTTTAATTGAGTTTTTCTATTTTACATTTTAGAATATTCATTTAAACAACCTTAAAATCTCAGTGACTTCCGTTCTCCTTCCATGGTTCAACTTGCATGCCATAGATCCCTGCATATTTTACATAAACTAAGCCATTCAGTATTCCATTTTTACATCCATCAAAACTTATTTACACTGTTGCATTTATCTTAATGCTGCCAATGTTTTCAAATGTACACAATTTCCACCCATATATTCATTAAACATTTTCCAATCTTCTTTAAATGTATATTCTTCTTGTTCTCTTATTCTATCAGTTAAGTCTGCCAGCCACACGTATTCCATCAGTTTAAGTTGCCATTCTTCTTTAGCCGGGACTTCACTCTTTTTCCACTTGGGAAACACAGGCCACAGTAGTGGCATACATAAATAACCTTTTTGACACCTGGGAATTTCCATCTGAATTATCCCCAACAAAAAGGACTCTGTTTTTTGTTGTTTTTTTTGAAAAGTACTTTTAAACATTTCCCCCCAAATTCATTATAAATTATTTCCTAATACACGTTTACCCTTTTACAAGTCCACAACATATGATAAAACATACCCTCAACCTCATTGCATCTCCAGCACTTAACTAAACAGACTTTCATCCCCACCTCACCCCATATTGTCAGGAAACTTTAGAATTTCTTTAGCATTTCTATGAGAGCTACATGGTTTGACCCTACCTTATCGTTGTGTTGTAGCACAGGGAGGTGGGTGCATGTTGCATTCAACATAACACTAAGTAAGCCTCTCCAGGGTTCTAAAACTTCTGCTTGTGCAACAGGCCTCTCCATTCTCCTTCTGTGCACCCCTTAAATCTTTTATTGGGGTTTTCCACAACCTATCAGAGAAGATTAGGTAACAGTGCAGGCATGGGGCAGGGGAGAAGAGGAGAAATGTCCCATTGTGCAAGCACAGGTAGAAATAAAAGGACTGGCTAAGAGCAGACTGAAACAGGAAAGGCTATGTCCCATTTGCCTAAATGGACCAGACTTCATTGCTTAGCTATGGTCTCACTCACTGTAGGGTGAGAAGCTTGCCATAGAGAGAGGTGAATCCCATTAGCTCAGCTCTTGAAGAGGTGAGGCTCTCTGCAAATTTTAAAAGAAGGAAAGCGTACTCCTTATCCCAGCCAAACATTATCAACACACCCTCTTCCGATTTATTCATTTGTTCAGCAGATACTTGTTTGAAAGGAGGCTTGTTTCTACATTTTTGTATTCTCAAGAGCTTGCACATTTTCAAGAGATTGGCTCTTTCTCTTCCATTTCAAACCCACTACACACACACACACACACACACACACACACCTGGAATTGAGCAGCGGGCCCTGAATTTCATTTTGCTACTGTAAATGAGATTATTGATTTAATGGAGAACACTAAACCCACGGCCTTATTCCAGTAAAATATATTGCTGAAGCATTTTAGAGAAATGCTTGGGATTAGTTATCTTATTTCCTCCTCCCTCTCTTACTTCATTGTGGAAAGTGTTAGAGAAGCAGTCTGTTTAAAAAGAATGGCATATTGGATTCCCATTTAAGATATATGTATAATCCTTCAGTGTGATTATTATTTTTAAGTAAATGACACACATTAGAGCTGACAAAAGAATTGAGTGGGAAAACACTGATACCTGTCACTTTATAAATGAATTATTAGAATATCTGCTTCCAGTTGTCTGAGAAATTTGATTCAGATTGCATTTAAAATGAACCTGCCTAATTGGAGCTTTCCAAAAAATACAAGCGTCAAAAAACAGCCATCCTTTAAAATTTGCCTTTCTCCAAATTTTGCAATGCAATTCTCCAGCCAAGTAATGTGTACCAGAAATGCATCTTCTAGGGCAAAGTGTGCATCACAGTGCATATATTTGTGAAAATATTCTTGTTGTTGTCTTGTTGGACTGTGTATATGATAAAGGGGAGCCATACCGGGGTGAAGGTATCTTCTTCTATTTGTCCCTGTGTCAGTTTCAGTTTACTGGTTAATTTTTCTAGTAGGGCTGTTTCCCATACTATTTGGTACCATTGGTCCATGCTTACTCCTGACAGGTCTCTCCAGTGTCTGGCTATGGTGTTTCTGATTGCTGAGAGTAGGTGGGTTATGGGTTTTTTGTGATGTGAGTGGGCATTACAGTGGTACCTCTGGATGCGAATGGGATCTGTTCTGGAGCCCCGTTCGCATCTAAAAACGAATGCAACCCACGTCCGCGCGTATGCGTGGGTCGCAATTCACCACTTCTGCGCATGCACGTGACATCATTTTGACCATCTGCACATGCACGAGCGGCAAAACCCAGAAGTAACGTGCTCTGTTACTTCTGAGTCGCCGCAGCGCGCAACCCAAAAATACTTATCTTGAAGCTACTTCAACCCAAGGTATGACTGTATTGTCTTGGAATATGTTTAGTAGGGCCAGTTCTGGGGTGATTAGAAATCACCCCCCTTTTAAACATTTTACAGCAGCTTAGTGCAACTAATATCTCCTCTGTGCCACCTGGTTAATAAGCTGTTTTGAAATGCTCCCAGGAAGCAACTGTATGTCGCCATGTGCAGTCCCTTCCTGGGGAATTGTATGAGGAGAAGGATGACTGTCCTATGTACTTATGGTGGGGTTGCTGCCTTGATTTTCCTGTACAATGTCCACCCCTAGCTGACAGACTCCAGCAGCAGAGTTTATAACAGTCTTCCTCAATCTGGTACCCTCCAGATGATTTGGACTGCAACTCCCACCAGCCTTAGGCAGCATGGCCAATGGGCAGCAAGAATGAGGATGCAAGCTTTTTCACCGATGCAAAATCCTGGGGACTGTCACAAAAGCCAAAGCAGGCTTCTTTTCTCTCTCTCTTGCTCCTCCCTATATAGTTGGTAGCCTTGACCATTGGCTTGAGGCAGACTGCTATTGGCCTCTGCCAAGCAATGCATTGCAGTGCCTGCCCTACAGAAAACAGGTCCCCATTATCTCCTTGGCCCCGGGGAAGGAAGAAACTGTATAATGCAATAACATGAGTGATCCGTTCAGTACTAGAAATTGCATTGCCATTTCCTGTGGTTTTGTAGATCCAAGTGCAAAACAATGCACATCACACAAAGAGACAATGCACACAAAGAGAGCAACACACACGCAATATGAGGTTGCTTTGAGACATCATGCTTTGCAGTGCACTTTAGAATTCATTAAAACCAAGCCACAAGGGTATACAAAACTTCCCACTTCATTTTTGCAGCTTTTTCTATGCCGGCAAAAAGTGACCTCACATATTCAGGGCATTTATCTGCGGAAACTGATATGCCATTTTCGCAAGGGTCAGATCTCCTGAGTTCTTAAATTAGTTCACATCTCAGCATCAGAACATGCTATCCTTATTTATTTAAAGGCAAAGGGGTGTGATTTAGATTTGGAGAATTTTCAGGCAAAAACACTTATGCCTCTAGAGTTGCTTGCAAGGTTGTGTGTCAGTGTGTTTCTCCAACACTGTTCTGCATAAAGCACTGCTAATGTGCTACTTTGCAGGGCTGCTGCAGCGTTGAAACTTCTGCCATATTGAAAGCTAATGCTACTGACCAAAATGAAATTGACAGACAGCACAATGCTATATGCGTTCACTCAGAAGTTATTCTTTTTTAGTTTAATTGGCCTTGCCTGAGGTAAATAAGTACAAGAATACTGTCTGTTTTGTACAATTCTTTTCACAATTTGTGACAACCTCCCCACCCACCTCCCACTTTGCACAATTCCTCACAATTTCCCTTTCCTCCTCCCTTATGGCCAGGAGGAAGATTTTGAAACTGTTCACTTTTATTTCACCCCAGTTTCTTAGTTCATTTAAAGCAATCTGGCTTTAGAAACCATGGTTTAAAGTTGGCTGGTTTTAAACAAACCACAGTTAATCTTAGCCACAGTTCATTGGTTAACTAAAAGCAAAAAACAAAGTTTCTAAACTCCTTCTTGTGACCCTTTGGAAGAAGGGAAAGGGAGGGGATATATTTAGGTTCATTCACATAATCCAAACGCCACTGTATCCTTGCATCAAGTACATACAATAATACCTTATAAATAGTTTTTGTCATTTGTAAATGTAACTTTTAAAAGTGTATGTGTCTGCTTGTGTGTTTTAATGTATCCATGTCTGTTTATGCCAGATTGGGTTCATGTGAACATTTCTAAGAGGCTAAATCCGACCTTGGATCCCGAATGCCTTGGAACTCGGACGTTTTGGCTCCCGAATGCCGCAAACCCAGAAGTGATTGTCCTGGTTTGCGAATGTTCTTTTGGAACCCAAATGTCCAACGGGGCTTCTGCGTCTTCTGATTGGCTGTGGGAGCTTCCTGCAGCCAATAAAAACATTTTGGATGTCGAATGGACTTCCAGAATGGATTCCTTTCGACTTCCGAGATACAACTGTATTTCACTGATAGCTTTGACAGTCTTATTCCTGTATGTGGCTTTTTTGAAGGGGGGGCAGAATTATATTGAATCCAGAATTGCTTCCCCAATTGTCATTTCAGGCTGCACACATTGCATTGTATTTTTTTTTAAAAGTAATATACACTGCTTTGATTTATTTTTGTCATAAAAAAACAAGCTATAAATAATAAACTAATTGTATTCATGATGCCACACAAGTAATACATCTCCAGCCAGCGTCTGCACAAAACTGATGCTTCAAGTTAGTCAATCTGTCATTACGGAGCATTTTAGGAAACCACTAAATGTAAAAAGCACCTCAAATTAACTCTCTCAATCTGTCTTCTTCCCCTAACCCATGAATATTCCTTCACTTTGCCTCTCTAAGGAAAAGAAAAGAAAGCTCTCTTCTAACTTCACTATGCACAATAAAATGGAAATAGTTAATTGGATTGGCAACAAAGAGTGACTTCTTTTTAGCAAGCTTGTGAAATGACAAGATGTTGCTTGGACTCTAGAGATAAGGTACCCATGTGTTACTTCGAATTAACTGCTGTAGCACAATAAATTTCAGAGTTTAGATTAATTTGAAACCCGGCGCTGACTGCTAATTAAGCAAGCGGAGGAAACTGTTTTAACTGTAAATGAAGCTGTATACTTGATGGGGCTTAGGAGGTGGCAATTTGCACAAGTTGGGTGCTTTGTGGTGACAGCGGAAAATGTCAGTGGTCACCAAGTTTCCATGGCCAGTTGGTCATGTGCAGACAACCTAATGCAGGCAGAGTCCATCACTGTCACGAACAACCAGGACTAGAGCTGGGATTGACATCAGTGCCCACCTCCCTCAAGCAGTTCCTATGGAGTGTCAGCTGCCACTTGCCCTGACGCCCCTGAGCAGGGTGGCCATTGTTGGGGGAAGGGCCATAACTCAGTGGTAGAGTACCTGCTTTGCATGCATATGGTCATAGGTTCAATCCCCAGGTACTAGGGTTGGGGATGTTCCCTGCCTGAAACCTTAGAATGCTGGTGCCAATCAGGGCAAGTATTATTGGGTTGGATGGACCAATGGTCTGACTGATTATAAGGGAGCTTCCTATGTCTAGGGGCTGGACTGAGGAGGAATGCTCCTGAACCTCCCCAAGAACAGGAGGACAGTATAGATTTAGAACAGTGGTTTGCAGAAGGCCATAATTGAGAGGCTGCAGAGGGGGAAAGCTGGGAAATATTGGGAGAGGAACAGCAGGAGGAAGACGCACCAGGGGAGGGACAGCTGACAGATTCAGTGTCTTTGGAAAGCATTCCTGAGCCCCCCTCTCCCAGGACTAGGCAAGCATTGAGAGTAGTAGAACAGAAAGTGCAGAGGCAGAAAGCTCAGATTAACCAGCACAGGGATTTCATAGAATAGGAGAGATGTAGGGAGTGGGACTTTACTCGGAGCAACGCCATTATTTAATAGTGACTGTGCTGACCAAATTAGGCTTTATCTTTCTCTGTGAATACTGAATAAATTACGTGGTTAGAACTCTTCTTGTTTATCTGCTTTTTGGCTGCCACCGGGGAAGGGATCTGATTCTCTGAAGTCTGACGGGAATCTATATGTTGGGGACCAGCAGTATCTGAGTGGCAGAGCAACTGATATGCATGCAGAAGGTTCCACATTCTATTCCCAGCATTTCAAGTCAGGTTGGAAGTCTTCTCTGTCTGAAACCATGGATAGCCTCTGCCATTCACTGTACATGGAACCTTGAGTTGCGGACGTAATCCGTCCCGGAGGCATGTTCACAAGTCGAAGTGTTCACATCCAGAAGCGCTGCGTCTATGCATGAGCGCAGTGCAATTTAGCGCTTCTGCGCTTGCGTGAGCGGCAAAAGCCGGAAGTAACTGTTCCGGTACTTCTGGGTTGCCGCAGGACACAATTTGAAAAGACATAACCTGAAGCAGATGCAACATGAGGTATGACTGTAGTTAATAATGGGATAGATGGACCAATAATCTAACTCAGCATACAGCCATTTCCTGATTTCCTATGCTTACCGAAAAGTAAAAGAAATCCACTATGCTATAGAGGGCCTGGCATGTCATCACTGTGAGGCTTTGAGGGAAATTCAATTGGAGGCCATTTCAAATGTCCCAAAATGACCTAGAGTTTTGGAGCATTGCATGGAAGAAGAAATGGCTGCCTTGATGGCATTTCCCAGACAAGTGAGGCTTCAGTTTGTGGCAGAAGCACCAACTTATGCTAAAAATTGGAGGACATGTGCATAGCCTCCAACATTTCTCTGATGAGAATAGGGACACCTTAAGGAGTGGGATATTCTGGGATCATGTCAAAATCTAAGATGGCTTCTGTAAATCTGGGACTATCCCTGGAAAATAGAGGATCTGCCGGTATTGTGCATCATATGTGTTTGACATCACACGTGTAATGCACAATGTCATGTCACAACACAGGAGGAGCCAGGGGCAGAGCTGAACGCAGCGTCAGCGCAGCTTCAGTGGCCAGCAGCTCCTCCTCTCTGGTGCTTGACCAGTGTGGTGTAGTGGTTAAGAGCGGTAGTCACGTAATCTGGGGAACCGGGTTCGCGTCTCCGCTTCTCCACATGCAGCTGCTGGGTGACCTTGGGCTAGTCACACTTCTTTGAAGTCTCTCAGCCCCACTCACCTCACAGAGTGTTTGTTGTGGGGGAGGAAAGGTAAGGAGATTGTTAGCCGCTTTGAGACTCCTGAAGGGGAGTGAAAGGCGGGATATCAAATCCAAACTCTTCTTCTTCGTCTTCTCTTCCTCCTCCTGCCATGGGGAGCGTTGGGGGGGGATGATCTCAGCCTGTAGAAGATGGTGCCCCCAGTTTGCAGCATTTGGAGCAGAAGCAGACCAGCAGTGACACCTGAGCTGCTTGTGTGCTGATTAATTATATCTTACAGCCATCTTGTCTCACTCAGATTCCAGTTTCCTGAGCATTTGAGGCTTACCAGAATATTTACCTGATGTACAGGAAAGAGAACATCGACTGAGATACCACTGTAAATACCAGACTCTTTTGTGTGAAAGAGGACAGCAGGCCACCCTGGATTGTATTCAACTTTAGTCATACTCACATGAACTAATTTTAACCCAACAATTTTAATGGGTCTACCTTGCTAACATGGGATATAGCCCCTGACTGTGCATGCCTCTCAATGACTGTTCAATGCCTTATGCTTTTTCAACATCATTATCTTTTTCTCTGGGACGCTTGAAACATCAGAGAAATGTCATTCTGGAGCTCTTACAGCTTCCGTTGATTTTCCTCAACTATTTTACCTCAGGAGAAATCATCACATTCACCTCAAATTTGACCAGGACAACACTCATTTTCCCCAGAGCCAAAATAGAAGAGATAAACTTTGCTTTGACTAGGTTGTGCATCATAGTGTTTATAGGATCCCTGATAGTCACTTGGTGTGTACAGACTATTTCCAACATTTAGGTAGTTATGTATTCAGAAGAGCACCACTCATGTCCAATTAGCACTGAATTAGCACTCAGTGGCCATAGACTGCTGACTAACTGGGGAAGGGCAGAAAAGCAAGTCTGAAAGGGGAAATGAATGTCCTGGAAGACAATAATGATGATGATGATGATAAAAATTTATTATTTATACCCCGCCCATTTGACTGGGTTTCCCCAGCCACTCTGTGTGGCTCCCAGCAGAATTAAAAACACAATAAAACATAAAACATTAAAAACTTCCCTAAACAGGGCTGCCTTCAGATGTCTTCTAAAAGTCAGATAGTTGTTTATTTCCTTGACATCTGATGGGAGGGCGTTCCACAGGGCGGGTGCCACCACCGAGAAGGCCCTATGCCTAGTTCTCTGGTAACCTCACTTCTCACAGTGAGGCAAAGGCCAGAAGGCCCTCAGCATTGGACCTCAGTGTCTGGGCTGAGCGATGGGGGTGGGGGGGAGAGACGCTCCTTCAGGTGTACTCGGCCAAGGCCCTTTAGGGCTTTAAAGGTCAGCACTGAATACAAACACAGTACTGAATAGAAACACTCCATCATTTTGTTGTGAGACCCACTTTTTCTACTGACAATTAAAGAGCAGAAAATGGGCATGTCTTTGACATGCAACATGCAACAGCTTAGGCTGGCATTCAACTCCATTTTACTCAGAACAGACCCATTGCAATTAATGAAAATTACTGAGCTTGGTCCATTACTTTTAAAGGGCGTTCTATGAATAACAATCAGTTTAATACCACCCTTAATGTTTCTATAAGCATCACACGAGGGAAATCTAGTGTGCACACCCTGGCTGCAAAAACCCTGGCTGCAAAAAACAAGGCCAGATAATTCAGAACTCCAAAAATTTGGGGGAAGAAATGCAGAAAAGTTTTGGAAGCAGTCCTAACCTGGATTTCAGTTTAACTCACAAAAAAACAGTTTGCAGGATGTTTCGAGTACAGCTCTAAAACTGTGACATATGAACAAGGCCTCTTTTACAAGCAAGTAGAAGCGACTCTCCTTTCCACTGCTGTTAGATTTCAGATTTATAGCAAAGCAAAATATACTTTCCAGTAAACCTTGACCTTAGTCTGTCTCCTGAATACAGATCACATGCTTTGTGATTTGCTCCTCGCCTTTCAAGACTAGCCTCTCTTTTTTACATCTTTTGATCAGAACCCATCACATCATTGTGACTGCAGGTGCAATTTTATCCTGCAAAGTTTCACTTCCATCCCTTGTGTCATTACATTTTTTTATTCAGATGATGACATTCCCTTTGGAAGGTTTTCTTCTAAAGTTAATGTTTTGTTTTGTTTTTGGTATTTGCTTTACACCCAGAAATAGGCTTTCTCATCCTTAAACCTTTTATTCTTGTCTTGGCTGCCATAGTTATGCTATAACACATTTTAATTGTTCACAGTTAATTGTTGCAAAAAAAAAAAAAAGAAGCAGCAGCATTAATTTAAGGCGTGAGGTAAATAGAAGTGTTAGGGAGGAAAATGTATTAAATTAAACAGAAGAGCAGCCTCAAGGACTGAACATCTGTACTAGGTGCAAAATGCCATGTTCAATTCTTCATGGAAGTAGCCACAGTTGAGGAAGGATTTTCTTGCTAGTGTTCCTGACTATACACCTCCTTCATTTTGCATTAATGTAAAGATGATGTCCCAAAACAGTCTAGTAGACAACTGGCTGAAAGCTGTCTTACTTTCAGTTTTTTGGGTTCTGCCCACCTCCCCCCAAGGAGTTGTGGACTCTCCTTCCTTCCTTCCTTCCTTCCTTCCTTCCTTCCTCCCTCCCTCCCTCCCTCCCTCCCTCCCTCTTTCTTATTACAATAAAACCTTGGTTGTTGAATGTAATCCATTCCGGAAGCCCCTTCGGCTTCCTCAATGTTTGACAACCGAGGCACGGCTTCCGATTGGTTGCAAGAGCTTCCTGCACTCAAGCGGAAGCCGCATTGGACGTACTGCTGAATGATCATGCCAATCCTCAATCCCTCATTACTGTTGTGTTGGCTTGGAGGTTTCTAAGCAGAGGTTGGACACCCACCTGCCATGAACACTTTGGTTGAGATTCCTGCATTGCAAGGCGTTGGACTAGATGGCTCTCAGGGTTGCTTCCAACTCTACCATTCTAAGATTCCTATTTCTGTTTCTATTTTTTTCTGATGGATCCATCACACAGGTGCTCCTTTCCAAATGAAGCCTGCCTCTCACTGTCCTCTACTGCCATGCCATCATCATCAAAATATATGGGGAGTGCCTTCGTGACATGGATCACTAACAGGAGCATGCCTATAAACAGTCTTCGCCTCCAGTGAGAGGTGATGCATCTGGATATATTGAATTTGACATTTCTAGTGCAGAGCGGAGCTTCATCACAGTAGCAACTGTTTCATGTCCTGAATACAAATATTCCCATCCATGCCCTCCTAGACATGGGTAAACTGTTGTCATATTTTCCCGGTGAATTTAACATTCTGTGTTGGTGGAGAGTAGGACAGCCTGAGCAGCATGGGTCAATATAAATTAGGTCTTCCTTCCTTCCTTCCTTCCTTCCTTCCTTCCTTCCTTCTTTCCTCTGCAAATTCATTCTGGCATGGTGCCCTTTCTTGTTTTAGAGTTTAAAAATAGACTTTGGTCTAATATGCACATACACGCACACCTGTTAAGAATCCATGTTCTCCGCCCTTCCCCAACACATGATAAATATAAGGAAATGTGATTTGAATACTGTGTGTATAAGCCTGTTTTGCACATTTGTTCTCCATCAAAACCTATTTGTTCACTCATTAAAAACAGGGGAAGCTGTGTATGCAGTGCGCCCACTTAGATAAGGGAGGGAGTGCTTTTCTACAGCAGGGATAAGTGGAATTTGTGGCTCTCCAGATTTTGCCAGACTGCATCCACTATCACACCTGACCATTGGCCATGCTGGCTGGGACTGGTAGGAGTCAGAGTCCAACAACATCTGGAGGTCACCATTTCCCCACCTGTCTGCAGAAGATTACATAGGATCCCCAAAAGCATTTTGTTGAATCAAATAGAAAGGCCACCTAGTCCAACATTCTGTTTTCAACAGTGACCAACTAAATGATTCTAAGCAGCTCACAAACACCTCCCTATTGTTCATCTCCCAGATGTAGTATTCAGAGGTACACAGCCTCTTAGCATCGAGAGCTTTCATAGGTATTGATATTGGTGTTCCATGTTGTCAAAGCGCTGTCAAGTGAGCGCAGGGCATCCGCAGGGCAGGAAAGAATGTGAGGCACGAAATGCAGTTAGCTTTTATTTGCAGAAAGTAACAACACAGTAGAGTCACTCTGGCTTGACTCATTCAACTTGAGATGTTATTGAAACTGACCACCGGCTCCCACTACCCTCTCTAACCTCTCACTCTGCATCCCTCCTGAGCAAATGGAGACTGCGACAAGGGGATGGGCTCCTCCACTAAGCCCTTCCTGGCCCATTGCTCAGCAATGTGCAGGACTCTCCTCGATCAACCTGTCAGAGGGGGAGGAGAGCCAGCAGGGCTGGGGCTGAGGCTGGTCCAGCTGCTGTGTAGCAGGGGTGATATCTGACTCCTCTCTGTCTGAATCTGTGCTCACACTGTGATGCTCAGCTTCCAGCCCTGTCCTGGAAGGACCTCCTTCTTCTGACCCCCCATGATTGTTGAAGACGCCTGCTTCAAGCACCTCCCAGCCCGTCCCTTCACCAGACTGCTCTCCAGTGTCCCACCACCACAATACGGGATCTAAGTTACCATCTTCTGTTTCTTCCCTGCGGAGCTCTAAGGCAGGTGGCATCCATCACTCTTCCTCATCCAGCTAGTCCCTGACACATGTGCTGCTGCTTATGTGGTCAAAACAGCAGCAACCCCATGCAGTAGGGAGGTATCAGAAGGCCTAGCCCCTAGGGCAGCCTTTCTCAACCTTGGGTCCCCAGATGTTTTCGGCCTACAACTCCCATCATCCCTGACCACTGGTCCTGTGAGCTAGGGATCATGGGAATTGTAGGCCAAAAACTTCTGGGGACCCAAGGTTGAGAACCACTGCCCTAGGGCATGGGTAGGCAAACTAAGGCCCGGGGGTCGGATCCAGCCCAATCGCTATCTAAATCCAGCCCACCGACTGTCTGGGAATCAGTGTGTTTTTACATGAGTAGAATGTATGCTTTTATTTAAAATGGGTTATTTGTAGGGCATAGGAATTCATTTATTATTACAGTGGTACCTCGGGTTACATACGCTTCAGGTTACATAAGCTTCAGGTTACATACGCTTCAGGTTACAGAACCCAGAAATAGTACTTCAGGTTAAGAACTTTGTTTCAGGATGAGAACAGAATTCGTGCTCCGGCAGCGCGGCGGCAGCAGGAGGCCCCATTTGCTAAAGTGGTGCTTCAGGTTAAGAACAGTTTCAGGTTAAGAATGGACCTCCGGAACGAATTAAGTACTTAACCTGAGTTACCACTGTATTTTTTTCCAAAATATAGTCCGGCTCCCCACCAAGGTCTGAGGGACAGTGGACCGGCCCCCTGCTGAAAAGGTTTGCTGACCCCTGCTCTAGGGGAACCCCAAGGTTTGCAGAAAATCAAGACATCTATGGGGAAGGGAAGCCCCCAGAGGGTTTCCCCACCCCAGGAAACAGCCTAATTTGGTCAGGACATGCTGTGTGGCAACAGCATTTTGCTGTTGTGGCAGGGACTGGAAAACCAGCTAGGAACGCAGCATCATGAACAAGGACACTCCACGCTACCACAGTTCATCGCAGGTCCCACTTGTCAGGTCTCACAGCCTTTCACTGTCCCTATCAGAGCCAGCCCACCCATAAGGCAGGGTGAAGCACTTGCCTCAGACACAGGAATCACAAGATGCATTGCCCCATCCACCCCACCATTGCTGCGGCCACTGCAATGCCCCATCTTGCTAGCGAGAGGGAGGGGTTCTAGCACGAGGTGTTGCCACACATCTTCCCCACCCCTGGAATGGAGAAGATGAATGGGAATGCCTTGCCCTCACCAAATTCAGCAAGGGGTGTGTGTGTTCTCATCATCATCATTTTTAATTTGTGTATCGTCTTTCTATCTTACAATACTCAAGGCGGTTTACAAGCTGAAGAAAGAAAGAAATGCACATCTTGTAACAATCTAATGCAATACAAAAATGTGATGATGAAACATAACTTTAAAATAAGCAACCTACATCAAAAAAGTAACATTCAACAGTCATTAGAATAGTATAAAATAATATCAGCATATAAAAGTTAAACAGAAATTCTCTCTCAACAGTTACAATAAATAATTTCTAAATGTATAATCCATAAAACAACGGCAAGCCACAGTACGTAAAACGATACAATACAAATTGAGAGGCAGAAACTAGAGGGTGGAGCAAGGCTGATGGAAGGAGCCCTTGCTTGACGATGTCTCTCCCCTCACAGTTCTTCCTCCAGGAACAGCTCACTTATGAGGACTCCTAGGGCCGGAGAGTGATGTTCTGGTGCCAGCGGAAGTGGGTGGAGTACGGCAGGGGCAGGGCGTGGCACATTCCTGTTTCACCTCAGGTAGCAAAACAGGATGGGCCACCCCAGTCCCTGTCATTTGATAATTGGTCTAATTCCTTTTAAAAATCACCTGCGTTAGTAGCCATCACCAGATCTTGTGGTGTAGCCATCACCAGATACCAACAATTCACAATGCAATTATCCTACATTAACTAACTACTGGTAATTAAAAAAAGTCAAAACTCACATCTCACCATTTAGGTTTACAACTGGGCAGGCTTAATCCACTCTGGAGGGCCTGCTGCATCTTCAAATTTCATCCATCTCAGTGAAAAATAAAAATAAAACGTTATAGTCTTTTTAAAATTCCCAATTATAGTGAGGGGACTAGGGAGAAAGCTTTGTATTCAGCAAATCTAATTTGGTCCCAGATAATGAGTCAGAACTGGGACAGTGGCTTTTAAAGTACTCCTAATACTACTAAACTGACTTATTGAAACTGAATCCACCTTAGTAACTAGAGAAAGAGATTTTCACACCAGTTTTCTTCTAAACACTCAAAAGCCCCTGACCTCTGCTGTATATTCTCTCAGCTAACTTTTTTGAAAGTCAAATCCAAAAAACACACTTTCTAAGTATTTGACACTTTTCTTCTTCTTCAAATCTAGCTATTGTACACCTGGACTAATAAGCCACCTCTTGATTCCATAAGTAACCCCTACCTTTCAAAGTGCTTTCATCTCTCCACTCAACAGTAACACATCTCCAGGCGTCTGGATTGCGGAGCTTTCTATTTGGCACAGAGCTCTTGCAGAAGTGTGAAAAGCTGCACATTTTTCCAGTGGGAGTCCTGTCTTAATGGTGCCATGCATGGAGCAAGTGAGAAAAGAGAAACAACTATAGATTAAAAAGGGAAAAAAGAAACCAAGGAAGGGAAAAGGGATTTGGGAAATTGATGTGTTCAGCTCTTTCTGGCTGTGTAAGAATGTAACCCACTGACACAGTGGCCAATTGACCACAAGTAGCCATCCTCCCCTTTGATAACAGCTTGATCATCAGCGTGGAGATAAGGATTCTGTCCTGCTAATATCTGTGCTGATCAAGGTTGCTGGTAAAAATGCTTGTGACTGTCTTGCCTTGTGAATCCGTACCCAGTGCTCTGCATTGCTTTAGGAAAATGGTGGTTAACCTTTGGACTTCCAGATGCTGTTGGACTAGAACCCCATTGTCCCTCCCTACCATTGGGCGTGCTGGCCAAGGCTGATGGAAATCTAACAACATATGGCAATGCAACCCTAGGATGTTTGCATAGGAAGTCCCACTATGTCCAGTGTGGTTTCCTCCTGTCAGGGACTGGCTGGATGAGGAAGACTGGGGGGAGTCTCCTGCCCAGGAGCTCCCCAGGGAGGACAAGGACTTTTTTTTTTAAAGAATATTTATTAAATTTTCCAATTTTTTAAACAAACAAGCAAACAAAACAAACAGAAACATTAAACACAGACATAAAATTCATAAACCATACTTTTAAATAACAAATTTCTCAGACCTCCTCATACTTCTCCTTCTTGTATCCCAAT
Source organism: Podarcis raffonei (assembly GCF_027172205.1). Classification (NCBI taxonomy): domain Eukaryota; kingdom Metazoa; phylum Chordata; class Lepidosauria; order Squamata; family Lacertidae; genus Podarcis; species Podarcis raffonei. The sequence continues at coordinate 14,090,489 of NC_070618.1, forward strand.
TAAGATTATTTGTTCAGCAAATCCTTCATTTAAAGCATTACAGCTTATAACATTACCTTATTTTTCAAACCCTTTCTTTTCCCCATCTATGTTCTTATATATTATTGCAGCTAGAAACCTCTCAGTTTCAATCCAACACCATCTAGCTTTCTTAGATTTTACAATGTTTCTGTAAATAGTCCTTAAATTTTTTCCAATCTTCTTCAGCCGACTCTTCTCCCTGGTCGCGGATTCTGCTCGTCAATTCTGCCACCAGGGAGGACAAGGACTTAGACCCAGGACTCAGCTACATTAGAAGAAACGGTGATTTGAATGCACTATAAGCATGCAACACCAGATGGCACCAGAGAGCAGGAAATTTTAAAACACGCTTTTCCATAGAGATTTTCTTGTATAAATTTCTGACTTATTTATGGTGTTGTTTCCCCCCAGTGTTTAGATCCACCCCCGGGTTCTAGTGGTGGGACAATGGGGAGGAGGCTGGGGAAGGGACAAGCTGGGAGCTCTGGAAGGAGGAGGCTGGAGCGATCAAGGGGGGGAGGTCAGAGGAGAAGGCCCTTTCAGAACAAGGCTAGTGGTCGAGTGTCTCAGGTTGAGCACAGACACAGACAGGGAGGAATCAGAGGGTACACCTTCCATCCCGCAGCAGAACAGTCTCAGTCCTGCTGGCTCCCCTCATCTCACACCCCATTCCAGGAGAGCCCTGCATGTTGTCAAGCCATGGACCAGACAGACCCACATCACAGCCTCCAGCTATTGGGAAGGGGTCCAAAGTGAAAGGCTAGGGGGGAAAGGAGAGGCCAGTGGTCAGTTACTGGCATTGTCTCAAGCTGAAGGAGTCGAGCCAGGGAGACCCCCACTGTGTTACTTTCTGTGAATAAAAGCATTCCAAGCCTCCAGTCTTTTCTTGACCTGAGGAGACCCAGAATTTCCCAGCCAGCCTCCCTAGTAAATGTGTTAAGGATTGCAGCCTAAGCTTCCGGGATGGGTGAATGGAAGGGTGTTGGATACTTCAAACTCTGTCAATATTCACTGCCTGCTCCACCCACCCACAGTTTCACTGCACCAGGGCCTACAACCTGACTTTGATTTTCCCTCCCAACAGAACAAAATTGCCACAATGGGATTTGTAGTTCAGCAGCATTTGGAGAACCAAATGTTCCTCACACCTGGATTACAGTCTGATCCATATATTAGTCCTGGAGGTGCAAATTAAGTCAGTTTGATTAAAAATGTGGACCAAATGAATCTTTCCCCCCACCCATCAGTGGGGGGAAATCTGAAAGATTTAGGACCGCAGTTGGTGCCTGATTCCACACAAAATGGCATTTTGAGCTTCATTTGTATTTCTGGGAAAGACAGCCAATGGATTTTAAGGGAAGCAAAGAAAGCTAGTAAATGTTCAATAGAGCCAGCAAAAATAGCTTGGGATGTGCAGAGCATTTTTAGTGAGTTTAAGTTTATACGTCTCTCTCTTCCTCTGTGGTTATTTAGCCTTTCCAAGGTGGCATATTTCAGCATGCAGAACTCCTGATAACTCTTTTATTGGCTAATTGCTTAGCTTACTAAAGTGCACTTTCAACGGAAAGCAACCACAGACCAATTTGTCAGCTTGTAAGAATCCATCACAAGCTTGTAAAAATCATCCACTTTTCAGAGATTGATGGACTCAGACTGTTGTTTACCAGGAAGCCGAGCAAGCAGTCATGTCAGGGCAAAAGGGACCAAACACTTCAGATATGAATCAAAATTAAAGTCTCTCCAGTGATGATGCCAGAACTGCTCTGATCTTCCTTTTACATTACTGGTCTATGAATGCATACCTAATCTTAACTCCTTTTCTGTACTTGTGTTTTTGCGGTGGGTGGAAAATGCAGACTTTCCAAGTGTTGCTATTTTCCAGGGATGTCCCTGATTTACAGAAGCTGTCCTGGTTTCTGACTTGATCCTGGAATGTCCCACTTTTCCTTTGCATGTCCCTATTTTCATTGGAGAAATGCTGGAGGGTGTGGAGATATCCACCCCCTGAGCTGTCTGAAGGCGACCCTATATACAGAAGGTTTTTTTAAAATATTTAATGTTTTTATATATGTTGGAAGCCACCCAGAGTGCTGGAGCAACTCAATCTTCTTCCTCTTCTTCTTCTTCTTCTTCTTCTTCTTCTTCTTCTTCTTTGGAGATCACTTGTAGTTGAGTAAGATTGTCTTCCATAAACACGATTTTAACAATGAGTCCGTAAGTGACTGTGGAGGCCAATTCTGGATCCACGCATCCTTCCACAGAGGGGACAAAGGTTTCCGGGTGGGAGTTAATCACGGTGTGGATTTGCCAAGTGTGCCTCTTCCTCTTAGCACGTTTCTCCCTTGTGTCCTAAGTTCGAGTGTCTTCAAAGCCCATGACACCTTTGGTAAAGGCTGTTCTCCAATTGGAGCACCTACAGGCCAGTGCTTCCCAGTTGTCAGTGTTTATACTACATTTTTAAAGATTTGCCTTGAGACAGTCTTTAAACCTCTTTTGTTGACCACCAGCATTACGCTTTCCATTTTTAAGTTCGAAATCAAGTAGTTGCTTTGGAAGACGATAATCAGGCATCCGCACAACATGACCAGTCCAAAAAAGTTGATGTTGAAGAATCATTGCTTCAACACAGGTGTTCTTTGCTTCTTCCAGTACACTGATATTAGTTCGCCTCTCTTCCCCAGTGATCTGTAAATTTTTTTGGAGACCACAGTTGATGGAATCTTTCAAGGAGTTGGAGATGGTGTTCATAAGTGGTTCATGTTTCACAAGCATACAGTAAGTTTGGTAGTACAATAGCTTTGTAAATGAGCAACCCAATAAGATGTGTGGGGTATAAATAATAAAATTATCATTATGGAATAAGACTCCCTATTTTCATCACAGAAATGTTGGAGGGTATAATAATGCACATTCCAAAGAGAGATGTTCTGATGTAAAACATATGTATGCTTCTCCCAAGCACGCTGAAGAGATAGGCCCAATCTGCACTATATATTTAAAGCAGTATCATGCCACTTTAAACACTCTTGACTCAAGAGTGGTTGAACAGTCCATCCCTCTTCCAAGGGAACTTTGAAAACTGTAGCACTGTGAGGGAAATGCACTGCAAACTTTCAGCACCCTTAGCAAACTGCAGTTTCCAGGATTCTTTGTGGGAAAGTCATCACTGTTTAAAATGATATGATACCATTTTAATGGTGTAGTACAGATGGGGCCATATACTACACAGCTAATGTTTCCATTTTAACAGGACAAATCTGAGACATGTGGATTGGAGGCTGAGCCAAGCCACACTTCAGAAGGCACTGTGGGTCACTTAAGCCAATAAAACCAAATTCTGTGGAAGGAACTATCCATACCAGGAGAACAGGAGTAGCATGGGGGGGGGGCGAGACTAACCTCTCCTAGGCCACACCAAAATGAGTTCTCTTCATAGTCCAGCCCAGACTGTAACAATTCATTCAAACATAGCTGTCACAAGGTTTTTTGTTTTTTTTTAATGCAAACAAGACACCACTCCCACTTTCTCCCCACAGTTGAAAAGAATTTTAATTTATATTATAATAATAATTATAATAATAATTCAATGTTTGCAGACACACTGTGTATATCATTTTTAAAACATTTCGTTCAAATATTGTCCAAATCTATTTACATCACTAAAAGTGTTTAGTTTTGTGTTTTTGTTTTACTTTACTTTGAATGTGACCTCATTCCAAATTGGTGCTGTCTTCCTTGGGCATGACAGATTTCCAGCTTGACAGATTTTTACATTATCATATTTGAAGAGATTTCTCACAGGATTTTGTTGCTGTCTCCTTAGGAAGATTAATTAGGAGGCAGTGTAATGAATCACAGTAGAATTGTAATTTTACCATACAATAACTGTGAGCTTACACATTCCATTTGCTTCTTTCTCTCCTGAACATTTTTTCTTCTCCCCCTCTCTGAAATATATATTGTCTTTCACAAATACACACACACACACACACACACACACACACGATTATATGAAGAGACTCCTGCATCAAGCCAATGACACAACTATTCCAGCATCCTCTTCTCACAGCTGCCAACCAGATTCCTGTGAGAAGCCCACGAGCAGGACATGAGCCCAACAGCACTCTGCCAAAATACAATTCCCCACAATTGGTACTGAGAGGTATAGTGACCTTGATAGTCGAAGTGGAGCATAGACATTAGGGCTCGTTGTGACTGATAGCCTTATCATCAATGAATTTGTCTAATCCTCTTTTAAAGCCTCCCAAGTAGATGAAATGAAATACTTTATTGTCACTTGTACAACTTGTATACAGTGAGATTACACGAGCACCCCCCACTCAGCTCTCTTAGTCTTAATACCCCTCGTTTACGGACGCACACCCACCAAACCCAGAAGTCAGTTGCCCTGTTGTTATCTTTTCATTCAGCAGCCTAACAGCCCATGGGTAGAAGCTGTTCTTTACCCTGTTGGTGCGACTAATCATGCTTCTATATCTTTTGCCCGAGGGCAGGAGATCAAGAAAGCACCGGCCAGGCTGTGAATCATCCCTGAGAATTTTCCTCACTCTCCTGAGGCAACATTCTTCTGCAGTGTCATCCAGTGGATTCACAGGATAGTGACCTGCATTGCCACCCGTGGAAGCGAGTTCCAAAATGTAATTGTGCAAATAAGTACTTCCTTTTTTCTGTCCCAAATCTTCCAACATTCAGCTTCCCTGGGTGTCCATGAATCTAGTGTTGTGTGTGTGTGTGTGTGTGTGTGTGTGTGTGTGTGTGAGTGAGATAGAGAGAGAGAGAGAGAATTTTATACATAGTAAGAGAAGTAAGCCGAATTTCATTGCATATGATCAGGCAATAGATAAATATTGGGGGCAGGGTAATGCTGTGCTCCCCCATTGCTGTCCCAATGAAAACCACTCTTTCCCCAGAGCTGCTGTTTCTCCCTAAAGGAGTTAGCAGGCAGATTATCAAGTGCAGAGCTCCACACACACAAAAATCAAGATGCATATGATGTGCCGAGACTAAAATACAACACACCTACAGCATGCAGCCATTCAGAATTAAAATCAGATCTTCCGGGATTGTTAGGTAATCATTTTTACACTTTTAGTGAATCTGAACTAATTGTGCTGTGCTTTTCAAGGCTCTTTTGTTACACAAAGGCCCACAAGTATTTTCACTGTGCTGGTCTTAAAGAATCAATTAAGGATGGATTTGCAAGTAGCTATACCTTTCCCAGGATGGGAGCTGAAACTTGCTCTGGCACACTCACAGCATTTTAAATAAACATATGATTTAGCACTGCATTTCATTTACTGTAAGTCATAAGCTGAAATACAGATGCACGGAGACACAAGCATTTTATTGCAAGCCTAACAGCTGGATCTCTCTGGAGTTTCCTTCAGCCAAGGTTCATTGAGTCTAATTTAATTTTTGCAGCCTTTTTGGGTCATTCTAGAGATAAGAGAGCTGCCCTTCCATGGCTAACAGGTGTCGGAAGCAAAGATCATTATCAGGTGATCAGGTCAGATAGCTTAGCCTGGTGTCAGGTGCTCCAGAGTGAATTAATCTCAGAAATAGCTTCTTAATGAGATGGGAAGAGATCTGGCAAGATAATGAACCGAGGATGCCCGCATCTTTCCATGTACACATGTGCCAATAAATGAGGGTCCATATGTATGGCTATAGCTCAAGAGTTCTGCATAATATTTATTTATGCTTTCCCCCACCACACCAATGCATCTCAGTAGACCTCAAGACAGGGTACAAAGTACAGAATGCATAAAATCACATGAGCACAAAAATAAAACATTTTAAAAAAACAAAAACATCTTATTGAACTCATAGAGTATTTCCCAAATTCAGATTTCTAGCTATTTTTGAACTACAACTCCCATCATCCCTAGCTAGCAGGACCAGTGGTCAGGGATGATGGGAACTGCAGTCCAAAAACAGCTGGAGACCCTGAACGAATAGAAGCAGCTAAAAGCATAGCTAAAACGGCAAGGCAGACTTCACTTGCCACCAATAGATCAACACACTGAGGTTAGCGATGGCTGGTTTGGCTTCTTGAGTCGGGCTGTGCCGATCTCCCATCTTTCCAATACCGTGTTGTGTGGCTGGTCACTGAGAGGGGCTAGGCAGCTGAGAGCAGTGGTGGAGCATATGCCCACGCTGCCCAGGGGGGGTGCACTTCCAAGGAGGGCGTGGCACAGAGGGTGCCCTCCCAGGCGTGGGATAACCACTCGGGGTGCCTGGAGTAGTGTGTGCGCCCTGCAACTGGGGGCGGAGCGAGATTCTCCCAAGCTGTCAAAATGAAGGGGGAAGGGGGGGATGCCACCGGCAAAGCAGCGCAGCTCCCCCCTTACCCCAACGGCTCGGGGTATGCTGAATGTCACCCCCCTCAGTGAGGGCACCTGGGGTGCTCCTCCCCCACCGTTCCCCCTTCCTACGCCCCTGGCTGAGAGTTTGGCACTGTGTGGGCAGAGTAGTGGTGAAAATGTTCCCAACATTGTACCCACACCACATTGAGCTTCTGGCTGCCTTGTCCCTTCCCACCCCCTCTGGGTAACTGGCAGTGATGTATGACATTGGGAAGACAGGAAAGCAATGCAGCCCCACCGGCTGCCATTCCCTACAGCACTGAGTTATGGAGTAGGGAGGGAGGGAGAGTAGGGTTCATTTATTTTATCCTGTGCCCTGCCAGTCTCTCATTAACAGGTAATATATGAGGACAAACAGATTTGTACTCTTCTGTCCATTTCTGGATTTTTCAGAGTTTGTGTTTCAGATAAATTTTCCTTCCCATTGTCTAGTACATGGGTAGGCAAACTAAGGCCCGGGGCCGGATGAGGCCCAATTGCCTTCTCAATCCGGCCCACAGATGGTCCAGGAATAGGCATGTTTTTACATGAGTAGAATGTGTCCTTTAATTTAAAATGCATCTCTGGGTTATTTGTGGGGCATAGGAATTCATTCATCCCCCCCCCCACAAAAAAATTTAGTCTGGCCCCCCACAAGGTCTGAGGGACAGTGGACTGGCCCCCCTGCTGAAAAAGTTTGAGGACCCCGGTCTAGCATTTAAGTTTAAGTCTAGGATCATATTCTGTGTTATGTGTACAGTTCTTGATGTATTTCAAATTAGAACGTCTTTTTTCTTGTATGATGGTCAATATCACAATGTGCCCGACATCTCTAGGTATGGTGTGGAATGGAAAAACAGGGGGGGGGGAGAAAATCTAGGTGAATTTCCTGCTTATTTCCATTTCTGATGTTTTCTTTCAGAAACGTTCAGCAAAGGAAACATGCATCTTTAAATATAATAATTTTCACATCTTTTGTGTCCTTCATTCACAAAATGATTTCTTTGAACACAAGTGTTCCTCAGTGGTATAGTGTACTTCATTTTGCTTTTAGGATATTTGCTTTTTTTTCCAGATGGCAATTGATTTAATAATTATAAATTGTATCTTGCTGCAGTATTCAACACCCACATACACAAACACAAGATGGAAAAGCAACTCCCACAACTTCTGCTTGGGTGCAGAAATTGCCAGAAGGAGGCAGACAAGATGCCATCCAACTGCCCTTGGGTAGGGTTGCTATATGTCTGGAATTTCCCAAACAGACCCAGAATACTGTAGTTGAAAGCATTTTCCTCAAAAATAGCTCGAAAACGTCCACTTTGGACAAAAACTAAAAAAACCTCAAAGCTCAACAACTTTGGCTAACAAAAGCTCAGCAAATTTTCTGTCCAGATTTTCACTTTTTGAAATATGGCAACTCTACCCCACCCTAAGGTCTCCACTCTAGATTTGTGTATGGTTTGCTTCTTAGCCTTTTCTTCTCCCAGAGATATCCTGCAAAGCAGCAACAGTTTAAAACCAGAGTATTCCTTCTCCTAGATGGGCTATCTTCATCTTCCCATCACTTCCCTCTACAGCACATTCAGAAACTGCCTTCTTGACCCTTGGACCCACAATTGGTCTTGTCCACTCAATCCACCAGAACCTGTCTTTGCATACAGTGGAAGTCCAGGAAAGTAAATAAGTCATAAACATTTGACATGAGAAACTCACCTTGGAGAAGAAAACCACATCAGTAGTTTCCATGTCAGTGTCTTTCCTTGTACATCAGGCCTCTGGCTTGGGGGCAATGTGTGCCCCACTAGGCCATTCTGTTTGGCCATGAAGAGCACAGAATGCAGATTTTGAAAGATAGCTGTGTTTCTGTTTGTGTATTGTTTTGGGAATTGTGAATTAGAATGAATTTCTCCCCCACTTCTAATTTAAAGTTGAAGAAACCACAACTCAGCAGGTGGACAGATTCCAGGTATCAGGATCTCCATAGTCAGGTCCTAATATCATCCATTCATGGACAATCCTTGCAGAACAGTGTGCATGCCTCAGGACTGAAACATTTCTTCTCACTGTGTCTTCTTCGTGTGCTGATCCAGTGCTATTAGTAAGTCTGCAAACATAACTTACAACATTAACAGGGCTGTCAATAAAAGCATTTTAGTCAAATTGTCAGTCACCACTGAACAGGCAACGAGAGTAATGGGCCATTAATTTCATTGAACATAGAAGGTCAAAAGGGAAATACCCATCCGTCATTTCAAGTTACTTTGGCACTGACAGAATAAATATATTCTGAGATGAATCTCTGCTAATGAAAGAGTTTATGGCAAATTATTTGCATCTTCTGGAAGAGGATATGAGAAGAGGCCCCTTTTTCAATTTTTGACAATTGCACAAGATCTTGGACATTCACTTGCTGCTCATATTTCACAGAAAACATGAATAGTTTCCTCCAATTGAGGCATATTAACTGCTTGCTGCAAAGGAAAGTATGAACTATTTGCACAGGAAACTAAGCTAGTTCTAAACATAAGAGGTGTTTTATATATTTGACCACTTCCTTTGGATTGAAAAAATATTTAATTTGACAAGCACTGGTTGTGTGACACTGTCAAGCAGACCCAAAATTGGGCGCAGGCAGGAAACATCCTGAAAGGGTTCAGTTGCCAGAAATATCATTTATCATAATTTTGACTGTGACAAGGTTCTTTGAAGTCTAAGTCTGATGGCACAATTGAAAATTAATCTGTGGAATTCGATCATTTTGAAATACTTTACATAACAGACCGTTTCATACTCTGAAGTAATGTCACTATCTTTTGCTTAATAGGGTTTTCACATTCTCTGACAGCTTTTTTTTTTTTTAATTTTAAGCAGAACACCAAAGGTCACAATTCATGAGACACTGTGCTCAAACCTCACTGAAATGAATAGGAGCTGAGGAAGCACTTTCTATTAAATTGTGCTTCAATTTGTGTGAGGGAGTGCTTTAGCTCAGTGGTAAAACACCTGTTTTACAGGCAGAAGGTCTGAGGTTAAATCTGGCATCTCCAGGTGGGTCTGGGAGAGGCCCCTACTTGAAACTCCTGGCAGTCAGCATAGACCAGGCACAGGCAAACTTGGCCCTCCAGATGTTTTGGGACAACAACTCCCATCATCCCTAGCTAACAGGACCAGTGGTCAGGGATGGTGGGAGTTGTAGTCCCAAAACATCTGGAGGGCCGAGTTTGCCTATGCCTGGCATGGACAATACTGAGCTTGATGAACCAAAAGTCTGATCTGATATAAGACAACTTCCTACATTTCACCCAAATCTCTTGGACTCTATTACTTTGAGGAGGTGGTTCAGAAGACCCTAAATAAAGGTTAGAAATTGCCTGGGAGCCACTGCTAAATGCAGAAGGAGATAAACTGGCCATGAGATGCTACCTATGCTTCAGTGTTCACAAAGAAGAAGTGCAGCGAGGATAATATGCTTTAGCAGCATGGGGAAAACCAACGACTGAGACTGACAGGGCAGCCTATCAAGCTTCAGGGGCTCAGCTTCCTCCCTCCTTGGCCATAGATAAGCAGTACAAAGAGAAAGCAGTCTCTTAGCAGTAACAGAAATGTTTAATGAACGCAGCAAAAGAACAAGCAACCATTCTCAGAGTGCAGGTGCTCCCAAGTAAGGTTCTGACCACTTCCCTCTAGTCACTTCTGTCCTCTCGTCTCCTAGCCGCCTGATCTCTCAACCATTGAGCCCTTTCCGAAAACACCTTAAATCTCCTAGCCTTGGGGCTGAGAGGCTGCACATCTTCCAGTGAGAGAGAGTCAGCTAGCCAAGGATATCTCAAAAATATCAAGAACGTGTGTGTTAATCCACTGTTCCAATTAGTACCTAAATATGCAAATGAACTCACTCAAAAGAACCGAGATTGAGTACTTAGAAGATGCTATCTCTCTCTGTGTGTGCAGGGGGGTGTTTTTAAAAAGATAATTATTTAAATTCCCAGAAATGTGAAATGGATCATTTTGTCATTTCTTTCAAGCTAGATATTGTCATGATTTTGTGAGCTCTGTCTCTAATTAAGCACGTTGGATGAAACATTTATTCATTATTCAGTCTCATCCAAAGTAATAAATATGTATAGTGACAAAATTATCACATTCTATTGTCGCCGCTCCCACAGTGCATAATGTTTTGCCGAGTCATGATCTAACTCCTTTTTATCCTGGCAGACACATCACCATGAACATAGGAAGCTGCCTTCTACTGAGTCAGCCCATTGGTTCATCTAACTCAATATTGTCTACACTGATTGGCAGTGGCTTCCAAGGTTTCACATAGGAAGTCTCTCTCAGCCTGAACTGCAGATGCTTGGGGTGGAAACTGAGACCTCCTGCCTATTAAGTAGATGCAGTAGTGAGTTATGGCCCCACTTTAGGCATGGAGCTCCCATACCTACAGTTCCAAAGCTTTGCTGTCCTTAGTGCACTTGGATGTTTCATTTTCACCAGATATCTCCTGAATGCTGCCATACATGATAGGAAACCCACCAGAAAGGTGATTATTTCTCTTTGACATCTGATGACCAGACATGAATTCAAATTCTTGATATTTGACTATCAATCTGCAATGGAACTGCAACTTTCACAGGAATTTGATAGCTGCCATACAAGATTTCATCCTTGTATGGTCAAAGGCCTGGAAACGATGCCTTATGAGGAACGGCTGAGGTAGCTGGGCATGTTTAGCCTGGAGAAGAGGAGGTTAAGGGGTGATATGATAGCCATGTTCAAATATATAAAAGGATGTCACATAGAGGAGGGAGAAAGGTTGTTTTCTGCTGCTCCAGAGAAGCGGACACGGAGCAATGGATCCAAACTACAAGAAAGAAGATTCCACCTAAACATTAGGAAGAACTTCCTGACAGTAAGAGCTGTTCGACAGTGGAATTTGCTGCCAAGGAGTGTGGTGGAGTCTCCTTCTTTGGAGGTCTTTAAGCAGAGGCTTGACAACCATATGTCAGGAGTGCTCTGATGGTGTTTCCTGCTTGGCAGGGGGTTGGACTCGATGGCCCTTGTGGTCTCTTCCAACTCTATGATTCTATGATTCTATGACAACCATATGTCAGGAGTGCTCTGATGGTGTTTCCTGCTTGGCAGGGGGTTGGACTCGATGGCCCTTGTGGTCTCTTCCAACTCTATGATTCTATGATTCTATGATTCCATACTTAAGATGCAGTATACAGTCATACTTTGGTTCTTGAAGGCCTTGTGACTCGAACGCTTTGTCTTCCGAACGCAGCAAACCCGGAAGTGAGTGTTCCGGTTTGCAAACGTTTTTTGGAAGCCAAACGTCCAACGCGGCTTCCACGGCTTCCAATTGGGTGCAGGAAGCTCCTGCAGCCAATCGGAAGCCACACCTTGGTTTTCGAACGTTTTCAGATGTCAAATGGACTTCCAGAACCAATTCTGTTTGAGAACCAGGGTATGACTGTATATTATTCTGGCTACGGAGAGTTTATGGATGGGTGTAGCTTCTGCCTGCTAAAATCCTAATGAACACACCACAAGTAAAAAACATGTCCCTGAGAAATTCCCCTTGGGTTGCAACTATTTGGTTGATGTGAGTGTGAGCAGCTAGCAAAGTGAACACTCACTGCTTCTGTCTATGCTGCTGAGGGAAACATCTTAATTATTTGTTATCATTTCCCCCATTAAATAAAATATAAGTGGACAAGCATTCATAGATTAGAAATATTATTCAATATAGGCCCAGAAAAGCACAGTGAAACCCCCCCCCTTCTTTATGAGAAAAGTTTTACAAGGCAATTTAGCTCTGGCAAAATTTATTATCTTGAGCAACATAGCAATATTATCTCTTAAGTACAGGGCACATCTAGATTAGAGGCCTCAATATGTTCTTGTACTTGGTATGACATCTCCAATAAGCTGAACTTTTCATCTTCTGTTGCTCTGTGCCTGTGTGTTTGGGAGCTCAGCATTACAAACCAACAAACATCATTTAGCCAGAGGGCTCTATTGGATTTGGTTGGTTGCAACAGTTTGTCCCAGGTGGCTTCATACACATGCTGAGTTCTTCTCCGGATGGTGCTTCCACCTTCAAACAGCTCTATAATGAAACATGACTACTAAAATGCACCCAACTGTGGGCTGCTTGTTGTTACTTTTCAAACTCCAACTTGATGGGTCAGTAGAATTGGCAAGCAGAGCTATATCCTGTCAGTTAAGAAGTACTGAACCCAGTGAAACCCCCAGAATTTACCAAGCTTCCATTCTGGAGATTGCTTTAACCATGACACTGCATCAGCGAAAATTGCTCACACTTATGTTGTTCCACTGAGTTGGCTTCCATGTGCCTTCAACTGCTTTTCATTATCGATGACCCCAGAGTTTGCATTTACACAGCATGGAATGTGAATTTCTCCATCTCATAATATTCATCTGTATTGGAAATGAAGCACCATCTCCCCAATGTAGGCTTCTCTTCCTAGAAGGATCAACTGCGTTTTAAGAGCATGTATACATCTCCAAGGAGCTCTGTGACAGATAGTTTTCCAGGGGGACTGAATGCTCAGTAGGGATGCTGGATGAACATCCATATCCTTTTTCATTGGACTTTTAAAAAGGATTAATTTCATTGCTTTTTGTTCTGTCCTCCTTGCTGATTAAATTGTGCATTGGGGGAGAGCATGTATGGGAAACTGGGTGTCTTCATTGGGGGTTGCATCAGTGGGGATTGAGATGTGTGAATTGGGGGGGGGACTGGGTGTGTATACTGGGGATTACAGGATGCAGATGGCACTGTGGTCTAAACCACACTGAGCCTCTTGGGCTTGCTGATCAGAAGGTTGGTGGTTCGAATCCCTGTGAAGGGGTGAGTTCCTGTTGCTCTGTCCCAGCTCCTGCCAACCTAGCAGTTTGAAAGCACACCAGTGCAAGTAGATAAATAGGTACCAATGCAGCAGGAAGGTAAATTGCATTTCCATGCACACTGGCTTCCGTCACGGTGTCCCGTTGCACCAGTAGCGATTTAGTCATGCTGGCCACATTACCCAGAAAGCTGTCTGTGGACAAACGCCGGCTCCCTTGGCCTGAAAGCGAGATGAGTGCCACAACCCCATAGTCACCTTGGACTGGACTTAATCGTCCAGGGGTCCTTTACCTTACCGTTACCTTTTACTGGGGATTATATATTGGAGTGTATTGAGGGGGTGTATAGTGCTTATTTGGGTGTTTAGTTGTTTGTTTGTTTTTGGTATGTGTTCCTAATTTTATTTATTTTTATTACGAAGTTTGATAGAATCATAGAATGTTAGAGTAGGATGGTACCCTAAGGATCATCTAGTTCAACTCCCTGCAATCCAGGACTTCCCTTATAGGAATTGAACCTGCAACCTTGCAACCTTGGCATTATCAGTATTTATTGTGAACTGCTTTGGGGGTCTTTGGGCCAAAATGTGGCATAAAAAGCCTTATCACAACATAAGCTTGACTCTATGGTTCCTTCATTTCTATGCAGAACCAAGAGTGCTTTACAAACATCTTTCTTTCTTTCTACAATGTGTTTCATGATTGTCTCATTTTTGTGCTAATTAACTAACCCCCCTGCTGTGTAACAGATAAATTCAGTGTATGCCTTTGCTTATCAGATGAAGATTCAAGATTGTTTTAAGTCCTATATCTATATTCAGTGGTGGAAGAGAAGATTATCCTGCCTGCACTTTACAAAAGTAATTAAAAGTTCCTTTCAGCATTCTTATTTTCTTGTGATATTGTGGATATGAAGTGTAATGATATTTGGAAAGAACATCAATTTCAGCAAACCTAAGGTTTCACAACTCCCTGAAATGCAACACAGCTTTATATCTATTTTCATCATGAGATAATCTAACCAAAAATAAATAAATCATCAAAACCTTTAATGTAAGACGTGTTCCATGATTTGCAATTAAGAATTCATTTCTCCTTTGATAATAAGAACCAGTCTGAATTTAGGGGAGGGGCTGTGCTTCACACAGCTGGCTCAATTGGTGATCATCTATTTATATGGAAGAGATAGGCAGATAGGCATCCCTACCTTTCCATGCAGGCAATGAGATGGATGTTTCACATGGAACTCCAATTCATATCATCTCCGTTCTCTGTGGAGAAAGAAACTTGAGCATCAGCCTCAATTCCTAGAGCAGAATGCTGTCCTACAGGTTGCATGTCACCTATGTGTGCCCAGTATCTCCACCTGTCAGTGGAGCCCACACCCCTTCTCTTGAACCTTTCTGAGAACTGGAGGACAGTATAGATTTAGAAGAGTGGTTTGCAGAAGGGCATAGTTCAGAGACAGCTGAGAGACTCAATGTCATTGGAGAGCATTCCTGGTCCTCCTTCTCCCAGGACCAGACGAGCATTGAGGGTAGAAGAACAGAAGGTGTAGAGGCAGAAAGCTCAGATTACCCATTGCAAGGGTGATGTCAGGAGTCCAGGTTCCCAGCTTGATAACACAGTAAGCGTAGGTAACTAAAAAGGAGGAGTTATTGCAAAAAACAAACATAGCTCTGGGCGGCTCTAATGAAGACACTGACATTATCATTCAAGATGACCCTTCTGAAGACTCCTTCCGGTGCCTACAGAATATATTGAACCATCGCCCCTTACATCTCTTGTTTTGCTTCCTGTCTAGCAGCCCTCCCATTCGCTGACTCTTCGGACTTGTTGGATTAGCTCCAGCCTCTTCCTGTTCTGAAAAACTGTCTCGGTGTCTGTTCACACCTGTTTGAGTTTCCTGACAGTTTGGCAATTGGCATTCCAATGTCCAAGGGAGTCACACTGGTCACTTGCCGCTGTTCAGCCAGCGTCAGATCTAACCCTCCCTGTTCTGCAGCTGGCTCCACTAAGTTCCACTAGGAGTTGGCTCATTCCTGACAGGTGACATAGAATAGGAGAGACAGAGGGGGTTGGACTTTATTTGGAGCAATGCCATTATTTTAGGGAGGCTGCATTCCTTTGTCTCTCTCTGTGAACTATGGAATAAATTACTTGACAAGCACTCTTCTTGTTTATCTGCTCACTGGCTGCCACTGGGGGAGGGATCAGATTCCCTGAAGCCTGACAGCACCACATGAAGAGGATGGTCAGATGGGGAAAATATGTGAAGTAGCCCAGAATACAACCCCATTGTTTAGGGAGATACACTGAAGATTTAGGCTCATACACTCCCAATATGTCATGGAGGAAAATTGGGACGTGTATCTTTCGTGGCTGCACACCTGTGCAGAGCAAAGGCCCCCCAAATAAGCGTATTTGGGGGCCACAGTCTTGCAAGAGCCAAAACAGGACATCCTGGGAACCACTCAGAAGATAGGATGGCTTCTGTAATTCTGGGATGCCCCGCTTATCATCATCATTATCATCATTTTATTTGTATGCCACCTTTCCATAGTTAAAACAATGCTCAAGGCGGATTACAACATGACAAGATTTACATAATTACCAATGTAACAAAAGTCATAAACAATAAATAAAAGACATTGTAAGGTACACAACCAAATGGAAAACAATTTCCGTATAAACCATAAAATCTAAAACTAAAAACACAACATTAATATCAATAGCAATTTAAAATGACATAGATAAAAACTAAAAACAATATTTAAAAAGGATCCCTCTCTGTCAAGCAGCAGCAGTCCTTTATGGAGCCTGTCAGGCCTCGCCCCAAGCCAGGTGGAGAGAGGCAGGGCAGGGCCCTCAGGCTCCCAGCAGGTCAGTCCTCAGCTTATGACAGTTATGGGGTATGTATAGAGGGGTTATGTGGGTATGTATAGAGATGCCTGGCGTGCTCTGGTTCATGGGGTCACGAAGAGTCGGACACGACTAAACGACTAAACAACAACAACAACAAATAGAGATGGGTGTGGGCTCTGCGGAAGCTGTGTTCCAGAGTAGTCACCTGGTCCACTTTGCTCTGGCCAGTGTATGATCTGGATCATGGGCCTCTTCTGAAGTCCATGAAGATGTGGTCTAAGGAATATCTCATCCAAGCATGAAGAGCTAGCCACATACACATTAAAAAAGAATGGCATACATCTCCCTGGGAGTGACAGCGCCTGATGATGTGCTGTCACTCCCGGGGAGTTTATCCAAAGAAAAAATGGTAGCTTCTATGGAGCCGGCCATGTTTTCCCTTCAATAAAATTTCTGTACTGGGATGAATATCTATTCTGTGTCATTGCTGTGTAAATGCACCATTCTTTCCCGTGTGTGTGTGGTGGTAGATGCCCTGTATATTTTTGTTTATTCATTTGCTAAAAAGTTGTCATATGTATTGCCAAAGGTCCTTCAAGGTGAATAACAACAACTGAGCTACTGAGCTTCTTTGTGTGAGGGGAAACCATGATTGAGCCAGAGTGGTTGAGTTCTCAGTTATTACCATCTGTTTAACAGTGAATCCCTCTTCCCAAGGAACTCAGAGAATTGTAGCTCTGTGATGGGAATAGGGGTCTCCTAACAATTCTCAGCACCCTTAATTAAACTACAGCTCCCAGAATACTTTGGGGGAAGCCAAGTTTGGTAAATGTAAGGTTTGGATGTGAATTAAGTCTGATCAAACAGAAAGACAAATGTTTAAATGATCTGCAACATACCTTGCAATTTCTAAAATTTATCAGAGTTTGTTGAATATGCTAGAGTTTTGTTTTATGTTTGCCAGTGTGTTTATTAATGAAAAATAAATTGGAGAATATAGCCTATTAAACCTGAATTGCTGGGTTATGGTTGCCAAGGAAAGTACATAACAGACACATTTATTTTATAGGGAGCTCTTGTGAGGTTTCGAAAGATGCCCTTAATGAGTGCTATTTTCAGATCCCCACACTGCTCTGTGCTTCCAAACCCTCCAATGTAAAATTCATCTGCAATTAACAAACCAAAGACCATGTGTGAGGGAGTTAAATCAAGGACACAATGTCAGGATATTGAGCTAATAAATATTTGAAGATGCCACAAGGCGACCAGCTATTTATTAGAGAATGAGAGAGAAAAGGGAGGGTTACAAAAGCTCTTGTCAAGCAGGCATGCTCCACATGCAAAAGTAACTTTCAGCAATGCCCGTTTTGTAAGGAGTGAGATATGTTGAATAGGTAGTTTAATATGTAATTATAATATATTGTTTAATATGCAATGACAATTTGTGTGTAAATTGAGAAGAAGCTCCAAACTCTACTTTGGTAAGAACTCATATTTTATCTATTTAGGCTGCAAGTCAATATTCACTTACGTGAGAGTAAGCCCCATTAAAATCAATATGGAGCAAAGTTTCAGGGATGAAGGAGGAGTCGAAACCCAGGACTGTCTGTCTCTTCCATGTGTTCCTCAGTGCATGGTCTGACTGTAACCCAAACAACCCTCCAACATTTTCACACTCAAATCTGGGGCATCCCCACCCCATGTCACAATCCGCTCACTTCCGCAGTCTCCTTAGGCCACATTGAAACATCCACCCATGATGGTTTTACCTATTTGTTGTTTCCTCTTTGATAATTTTGGGTGCAATTTATTTCCTCCTTAACTGATAGAGAGTGATTTGGGGGGAGGGCACGGGTACACACAATCAGAATAGCAAGAAAGATCATACAGAAGGCTGGTCCCACCACAGGACAAAGCACTTCATAAAAGCACAGCAGCCAGTAGATTAAGATAGCCCTAGAATTAAGCAATGACTGCTGTCACAGGTTCTCACTTCAAACCCTTGTCAGGACTAATGGACCTGTAAATCTAACTTATTGATAGAAAATTCAAGTGATGGCTAGCTTCAGCGTGAGCGGGCATCACAGCTCACACTCCAAAGATATAATTTTCATGCTAACTGGTGGATAGGAATGGAAGAGAAATTTGATTCATTTTGCAATTGCACTTTCTGAAACGATACACCAACTGAAACACTGCTTCCTTTGGAATTCATAATTCTCTGAATTTTGCAATGTGGTTCTTAAGCCAAGTAATGCATGCATGGATGAAAACAGCATGCAAAATGCATTATATTGCTGGACATTGCTTTTCAAAACTGTGTGTATTAGGCAAAATATGTGTATATTAGGAGAAAGTCACACTGACAGAAGCTGTTGTGTTTTCATGACTTTTGAATATTCAAAAATGCAAACTGTTGGAAATCTGGAAAACTGACTGCAAGATTGGGGGGGGGGGGAATGACAGACTCACAAAACCCAAAATGGACAGAATCACAATCCCTATTCATGGGTCACCTTACCTCAAATAAAATGCTGTTTAGTTTATTCAATTTATGCATTCAGTTGAGAATAATCAGTGTTGAACAATCAAAAGGCACACTCTGAATAGTGCAGCAATTCCCATGTTAACAAATAAAAGGAAGTTTTATAACCAAGTGGTTATTTTATAACCAAGTGGTGAATGTACTAGAGGCTTCAAATGCAATCTCCAGGTGCAATACAAGGCCAGAGCAATTTCAAAGCTAGAAAAAGAAATAATACATCATTTTTGTGCAAGGTCTGATGAATGACCAGTTCATGCCCTCCAAGTGCCCCAAATTATTAAACTTGTATTGTGATGCCTCGAAATCATCATTCCTTTTCTTTTAGAGGGAGATACTCAGATTTCAATTAGGTTTCAGCTCCTTCCAGAAGTAAGCCAAAAACATCTGTGTCGTGGAAATCTTAACATGAAAACAGCAGCTGTTGCCACAATGATATCTTCTCCAAATAGCAACTGAAGCATAAGTTCTTAATTTGTCTGGTATGTTTCCTGTTATCAAAAGAGAAATATTTTCTTTGATGAGCCTCCAAAACAGCCACCTTTCTTTTATTACTATTTCCCCAAAAGCATTGACTTTTTCCATAGTATAACTTGAGTCACCACAGTTGGGTTTAAAAACAGCAACTTGTTGCTTTTGCCGAAATGGACTAAAATGGTTACTTCTACAGAAACCCTTCATAGGGTTGACATGCATTCAAATCTCCCTGTTCATACATCCTCAGCCTGGATCCCTCTCCAGAACTGTCCTGCTAATATAGTTCATTGGTCTAGAAAAAGTTGCCCACATCTTACTAAACTACATACCATAAACGTATTTGACTTCCATAGTCATGATCAGTGGCGTAGCGTGGGGAGAAGCAACACTGGGGCAGTTGCCAAGGGAGCAAAACTGTTAGAGGGTGCAAAATTTCAACACCCGCTGCTGTGTCAATACAGCTGCACGCTTCCATCATTGGGCTCTGTTGAAAACAGCTTCTCCAAGCGAACCAGGAAGTGACCTCTCCAGACAATGGAATGACTCTTCTTTACTTATCTCTGCAGCTGCAGTCTTCTGGGTGACACACATGCCATTAGGCCAGGCATAGGCAAACTTGGCCCTCCAGATGCTTTGGGACTACAGTTCCCACCATCCCTGACCACTGGTCCTGTTAGCTAGGGATCATGGGAGTTGTAGTCTCAAAACATCTGGAGGGCCGAGTTTGCCTGTGCCTGCATTAGGCAGTTGAATGCTCATGCATACTCTGTTTCCCTCCCTCCCATCCATCGCTCCGTGCGGCCTTGGGCACTGGTCTTGATCTGCTGCTTGTCACCTGTAATGAACTGATTTATTGAATTCCTTTCAGTTATGAATACTCCAATACAATTTGTTAGAGAACAACGCAATAGATGCCATTGATTGTGATTACCATCTCAGCATCACTTCACATAGCTATTTCCTTTCCCTGAAATGTCAACATATTTTTGCCCCTTGTGGATCCCCTTATGTGGACTAATGCTCCCATGCACAAAACGAATCGGTTTATAATCTGGGACTCCAACGCAATCAGATGTAAGAGCATGAGACTGTAAGAAGAGCCTGTTGGATCAGGCCAATGGCCCATCTGGTCCAGCATCCTGTTCTCACAGTGGCCACCCAGATGCCTGTAGGAAGCCCTCAAGGAAGACAAGAGCCCTCTTCTCAATGCAGCTTCCAGCAGCTTGTATTCAGAAGCACAACTGCCTCTGACAGTGGAGGCAGAGCATAGCAATCATGGTCAATCATTTTTAAATATAAATATTCAAATCATGTGTCTTGTTTTTCCTCTCAATAAACTGCTTAGGAATACATAATTTAAAATACACTAGGATGTTCAAGATTGCTACATACAAGACTTAATGCTACATGTGTAGCTGAAATAAATAAATATAAATACTTGAAATGCATCAAATTTGGACTTTGGCTTCACATTTTCAATATGCTGGTTGTTTTTGACCAGGGGTATCCAACAGGTCAATTGCGATCTACCTGTCGATCACGGGGTGTACCTGGTCGATCACGGGACCCTGATATCCTCCCAACCAAAAAAGCTCAACAACTTTGGCTGATCCTTCCCACCAAAAAAGCTGAACAACTCCGGTCAATCCAATGGGTAGATCACTGCCAGTTTATTTATAGTGGGAGTGGATCGCAGTCTCTTGGAAGTTGGACACCCCTGTTTTAGACTAATTATCAGTTATCTGCCAAATGCTGTCAGGCATGATTACTATTACATGTCAGATAACAACTACAGTTGAACAGTAGTAACTTGTAGCTCACAAATGCATTCAAGTATTGTTGCCCATGCCAATAATAATAATAATAATAATAATAATAATAATAATAATAATTTATTTATACCCCACCCTTTTGGCTGGGCTTCCCCAGCCACTCTGCGTGGCTCCCAACAGAACACTAAAAACAGAATAAAATTTCAAACATTAAAAACTTCCCTAAGCAATGTCCAAAATAGGATATATCACCACATCCCAGATACCACATAATTTCAAATACCATCTATTAAATATCCCTGGGTATCAATATCGATATCAAATATCTGTTGAGATGTCATCCAGTATATGAATATTCTGAGAATATGTGATATAAATATTTGATATTCAGATAGTGTTTCATGTAAACAACTGCAGGCGAGAATTTTAGGGAGAGGATTCATTTCAGCTCTGAGAAAGCATTTGAATTATGCAATTTTCTCACCACTGCTTGATTCATATGCAAATGTTTGTTTTTCCAACTGGACTTCAATTATGCTCCCTTTCTGGCCTGTTGATCCATTTTGCATCTGTGCCAAAGCAAACAGGGGTAGCTTGTTGATGTGGCTGTGAGCTCCGAATGAAAGGCATTGAAAATATTGGTTGCAGCAAAACTGAAACAGGAGAGGGCGTGGTGGAATTTTCTGTTTGCTGTTCTTCCTTGGGTGCATGCATGCTTTGCTGGCACTCCATGGAAGGAACGGGAAAAGGCTAACACCATAAATACAATGGCATGTACTGTCATCCATAATGTAAACTGTAAAACAAAGCTGAGGAACAACAAAGAACACCTTTGAGATGCATTAATCCACTTCTTAACAATCAAAGGGGATGCCATTATTGGACAATCCAGTATATCTTTCTCACCCCCACCTCTGCCGATTTGTCCTACCCATGTATATTGTTTCACATCAATAAATCTTCTAAGAAGGTGAGATAGGATCCTGCCCCTTGAAGTGGGTTGCCTTTGATTATTGCAGCTCCTGCAGCAACACATGGATCGTGATCTCAGAATCCTGAAATAACACTGTACATTTAAGGCCATCTTATACCACATTTGTAGTCATGGAGATCCTGGGAACTGTGAGTTGTTAAGGGTGCTAGAAATTTAAGCTCTGTGAGGTCAGCAGCTTTAACAAATTATATTTTCCAGGATTCTTTGGGGAAGCCATGACCATTAAAGTGACAGGAGTGCTTTAAATGTCCTGATTTCATTGAGTGGAGTGTACCGAGTCTCTAATTTTTGCCTGTGTTCTATGAAACACCAGCAAGGAAAGTTTGCAGTAACTGCGACAGAGGGCTCTCAGTGCTGACTGAAAGAGGTCTGATCAGCAAGAGGCTTAGAAGAAGAGTTTAGACTTGATATCCTGCCTTTCACTCCCCTTAAGGAGTCTCAAAGCAGCAACAATCTCCTTTCCCTTCCTCCCCTCAAACACTCTGTGAGGTGAGTGAGGCTGAGAGACTTCAGAGAAGTGTGACTGACCCATGGTCACTCAGCAGCTGCATGTGGAGGAGCGGGGAAGCGAACCCGGTTCACCAGATTACGAGTCTACCACTCTTAACGACTACACCACGTTGGCATGTCAAGAGCATGAGAACTTCAGCCATGGATGATATGAATAGTTGGGATTTCCACTGCCAACCCTCTTGAATACATGGCCATGAACTGACCCCTGTTGCGATGTGTGCAAGGAAACGCCCCCAGCTGGCTCCAGCCCACTGGCTGGTAGTTGGGTGAACTCCGGTCCTTGGAACATCATCAAACAGTGACCCGCAGCTTCAGAACTCTTCAGAAGCTGGAGCACGCTAGCCAGCAGAGATAACAATCTCTTCGTGATGGAAGGGCGGACAGAGGCATATGTAAAGCATATTTACAAACAGTTTATTCAGCATAGATCAAGACAAAGAAAAACATGTCTGCTCTCCTTCATGTCTAAGAGCAAGAAGCACTAAGCAAAAGCAATACACAAACAGAAGTTCCCAGCAAGCTGTGCTGGAATGTAAACAGACACGTGACATATAACAATCCACAAATTTGTTCATCTTAGGGTGGAACGCAACATCACTATCCTAACAACCCCTAGTAGTAACCCTGGGGCAGCATTTGAGGACATTTCATTAAAAATGAAAGTGAGAGGGGCACAGTCTATGAAAGGTCTAGGACTTGCAACACAATGTTAACAGTGTGGGTGTACTTGCTCAGGGCTACAGCCAGCCATGCCTCTTTTCAGGATTCTCCAGTCCAGGAGTACCCAGTGTTGTGCCCTCCAGATGTTGTGGACTACAATCCCCATCAACCCCAGCCACCATGGCCAACAATATCTGGAAGGCAGCAGATGTTGATGCCTCCATCATCTGCATGGATAGTGCCACTTTGGCTGCATAAGAAAAGGCATTCAGGGACTTGTGGTCTGGTACTTTTCATGAATATTCATGATTATTCCAAAATACTCATTGTTATAAGGCAGCTGAAATAGAAGAAAATCCAAGAAAACAAGAAAGCTGAACAGTCCAGATTGCCATTTTGCTGACTGAAAAGTGAAAAAGAAAGTTGGGAATCTCAATGCTGCCGCGTCTGCTTTCGCCAGATTTGCCTGAAGTTCAATTTCACTTCCACTTTGCCATCTTCAATTGTCATAGCATGAAAACAACAACACCCTGCAATTTCAAGCTATATTAGAAATCCAGACTCTCCCTCTCCCTCTCCCCATCCCTTCCCCTCCTTTCTCTTTCCTCTGCTTATCAAAATTTACACTGTTATAAGATCCTTTGGCTCAGGGAAGCAGTATTTCTTTTTGATAGAAGTCTAATGTCTCATTACATGCAGTATGTATAGAACAATGTATAATGCAGTAAAGAACAAAGACAGCTTATGATGCAAAACAACTAAGGAAAACTGTAGTTCAGTTTTGTGTGAAATGCAAATAAGAATACTTGATATTACAATTTGGGGGTAGTATTTCTTGACTCGTTTTAAATTCAGCTGTTTAGAAAATGGCAATGGAGAAACTCCTCTCCCTTTTCAAAAACTAAATCCAACCTGCTTCCCTCTTTACCACCAGAGAAACGAAGAAAACTATTATTAGCACTACTTATATGGCATAATAATGGACTCAACTGGCTTCCTTATACATATTTAAATATGTTTTCTTAAGTTAAGCCAATTTAAGCCAATAGCTTAATGCATTCTCCATTTATTCTCAGATTCCATGCACTGAAACCTTCTCCCCAATGGTAAGGCACTGCCAGCTATCCTCCATTATAGCAAGTACCCAGATGCTCCTGCTTCCTGAATGCCGCTCTGACCCTTAAGTTAGAATGTCATGCCAGCTTTCCTTAACAGTGGGATAGAATGCTAAGCATGTTTGGACAGGAATATATTCCCCCAAATCACTTCACCCAAAGTCAGAGGTGAACTATCTTACCTCTAGGGCTGTGTAAATGACCACTTGGAAATGTCCATCCTATCTGTGGGTAGAGGTATTTGGGATGGGCAGAGGGAGGCATTTCATTGGATTTCTCCAGGGGGAAGAGAAATTTGTTAGGATTTTAATCCATTTGTGCTGCTCCAGCAGTAGCACTATGTTTGTGTATATCATGTGAGTGTCTGAGAGAGTGTGAGACATGAAGTCTCAGTACTGTTGGAGTACTGTTGGAAGTTAGTTTGACTTCTGTTTGTGATGCTGTTTTGTACTGCTGCTGAGGGAGCACAAACATGCTGATGTATTCTCTGTATATAGACTGTAAAATAAAGTAGTTTAGAGCTACTGATTGACTCTTTCTTCTGTGATGAGATTCCAGAAGACGAGCGTGCTCCTCTCAGGAGGGAGGGGTCGCTTATCACCGGTCTCTCTGAACTGAGGGAGATTTACGGCCAGGGAAGACCACCGGAGAGACGCCCCGGAGACTTGAGAAGTTGGCGGCCTTCCCGGGTGCGTTTCCAAAAAAATTATCCAACACTTTCTCAGGAGTGTGGTTCACCATTGGCACTGCCAGTAGCACAGCTTCTTTCTTTTTTCTTAAGGTCACCCTGCCCCCCCCCATAAATAGTGCATACCGTCCAACATTTCACCAATGAAAATAGGGACATGGTGGCATCAACAGCCAGTGGCGGAGCAACATGCTGCAGCCCCTGGAGCAAAGAACAGGTGTGGGCGTGGCTGGCGTGCATCCTGGGGGTGTGATGCTTCCTAAAACTCCATATTTCATATTAGCAGTGTGGCTTAGCAATCCATGCATGAATTCTCACCAGCCCCTCCTAATAGAAAACAACAACAACAGACTATTTCAAGTCTGGCATAAGATCCTGTATTCTAACGGGGGCGGGGAGAATGAAAAGTTGAGAATATATGGAAGGTGATCTGCTAGGCAGAACAGTATCATTGAATTTAGGTTAACTTAGAGAATAAATATATTAGTCATGGATTATTAAGAATAGAAGTTTGTAGACAGGTAAATAATAGCATAATCAATCGGTAATTAATTATATTAAACCTTGAAGGATGGCAATGTGTGATTGTGCATTATTATAATGGCAAATTTGGGGTAGGCCAGTCAAAAGAGCATAAGGTTCTCTCATTGGTTTAGAATGGCTTGGAATTTCTATGGGAAGGTGTGGCATGGCGAGCGGTGCGGCGGTATGATGCATCACCTGTGGGTGCATGGCAAGTGGCGTGGGGGGTGATGCATCGCCCACAGGGGCATGGTATGCATCTGGGGTTGCACGGCATGTGGCATGCATCCCAGGAGGGCACAGCATGCGGTGTGTGTCCCAGGGCAGCGGCCACGATGGCACCATTTCCCCAAATGGTGCCCGGGGCCATGCGCCCCCCCTCGTACAACAGCAACTGTATTGGCAGCCTGATAACCCTTTTACATCCTCCACAATGCTCCAGACTAAGTGTCCTATTAATGGACACAATTTGAGAAAATTCTTCAAATTGGCCTTCTTTTTCTAGGGGTAAAGAGAAAAAAGAAAAATATTAGAAACATTCTCAGAATAACATCGTCTGAGACCTTTTGGCTCAGCTCTGCTTATCACTAAGGATATGAAATCTCTTTATTTCCATTGACCTCCCCACCTTCAAGCTTGCTGGAATTGCATGCTTGAGATGCTGTCCGCAGAGGCTGCTGCCTGATCTTTCAGTATAGATCCCAAGCACTGTCGTGCTGCACACAGAGATTATCAGCAATCAGTTTAATTGCATATTATGTTATCCATTCATTAAAATGTTCAGTTGTGAAGCAGATGCTTTGCAAGCACAAAGTCCCAGGTTCAAACCCAGTATTTCCAGTTAAGTCTGGGAAAGATTCCTGCCCGAAACCATGGACAGCTGCTGCCAGTCAATATCCATAAAATAAGTTCGATGGACCAATAGTCTGACTTGGTGTAAACCAGACGCTGTATTGTTGTCCCTGAGCATAATCTGATCTGAATTACGATTGTGCTGAAGGAGAATTTCCTATCTCCCTGTTAGGACTCCATTTTGCTTCCTAAAACTCCATATTTCATATTAGCAGTGTGGCTTAGCAATCCATGCATGAATTCTCACCAGCCCCTCCTAATAGAAAACAACAACAACAGACTATTTCAAGTCTGGCATAAGATCCTGTATTCTAACGGGGGCGGGGAGAATGAAAAGTTGAGAATATATGGAAGGTGATCTGCTAGGCAGAACAGTATCATTGAATTTAGGTTAACTTAGAGAATAAATATATTAGTCATGGATTATTAAGAATAGAAGTTTGTAGACAGGTAAATAATAGCATAATCAATCGGTAATTAATTATATTAAACCTTGAAGGATGGCAATGTGTGATTGTGCATTATTATAATGGCAAATTTGGGGTGGGCCAGTCAAAAGAGCATAAGGTTCTCTGATTGGTTTAGAATGGCTTGGAATTTCTATGGGAAGGTTGTGATAATCATTTGACTGGTTGCTTAGAAATCACACGGGTAAACTGGAAATGTATAAGAAACATTGCTTTGGATGTGGTTCTTCGCAGCCTCTCTCAGATTTTCAGGAGGCAAATCCCTACGTACATTTGTTTCAATAAAGACCTGTCTTTTCACTTGAATCCTTTTGTTATGGGTTTCTGGGAGGGATGCCTCCAGTCCAGGAACCCCATTAAATTTATCCAACAGTGCATCACATGATTAATTGCACATGTGCATCCACCTAAGAAGAGAAGCGTTGCAGGATCAGGCCAGAGACTCATCCAGTCCAACATTCTCTTCTTACAGTGGCCAACCAGATATCTGTGGGTTGCCCACAAGCAGAATGTGGCTGCAACAATACAACTTGTGATTCCCAGCAACTACAATTCAAAGGCACATTGCCTCCAAGAATGGAGATAGGACCTAGCCATCATGGCTAGTAACCATTCATAGCCTGACTTGTGGGGCCTGTCTTATGGATATGTAAGTTGTGTAACAAGGACCCCCAACCCCCCCAAAGAAAACCCCACAAATTTGCAGGATCCTAAGTTATCAGCCAAAGCCTCCCACTCCAAGGGATGGTCAGAAGAGGATTGTGCAACTTGTAAAATCACACAATGCTGTGAGTTCTCCATTAAAAAAAAAAACTTCCACAAAAGTATTTAAACACACAATGAAGGAGGTGAGGACAGGTGCCCCACCTAGGCCTGAAGTCACCCCCCCCCCCAAATCAGGCCTCAAAGGCCTCAAACTGTCCAAAATTCCCTTTCTCTCTTCTAAAAATCCAAAACAGCTTTTCTCTGCTCTTCTCTGCTTTCTCACAAGATGCATAGGCAAAATGTTACTTTTATCAGTACGAGAAGGTTTCAAAAAGCTAATGAATAGGCTCTGTCAAAGCAAGCCTGAGAACTGACTCTTATCTCATTCGGTTGTAACACATCTTGAACACGCTGAACGCAAGGCTCCTCAACCCCTTGGCTTCTCACCCCCTTTCCTGGGAAGGGCGCCAAGAGTCCAAAAGAGTCCCAAAGACAGGAGCTTTCTGTTCATGCTCAGGAAACTCGTCATGGGGCAGGACTTCGGAGGAGGAGGAGAAAGGGGAGGGAACTGGAGGGGAATATAAGCTCTGTGCAAATGGCTGTGAACTTGTGCTTGTTTTGTGAATCTATCACACTTGCTCCTTCTACCAGTCCGGATGGTAGAAATAAAGCTTTTTCTCTGAAACTATTCCTTGAGTGTCTGTTGAGTCCCATTTCCCTTTCCCGGGCGCAAAGCTCTTCTCACCCGAGGCTAAAAAGGCTACAACCAGTGCTTTTTTTTCCTAAAGAAAAATAGGTGCTGGAACTCACCATGAAGTTGATACAGTAAGTCACTGGGCAACTCAAGGCAGACCCTCATTTTACAAAGGAGAGGGTTTGCAAGCCATAGATCAGGGGCCGGCAAGGTTTATCTTGCCTGGGCCAGATCGATCCCATGGAGATCCCTCCATGGGCTGGATCGTGTGCGCAAGCACGTGTGCCCATGATTTTTGGCGTCTGTGCATGTGCAGATGTGATTTCCGGCGTCTGCCTCTATGCAGACGTGATTTCTGGTGCCATGGAAACAAGTCCCTACACCGCATTGCACTGGTTTAGTGCAGCGCCCAAGTGGGCAGCTCGGTTCGGGGGCGGCTCGGGGGCCAGTCAAACGATCTTTGTGGGCTGCTTCCGGCCCAAGGGTCTTAGGTTGCTGACCCCTGCCATAGATGCTATATAGCTTCTTTTACATGAGTCAGATTTCCTTTTGAAAATAACAACATTAGATAGACAGATAGATGATAGATTAGATAGATGATAGATAGATAGATAGATGATAGATAGATGATAGATAGATAGATAGATAGATAGATAGATAGATAGATAGATGATAGATAGATAGATAGATGATAGATAGATAGATGATAGATAGATGATAGATAGATGATAGATGATAGATAGATAGATAGATAGATAGATAGATGATAGATAGAAAGATAGATAGATATAGACAGACAGACAGACAGACAGACAGACACACACACACACACACACACACACACACACGAGTCATGGATTAATTCCCCTTGCCTCATTCTTAGCAGTACTGTAGTCTTTTCATTTTTATTTTAAAAAAGCATGTCTATCTACTAAACCCAACCCAGAGATGTCCAGTTCAGAATACATTAATTTCCCTACAGTTAGATGATTGCCATAATGGACTGTAGGTGGAAATCAGAGTAACCACATGAGGTCACCATTAATTCACACTAGACCAGTTGGAAGTACCAATTAGACCACAGCTACAAAGGAGACTCAAAATTGGGCTGGCTTCATATATTTAGATATCTCATGGAGCAGGGTGTGCAACTCAAAGGCAAAATCAACCCATTTGAATTACTCCATCAGAGAAGCATGAATATATTGATAGGATTCGCCCCACATCATTTCGGCCTTTGTAGCATGTTTCATGCCAGTTTCTGGAACCAGCAGTCGTCTCATGAATCTTAAAGCTATTTGAAGAAACAGCCACACAAGCAATGTCTCTGGAAGGTCAGTCTTTAACAAAGCTTTAATTCCACTGGTGCCAAGATCACGTCTTGTTGTAACTTGCCTGGCATTTGGCATATGTCAGAAATACCCCTAGCAGTTATATATCCATTTTCAGATTAGTGAGTCACTAGAAATATGGCTGAGAGACACTGGTATCCCTTATGCCACTTATTAGTCACAGATCACCGAATGCCCCACTCAGGACTTAAATGGACAAATGATTCATCATGGCTTGTGAAGTGAAAAATTGCTTGCAAAGCATTTTATTTTTTTAATCCTGCTGCAGAAGCTTCAGGAATGTGTGTGTGTGTGTTTATCACACTGTTGTTGTTGTTGTTTTAAAAAATGCACTATCAGATTTTTAAACCAGACACCTATATGTGCCCTGCTTCAGTGCTTTACTACTTTAAGCCCCCAAAAATGCTTAAATGGTTTATTTCCTGTGTTGTTTAAATTGGATTGTTTCATTCTGTCTTTTAATCATGAGTGCTTATTTTTAAATGTTTTCATGGGATAGTTTTATTTTGTATTTTCATTATGGATGTTTATATTTTAATGGCTGCGTAATGGATTTTTATCCTCTGTAAATTGCTTAGAAGCCTATCTTGTCATTAAGTTGAAATAAATAAGTAAACTTACATCTATACGCCTTTGGAATTTAGTAAGGATTAACTAGGGATGGGGGAGCGGTTTGGCTTGCATTTTAATGAAAACCTACCTAATTTGCACCTTCCCAAACACAACAGGAATTGAAATACAGATATCTGTCAAAATTCACACTTCTCCAAAATTTTGCAAGGCACCAAGCCAAAAATGTGCCAAGCGATCAAGTGTGGATAACATGGATCAAACATGCAGGCACATAGTCTAATAATTTCTAAATCAGGGTTTCCCAAACTTGGGTCCCCAGCAGCTTTTGGACTATGGTTCCCATCAATCCTGACCACTGGTCCTGCTAGCTAAGGTTGATGGGGTTGTAGACCAAAAACAACTGGAGACCCAAGTTTGGGACACCCTGATCTAAATCGTTCCACATTGTCTAGCTCTGCCCAAATAAAGCTGTTCTTTTCAGGATTGTAACTGTACACATGTTATATTTCCTCAAATTTATCCTGTTATTTAGTGGTAAGAAGTGGCGCATCACTACATTTCAGCATAAGGAGCAAATAAGCAGATGGCTAGATTCTCATATATTTTATTTCTAGATTTGCAAAAACCATGGGTTTCTGAACAAATATTAACACTCAGAAAATATTGTGTTAATTTAGACTTTTCCTTAGAGCATTTTATTTCCCTGTTGTTGTCTTCTGTAAAACAAATATTACTCTATTCCAAGATATTCCACACTGTTCGGTGTCGCCTGCTCAGATCATTGACATTTTGAATTGCAAAAGATCATCTCACTCCTCCATATCAAAAATTGAAACAAGGCGCACTTCACTGCATGGGTGGCGTAGCAAGGGAGAAAGTGTCATATTTGTATTCTGTGCTTCTCATGGGAGTAAAGAATCGATGTGTGACAGTAGCATTTAGTTCCTCAGCCAGAACACAGGCCATAAGACTGGGCAGGAGGCATTCATAACTGGGAAAGCCTTGAGGAATTCAATAAGTTGGTACATTACAGGTGACAAGAAGCAGATCAAGACCAGTGGCATAGCGTGGGTTGCCAGTGCCCGGGGCTGCAAGGAGGGGTAGGGTGGGAGGAAGGAAAACAGACAGAGTATGCATGAGCATTCAGCTATATAACAGCATCTGTGTCACCCAGGAGATCACAGCCACAGAGGTAAGAAAAGAAGAGTAGTTCCAATGTCTGGAGAGGTCACTTCCTGGTTCGCATGGAGAAGCCATTTTCAACAGAATCCAGCGACAGAAGTGTGCGGCTGTATTGAGGCAACACCAGGTGTTGAAATTTTGCACCCCCTAACAACTTTGTGCCCAGGGCAACTGCCCCTGTGCCCCCCCCCCCCAAGATACACCACTGCCCTGACCAAACTGCAGCCCCCTGGATTGTTTAGGGAAAGTTATCACCGTTTAATCTGGTATGATACTGCTTTAAATGTTTAGCCTGTATAGATACAGATACTGGCTTGAGAATCCAGGACACATGAAAAATGGACCCATGAAAGCCTTACATTTCATTCTTTCATTTTAAGTGCCATCAAACTAATCAGAATTCCCCTGTGGCTATAAGTGAGAGTGTATTATAAACGGAGGGTGTTTGAGTGGCAGACGGGTGATTTATTTTGGAATTGAAGGTTCCTAGTCCCTGTTTTGCATGGAGTTAATTTGCATAGGTTTTCACCAGGGAGCTTTGTCTCTGTTGCACTGCCATCTCTACAACCCATCCTCCCTTCCCCACTTCTCTCTACATTAGTATTCCCCCTCAATTTCCCCCCAAATTAATTTGAACAGGGTGAACTACTGACAGCCCCCTGAACTGCATCAAACTGAGCCTTCTCCCTCCCTCAGATGTCATATGCTGGGGCATTACATTATGTCCTCTGGGTTTTCAGAGTTATTTTAACCCTAGTGGGGGAATCATAACGGCTCCTGCCATTTTCTCCACTCGAACAGTTGCCCTGGCTGTGCTGAGAACATTCAAACCGAATTGCTAGCCAGGCCTGAGAATGGGAATCAGACAGAAGATGAAACTTTCACAAAAATAATTAACATTTAGCTTTGTATGCAAGAGAAAGAAAGAGTTTAGGATGAGTTCTCTAGAGGCTCATAAAATGTTTTTTACAAAGAAGAAGAGACGTCTGCACCAGACAGCTGGAAACTTAATAGTTTTGCTGGGGATTATGACCCAAAGGCTTCATAGAGACTTTTCTTTTCATGATCTTTGATGATGATTTCCTGGTGAATGCAGACTCAGTGTTCATGCTGACACTGTTAGGCTTACCATCTGCCTATGGTGGTTTATAAGATGGGGTTGATGCATTTCTTTCTGCCTCCAGCACTAGAACCTAGAGAGGGTGCCATCATTATTTCTAAGAAAATATTGGAGATTTGTGCCCAATAGCAGTGGGATTGTGCTCATCCCACTTATTTCAGCTGGCATCAATAAAACATAAAATTATAAAACAAGTGCAACAATTGCAACCATAAAAGAAGGAAAACTTGAAAACAATTAAAAACATCAGCCCTGCCACACCTCCCCATTCAGCCTGCAAGGGCATATTGGCCAAGCCGTCACTAATGTGATATATTTTGTCAGGTATGGAACAGATAAAGATGTAGATGGACCGAAAGGGAGGTTGCAGATGATTGGCAGCACCTTCAGAGCCCATGGAAAGCCCCATGTATTTGCAAGTAGCAACAATCAGCTGGTTGTGGCAAACATGCATTTGAGTCAAAGAGGTTGGCTGCATGTGTCAATAATCAGGTGATCAGCCAAGCTGCAGAGCCCTGTGTATAGTTTTGAGGGCTGTTGCTGGTTTACAATCAAGCAGTATATAAATTTTATGAAATTAAATTAAACAAATCAGCTGATTGTCTGCAAAGAAGAAAGCAGGTCCGATGGCTTCATTATGATATCATGTGACCGACAGGTGAGTGGTGCAGCTCACCTGTCAAATGTGGCCTGTTGGGGAGGAGGAAGAAAAGGACCTGGTTTGTTGTTTGAGTCCAGTTCTCTGCCCCTGCTATGTATTATTCCTGTTACTCTTATTCTCAAGTTACAATTTCATTTTATGTTTTGCTCTTGTATCAGCACTGCCATCAATCACCATCTCTTTCCTGTTACCCTATCAAGAGCCCAAGTCCACTTAGACTGCAGATTGATAGCAAGGCTGCCATGGGTATGAAGCTGTTGAGGAAAGGGAAGACAAGGAGGAATAGAAATGAGGGACAGAGGTTTTTGGCAATGCAAAGGGCTGGTAGCTCGAGCTTGGTAAGGCACAGAGAAATACAGCAAAGGAAAATTGCAATACAAAAAGAAAAGCAGTTTGCTTCGGTTGGAAGCCAAGTTGTGGTCACCGTGTCGGAAATCTCTTCCACACAAAATGTAATAATATTTCCTGTAAAGCTGCTCTTACCTACAGTATTGATACAGGGTACAGATTCAACAGTGGTAGCAGTTACCTAGCAGCCACTTGATCACACACATTAAATACTGCCAATATGGAACTCTGTAAGCAGTTGAAGAAGAGATGCAACCTTCCTATTAATTTCAATAGGAGTGATATAAGCATAGTTGTCATCATGTATATAATGTGGCAGAGCATCTGTTTTGCATTTAGAAGGTCCCAGGTTCAATCTCCACCATCTCCAGGTAGGTCTGGGGGAGAACACTGTCTGGGAGTGCCTCAGTGTCATAAATATACTGAGCTAGGTAGACTGATGGACACGGGTGGCACTGTGGGTTAAACCACAGAGCCTAGGACTTGCCGATCAGAAGGTCGGCGGTTCGAATCTCCATGACAGGGTGAACTCCCGCTGCTCGGTCCCTGCTCCTGCCAACCTAGCAGTTCGAAAGCACGTCCAAGTGCAAGTAGATAAATAGGTAAACGGCGTTAGTCATGCTGGCCACATGACCCGGAAGCTGTACACCAGCTCCCTCGGCCAATAAAGCAAGATGAGCGCCACAACCCCAGAGTCGGTCACGAATGGACCTAATGGTCAGGGGTCCCTTTACCTTTAGGTAGACTGATGGTCTCACTCAGTATGAAGCAAGTTCCCATGTTGCTACCCTCAGCAATAATACTTGCAAGCTCTTACTTTGTGATATGGCACTGACTGTTTCAAGGGACAATGGGAAGTGGGAATCCTCCCTTGAAAGTAACTCATGCTACGCCATCAGTTACCCCAGATCTCAGCCACAATACATTAAGGTCCTATAGGGCATGGATTAAATCCACAATCCCCTTATAATAGTCTTCCCCACTTCCTCACTTCTGGACTCGCATGCTCTGAAGTTGAAGAGGTTATTTCAGTGATTTGGGTCAGTGCAAATAGAACTGAGGTACTGTCAGGTGGCAGAGGAAACAATCCCCATGGCAGGTTGCCAGGAACGGATAAGACAAGGAAAAGTTCTTTTTTAAAAAAAATATATTTATTGAGTTTTTCCACCTTTATACATTAAAAAATCAAAAAAAGAAAAAAAAAGTTAAAAACACATAAAGTTTACAATCCTTATTTTCAATAACATATTTCCCTGACTTCCCCACACCTCCCCTTCTTATATTCCAATTCAAATTGTTAATTCAACAAGTTCTTGTCCCCAATTTTTGACCTTTTTATATTTAATTCAATTTTAAAAAACCTATTTTAACTTATAAACATCAGTATTTAAACATCAGTGCTCATTCTTAACTTTTTTCTAAAGTCGACCCAAATTCCCTTCCACGAATTCCCCAATTTTCATACTAATAACAAAACAAAATAAAAAAACAAATTATAATTCTGCACCCTTTGGATTCCCAAACCCCACCCCCCTTTCCCGGTTTCAATCCCCAACAAATGTCCATCAGTCTTAGTCTACTATCAGCCTGGAGACCTCACGTCCGAGGCTCTTAATTCTCTCTCAATTCCTCTCTGCCGGTTTTTTTGGTAGTCCTTAATATTAAACACCAGATCTCGGAGAAACTCTGTCCCGATAGGGTCCATATTTCTTCCAGCCAGACCTCCATACTTAAAAGTGGAGCCCGAATCTTGTTTCTTACTCCTTTTAAGTCCAAATGTCCCAAAAGCTCCAACTTTCACCTTAATCAAATTTGTAATCCATAGGTCTTCAGATCTCCACATAAGGAGATCTCTCCATTCTTCAATCTTCAATTCAAAACAGATTTTCATCATCCAGTACTTATTTTCCTTTGTAGCCATCATGTCAGGCCTCTGGCTCTCCTTTGTCATCTGCAACATTACTGCTCCTCCTGACAAGGAAAAGTTCTTACCACCTGGTTTTTATTCAATATTTACAGAGAGAGGTTTGGAACACAGCCTCTTGGAATAATGGCGTTGTCCCAATTGACTCTCCACCCCCTTTTTCTCCCACTTCTTCATTCATCACCATCTCCTTTACGGGTGGTGCTGAGGGCCCTTTGCTTCTGAGTCCTTTGCTCTACTACTTTCAAGGCTCGCCGGGTTCTGGGAGAGAGGCGGAGAGTCTGAAATGCTTTCTAAGACACTGTGTCCATCAGCTGTTGCCCTCCTGGTGATTCCTCTTCCTCCACCTCTCCCATTATTTCCCAGCTTTCCCCCTCATTTGCCTCTGAGCTGTGATCTCCCTCAAACCCCTGTTGTAATTCTGAATTGTCTTCTTCTTCTCTGGAAGGGTCAGGCTGGGGAGGTGGTCTCCACCATTCCTCCTCTGCCCAGTCCCTGACAGGTATTTTCCCATTTATCATTCCCCACTTAGCATTCCTGCTCCCAAATTCTTCCCGACGCTGTTCACTCCAATGTTTCCGACCAGAAGATGCCAAAGTGAGGTCAGGAATCATACCTTCTGGCTACTGCCCTCACTCGGACTTGACTTTACATAGCCAAATCAGAGTCATTTGTGGGTTGTGGGTTTGAGCCCAACGTTGGGCAAAAGATTCATGCATTGTGGTGGGTTGGAAGAGAATAACCTTTTGGTCCCTTCCAATTTTACGATTCTACAATTCTATGGTTCCTTCTGCCCTCACTCTGGCACCATCTTCTAGAATACAGTGCAGAGAATAGTGTACAACTGGATCGAGAAGCATGAACTCATAGCAGTATACAGCAATATGGAGTTTGATTGCTGCCACCGTTATAGACAGGAAGAAAGAAAAAGAAGTGGGGGACATGGTATCATGAACATTAAACACACACACACACACACACACAGAGAGAGAGAGAGAGAGAGAGAGAGAGAGAGAGAGAGATTCCTATTTTAAAGCTGGAAAATTATCAAAAGACCTTTTGACTTACCACTAGAGAAATGTGGTTTATCATAGATCTGAATGATTTCTTGCTGCATCTTTTATTTATTATTATAAATCACACATGGAGGATAGTTAAACAAACTCCCCCCCCTTTTAATATTGCCCACTTGGTGAGGCTACCATTTGATTTACTGTATCTCAGAATGAAAACCAGAAAGCTGTACAAAGATCCTGACTGCTTGTAAATATTTCATATTCATTTATTTTCACAAAAGGCCACACATATGTCCTGTTATGGGAAAACCATCTGTAAAGAGAAAAAGCTTTTCGTTACTAAACATTTATGATGCGACAGTTATCTTAATGGATCCATTTAATGCCATCCGTTTTATTTACCTAAACAAAAATGATTTATTTGGTGAATTCAAACTGATTTGCTTCCTTGGCTTTAAACTGCTAAGAAAGAATTTATATCAATTATATTTCTGGAGACTTGTCAAAATCTCTTCCTGTAGTCCGAGATTAAAAATTATGGATTCATGGAAAGATTAAACCATTTGCCCATCCATTTTATAAACACTGTCAGTCCGATTCCTTAATCTGTTTACTGTAGGGCTATTAATTCATTGCACTGTGTAAGTATTTTGCATTAACATTAATGTATGACAAGTCGGCAGATCAATGAAAGCAGAAGCCCTATGCACTTAAAAGTGCTATAATGCATTAAAAAAAATTGATTTCATTAGAGGTCTCATCCTATGTATGAAATTGCTCTCATTGATCAGTCAAAAATGTTGCTCTCCAAGGAATGTTCTGCATTGGCAGAATCAGCTTGCTGGTTATTTTATGAGCATTTTAAAAGCCAAATGCACACATATCCAGTCTTCCCAATGTGGCCAGAGGGATCTGCCTGTGGAGACTGACTTCCTTGTACGAAATACCCTTGGGATTGAAGCTCATGTATGTACAGAAGGTTGAATTAAATAATCTCCATCCAATAATGAAGACTGCACACATGATGCTGTTTGCAGGATGACCGACTCACACGTCCTGTTGGGCAGATGTCCAGCACCATTTATTCTAATACCACAAATCACCTACTGGGAGTGGTAGGGAAAGAGGGATTAATTCATGTTACACCCAAAGTCACCCGTGGGTTGGTGATATTCTCCTGTACAGGAGTATTCACAAAGCACCCGAACAATAAAGATTCAAATGACTTTGCATTCAGCTTTTGTAGGTGGAATCAATCAGGGACCCACCTTCCCAGGTCAGGTGGAAAAGGGCCTGCAAGGCAGGGAGGGAGCAGGTATTCCAGGACTCACAGCCAAGATGGCCTCTGGCCTCTTCATTAAGGTATCGGAAGGACCGGTTCCACTTCTGTGAATATGCACGGTCCTTAAGACAGTATTTGGAGTCTCTGGGAACCTCAATCTTTTGAGGCAAGGAAGGAGGCATTGTATTTATTATTTTGCAAATCACTATAGTAGCATCAGGCAACAATGCTATACACACTTCCATGGGAATAAGCCCCATTGAATGCATCAGATTACACTGTTGTTCTGCAGTGGCAGTCAATTAAGTTGGATTCAGAGTAAACCTAATTAAATTAATAGACCTAACTAAGTAATGTTCATTGATTTCATTGGGTCTACTCTGAGTAATACTCAGTTGAATACTACAGTAGTTAAGAACTTAATCTGTTCCGGAGGTCCGTTCTTAACCTGATACCATTCTTAACCTGAGGTACCACTTTAGCTAATGGGGCCTCCTGCTGGCGCTGCGCCGCCACCACATGATTTCTGTTCTCATCCTGAGGTAAAGTTCTTAACCTGAGGTACTACTTCCAGGTTAGCAGAGTCTGTAACCCAGGGGTCAGCAACCTTTCTCAGCCGTGGGCCGGTCCACCGTCCCTGAGACCACGTGGTAGGCCAAACTATATTTTGAAAAGAAAAAAAAATGAACAAATTCCTATGCCCCATAAATAACCCAGAGATGCATTTTAAATAAAAGGACACATTCTACTCATGTACAAACACGCTGATACCCAGACTGTCCGTGGACCGGATTTAGAAGGCGATTGGGTCGCATCCAGCCCCCGGGCCTTAGGTTGCCTACCCCTGCTGTAACCTGAAGTGTTTGTAACCCAAGGTGTTTGTAACCCGAGGTACCACTGTATGCTGGTGTGTATGAGAGACAGAAAGACAGAAAGAAATGGCGATGTTGCACAGGAGGAGACCTCAACATGGAGACATTGCCTTTGGTAAGCAGCTCCACATTTATTTGTACATTTTCTTTAAATGTATAGTTCTATACGACCCCAAAACAGTTCTTCCAGTTTTGGTTCCACTACCCAAGCCTCTGCCATGTCGAGGGCTGGTTGACCCAGATCATTCCCAGTTCTCATGTTACACCGAGTATAGCGCCTCTTAGACATAAGATATTAATTCTCATGGAACTGCTAAGGTTAAATTAGATTTGAATCAAATGAGGCTTATAGTCACAATGCCTTGGTGAGAGATGCACTTCAAAAACCATAAGAGCTGCATCCATTAGGGGGATGTTTGCTAGGATGAGTACAGGTTACCTTAGCAACAGGCATATTCTTCCCTGTGCTTTCCCTCCCTTCCTGAACCCTATCCATTATGGATTATTTATCCCATTATCTCTTGGTGTTGCTGACTAAAATAAATGCATGCTCCCCCCCCCTTCCAACATTAGCATACAAAAGATTTTTATCTCTTGGATGTCCTACTAATCACATGCATAAGGAGAAGAGTGCAGATTTTAGTTAATGGAGCTAACCTTGCATCACTCATAAATTAAAGAAAATGATTAAAACCTTTTTAGAAGATAATATAACTCACACAGAAACTTCTTGTTGTTGTGGGAGACATCGCTTCAGCAAAAAAATAGGTTACATATATTTTCCTATTGGATTTAACTGGGATATTCCTCACCTTATTTCCCCTACACAACCCTTCTTTTTAAAGTATGCTGCCACCTAGTGGCAGGGCAGTCAGTGAATGAACACTGTCCTTAGTTCTTAAATTAATGTCACCAGGAAAGAATGAACAGTCACACCTACAAATTCTGGTTCTGCACTGATCTTGAAAATGCATAATGTGGGAAAGTCTTACCTGCATCCCACTTGCACAATATTATTTTTAATCCCTAACTATCAAAGAGGCAGAAAAGGAAAGGAAGCCTGCTTTGCAGAGGAAGAAACGTCGGAGAAAACGGAGGACAAATTTTAGCACAGCATTCATCCTGGTAGGTTTATGGAATGTGTGCATTGAGCACTGGGGTTTTCCTGCTTTGGGGAGTGGAATCAATTAGAAGATAATATGTCTGGTAACTAAGGCACAAGCAGAGACATTTCAACAAAACCAACAATTGTAGCCTAGCTCTGCAAAGCTGTGCAGATGCAGGTATTTCTTTTCCCACTCCATATGCATTTGTCAGCCAACCAGTGTTGCAGACAATAAGCATGATAGGCTTTTGACCTCTTCTGGCTTTGTGATTTTTCCACTGGTCTTCAAATCGACAGAAAATGCTCTTTGTTTATTTGTCATACTTCTTAGCTGCCCTTCCTCCAAGCAGCTCAGAGGAGCCTACATGTTTTTCCCATTAGCCTCGCAACAACCCCATGATCATTTGGTCTTCCTCAGTCTAAGGCCAATGTAACATTCTCCATCAGCGCTGAAGTAAACAGTGCGGTCTTCAGAGTGAAGGCGGTCCA
The DNA here is from genome assembly GCF_027172205.1 of Podarcis raffonei. Taxonomy (NCBI): domain Eukaryota; kingdom Metazoa; phylum Chordata; class Lepidosauria; order Squamata; family Lacertidae; genus Podarcis; species Podarcis raffonei. The sequence goes on from NC_070618.1 coordinate 14,130,541, forward strand.
CGAGACAGAGTCTCTATCTGCTAGCGGTGGTAGGGAGTCTGTTTTTCAAACTAAGGGCCACATTCTCTTCCGGGCAGTCTTTTGGGGTAATGGCCAGAGGCAAGAGAGGTTTAAGCAATGAATGTAAGTATTATCTTTGTGCAGTAGTTGGCTTCAAGGTTTCAAGGACTCATTCCGGCCAGGTGAAAACACTAAAGGAGAGTGCAAATAAGGGCCACTAAGGGAGTGGTTTGGGAGGGGGCCAGTGGACTGGATTGAGATGCATTTGGGTCCCAGGCCTGAGGATCCCCACACCTGATCTACTGCAGTTTACTTGTGGTGTTCCACTGGACCAGGTGGGTGTTGCACAGCTATGGAGCATAGCCAACTAGGTCACAGGGTGTGGCCAAATTGTTCTGGTTTTTGCCCTATTGTCCATTAAGCATAGTAATTTAATTCACTGAAGTTGTAAATGATTGTCTGCATTACTATGTGTTTAAATGTGACTGTAGGCCCTGCGGTGAGTGCCGCCCGGCATTTTGTCACCCCCTCAGTGGTGACACCTGGGGCAGATCGCACCCCCCTTCCTCCGCCCCTGGCGATGATAATATTTTCAAAGCTGCTCTTTTGAGCACTTTTCTACAACCGCAGATGTACATTTTTTTACCTCAGGAAATGTCACTTTCCACTTGAGATTCTAGTTAAATTCAAATGCCCACAATGAATAGCACTGAAAGATGAGACATTGCATTACAATTCTTATTATACTGCTTTAAAACCTACTTCAGCTGTTTTATAGTGTGACTGTAAATCGCATTACATGAAAGGTGATTCGTAAATTAAATACAGTGGTACCTCAGGTTACAGACGCTTCAGGTTACAGACTCCGTTAACCCAAAAATAGTACCTCGGGTTAAGAACTTTGCTTCAGGATGAGAACAGAGATCACGTGGTGGCGGCACAGCGGCAGCGGGAGGCCCCATTAGCTAAAGTGGTACCTCAGGTTAAGAACAGTTTCAGGTTAAGAACGGACCTCCAGAACGAATTAAGTTCTTAACCTGAGATATCATTGTAATGGGAATCCCCCCCCCCATTAAAAAGACTATAGTTGCCAAGAGTCAGTTCTTATCACAGTTAGCTGATTCCTTTTTTTTTTCTTTTTTGCATGCCTAAAATGAACATTTTTGTTAACTTTGCTCCTACAATATGCCTCTGTGCACACATTTTTGAGCTGAGAGCAGCATCACACAATTTGAAAGTGTGCAGTGCAGAGGATACCTTCATTCCAAATCTCTGTGTTAGCTGGGAACTCTGAATTAGGTCAGTTTGCTCCAAAATGTAGATCAGACAAAAATTTTACAGCATCTCTGCTGCACATACATTATCTTCTTGTAATCTTTAAAGCCTACCCATAAAATAGGTTGTAATTATTCCCAACTTGCAGATGAGGCAGAGTGGCTTACCTTAAGCCACCTAGCAAGTTTGCAGCAGAGATGAGACTCAAGCTGGGGGCTTCCTCATTCACAGCTCAGTCTCACTGACGATCCTTATTTCCTTTATGATCTACCGTATTTTTTGCACCATAACACTCACTTTTTTCCTCCTAGAAAGTAAGGGGAAATGTCTGTGCGTGTTATGGAGGAAATACCTACAGGTGGCATGCCTACAGATTTCCCCCCTCTAAAAACTACGTTCGTGTTATGGTCGGGTGCGTGTTATAGAGCGAAAAATACGGTATATTAAATCAACATAAACCTTCTTCTGCCGGTAAGCAATCTGCTTTGAACATCCAAATCCTCTGAAGTTCTGCACTAACTCAGACTTCCGGGTTAGCGCCAGCGCTGAATGGCGGATTTCTCCCGGAGCTCCGGGAGAGATCTGCTTCGCGGGTTCGGGTCTTGCTGCTCACGGCGGAGCAAGGACCCTCAAAAGTCACAGGCGCGTAGCCTGTGAACCGGAGACTCGGCGGGCACCTTTGCCCCCCCCGACGTTGTGAAATAGCCTTTTTAAAGGCTATAGATCAGCGGAGGGTGCGTGGAGCGGTGCTGAGAGTCGCTTTTCACCCAGCCTGCGAAGCGAAGCCGCGTCGCCATTAGCGGAGAGCGCTGACTTCTTCCGAAGATTTTGGATTAAAAAAGAGCAACTTTCCGTGAGTAGGATTGAATTTGCACTACAAATTGGACGCTAAAATTAAGGAATTTGGGCACCGAGACGGATAAGCACTAAAAAGGAAGTCTGCTTTCCGTCCTGCAGCAAGAGTAAAGCGAAAGACAGCTAAGCTGTAACTTTTGACAGGAGAGTTTATGAGCCAAGAAACCCAACACCAAGCAAAGAACTCCCCCCCCAAAAGGCAGGAGAGGGGGGGAAGAAGATTTTAAAGGGATTCCCTGCCTGTTTTTAAAGGAGATTGAACTATTTACCGCTGCTTATCTACCTGGGGGTCGGACTGCCGGAGGAAAGACACCGGCTAAGGACGGTCGCTACAAATAAGGTTAGAAAGTAACTGATATATAGACTTTGGTTACTCTCAACTTGAAACATCGTATTTGGTTACACAGTAAGCTATTTGCAGGACATTATTGATTTGGATCTTTTACAAAGTAAGGGACTTGGAGGGCTTTTGCTTTTTGGAAGTGTGGGAACAATTTAAAGTTCAAGAACTGATTTTACGCCCTCTAGAGGATTTGGTCAGTTTCAGCAACCAAGTGGAATTTAAAACTTGAGAACTCTTTACTATTGACAGCTTAAGAGTGTGGGAATGACCTTGAACGAAAGACTTTGTTATGGCAGATGGTAAACAGAAAGAAGATTCACAAGAAACAACTTTGAGATCTGGTAGACAATACAAAGTGGACTCTTCTATGCAAAGAAGGGCCTCTGTATCAGGGGCCTCGGGAACTGCAGCTGTCACAAAGGCAAGAGTGAAAACAATGTCTTCGGAAGAAGCGTTTACAAAGGCCTTGGGAAAAATAAGTGATTCTTTAGAGGAATTAAAGAAGCAAGGTGCTGAAACAAATAAGAAAATTGAAGAAATCTCTGGGAAAATTGATTTGAATACAAAAAGTATAACTGATCTTGGAAATAAAGTGAACTCTAATGCAGAAGCAATTGGGAAACTATTGGAAGATTCATCTACAACCCGAAAGATAGCGGAAGAAGCGAAGGAAATTGCCACTGCTGTTGAAGGGAAACTTCCACCGGTGTACAGGAAACTGGATGAGTATGAACTGACACTTTCCATGCAGGATATGCAACGCAAGGAGAAAAACCTGAGGATTAGACTTGTGCCGGAAAAGGAAGGAGACAACTTGGTGGATTATTTGACAAAAGAGTTCTCTGACTTCTGGAAGCAAGATTTGAAAGAAGAAGAGTTCAAAATAGAGAGTGCATTCAGGTTGGGAATAAGGCAGAAGAAGAATAGACCTAGAGATTGCTTGATAACTCTAAGATCCAAAGAAGAGAGGGATAAAATATTGAACCTGCATTACCAAACAACCCTCCGAATTGAGGATTTCCATATTGAGATCTTTAAAGACATCCCTAAAAGTATCTTGGACGCAAGAGGCCCTTATAAGGATTTGGTGACACTACTGAAGAGGAACTACATACTATTCAGGTGGGAGTTTCCCCAAGGCTTGTCTTTCAAATACAAGGGGAAGAAAAGAAGAATAAAAACAGTGAGTGACAAAGACAAGTTCCTGGGAGAACACGAAGAAGACCTACAGAAAGAGACCTATCCAGGAGAAGGACATCCTTCAAGACTAGATACGGACACAGAACCACCGACAAAGGACGAACAACAATTGGGAGCTGTAGGAGGAACTAAATAACCCCATCATGGCTTTGCAACTTCTTACTTGGAATTGTAATGGTCTAAACAACCCCCGAAAGAGGAAAAATATATTTCATGCTTTAAAGAAAGACCAATTGGACTTGATTTGTTTACAAGAGACCCATGTGACAAGAGCACATAGAAAACTGTTAATAAATAAGAGATTGGGACAAGAATTTATATCTTCAGATAAAGTAAAAAAAAGAGGAGTGGTGATCTACGTAAAGGAAAATTTGCAGCCGAAACAAATCTTTAAAGATGATCAAGGAAGATATCTGGCAACTGAAATTCAATTTCAAGGAGAAAAATTTTTGATAGTGGGGATATATGCACCAAATGAAGGGAAAGCAGAATTTTTTAAGAAGTTGCATGAGACTCTAATGGACTATATGGATTACAAATTGATCATGATGGGAGACATGAATGGAGTAGTTTCAACAAATATGGATAAAGCACAAGGACAGGTAGTTACAAAAGATGGAAGACTACCAAAAACTTTCTTTGAAATGACTGACAATATGGATTTGATTGACACTTGGAGAACAAAACACCCATTAGAGAGAGAGGGAACCTTCTTTTCTGAAGCCAAAATGACATGGACTCGGATCGACCAAATTTGGGTGACTAGCAGTATGGCGTCGAATATAAAGAAAGTGGAAATCTGCCCAAAAACTCTCTCCGACCATAACGCAGTAAAGATGGTGATGAAGCAAACAACAACTGGCTCCTTCAGATGGAGAATGAATGACACCTTATTTAGAGACGAGGAGATCTGTAAAAAGGCCCAAAAAACTTTGAAAGACTACTTCGAAATTAATCTAAGGACTAAAGTAGAAAAAAGAATAGTATGGGACGCAAGTAAAGCCGTGATGAGAGGGTTCTTGATACAACAAAATACGTTAAAGAAAAGAAAGCAAAATGAGAGGAAAGAGAAAATTTTGGAAAAGATAAAAGAAGGGGAAAGGAAATTAAGATTGAAGCCAAAATCGCAAGAGATTTTAAGAGAAATTAAATTGTACCAAACACAATATATGGAATTGATGAATCAAGAAATAGAATGGAAAATTAAACAAATGAGACAGAAGACTTTTGAATCTGCAGATAAATGTGGTAAGTTATTGGCCTGGCAAATAAAGAAGAGACAAAAACTCAACACGGTAACAAACTTAGAAGTGGAGGGAAAGAACATATGCAACCCAGTGGAAATTAGGAATTGTTTTCAGAGCTACTTTAGACAACTGTATACACAAGGGCCGCAGAATGAAACAGATATACAACAATTCCTCGAGAAAAATGGGCTGAAAAAGATTTCGCAGGAAAGTAAGACAATTTTGAATCAGGAGATATCAGCACAGGAAATAGAAGATGCCATCCAAAACATGACGTTGGGCAAATCACCTGGACCGGATGGACTGACTTCCAAATACTACAAAGTTCTGAAGGAAGGGCTTATACAACCTTTGAAGGAAGTCTGTAACGAGATCATGGAGGGGAGAAGGGCACCCGATACGTGGAGAGAGGCCTACATTACACTTATACCAAAGACAGAGACTGAAAAGACTCAACTTAAGAACTACCGACCCATCTCCTTATTAAATGTGGATTACAAAATCTTTGCTGATGTTTTAGCAAAGAGACTGAAAAGAGTTTTGATGGAGGAGATTCATGGAGACCAGGCGGGCTTTCTCCCGAAAAGGCATTTGTCGGACAATGTAAGGAATATAATTGACATTTTGGAGAAGTTGGAGGTGAATATAAACACTAAGGCTGTTTTGATATTTGTGGACGCCGAGAAAGCCTTTGACAATATTTCTTGGAGCTTCATGTTGAAGAACCTCCGGGGGATGGGGGTAGGCCAAGGGTTTGAAAATGGTATAGGTGCAATATATTCTGAACAGAAAGCAAAATTAATTGTAAATAATGTGGTTACAGAAGAGTTCAAGATAGAAAAAGGGACACGACAGGGGTGCCCTATCTCCCCATTACTTTTTATATCGGTCCTGGAGGTTTTGCTTAATATGATTAGGAGGGACCAGTTGGTTAAAGGGATTCAGGTCGGAGTTAAACAATACAAACTGAGAGCATTTGCAGATGACCTAGTACTTACATTGCAAGAGCCAGAAGCTAGCACGAAAAGAGTCTTGGAAATAATTCAAGAGTTTGGTCAATTGGCAGGATTTAAGTTAAATAAGTCAAAGACTAAGGTATTGGAGAAAAATCTAACACAGATTGAAAAAGAAAGGTTTCAGAATGAGACGGGGTTGATTGTGGTCAAAAAAGTGAAATATCTGGGTGTGAATATGACAGCTAAGAATGTGAATCTATTTAAAGATAATTATGAAAAAACTTGGACAGAAGTGAAAAAAGATTTGGAGATTTGGTCAAACTTGAAGCTTTCCTTGTTAGGTCGAATTGCAGTTATAAAAATGAATGTATTGCCAAGAATGTTGTTTTTGTTCCAAGCATTACAAATAATGGACAAAATGGATTGTTTCAAGAAGTGGCAGAAAGACATATCTAAATTTGTCTGGCAGGGCAAGAAGCCCAGAATAAAGTTTAAGATATTAACAGATTCAAAGGAAAGAGGGGGGTTTGCCCTGCCAGACTTTAAATTGTACTATGAAGCGGCAGCTTTCTGCTGGCTAAAAGAATGGCTGCTTCTTGAAAACACAGACATTTTAGATTTGGAAGGATTTAACAATATTTTTGGGTGGCATGCATATTTGTGGTATGACAAGGTTAAAGCGCATAAAAGTTTCAAAAATCATATTGTCAGGAAAGCACTATTAAATGTCTGGGTTAGATATAAGGACTTGCTGGAAAATAAGACTCCAAGATGGTTATCACCAATGGAAGCTAAGGCAGTTAAAAAGCTAAATATGGAGTCGAAATGGCCAAGATATTGGGAAATTTTGGAAAAGGAGGGGGACAAACTGAGATTGCAGAGTTTTGAAAAATTAAAAGGGAAGGTGAGAGATTGGTTACATTATCATCAAATAAATGAAGTGTTTAAATTAGACAGTAAAATAGGCTTCCAGGTGGAAAAATCAAAACTAGAGACTGAACTGTTAGAATCCAGTACTAAGAATTTGTCAAAAATGTATAATCTGCTGCTGAAATGGAATACACAAGATGAAATGGTAAAATCAAGTATGATTAAATGGGCTCAGGACATTGGTCATAACATTTTGTTTGCTGATTGGGAAAAGTTGTGGACCACCGGGTTGAAGTTTACGGCGTGTAACGCCTTAAGAGAAAATATAATGAAAATGATTTATAGGTGGTACATAACCCCAGTCAAGCTTGCAAAGATCTACCATTTGCCTGATAATAAATGTTGGAAATGTAAAGAAAAGGAAGGTATATTCTTTCATCTCTGGTGGACGTGCCCGAAGATTAAGGCATTCTGGGAAATGATCTATAATGAACTGAAAAAGGTATTTAAATATACTTTCCCCAAGAAACCAGAGGCCTTTCTCTTGGGTATAGTCGGCCAGGGGGTGCTAAAGACAGATACAACTTTTTTTATGTATGCTACAACAGCAGCTAGAATACTCATTGCAAAGTACTGGAAGACACAGGATCTACCCACACTGGAAGAATGGCAGATGAAGGTGATGGACTACATGAGTTTGGCAGAAATGACGAGCAGAATCCGAAACCAGGGAAGAGAAGCGGCGGAAGAAGAATGGAAAAAGTTCAAGGACTATTTAAAGAAATACTATAAAATTAATGACAGTTAGAATGATGTTGGATTAAAATAAATGGTTACTATTAGTAATGGTCAAGACAAAGAGAATAAGGATGATTAGCATAAATTTATAGTAAAACAAGGCAAGATTCGCTGAATAATTGTAAGAATTTGGAATACAGAAACGGGAAGCAAGAGGAAGTCGAGGAAGTAAGGTTTAGAAATTGGGTCACGAAATGGTACTTGTTTTTTTTTTGTTCTATTATTGTTTGTTGTTTGTTCATGTACGTCTTGTTTTTGTTAATATAAAAAATTGTTTAATAAAAATATTATAAAAAAAAAAATGAAGTTCTGCACTAACTCAGACTGAATTTGTAAGAGACGGCAAAACACAGAATCAATGTCTGGGTAGGTTTTGTGATCCAGGACATCTTTAAAACTTTAAAAAGAGTGCCTGTGCAAAACAGGGAGTATTAGGCATGCTTAAGTCCCATGAAATCAATGCAATTTAACAAGCTCTGTGCTCAAATCTCTTTTATTTCAGTTGGAGATGAAATGTGCCTGCTATCCTCTGCATTTGTGCACAATATACCTGTATATATACTGTGATATACTGTATATTTGGCATATAAACACATACTTGTTTCCCATTCATCCAAATGAAGCAACCTCCACTTCTGAAGAGGGGCTTGCCACAGCTCACTGAAATAGGACGATAAATAAAGAGAGCACCTTTGGCAATAAAACCATTTCCATTAACCTGGCTGCATTTCATTCCCGTAAGATCACATGGGTTGGCTAACCAGAACTGCTACTACTACTATTTAGTCACTTCATTTATGGGAATGATTCAAAATGACTTAGACACAGTAGAAATACTAAAACCAATTGCAATAGACACAGTCAATAAAAAAATAACCCTATAGAAACCACATCAGTACAAATAGAAGACAGGTCCTGCCCCACTAAAAGACGCTATGAATACTTTAAAACACTCCAAGTTTAGAGTCAAAAGTCCAGGTAAAATGGAAATGTTTGACTGGTGCCTAAAAATTAGGATAGTGCCAGGCAAGCCTTCCTATGAAATCAGAAGGTGGTGCCCAACATCTGGGAAGCTACAACATGTGGCTAGTTGGCTGCATTCAGTGGTTTGCTTTAAAGCTAATTAAAATCATGGAAACAGATAATTGAAGAGTTGGAAGAGACCACGAAGGCCATCCAACCTCCTGCAATGCAGGAATCTTCCCCCTAACATGGGGCTTGAACCTACGATGGTGAGATTAAGAGTCCTCTGCTCTACTCACTGAGCTATCCCAGCTGACATTGGCAGGCATTTTGAAACCAATAGGACTACATTCTTATTTCCTCTTAAGCAGTCTAAATCTGACTAAGTCCGCACAACTGCACACTAATTCTTACCAACTGGGGGACTCCCTATGCATGAAACAAACATTCTGCCAAACAACTTGAGATAAAAATTTAAACATATTTCCCAAATGCTACCCTTGACAAAGGAGAAAGAGAAGAAGAACAATGCCCACAGACAATGCTACTCTTATCACCATGGTGATGGTGGCAACTTGCCAGATGCATTGGCCTGGGTGGCAATAAAGCAGCATGCCTCATCGCAACAGGAGTTTGTTTTCTTCTCACTTAATGCTTTCCTAAGAGCAACTCAATAGCTTGCAAGCTGGAAATAATAAAATGTCCCCAGTGCCCTGGCAGTCTGTGTGACATTTCTAATGAGAAATGAAGAGAATGTAGGCTTGTCATCTACGACAGGTTCAAAAATGAAAATAATGAAAAATCAGGGAGGGAAACAAAGGTTAAAAATGGGAGTTCTTTATTCAATTAGTTCTCAAGCAGAGGGACGGAAGAGTAATAATGCTAGCAGATATCTGAGGGATTTGAGATTATTCATTGCCTACCCATCGTGGAGTGAAGGCACAGTTGGGGTCACAATTTTATTCATACAAAGTCGGATCTCATGGTTACCTACCTATGAAGGTTTGGTCCCTCTGTTTCCAACCATTTTGATAGATGGGTAACCTCATGCTGGCTTTTGGTCCCATACTTATGGCTTGTTTGCATGTTGCATATTCTGTCTCTGCAGAAGTGGAAGTGGTTGTGTGAAGCACTGTACACTTCTTGTCAAGCTTCATGAATCTATTGTGTGCACAGGTACGCAGACTTGTTGTTGAACATCCCATGTGAATAAGTGTATGAGTCTACAGCTCCACTATTTGTAGACATAGCTACACAGACTCTGCATTCATTGGGTGTAATGTGTGGACAGTCCTATTGTGTCCACTGAGGAAGGCATTGGGCATTTCCTGTCTCAAGCTCATGAAGGCCATAAGGGTTGGCTCCTTTCTCCAGATCACCCTTAATAGGTAAACTGTGAAGGATTGGTTAAAATAGGCCTCCTTTCCCCCACTTCAACATCTCAGATAAGGGATATAACATGGTGTCGGTTTCAATCCCAACATGCATATCTTAAAGAAAGGGTTGTTTCCATTCTTTGGCAGTTCACTTCCTGCATTGCACACCACAATTTGTTCACCTTGCTTTTCCAATGATAGGGCTTTACATAATTGTTAAGGTCATCATGTTTCTTGTTTGCATTATTTTGCAATGTTATTTTCTTCCTAAACACCTCAACATTTTATTCAGGGGGAAAAACATGCTGCAAGTAGACCAACTGTGGGGTAGCTTAAAGTTACCAGATTGTTTTTCAATGTATCCGGGGACACTTTTCAACTTCTGTCAGAATGGATGGATTTTGTCAGGGGACTGATTTGTAAATCCGGGGACTATCCCTGGGAAACAGGGACGTCTTGTAACCTTAGGGTAGCTAGGAAAGCATCAAAAGCAACTCTACATTCTCTAACCTTTGTGTCCCTCTCTTACCCAGAGGGAATCCTAATGCCATTTACCTGGAAGTAAGCCTCAACATCTTCAATAAGATTTACTTCTGAGTAAAAGATTGCAAGCAGTGCATTCAAGGGTGCATTCAAGATAGGAAAAGATTACATTCCTCTTTTGGTTGACTTCTCCTGCCCACCACCATGTCCACCATAGAAAAGGAGGTTAAGGGGTGATATGATAGCCATGTTCAAATATATAAAAGGATGTCACATAGAGGAGGGAGAAAGGTTGTTTTCTGCTGCTCCAGAGAAGCGGACACGGAGCAATGGATCCAAACTGCAGGAAAGAAGATTCCACCTAAACATTAGGAAGAACTTCCTGACAGTAAGAGCTGTTCGACAGTGGAATTTGCTGCCAAGGAGTGTGGTGGAGTCTCCTTCTTTGGAGGTCTTTAAGCAGAGGCTTGACAACCATATGTCAGGAGTGCTCTGATGGTGTTTCCTGCTTGGCAGGGGGTTGGACTCGATGGCCCTTGTGGTCTCTTCCAACTCTATGATTCTATGATTCTATGATCACCTCAGCATGACAGAGGACTCAGGGAATATGTGTACGTCCTTGATCCTCTCTGTGTCAGTCAAAAGGAAAAGTCCAAAGAAGTGAAGTAAGGAACAAAAACACAAATAACAACCAACTAACTAGATATGTGAGAGTGTTATTATTTCAGCAGCTTAAAATCTTATTTAAAAAACGAAACCAGCCAATTAGGTGAGCGTTCCTAAGTGGGAAATCCAATCCTGATATCACGAGATTGGGCCGAAAAGATGAAAATCCCTGCCTGGAGCTGCTTGATGTGGATTTGACTGTATTGTGTGTTTTGCCTGTTGAAAAAAATGAATTATTACGTTGGTGTTTCCATAATGGACCCTGGAAGACACATATGAAGCTATTTGTTTTGTAATGGCAATTGTTTTTGGTATTAAAGTTATGAAAACATAAATAAGAATAAAATTTGTGCAACTGTAGCTTCTGGCCACCTGTGGTTTAGATAACTTGAGGTAAGACATCATTTGCTGCATCTACCAGAAGCCGTCAAATTATTATTCCTGATTTATTCTGCAGACTCCCCAATGAAATCCACTTACTGCCATTGCATAGGTGTTTTTCGAAGCCAGTTGAAAAAGTCACTTTTAATTAAGAACCTTCCCTCTAATGCATCATTTTTCATTGCTCATTATCTCAACCCACAGTAATTGAAAACGAAGGCCTGAGGCCACCGAGGACTAGTTGAGCTCGATTTAAATGTTCAGCGCATGCCGCAAATGGAGTGCACGAAATTACAAATAATCAGATTAGTCCTTTATCTAAAAGCCCTGTCAGAATGGTCTTGGAGAGCAGCAGAAGCAGCACAGTCTTGTCAACAAACATGCCAGATAGAGTTACATTGCTAAATGGTACTACAGCCCATAGCAGAGCATCTCCCTAATCAATTTTAGGGATTCAACATGGATGGAGATATAGCAGCAACTAGCGAAATACTCATTTCATGGTGGGGAAATGTGTATGGAGAAACTGTGCTGGCTATTTCACCCCTCAGCCTGTCCACGTTTATCTTTGATACTTTGTTTAATGAAAATGTGTTGCTTGTTGCGCATGCAAATAGGCCTGAGATGAGGATAAGGATTGGTGTAATAATGTCATTGAGGCATGGCAAGCTTTACTGGGCCTTAGTCAGATCCGCTTGCAATTTTCACCCCAAATCAGGGAAATGTGAGGCTCATTTCCAAGCCAAGCCAAATTCAAGAGGCCTACCCTACCCACAAGAGCCTTCAAGTCTCTCCTGCATCCTCTATTTCAGTCACCTACAGTTCTCCAATTTCCCTTCTCTCCGCTCTCATTTGTTAAATTGTGGGATAACCAGCCTCATATAACCAACACGTCTAAGTCAAATTAATGCCTGAAGTGGGTTAAAACCATAGAGTAAGTTATCCTTCCAGGTTTAGCTCACCTTGGGAGGAACTAGGCAATCAAGCCTTTGTTTCCCCAGTTTACCTGAGAAGCTTAACGTGTGGTTCTCACAAGCCAATACTTTGGGAACCTTCACCATTGTGAAAAGTTGCCTGTGCAACTTTTTCTAACCTTTGGAAAATTTCTGAATAGAAAATGATCCCTCCCTCCCCCCACTCTCTCACACACAACTATAAAATGCTTGGTGATGTGTTTTAATGCTTATTTTTCAAGAGTTTCAATTTATTATAGTTGACTGTAGGGCTAGTCCAAATGGTTGTCCAGGCTGGGCACTTGCCAAGGGTCCAAGGGGCTCAGAGTGGCCTCTCCCAGCCTGGCCCTGCCATGCTGTCATTCAGAACCCTCCTTTCCAAGCTCCCAGAGCCATTTCAGTGCTGGGAAGGTGTTGCTGCTGAAGTCCCCAACCACAGCAGCTGTCTTCCATGTTTAATTATGGCCACTCCCAAGAGACATTCAGCTGAACCCCCCACATGAGAGGTCTTTAGGTATAAGTTGAATGCATTCTTATTTATTCAAGAATTTAGACGCCATAAGGAGTCTCCCTGAGAGTTACAGTGCTACAAATGTTAGTTGCCTACATAACTACAAACGTGAGTTAAGTTTTGTGTCATTTTATACCATAAGTCACCCTGGGCTCTTCTCTGGAGGAAGGGCAGGACATAAATTTGAACTTAAATAGTGCAAGCAAACAGCAAAAAAAGTAATGTATAGCTCACCCCATGGAAATGACAGCTGTGCAGACATCACAGGCCCTTATATTAGGCCTGAGATCTTGCTGTAGTAACTCAAGTGCACTGTGGACAGAGAGTGGCCAAGCAGTGCCAACTGCAATGTGACTTCAGCTCTCCTCTATCTTTCATGGCGGAGTGACAGATGGTGCAGATTGCTCTTAGACACCCAACATAGGTGCCACCACCTGCTGCCAGTTCTTCCAATTGTTCCTGGCAATGAACCAGTTTTCCTTCCCTGCTTTTTGACAGTTCATTCACTAGTGGGCAAGCCAACAAATAAAAGGTATGATGCAGGAAATCATTGAAGTTGTTCCCTCTTATATCTGAAGAGCTGCAATTCATGCTCTGCTGTTCTTCTGAAGACACTCACTCCTTTTGATGGATGGAACCCTAGGGATCACCAATGAGGAAGCAGTGAAGACACGCCAGCATGTTTCCTCTGGTTCTGCTTTGCTTGATGAACAAAACCAATCCAAAAAGTCTCTGTGGGATTAGAAACCCGTAAGAAGCAGCTGTGCTGATGTTCCGCCCATGATTTCTCCTTTGTTTGTTTTTTTCTGTTGTGCCAAACTCTGCTTAGGTTAGGAATGAAAAAAGCAGTTTTGCCCCTAAGAAGAAAACCAGCAAAACATATGTTGGAAAGCCTAAAATGATTCTAGAAGCTCATACGACTCATTCAGGTAGCATTTGCACAATGATGTTTTCCAAAGCAGCCATTATTATCTTAATGGAATGCACAGTGAAAAGCCAATCTGTTCCAATTTGCTTCTAACATACATGGCTTTTAACACTCAGATAGAAATATTTCTTCTGGGGTAACTTAAGAGCAGAAGGAAAACAGACTTATTGCACACAGAAACTAATGAAAGTAGTGATAGTCCTGAGATACTGCCCAGTAACAAATTATTAAATTAGAATCTGTTGCAGCAGTTGCTGGGGGGGGGGGGAGAGAGATAAGCTGAATTATTTCCAGCTCAGATTAGCATCTGAGCCACAGAAGAATTCAGGGTTCATGATGCTGTTTTGATTTTAAGGGAACCCCAATATCTGGAAATGCCTTTGGAAGTAAACACCCTTCAACTGGTGGGACAGGCAGGAAACACCAAGTCTTGACAACATCTCAAGTTAGTAACATATACAGTGGTACCTCGGGTTACAGACGCTTCAGGTTAAAGATGCTTCAGGTTACAGACTCCGCTAACCCAGAAATAGTACCTCGGGTTAAGAACTTTGCTTCAGGATGAGAACAGAAACCGTGCTTTGGTGGCATGGCGGCAGCGGGAGGCCCCATTAGCTAAAGTGGTGCTTCAGGTTAAGAACAGTTTCAGGTTAAGAACGGACCTCCAGAACGAATTAAGTTCTTAACCCGAGGTACCACTGTACAATTTTGTTGGATTGTTATTCCACATGTGTATGACAAATAGGTCACAGCCCACCTGTGACATGGAAACCCTTAAAATTTCACCTACCTTTTTCTGATGTCATGGACACTCATCTCTGCCCAGATAAAAGCAAAGACTGCAAAGGGTAGCTCTTGAAGATGAAGGGTCCACTAAGTCCAACCAGATGCCTATGGGAAGCCAGCAAACAGTACCTGAGTGCAATAGCACTCACCCCTCTAATGGTTTCAGGCAACTAGTATTCAAAAGCATACTGACTCTGATCGTGGAGGTAGAGTGTTGCCTTTATCTGTGCTAAACATCTCTGTACTACTGCATCCCTATCTTTTTTCCTATTAGGGAAGCATTCTTAAAAATGTCTTTGTGTGAGTTGCAATATTCTTCAGAGTTCCCCTCTGGAGTTATATTTCTGAGTGGAGGATGGTAGTGGTTCACAGCCCTGATGCTATAGGGTGATACACATATAGCCATTGACAGTGTTCGAAACTCCCGTTGTTCTAGGCACATTTTGTGACAGGGAATCTCATTAGCACAAGCTAATTTCTGAGCTCTGGGCGCATTACGGTACCTAAAATTTCACATTAAAACTGCAGAGTGGAAGGAAAGGAGGACCTTTTTCTGCCTCCCCACTTCCAGCTACTCTCTGAAGGCTGGAGAAGAGGCCATTTTAAGGCTATATTAGGGGGTGGGCAGGGGAAGGACTAGACCATGTGAAAAATGAACATAATACTTTAGCTGCGGGTCATTCATTTTCAGCATTGTATTCTTGTTATAAAAAAAAGAGCACCTGGACATTCCGTTGTGGCGCCCATAACCTAGGTTTAACGTGCCATTTAGCTCCTGGATTACCTATCTCAGTTTCTAACACTGGCCATTTAAATTAATGGCCTTTTGCCACTGACTTTATTGAGTTGCAAATTGCTCCTTTACAAACACTTGGTTCATTATGAAGCACTTGAATTTAAGCCAGTCCATCTCCACTGATGAAGGCAGCTCACATTTCCCTTGGCTATTCAGATACTTGGTCAACCTTGATACTTTTCAGACTATTATGGTGTTCATGGCCCATCTTTTCCCAAGACCCCTTTAAGAAGAAGAAGAGTTTGGATTTGATATTCCGCCTTATCACTAAACCGAAGGAGCCTCAAAGCGGCTAACATTCTCCTTTCCCTTCCTCCCCCACAACAAAGTGTGGGCTGAGAGACTTCAGAGAAGTGTGACTAGCCCAAAGTCACCCAGCAGCTGCATGTGGAGGAGCGGGGAAGCAAACCCAGTTCCCCAGATTACGAGTCTATCACTCTTAACCACTACACCACACTGGCTCTCACTTAACTCATCAATCTTTTGGGGAAAGTCACATTTGACAAAATACATTCTTAGGTGCTTATACCTTGTTGCTTAACTTATAGAACAACCTCAAGTGGAAGTGATCACTTTGTTGATTTATGCTGATCAATCACTTACTTTTGTATCCATGATGGTTGATAAAACTCAATAAAAATAATTGTTAAAAATTGGCCTTGGGTTGCACACTTTCACATGCCATATTCAGTTGGTAGCTGGAAGTGAAATCTTTTGCACTGAGTGAACAATCGTAACCCCTTGAACTTCGCTGCTGGAGGAGGTTAAGATAGGGCAGAGTGCCTTCCATTAACCTTTGCTGGACTTTGCCGATGGGTGGGTGTCCTTCTCCCCCACAAAGTTCTTGTTTTGTTGAATTTTGGTAGGTCAAATGTTATTTGGACATGAGAGATCATCCATGCACACAGATCTAGTTGTAATGCTTTCAGCTGTGCCTTCATTGACCTACAAGTCTTATCATGCCATGTGTTCTCAGTCCTCTCAGATGGAGACCATTTTAGTGAAAAGAAGCAAAGGCCTTGGCAGTTTGCAAAAGGGAAAGGTTGAATTATTGCCGCCTTTCACAGATCCTGCCACCCACAGAAAGAGAAGAATTTACCTGCCATTCATATACTAGCTAATCACTGGAGCAAGTTAGCACAACACAGGCTGTTTTCTCGGTGGATTCTCACAGGAGCTGTAACTGCCATCTCTTATCTGCTCAGGACTGGTGAGACATTGCATTTCCCATTGGAATATGAAATGTTGCCGTTTTTGGCACTGCTGCCTTATCAGTATGCTGTAATTGTGTTCTTAAAGAGCAGCACTGAGATATGGACACTTTGTTCCTAAACTTAATGCTTGGGTGTGTGTGGGCACTGATACAAAACCAATAAAACATTCTTCATCCCTGGCAACATTTTGCACATCATTTACCATTTCCTAAGCAAAATCTCCAGTACTATAAAGACAGAAGGCTTGATGGGTGGGCATTCTTGAATTCTAGGCTGCACTCATAGAGCACTTGATTCTATCTTCCTTACCTGATCATTTATGTGATCTTTCACATGACGTAAAAGACACCATTGGAAATCTAACTGAAGTTTCGCATTCATTTCCATGTTAGTCACTTCCAGGGAAAAAATTCTCTTTGCAACCACATTAACCCAGAAAACACCAGGAGTTTTATGCTGCAGTTTCCCCACAGTTTTCATGAATCATGCAATGTGACAGAATGTGGGGCAGTGTTCCAGCATACAGTTCTTTCCTGCTGATTTCATGATGAATCATGGGGGAACAAGAAGCACACATGTGCTTAAACGGTGATGCCATCGCCAATGAAGTCTGCCATTTTGTGACCCCATGCCCATTGGTTTGAATACAATTTAGTGTGACATGGTGGTATATCCATCAAAAACCCAGAGTTTCATAATGCAACAGTATAAAAGGAGCGTTAGAAACCAGAACAGCACAGTACGGTGGTACAGTAATCTCCCTTCCATCTCAGTCGCAGCAGCCACTCTGGAGAAATTATCTTCACACTTTAGACTTAAGTATATACCCTGTGGATGTGAGTTTAATTTGTAGCATAAAAGATTTCTCAAGTCTGTGGTGAAGCCACATGGGTGACTGCATACAAGACTTATGTATCTGCACATGTATTGTCCTGGAAGGCAACACTTTGTGCTTGGTAATTGATTTATTTTTTTAAAAAAGGTTGTAAAACCAGGGCTTTTTTTTTCATCTGGAACTCGCCGGAACTCAAGAATGTCAAAGGTTCCTTAGAATGAGCCACAAAATAAGGTTAATATGCACAATTCTGTAGCGAAAACAGTTATTTCTTCAATGATTGCAGAAAGTTTAAGTGGACCAGAATGTCCTGCAAGCCATTCCCAGTGCCTTCTCATAGTATAACCTCTCCAACAATTTGGGCTGTAGGGAAACTTGGAATATTTTAATTGTTCAGGAGTTCTATACCATATATATATCGTCTTAAGAGAGGTCTCACAAACTTCTGCTGAGGCAGATTTAATGGGTTTTTGAGACCCTAAATCAAACCACACAGAATCCTCTATGCTTATCCCTAAATCTTTCTCCCAGAACATATGTGTTATGAAAAATTACAGAATTTCAGCACGAAGTTACAGAGCATGCAGAAATTGGAAATGAAGCAGTATATCTGACCCAAACTTAGCTAGCATTGAAAGCAGGATTGTGTATGACTGCTCTGATAACATCATAAGCACAAACCACCATGAATACACAACAAATATGATGCCTAGACAGGCCCTGAAATTGGAGTGAATTACATGGGGACAGTGTTGATTATGTTTCACTATGTGTGCTTCTGCCTATTCCATTTCAATCACTACCTATAAACTGGCAGCCATTTTGGGTTGCCTCTCTGACCATGCTGTACTGCAGAGGTTTTTAACTGGGATAGAGAAAAGCAGGCCGTGTTTCAGGGTCGAAAGACTGGCTTAACTTACTCCGCAGTCGTGGGTGTTTTCCTCTGAAAAACACAGCTGACAGTTCTAATAAGACTGCAGTTCCCACAGACCATTGTCTGGGGTCACTGGACAACTGTTGCATAGATCATCTGTGAAGAATGACAAGGGGATTTGCTATGGGGAAAGTAAAAAAAAAAATTATTGTGTTAAAATTTTTGTGTATGTTCCCCTAGAACACACAGAATTGATGATTGCCTCTGTAGATTTATAACAAATGAACCCATGCCATGTTGAAATTGTGTATTCACATTTGCCTCATGAAAATAACTAAGGTTTATGGTAGTTTTATCATCACAACGCCATTTATTGGTGTCATAAAAGGAGGCGAGGACTGATTTTCTCCTGGGGTGTATACAAGAAAACATTGATTGCACAGTGCAGTGATAATAGTGTATGAAAATATTTGTGTATTGGTTGTTTTGCAGGTTTTGTTTAGAAAATGGATTTCAAGCAAGCCTAAGCTTAGAGGCATGGTCAGGTAATTAGAACTTTCCTCCACCCAATACTATGACAGGTCAATAAACCACCCTCGAACACCCTCCCCTACAATGCCAATAATTCTCAGCAGATGGGATTAACAGATCACCTTGACATATAGTGTGGGAGTCATAAGACTGCAACAAGACAGACAGCTGTGGTCAGAATTCTTGGGAGCCAGTTTGGTCAGATATACCCACAGGACCGAAGAGAGAAAAGACTTGTAACAGAGTCTGGTCACAGGGTTTGCAAGAATGACAACTTAATTAGCCTGCTTGTTAGCCAATATCTTTACTTTTCCTTGGGAACGAATCCAGAGCCCAAGGGACCATCTACTGATTGTATCTCTCCCTGTGCAGCAATTATATTATCGCAAAGCCATTTTAAATGCAATTTTGAATGTGCTGAAATGAAACTCTGTTGCACACACTGTACCCAAGTTTCAAGAGTGCCAGAAATGATGGGATTAGGATGCCAAATCTCCACATTCTGAATCCTATAGATTTGGGGGAATTACAAGCAAGAGAACGACCAAGGCATGCCTTCCCTACCTCTGCTTTACTGATAACATGCCTGAATGCTTCACAGTTGAGGAAGTCATTAAGACCATGTCCAGAATACAAATTATGATATTGCTTTCACACAACAGCTGAAAACACTTGTTACTGTCATCAATGTACAGTGGTACCTCTGGTTACGTACTTAATTCGTTCCAGAGTTCCGTTCCTAACCTGAAACTGTTCTTAACCTGAAGCACCACTTTAGCTAATGGGGCTTCCCACTGCCGCCACACCACCGGAGCACAATTTCTGTTCTCATCCTGAAGCAAAGTTCTTAACCCGAGGCACTATTTCTGGGTTAGCGGAGTCTGTAACCTGAAGCGTATGTAACCTGAAGCATATGTAACCCGAGGTACCACTGTACATGTCAAAGTGTCTAAGCATGGTGTTTTATAATGTACCTAAACATTTAAAGTGTGGATGTATTTAATGCATGTAACAAATAGAGGCAGTCACCAGAGATCTGTGAATACATTCGTGGATGTAGTAATGCCATCTCCACCCTTAGGTACCACCCCGTTGAGAAGAAGTCAGGGCGGGGCAGGATTCAGGTGGCTCTTCATGGCTCAAAAGAACATATGATGGGGTGCACAAGGCCATGGAATTAGGCAGGTGAATTCACTATACTTCTTATGGCACCTTCTAAAACACATTTCTTTAAGCAAGTCTACCTAGACATACAGATTTCACATGTACAGTATTTCAATACAGTCATACCTCGGGTTACAGATGCTTCAGGTTGTGTTTTTTCAGATTACGGATGTGCCAAAACCCAGAAGTACCGGAATGGGTTACTTCTGGGTTTCGGCGGTCGCGCATGGACAGAAGCGCTAAATCACGCTTTGCCCATGTGCAGAAGCGCCAAATCGCAACCCGCGCATGCGCAGACATGCCACTGCAGGTTGCGAACACTGTGGGTTGGGAATGTGCATCCTGCATGGATCACGTTCGCAACCCGAGCGTCCACTGTATGTTGTTTTGTTTTATTTTATAATGTATATTTTAAAACCTCTGATTTTATTTTGAAACCTTTTAGACTAACTGAAAACACCTTTATTGATAACCTTAATGTATATTTTATGTTTTATGGAAACTGATTAAATGGTATTACATTTAAGAGGTATAAACATTTTGTTAACAAAAGCAGTAACTGAACCCCCTACATCAACCCAACCTTTTCTTCTTCTTCCCCTCCTTCCTTTTTTATGCTGGCTTTCTGTTGGTTTTATGCTGACCTTGTACTGATTTTATGCTCCTTTCTTGCCTTTGTTCTATTGATATTGTACTGATAATGTTTTAAAAATCTATTTCTTGGTGTATTTTGTACTTGATGAACTTCTTGAATTGTGTTTTGTGTTTGATTGGTTTATATGTTTTGTAAACCACCCAGAGGACTCGGTTGATGGGCAGTATAAAAAGGTCATCTCTTCTGATCAGTTGTTTTCTGCAAATACTTCTACACAGCTTTAGAGGTGGGAGAGGTATTAAATAATTCCCACAGTGACAAATGCAAACTGTGAAAATTTTGTAGAAGCTTAGGTATGCAAGTCTCCTGCTAGGTGGTAATCAAGGCACTTAGTAAGAATTCACTGGAACATTAATTTACAGTATAATTGTATACCTGTTAAGTGAGTTTCAAGTATGAAACTGCAAATGCTCAAAGCATAGTTGTTTACTTGGATGGCAAACTGGTTTTCCTTTCTGTTTTCCTGTAAACACCTGTTGACCGTCTGTCTGCACAAATTTGCGTATGGAATAAAAGGATATGCAAATACTATGCATATTGCAATATGCAATGTGAGGAGAATCAGAACACGGCAACAGTTTCTCCCGCTGCTGAACTCTGCTAGGACTATGCTAAGAGAGCTAAAGAGAGCTTGGCACAGAAGCGCAGTGGCGCAGCAGAAACGTGCTGGACGCCATCTTATCTTCACATGCAATACTACTTGTGTCTTTTGCTAGTGTGTTAGAATATTATTATTTTTCTTGATCTAGGTCCTAATCATGGTCTTCAGGGTGGCATCAGAAACTCGGGGTTTGTGCAACAAAACTGCACAAAACTTTGGCACACGTTTGGAGGACCTACAACAATATTGTTTGAGAAGTGTTTGGTGTTCACTAGGAGTCCTCACAGGGTGTGTCTGCTGTATATTTGTGAAGGCAGCCCTCTTTAGGGAAGTTTTTAATTACTGATGTTTTAATGCATTTTTAACCTCTGTTGGAAGCCTCCCAGAGTGGCTGGGGAAACCCAGCCAGATGGGCGGGGTATAAATAATAAATTATTCTTATTCTTATTCTTATTATGGCACAAAACCCAGGTTTTGTGACACAGTATACCGCCCAACGTGTCCAGGCCCAAAACTGGGACATTTTTCTTCTGGACCACTCTCCTGGGTGAGTCGCATGCCCTGCACAAGATTGCAGCCCTGAAAAACTGCTTTGTTCAGGGTGAGATCGTGGCATCATTATCATTACCATCATCATCATTTTTAATCTCTATACTGTCTTTCTATCTTACAATACTCAAGGCAGTTTACAAGCTGAAGAAACAAAAAATGTACATCTTATAACAATCTAACGCAATACAAAAATGTGATAATAAAACATACCTTTAAAATAAGTAACCTACATCAAAAAAGTAACATTCAACTATCATTAGGCTAGTATAAAATAATAATAATATCAACATATAAAAGTTAAACAGAGTTAAACAGAAATCCACTCAACATTTACAATAAATAATTTCTAAACTATAATCAGTAAAACAACGGCAATCCACAGTACATAAAATAATACAATACAAATTGAGAAGCAGAGACTGGAGGGTGGAGCAAGGCAAGTGGAAGGAGGCCTTGCCTGACAAAGTCTCTCCCCTCACAGTTCTTCTTCCAGGACCAGCTCCCTTATGAGGACTCCTAGGGCCAGAGGGTGGGGCAAGGTTTTCCCACTGAGGGATATGACACAGTAGAGTACAAAACGTTGGCATATTTTTGTAGCTGTTGTTGAGGAAAACCAGATTTGGGGTTCATAGAACTCCCCCTTTCTATTTCAGTTAAGATCTCTTGACCCAGTCTTGTTAAGATGCCAATGAGCTTCTCAACCCCTATCAGTAGTGGATGGTACTGTGGGGCAGCAATGATCACCTGATCTCTGGTTTCCTGTATCTCTACTGCTTACTGGGAGAAACAAAAAAATTTTTTCCCTTCCAGTAGCACCTTAAAGACCAACTAAGTTAGTTCTTGGTATGAGCTTTCGTGTGCATGCACACTTCTTCAGATACACTAGCATGCACACGAAAGCTCATACCAAGAACTAACTTAGTTGGTCTTTAAGGTGCTACTGGAAGGGAAAAAAAATTTTGTTTTGAGTATGGCAGACCAACACGGCTACCTTTCGCTTACTGGGAGGTACAGGAAGAGTGCTAAGGCAGTGGTGAGGTCAGGATTCACAGAGGATGAGACCCAGACCAATGAATTCAAATTACAAGACAGGAGATTCTACTGAAACATGAGGAACAACCTTCTGACAGTAAGAACTATTTGATGGTGGAACTGACTACAATGGAAGATGGTGGACTTTCCTTCATTGGAGGTTTTTAAACAGTGGTTGGATGGCAGGGGGTTGGGCTAAATGACTTTTTAGATCCCTTCCAACTCTACTATTTTATAACTCCTTGATTTCTTTCTGCTAGTGAAGGCCATCGGTGAAAAACATGCATGTCATCCTAACCTCCATGTTGGGTTGGCCTGGGCAGTGAGCATGTGCTGTTAATTTTGGTCATTCCTGCTTATTAAACTTGCAGAGCATTAAAAAAAAAACACTTGAAAGATGGGCATGCAACATTTGGATTAGCAAACTTTTATTTTAATGCTGTGTATCATTTCGCAATACATACTAGAAATTGATTTGTACCGTGCTGCCAAAACAGCAGCGCATAAACGTTTTTCCAATCCAGAGAAGAGCAAGTCTCAAGAGAGATGGCTTTCCTGGGCTGTTTTGCAAATGGGTTAATGAAGGATATGAACTTAATGTAATTAACTATTGATTGCTATGGTGAAACATTATCAGTGGGATGGAAGTAGAATTGAGAAGGCTTAAAAATAGTGAAATGGTCTTTGAATACACTTCAGCTCCTTTAAGTTCTCCTGGAATGCTTATAATACAAAAACATTGGCCCAGTACGCCCAGGATAGTGCACACATATATAAGAAAATGGAATGATTAAATTATTCAGCTATCACATTTTCATTCTACTCCAATGATCCTCAAGTAAGGCATGTGAGAGATACATCCACTTTCTCCTCACAGCAGGATATCAACAACAGCAGAGTTCTTTCTGCCAGCCAGGCTACTTGAGCCACAAATGCTTAGGATTAATTGAATAGCAGTACACTTGATATTTTAGGGAGAGGAAAA
The DNA here is from genome assembly GCF_027172205.1 of Podarcis raffonei. NCBI lineage: Eukaryota > Metazoa > Chordata > Lepidosauria > Squamata > Lacertidae > Podarcis > Podarcis raffonei. The sequence continues at coordinate 14,154,371 of NC_070618.1, forward strand.
TCTCATCCAGAGCTGGCATAACTTGACCTCCCTGGGCAGACATCTGCTGACCAACAGAATCACCTTATTTTCTCATGTTTGAGGTCACATATACACCATACATTTAAAGTACTTATATAGTCATGGGAAATCTTGGGAACTGTAGTTATTAAGGTGTTGGGAATCCTAGTGCTATGAGGCTAGCATCCTTAACAACTTATGCTTCGCAAGATTCTTTAGTGCGGGGCTGAGTGTTGGTTGTATAAGAGTACCTTAAATGTATGGCATGGATTTGACCTGGTTTCAATGTATTGGCTCTCATCCAGTCTAATACTGTTCGCAGGAACCAGACCAGCACTACTTCTGCCTCATCCAACTCAGCAGGAGAAGAGATTGAACAAAGCCATGGACTTCGATCCATTTTGCCATTTATCACACCAATACAATACATAATGTCAACCAGGGGGCATTTTTGCTTCTTTCATAGCTAAATTGTCTAGTCACTGAAATGAATGGAAGCATTAAAACAGCCCATTAATTCTTATTGCTCCTACCTTAGGAATACCTCCCGTTTCTGAAAAGCAATCTTTGACTTGAGGAAAATGTTAGAAATGCAAACCATTAATAAGCACATATTTACAGCCTAAGGTGTTATATTTTATCATACAGAGATTTTTCTCACTTTGCAACAGAATTTGATTTTGGCCAACTATTCATTCAAGCGAATGTTTGAAGTCTGCTTACATCAGCTTCTGCTAGATGCAGTGCAGAAACAGGAAACCCCCTAGAAAGGTAACATCATTGTCCCATGAGCTAGACAGTCTGATACTATGACAACAGGTGCTTCCAGGAGGGTTTTTGTTGTGGCATGGTGCAATAAGGGGTTTTTTTTTTGTAGCATCCATATGACATTGCTGTCTTCAAAATGCCAACTCCTTTCTTTTCACTATTTAATCTGGATGTGACCTTTCTAGGGAAAATATGTAAGTCAAACAAATCAATTGTTGCCAAAAGCCAACTTGTGATAGATATCGAAATCACCTGAGGTCCCTGTCTAAAATCCGTTCTGACTCCCAGAACTGTTCGAAAACCAAGGCACGGCTTCCGTTTGGCTGCAGGAATGTCCCGCAGCCAATCGGTAGCCCCAGAAGCCATAACAGACGTTTGGCTTCTGAAAATCGTTCAAAAAACATAACACTCACTTCTGGGTTTCAATCGTCCGGGAGCCAATTTGTTCGGGAGCCAAGGCGTTTTGAGATCCAAGGTACCATATTTTTCGCTCTATAGGATGCACTGGACCACAAGACGCACCTAGTTTTTAGAGGGGGAAATCAAGGAAAAAATATATAGTCTTGGCTTCTGCCATAGCCGCGCAACCTATCCAGCTGGGAGCTAAACCTCTCCAGTGCGGGGACGCGTGGCTAAAGAAGCCAAGGCAGTGAGCGCGATCCATCCTGCTCGCTGCCTTGGCTTCCTCTTTAGCCTTGCGCAGCCTCTCCAGCCGGGAGAGGCTGTGTGCGGCTATGGCAATTCCCCCACCCCCTGCAAAAGCCCACAGGAGCCACACACCCTTTAAGGAGCGCGCGGCTCCTGCGGGCTTTTCTACAAGGAGGGAGAAGGGACTGACTGGCCGCGTCAGTCCCTTCTCCCTCCTGGGGGAACGCCCGCAAGAGCCGCGCAGAGCTCTTGGGGGCTTTTCCTGCCTGCCTCCCCCCTGCATTCGCTCCATAAGACGCACACACATTTTCCCTTACTTTTTAGGAGGGAAAAAGTGTGTCCTATGGAGCGAAAAATATGGTACCACTGTATTTGTTCCCTTGCAGTAGGGCACTTCGGTTATTTGGTATTCAATACGGTGTTTTGTATGTTTTCAGTGACACGCCTCTTCTTTTTGCTGGTTTCAGATTCCAATCTCTTTTTTGTTGACTATGATTTCCCTTTCTGCAAATTATAGTCAATCGTGTATGCCACCTTTACAATGATCTCCCACAGGGCTCTTGGTCAATCATAAAGCATTTATTTACTCCCTCCACCCACTCCTTCGCCCACAAGAGCAGCAGAGAGCCCAGTGTCAGGATTTGTTGTAGCAATTTCCTCTGGGGAAAACAAACTTCATTTCTTCCTGTCTTTAATTTCTTCCTTGGTCATTGTTTGAAAGATACCCTATGGAGTTTCGCCGCACACCACTTACTTCTTTCTCTCCCAGTGTATTCCAAGACTTCTGAACAAGATAAAAGACAGCCATCTTTCTTTACAGGGATATTTCTTTCAAATGTTCACCCTGCTGCTGCTCGTACCATCTGGTACTTGAAAAATGTGTGCTTTTGAGCATAAAATCCCCTTCCTTCTTCCACCTACTAAGAATAATTGTCATGTGTTTTGTTCTCTTCCTACACTAGAAGCATATATGCAACAGAGACATGCAAAACTTATGCTTTCAGTGGTGTAGCGTAGGTTGCTAGTCCCAGGGCAAGGCAAGTATTGTGCTCCCTAACCCGTGGGAGATGAGGCAGGTGGGGAAGGAGGACTATTGTTATGTGGCAACATTTATTTGCCTGTCATGTTGAAAAAAATGTGTAGAATGTTCGAACATTGGGGGATTTTCTGTGTGAGAGGGAGAGCACACTATTATTTATTACCACTACTTTCTTTTTTTTCTTTTGAAATTTTGCACCCAGGGCAACTGCCCCTGTGGCCCCGTCCATGCTACAGCACTATATGCTTTTATTTCCTCGCTGTTTCACCATGCTATCAGATGGAAAGTCTGTGGAGGGTCTTGGATCTCCTTTCTTTAACGTATAACATTTATGTGGGGATTCTATTACCCCCCCCCCCATGTCAGCACCCACAAAAGGCAGTTTTTCAAACTAATGTGAATTAGAGCTGTGGGCCGGGGTATGTATGTTGACAATTTACATGTGCAAAAGCCTGCACCAGTTGCACCACACTTCCCATTCCATTTTGTTTCCTTGATGTGCATGTGCATGTACAATTTTACAAGAAGGGGAGAAGCAGGGCTGCCGCCTTGCCCCTGCGCTTCGGGGGCCCGGGGCCACATGACACCAGCACACTGTGCATGTGTGCATGCCCATGGCGTGTGTGCATGACATCAGCATGCCCCATGGTGTGTGCACGCTCCTGCCACAAAATTTTGGATTTCCCGGCCCTAACAATGGAATATGGAGGGCGTGGCCCCCAGGTCTCCCTTCTTGGTGCCTATGGGGAGAAGAATCATGTTACGGCTACATGCACGTGTAGTGTCGTTTATATGCTAAAATAAAAATAATAATGTTTTGATCATTATATTGAACATTTCCCTGTGCTTTGTCCATCTGTGCCAGGCTTCCTCAACCTTGGCCCTCCAGATGTTTCTGAGACTACAATTCCCATCATCCCTGACCACTGATCCTGCTAGCTAGGGATCATGGGAGTTGTAGGCCAAAAACATCTGGAGGGCCGAGGTTGAGGAAGCCTGATCTATGCCATGATCCAGCTTCCTGCACTAATGGTGGGTGGGAAAAAGCATTTAAAAATACATCATGGGATACATATGGAACTGAGAGTATTGGAGGCTGCAACTGGGTATAGGGGTATAAATATTATTATTATTATTATTATTATTATTATTATTATTATTATTAACCTAGGAGTAAGCCCCATTAGACCTGTGTTACTTTTGAGTATGGAGGAGAGATAAATTCAGTTTGTTTTGCATTATAATTTGAACCCAGCTAACCTGCTCTTCCCAAAAGAGTCTGAAACACAGGTATCATTCAAAATTGGCACCTCTCCAAATTTTGTGATGCAGTTTTTCCACTCTCAAAATGGGTACAAAAATGCCCATACAGTATAATGGAAATTGCTTGTGGGACATATATGTATTAGGAGGAAGGTACACTGAAATGCCGAGAAACGTTCAAAATAACTTTAAAAACCCGCAAATCGAAGAAGAAATGTGGCAGACTGAATTTAAGATTGGAAAAGTGATACATCTAAATAATTAAAATAGCCAGATTTATCTGTCCCTGCTTCTGGGTGGACCAAAATAGTATTGCTTTGATAAATGCTCTTACTAGAGCTGATACGAGAATCACACTGTTTGGTGGCAAAATATTCTGCCATAGAAATATTTATCAACCTCCAATAACGGTTCTCCTTGCACCAGACTTCATTTGGAAAAGGCCAGGAAAACAAACAGGCTGGACAGGTTTGTATAAAAATAGCCTAGCTGCTTGTGCATTCAGGACACTGAGGCAACATCTTAGTCCGAGTCAGATTTATGAGTATGCCGATCTGAGAAATACCTCTCTAACCGCTGGTATGGAGCGCTAGATCTTCATTAATTGTTTCTAGGATGTGGCTACATTAAAATTCATGTATAAATATAAAACAACACAGGTTTTTTTTCCCTCCCTGAGCGTGAGATTTGTTAGAAATATTTCATTTTATTGAATTAGTGGTGTTTCCCATATTAAATGAGCCTCATGTTGGCCATTGGTAGAAGTTCCTACTACAGCAGTATTAGGCTGTAATTCTGCACCACCCCTTCTGCCAGGCTGTGTGGGGTTTGGATTGAGCAGAGACATCCTTTCAGTTCATAGCTGTCAACTTTTCCCTTTTCTTGTGAGGAATCCTATTCGGAATAAGGGAATTTCCCTTTAAAAAAGGGAAACGTTGACCGCTATGTTTCAGTTGCTTCTGCTCTCTCAGTTGACCTTCCAACAGTCAGGGGCGTAGCTAGATGCTCCAGCACCCAGAGCGGAAGGGGCGGGGCGATCCGGCCACGGGGGTCACCGCATGGGGTCACCGTGATGATCTGCCCAGGGGGCGCAGTGCAGCGAGCTATCCATAGAGTCCGCCTGGTGGACACAAGCCCCATGCTGCCGTTTCGGGCAAACCAGGGCCCCGAGCCACCACATCACTCCCAGGAGAGACACGTGGCTTGGGCGCACTGCAGGCCAGACCCCGCAGTAAATGCTAACCCCCGCAGTGTGCCATTTTGTCATCCCCCTCAAGGATGGCACCCAGGGCAAACCGCACTCCCGCACCCCCTTCCTAGGCCCCTGCCACCTGCTGCTGCTGATAGAGCAGGCAGAATGTCCATCAGTTGTATTCCAGGTAGCAGAGCCTACCAATAGCCCTGGAATGGAGTATTTTGAGGGTGGGGCAGAGCAGACCTAGTGTCTGTCGCCACTTGAGCTGCCATATTTCAATAAGTAAAAAAGTTGTTAAGCCTTTCTTGGGAAAGTTTCAAAAACATTTCCTAACCATCACCACCCCGGACGTTAATTCTGTCATTGACATCAATGCAGCAGCACCATTGTAGATTGCAGCCTTAGAATCCGAACACCCCCACCAGCAGTTATTGGGAACCTGAGCCATTGTGAAGGGGGAAGAAGTGGAATAAAAGAGTCATCTACCTGAAATGCGAGAGTTAAAACTATATAGAATGCAAGATGCATAAAAAGTCAGTTCCAAATATTCCTTCCTACTTTTGCAAAATCAGCTTTTAGCACACAATCTGACATACAACCATCAATTGTATGATGAGATACTTTATAAAGGTATTATATCAACAATATTTAACCGAGCTTTTATCACAGTTATTCCCAAACCAGATAAGGATCACATGAAATGTTCGAATTATCGCCCCGTATCCTTGATTAATGTTGATACAAAAATTTTAACATTGACACTAGCAAATAGAATCCAACAGGTTATTTGTGGCAATAATCGAGAGGGATACCCCCCAAAAAAGTTGACATACATTGCCATTCAAATGGTGTGCATGTGCCATGTCTTGTGATTGATTATACGGGGTGGGGCTTACTTGCCCCACTCCAATATTTTATTCACGTTGTCATCCCTGCTTTCTTCTTGATGTCTGGAGTCATCAAGGGTCAAGGAACATGTTTTGCTCCCACCCCACTGGGGGTTCCTGGGTGCATCCTTTATTTTGTCCCATAAAGATGAAATACTGCCATTTATTCCTGAGGGGGAAAGGAAAGCATTGGATTCAAGAGCAATGGTTTGTTGGGGTACATTCTGCCCATCATCCCAGCCTTTAGTGGTTCCTGCATGGGGTATAATGAATCTCTGTAGATACCTCAGAGAAGTTGTAGAATATACTCCTCAGGGGTCCTTAAATAATTGTGGAGACCATCATCCAGGCCAACACTGCACTTGCCTAGCAGGCATTTTGCTAGCAGCTACTTAATCCGATTGATGTTAACATAGTGAATCAAGTAGAGCATGTGAAAATGAATAAATATATTAGCTTTAATTATTTAAAGCATGTGTACTCTGCCTTTCCATAAAATGTATAAGGCTGCTAGCAAAATTGAAAAAGCAATAAAACAATATTACAAACAATAAAATCAGAGAACAAAACCAACAGATACACTACGTTTGAAAAGAGTAAATACGTTGGTAGTACAATTTGCGGGGGGCATAATATTTCATACTTGGGGTGCTTTTGAGGATTCAAAACATAGGGTGCAAATTCAAATCAGATGGGATGTTCAAGAGTTTAACATTTATTTGAGAAAATGATCTATGAAGAGCATAGGACATGATCACATCTTTTTCTCAGCAAAGTGCGCAATGATTTCTGTGGATGCTGAAGACGTTGTTGAGGTCTGTGTGTGTTGGCGCAGAAACATCCTTGCCAATGTCTCCTGTTGTTGTCATCCAGATGTTTGCCTGATCTTTTAGCTCCAGTCCCATATTGGCTTTGTCCTTACTAATGAGTTTTCTGCCAGTGGGATCTTGAGAGAGATTCTGTGCCCACGGAATTCATGTCATCACGAGCAAGGTTATTTTCATGGTCCCATCACTCCCAACTCAGCCCTCGCCATCTGGTCCAGACTCCAAACACAAAGTCAAAGAACATAATTCACATTACAATTACTTCATAAAAGCTAAGGAGCAAGCCATATAAATGAATCTATATGTTCTTTGTTCAGTGCATCTGTTGTGTTTTCACAGCAGCAAATGCTTCCAATACAAAGCAGGGAAAAGATGTTCTCTTACTCACTAGATATGCTGAAGAATATATAAATGCCCTATTCAGATCTTATTATATTGCATATTTGATGGGGCATTCAGGCCAGCCCCAGCCCCTCTCCCCATAACTTTCCTGTATTGAGCAGGGGTATGAAGGGAGATTGCAAGTAGCCTTCTTCAGGCTAGGATAACTTTCTTTGGTTTCTCATTTTCCCACTTTTAAAGTCAGTTCTTGTCAGGGACCGTGCTGAGGAGGGCATCACTGAAGAGGAATAGTGAGAGCATCCCCCTCCCCATGCTCCTGATCCAGAGCCTGAATATTCCCAGGAGCAGGAGGACAGTATAGATTTGGAACAGTGGTTTGCAGAGGGACATAGTTCAGAAGGCAGAAGCTGGGAAATACTGGAGAAGAAACACTGGAAGAGTCTTAACAGATTCTGTTAACAGATGGGTAACAGATTCACTGTCTCTGGAAAGCATTCCTCAGCTATCCCCAAGGTCGAAAAGAGCTCAGAAAGCAGCAAAACAGAATGCACACAAAGCACAGAGGGTACAAGATCAGATTACAAAATGCAGAAGTGTCGTAGATTAATAGAGACATAAGTGAGTGGAATCCTTAATTGGGAGCACCGCCATTCCTAGGAGATGGGTTCTTTGTTCTCTCGCTGTGATTATTAAAGTTTCAAACTGGTAAGACTCCTTTTCCTTTGTTCTGCTTATCTACTGTCACGGAGGGAGGAAGCTGATTCCCTGACGCCTGAGAGTTCTCTACATTTCTGCAGAAATTTGCAAAGAAAATTTTAAAAAAATCATGAAAACTATTCAACATTTCAGCGTGAATTTCTCCCATGATACATATGCCATATGCAATTTTGCCAAAAATATGTCGTGGAGCATGTTTTGGCCCCTTACTCCTGGTATACACTGAACTAGAGGAAAGGTGTGCCAGAGTGCCATACTCTTTTCAAGGTTAGAGAGGAAGGGATTCACTAACAGGATAGGAAGGTCTATGAATGGTAGAGAAAATGATACACCCCGAGCCATAAGATTAAAAGCAGCAGCAGCAGTGATTTATTAACCAAATAAAGGCAAAACCAAGCAATTGGGAAAGGTCAAGAGAGGATCGCAAACATAATCAGCCAAACAGGAAGATGAATGTGGTTCCATGAAAAACAAGAATAATGTATCTAGCACCATGCAACGGACCCTAGGCAAAATTGTAGCAAATGTAAGGTTAGCTAGTAAGGTCTGTTTGGTAATTAATTATAATCACAGATTGTAAGGCTTTATGTGATGCATTGGTCCAGTAGATAAACCTCAAGGGCCCAGGCTTTGCCCTTGAGTGGAAATAGGCAAGATTATTGGGAAAGGCAGATAATGCATTCTGGGTCTTCCCCCCCTCCATTGTGCTCACACCTGCCCCCCCTTTCCTTACCTTTGTAATATGTCAATGCCCTTCTCATTGTCTCTCCTTACTTTAATCTAATTTTCTTGCCTGGTATTTCCTGTTTTATGCCAACATGATTGTGCACACTAATATTTTCCATCATTAGTCATCACTCCTTCTTTCCATGTATTTACATTATTTCCCTTCTAGTTGTCAGGAGACAGGTATATATGAATGAATGAATACAATGAATACAAATTAGCTATGCGGTATAGCCACCAGTTTTAATACATACACCAATTTTGATTGGGGGGGTGTGTGTGTCAAAAGTAATGTGTAAACTCCAGACTTCTCCTCCTTGTGGAAAGGTTCCTTCCAGCCTTCAAGAACAGTGTGAAAGCAGGGCAGGAAATAGGCAGAAAGCCTTTTTGGTTGTCAGAACCACTCTGTGGAATGCCCACCTAAGAGGTGTGAGAGATAAACAGCTATATAATTTTTCGTAGACATCTGAAGACAGCCCTGCTTTGGGAAGCCTTTAATGTTTGATGCTGTACAGTGGTACCTCGGGTTACATACGCTTCAGGTTACATACGCTTCAGGTTACAGACTCCACTAACCCAGAAATAGTGCTTCAGGTTAAGAACTTTGCTTCAGGATGAGAACAGAAATCGTGCTCCGGTGGCGCGGTGGCAGCGGAAGGCCCCATTAGCTAAAGTGGTGCTTCAGGTTAAGAACAGTTTCAGGTTAAGTACGGACCTCCAGAACGAATTAAGTACTTAGCCCGAGGTACCACTATACTTTTGCTGGAAGCCGCTCAGATAGGCAGGGTGTAAAAAAGTTGTTGTTGTTGTCGTCATCATCATCATCCTCATCATCATCCCCACTTCTGAACTGAGCCAGAAGGAGTTTACCCATCATTATCCTGGGAAGGATATTTTGTTGTTTTTGATAGCTTACGGTGGCTATTATGCATTTATATTTATGTTTTAAATAGGGTTGCCATATGTCCTCTTTATCCAGGAAACACCCTCATGTTCACAGGTATGTAAAATGAGAGTCGTCATATGGATCCATAGTTAAAAGTAAAAGGTAATGGTAAAGGTACCCCTGCCCGTACTGGCCAGTCTTGACAGACTCTAGGGTTGTGCGCCCATCTCACTTAAGAGGCCAGGGGCCAGCGCTGTCCGGAGACACTTCCAGGTCACGTGGCCAGAGTGACAAAGCTGCATCTGGCGAGGCAAGCGCAGCACACGGAAACGCCGTTTACCTTCCCGCCAGTAAGCGGTCCCTATTTATCTACTTGCACCCGGGAGTGCTTTCGAACTGCTAGGTTGGCAGGCGCTGGGACCGAGCAACGGGAGCGCACCCCGCCGCGGGGATTCGAACCGCCGACCTTTCGATCGGCAAGCCCTAGGCGCTGAGGCTTTTACCCACAGCGCCACCCGCGTTAAAAGTAGAAGTTGGCAAATGTGTCCTCTTTTTTTCTCTTCAAAATATGGCAACCCTATTTTAAATGTGTTGTAAGCAACTTGTAGTTTAACAAGTGACTAACAAGTAAAACAAATAAATAAATCAACTACTACTACCTCCCCTTGTTTTTAGGGTATCTAAGCAATCCAGACTTGCTTTGCAATGATGTCCTGTCTTCCCCCATTCTCAGGGTGACCCCGACCATTTCAGATTCACTTTCAAAGCAGGACTAGCAAATAAATTGGAATATGAAAAGCAACAAAAGTGGCACCTTTGAAAAGATTAGATACACTTTCCCTGTGAAGCCGGGCTAGAAAAGAGGGCCGTCGTGCCACACGTTTCTATTGAAGAGATATTTTCTTTGCGATAGGATGAAAAGAAGCCTGGAACAGTTTGACTTTGTAAAATAGCAAGTTCAGGAGATAGCAGGTGAAGAACTATGGAGCAGAAGCAATTACTGAAGGAATAATGGAAGACACGGTTTTTTCATCACCACCACCCCTTTCCTTACTAAGCACTCAGTTGGAATACCTTTGATTTGTTTGGTAAGTTAACCAAGAGATCTAGCACCTATTATATATTTTCTTGGCATTGAGGGATATTCTCTAGTTACACAATTTAGATATTTTGACATTGCCCCTTAGAGGGCAAAGCCATTACTTCAGTTTAGTTTCATTTTCATTTCCTTTGTTTTTGTAGCTGATAGTTACACCCAGGCAGACACCCAAAGAAACCTTACTCCAGGGGGCAGCAAACTCTTTCAGCAGGGGGCCGGTCTACTGTCCTTCAGACCTTGTGGGGGGCTGAAGTATATCTTTTTTTTGGGGGGGATGAACAAATTCCTATGCCCCACAAATAACCCAGAGATGCTTTTTATATAAAAGCACACATTCTACTCATGTAAAAACACGCTGATTCCAGGACCGTCCGTGGGCCAGATTTAGAAGGCGATTGGGCCAGATCTGGCCCCCGGGCCTTAGTTTGCCTACCCATGCCTTACCCTCACTCTCATAAAGTCTTCTCCTCTGTCCAGATGTCTTGTTCAATTATGACAATACTACAATATCATTTCCCATGCTTTTGTTGGATATGAGTCCATACGCTCATGCTTATCACTCCACAGCAGGGGCAGGGAAACTTTTTCACCCTGAGGGCTGCATTCCTTTTTGCACAACCTTCCAGGGGCCACATGCTGGTGGTGGGAGAGGCAAACAGTCAGTACAACAAGGAATGCAGTAGAGTAATTTATAAAGACATTTACACACTCCTCTCTTTCCAGACAATCAAGGGGCATTATCAGTGCCGCCCGGGTGGCTCAATTGGTTACAGTGTGACACTGCAAGTGCCAAGGTTGAAGGTTTGATCCCCGTACAGAACAACTGCATGTTCCTGCATTACAGGGCATTGGACTAGATGATCCTCAGGGTCCCTTCCAACTGGACAATTCTCCAATTCTATGAGAGCACGGCCTCGAAAGATGAACCTTTTGGGGAACGTGCTTTCACAGCACCCTAAAATATGTGGTTTGGGGTGCTGTGCGAGATCCCAGCCCTGGAAAAGTGCTCTCAGGGTGAGATCACAGCACAAGTTCATGTGAGACTGTGGTACCCCAAAATTCTAATATTGTCTACATTGACTGGTAAAGGTAAAGGGACCCCTGACCATTAGGTCCAGTTGTGGATGACTCTGGGGTTGCGGCGCTCATCTCGCTTTACTGGCTGAGGGAGCCGGCGTACAGCTTCCGGGTCATGTGGCCAGCACGACTATGCCGCTTCTGGCAAACCAGAGCAGCGCACGGAAACACCATTTACCTTCCTGCCAGAGCAGTACCTATTTATCTACTTGCACTTTGATGTGCTTTTGAACTGCTAGGTTGGCAGGAGCAGGGACTGAGCAACAGGAGCTCACCCCGTCGCGGGGATTCGAACCACCGACCTTCTGATTGGCAAGCCCTAGGCTCTGTGGTTTAACCCACAGCACCACCCGCGTCCCAGGGGTAGCAGCTTTATAAGATTACAGGTGGGATCTTTCCTTCCCTTACCTGGAGATGGCAAGGATTAAACCTGGGAGCTTCAGTTTGCACAGTATGGGCTGTATTGTTGAACTATGCCAGCCTCTCTGTGAGACTGCTACAGGTGGACTTTGTTTTATGATGGCTTTATTTTAAAATGGGCTAGATAAAAGCACAGCGATGGTATTACAGACCCCCCTCCCAAAATCACAGCAATTATCTCTAGAGTGGAGCAGACTGCATACTCTAAGAGGAACAAAACATCCTGAACAAATGTGATCAAGGGAAATGCCAGATAAAAGGCAATGCCACACAGAAATTCATATTGATATAATTCATGACTCATTCTCTCTCCTAATGGAACAATGGAACACTCCTTCTGTGCTATTATTCACATGAGAAATAAAATCATACCAAACTGAGACACAGTATCCAGTATTCTCAGAATCTTCCAAATTTTTAATCACCTGTGTGGAATTCAGTGTAGTGTGAAGTTGGGTATGTGCGCACAAAATGAGGTCTGCTTGTGCAATGAGATTTTTTCTCCCTCTCCTCCCTGCCCTCTGACCCATCCTAAACCTTTTCTGGGATTTTCCCCAATCCTCAATAGCAGATTTAGGTGGTGTGGGTGCATGCAGGGAAGAAGAGGGGTGAAAGTCCGGGTGCCCAAATAGATCTCGTTCCATGCACACAACAACTTAGTTGAATCCCATCCCATGTGTTAGCTGCCCCATAGACTTGACATACCAGTTTGCAGTGGTGACACCTTCTGCATTTATTCTAATGCTGAGTAACTGCAAATATTGCAGGCACCACTATCCATTTGACTTGGCATCAGGCGGCTTCCCATGAGATTAGTGAAGCCCCAGAGATCTGGGAACTGAAATAGGGGGTTTGTGACCACAATGAGACTCTACTGGTTGTTCAAGGATGCCTCTGGAAGAGAAGGCTACGGTACATTTTATAGAGAGTCTTCTTTGAATTCTTCTCCCTATGTACATAACGGGTTCATTTAATTAACCACTTCCATACATTTCTATTCTGCCTTTCTTCCATCATGGAACCCAATTTGCATACAGTTCCCTGGTGGTCACCCATCCTGGCATTGACTAGACCCAGACCTTCTTAACTTCAGCATAGAATGTGCTGTTAGAATTCCTGCTCCGTGATTGCAGTCATAGGATTGTTGTCAATCACATGACGGTGTATGTGCCTCAAGACCTTTGTTTTGTTGATGTTGGGCTCAAAACAATGCAACAACAACATCAACAACTTCCATGCACCCTCAGGATGTGACACATTTGTAAACTGTTTAGAAGCATACTTTGGGATTAGGACAACAACAACAACAACAACAACAACAGCAACAACAACAACAACAACAAATGTTTGAAATCAAAATCAAGCAAACAAGAACTGATTCTTTCTTTCTTTCTTTCTTTTTAAAGTGAGATATATAGTAGTAATGGTAGGAAACACTTCAAATCTGAGCAGTGTGAAAATGAAAAATGAATAGGCTCCCAATCAAAATATTTTGTGCCACTAAAAAGTGTTCCATTATCTTTAATTATATTAGATATATACATATATGTCAGCGCTGCCCAAGGTCCCAGCTCACACAAGACCAACGCTGCTTCTTGCTCAAGTTTAAAAGTCTTTATTGAAGTTCAGTCCCATTTCCAGACGTGCAGCGCGCAACGCTACATCTATCCGTCAGACCGTAGAAGTCCCATCTGAATCTCCGCCCCCCTGACACCAGCTTAAGATTCTAGCTTTACTCCACCTCTTCCTCTGTTCCTTCTTTCTCTGGGTCTTTCTGCTAGTCGGAGTCTCTGCCCTCCGAGATTCTTCTGACGCTGATTCTCCCGACTCCTCCCCCCCCCTCTTTCGGGCTTTAGGACCTGGCTCCCAATCCGGGTTTTCTGCTGTCCCGCGCTCCTCCACATTTGAACTTGGCGCGCGCGCGCAGCCTCCCACTTTCCTTCTGACCGTTACACTTGTGTCACTGCTCCCCCTTTCGGGGAGGCTAGCTGGACCTGGCCTTCCCTCCGTCTCCCCACTCCCCGATGGAGGAGAAGCTGGTCCTGACTCACGTGACTCTTCCCCCCCACTGTGCTCTGGTGGGGAAACTGGCCCTACTCCTCCGCTGCTTCTTTGGGACTCCCCTCTGGTTCCTTGTTTATGGATCGTCCCCTCTGGGATTCGCCTCGCCCTTACCATAGGCGCCCTCTCCTGGGAATCTTCTGATTCGCTGGAGAAGCTCATGGAATCTCTCGGTCCACTGTCATATTCCCCTACGCTCCCCTCTGATTCCTCTCCTCCGCTCTCTATCTGCTCTCTCCCCTGCTCTTCTGCTCCTGAGCCTCTGACATCCATCCCCCCCTCGAAGCCCCCCCTTCCCCCCTCCCCCTCTTCGGGTGTGGGTTCCAGGTGCTCCAGCGCTGGGGGTGTGAGTGCTGGCTTCCGTTCTCTCCCCCTGGTGTGCAACCGGCCCGCGGGATCAGGCCCCCCCACGATGGGTTCGTCGACGTCGACTTCCCCTGCTTCCATTTCTCTGCTGTCGTGCTCAAAACCAAGATCCTCCCCCCACACGTCCATGTCCTCCTCCCCACCCGGTCCCTCGGGTGAGGCTGTGTGCAAGGGCCCCCTCAGCAGTTCCCTGCTCCACCCCACTTCTGGTTGAGTGTCCCACCAATAGGAGCGGTCCGTGGCAAACCCCGAGAGCGACCCCTCCGGGGAGCTCATCCCCGGCGTCGGCTCCTCATCTGAGGAGAAACCTTGGAACGTGCTGGCTGACAGTGTGGGTGTGAAAAGCCAGTCGTCGAAATACTCCGCCGGCATGGGTCTGTGTGGGAAGATCGAATGGAACTCGTCTTTGAGATAGTGCTCCTCCACGGCGTAGCACGGCACCCACTCGTTGGCGCTGGCCGGAGTACCCTCCCTGGCGAGGAGATATTCAACTCCCTCTTCCCCCCATCTGGAGTCCAAAATCTCTGTGACCTCGTTGAGTGGCGTCGCCCTCTGTGGTCCCTCCCCTGTTGGCGATGGGCTACGTGGAGCTGGTGCGGTCCCTGGCGCCTGAAACCTGTGGGGCGCCTTGTAAGGCGTGAGCACTGACCTGTGAAAGACTGGGTGCATTCTGGAGCCCTCCGGGAGTATCAACCGGTAGGCCACTGGATTGATTTGTGCCGCGACCTGGTAAGGTCCCAACTGCTTGTGTCCTAGCTTCCTCTTAGCTAGCGTTCTGGCCGGCACTGCCTGAGCTGCTAACCAGACCCAGTCCCCTACCTGTATGTCTTCCCCAACCCTCCTGTGCCTGTCCGCCTGCATCTTGTAGGCGTGTTTCGCGAGTTCCAAGTGTCTTCGGAGTTGCTCATGGACCTCCTGTAACTCTGCGGCTAAGTGCTCTGCCCCCCGTGGCTCCCCCTCTGCCTCGGTCTCCAACCCCGGGAAGGTTCTGGGGTGGCGCCCATTGTTGGCGAAGAACGGTGTCACCCCTGTAGACCCGTGCTTCGTGTTGTTGTAGGCAAACTCGGCTAGCGGTAGGTAGTCCACCCAGGTCGAGGGCTGTTGATTGGCGTAACATCGCAGGTACTGCTGCATGATGGCGTTGACCCTCTCCGCTTGTCCGTTGGTCTGCGGGTGTCGTGCCGACGCTAAGTTGATCTTGACGTTCAGGATGCCCAGCAGCTTCTGCCAAAAGTTCGAGATGAATTGGCGACCCCGGTCGGACAGGATGGACCGCGGCAGGCCGTGAGCTTTGAAAACGTGGTCTATGAACAGCTTGGCAGTCTGTTCCGCTGTGGCCACCTTCGCGCACGGAATGAAATGCGCCATCTTGGTAAAGAGGTCTACGACCACGAGTACCGCTGTTTTGCCGCGCGAACTGGGCAGATCTGTAACAAAGTCCAGGGCCACTTTCTCCCATGGTTCGAGCGGCGTCTGCAGCGGTTCCAGCAGACCCGCCGGCTTCCTGTGTACTGGCTTGGCCCTTTGGCAGGTGTCACACCTGGAAACGTAATCCGCAACTTCTCCCCGCACCTTGGGCCACCAAAAGTCCCTGGTGACTAATTCCGCCGTCTTGTCCTTGCCGAAGTGCCCAGCGCTGGGCGCGTCGTGCAGCTGCTGCAAGACTCTCGCGCGAAGGTCGTCTCCCGGTACGTAGAGAGCCCCTTTGCGGAGGAGTAGTCCATCGCGTATCTGGAACTCGGCGTCCCTCGCTGTGCCGTTTCGCACCTCCTCCATCTTGGATTGCGCAAACGAATCCGCCTGTAGCGCGCGACGGACTGCGTCCAGGTCCACTGCGGCTGAAGCGCACGCCCACACCTCTGGTGCGAAAATGTGTTTGGCCGCTGCCGGTGCCGCTTCCTCGAGATACTGCGGCTTCCTGGATAGCGCATCCGCCATGACGTTGTTGTCTCCCGGGATGTATTCTATCCGGAAATCGAAGTCAGCAAAGAACTCCGCCCAGCGGATGTGTCTCTGGTTCAGGAACTTCGCCGTGCGCCAGTACTCCAGGTTCTTGTGGTCCGTGCGGACCTGCACTGTGTGTCTTGCTCCGACGAGGAAGTGCCGCCACGCCTTGAAGGCTGCATGAATGGCCAGCAACTCCCTGTCCCAGATGGTGTAGTTCTGCTCCGACGTGCTGAGCTTCCTGGAGTAGAATGCGCACGGTCTCCAGTCCCCTTGCGGATCTTGCTGCAACAGGACCGCCCCCACCGCTCTGTCCGAGGCGTCCGTTTCAACCCTCATCGGTTTGCTGGGGTTTACGTGTAGCAGCTGTTCTTCGGACGCGAAGAGACGCTTGAGCCTCCGAAAGGACTGCTCCGCCTGGTCCGTCCAGGTGAACTTCTTCTTCTTGGAGCTGAGGGTGTCCGTGATGGCCGCCGTCTCCTTCGCGAACCCCTTGATGAACTTGCGATAAAAGTTGGCGAAACCGACGAACTTCTGGACCTCCTTCCGGTTGCGCGGGCTCTTCCAGTCCAACACTGAGCGGACCTTGGCGCTGTCCATGGCAAGTCCCTTGTCGGACAGCTTGTAGCCCAGGAAATCCACCTCTGTCGTGTCGAACTGGCACTTCTCCAGTTTGGCGTAAAGTCTGTGCTCCCGTAGTCTCTGCAGGACCTCCTTGACGTCCTTCTCGTGCGCCTCCTGCGAGTCCGAAAAGATCAGGATATCATCTAAGAAGCAGACGCACTTCTTGTAGAGGAGTCCCGCTAGCACGTGGTGCATGAAAGCTTGGAAACAATGGGAGCCATTTTGGAGACCAAACGGCATGACTCTGTATTCATAGGTTCCTAAAGGCGTAAACATGGCTGTCTTCCACTCGTCGCCCTCCCGCATGCGTATAAGGTTGTAGGCCCCTCGTAGATCCAGCTTGGTGAAGATCCGCCCCTTCCTCACCGTCGCGAGCAGGTCGTCAATTTTGGGCATGGGGAATGCTGTGGGCTTTGTCCTGGAATTGATGATTCTATAATCCACTATGAGCCTCCGTTCGGGCGTGTCTCTCTTCTTCACGAAAAACACGGGACTGCCCCCCACTGCTTTGGATTCCCGGATGAATCCCCGCTTCAAATTGCGATCTATGAACTCCCTGAGTTCTTGCATTTCGTCTTCAGACATGGAGTACAGTTTCCCAGTCGGCAGCGTCGCCCCTGGCAGGAGGTCAATCTTGCAGTCGTAGGGTCTGTGGGGAGGCAGCTTGTCTGCTTCCTTCTCGCAGAAGACTTCCAAAAAGGCCTTGTACTTGTTGGGCACCGCTTGCACCATGCCTAGGTGTAGCTGCGGTGCATCCTCTTGCCCCTCCTCTTCCTGGCAGATCTGGATGCAATGCGCTGCGCAGTAGGAAGAGCAGAAGGTCAATTGCCGCTGGTACCACGCTAATGCCGGGCTGTGCCTATCCAGCCAACTCATGCCCAACACTATGGGCGTGTCCGACAGGTGGGTGACGTTGAAACTGATGACTTCACGGTGGTTCCCAATTTGCATCACCAGAGGCGGTGTCTGCTGTACCACCTCTCCTCCCAGTATCTTCCTGCCATCTACCGTGACAACATTTAGGGGCGTCGTGGCTGGCAGGAGTGCTATGCGATGCTGCTTGACGAAGTCCAACCCTACAAAGTCTGCGTTGCTACCAGAGTCAATGGTAATAGGGACCTCCAGGGTGAGCCCATCGGGCAGCTGGAGCGATGCAGTGAGTTGCACCACTGGTTTGGGTGGGAGGGGGTCTGTGGGCTGCAAAATCTCTGGGGACTGCTTCACTGACTCGCCTGGTTGAGCCCCAGTGCTTCTGTCTCCAACCAGGCTCCTCCGTTTCCCTGGGGCTGCTCCTCCTGCTGAATTGCTCCTTTAACAGTTGCTGAGGCTGCAGTGTGCTTCTGGAGCCTCTGGGGACACTCTTTGGCCATGTGCAGTGCACTGTCGCAGATGTAACACTTCCTGCTCCCTCTAGGAGCCTTCGCCTTGACTGCTCCTGGTGTTTGGGCTCTGCTTGCTGTCTGAGCCCTTGCACCTCCGATTTCCATTGGCTCCTCTCCCCTCATTAGAGGAGGCGTGGACTGAGCGCGCTCTGTCTCTCTGGGTAGGAAGGGAGTCGTTCTAACTGACGTGTTTGCTCTTCCCCCCTGCTCCCTGCTCCACGGGCGTTCTTCCAGGCGCACCCCAATTGCGAGCGCCCTTTGGACAACTTCTGTTGTATTTTGGGGTCTCTCTCCCCTCGCCAGCTCATCTTTCACGGCTCCATTCAGCCCCTCCCAGAACAGATCCCTGACGGCAGCTGAGTCCTTCTGCCAGCCCAGCACATTTACTAACCCAAAAAAGCGGGAATGATACTGGCGCACTGTCGCTTTTCCTTGCCGCAATCCATGCATTTCCCTTCTAGCGACATCCACATCCACCGTTGATTTAAAGCAAGCGTCCATGGCTCCAATAAAGGCGCTTGAATCTTTGAGGGCGGGGTCATTTTCGCGTAACAAGGTTCGCAGCCACGACTTAGCTTCCCCATGCAGATGAGTGATTATGAAACCCACTTTCTCCTCCTCATCTCTAAAGTCTTTCCGAAGCAAATTGAGCGCGAAAACTACTTCTGCTCTGAAGTTAGGGTACTGCTGCAGGTTCCCGTCAAAATGGGTCACAAGGCTCGCCCCCCTTTTCCCGAGGGCAACTCCCTCCGGCTTGGCTCCCAGCTGCCCCTCCTTTCCCCATTTGTCCCACCTGGCTTGCAGATCCTGGCAGAGCGCAGCTGTGTCTTCTTCTTTTTTCTTAGACGCAGCCAATTCTGAGTAGAGCGTTGACACCGCTTCCTGCAATTGCTTGATTTTTTCCTCTGTAGTCATCTTTGCCTATCTTCGTGAGCTTGCAGAGTTTTTTTGGAGATGGGACTTACTGTCAGCGCTGCCCAAGGTCCCAGCTCACACAAGACCAACGCTGCTTCTTGCTCAAGTTTAAAAGTCTTTATTGAAGTTCAGTCCCATTTCCAGACGTGCAGCGCGCAACGCTACATCTATCCGTCAGACCGTAGAAGTCCCATCTGAATCTCCGCCCCCCTGACACCAGCTTAAGATTCTAGCTTTACTCCACCTCTTCCTCTGTTCCTTCTTTCTCTGGGTCTTTCTGCTAGTCGGAGTCTCTGCCCTCCGAGATTCTTCTGACGCTGATTCTCCCGACTCCTCCCCCCCCTCTTTCGGGCTTTAGGACCTGGCTCCCAATCCGGGTTTTCTGCTGTCCCGCGCTCCTCCACATTTGAACTTGGCGCGCGCGCGCAGCCTCCCACTTTCCTTCTGACCGTTACACTTGTGTCACTGCTCCCCCTTTCGGGGAGGCTAGCTGGACCTGGCCTTCCCTCCGTCTCCCCACTCCCCGATGGAGGAGAAGCTGGTCCTGACTCACGTGACTCTTCCCCCCCACTGTGCTCTGGTGGGGAAACTGGCCCTACTCCTCCGCTGCTTCTTTGGGACTCCCCTCTGGTTCCTTGTTTATGGATCGTCCCCTCTGGGATTCGCCTCGCCCTTACCATAGGCGCCCTCTCCTGGGAATCTTCTGATTCGCTGGAGAAGCTCATGGAATCTCTCGGTCCACTGTCATATTCCCCTACGCTCCCCTCTGATTCCTCTCCTCCGCTCTCTATCTGCTCTCTCCCCTGCTCTTCTGCTCCTGAGCCTCTGACAATATACAATTCTTATACAAACAGCTTGAAGCATGGGAGAAGAGTATTGCATGTGCAGTTTGTATGAAAATGGTAATGAGCAAGGATGACAGCTGAAAGCAGCCCTATTCCCAACAACAAGATAGAACACAATAACGGGATCATCTGCAAAACAACAATCACAAACCATAAATAGAAGCACTCTATACATATATCCTGTTGTTTATAACTGCAAGGTAGTATTGCCAGTGTTAATGCAGAAGAGGAATTACATATCAGGCCACTATAGAAGAAAAGATAATTAAAATATTGGATGCAAGAAAGAAGGTCAGTTGCTAACACAGAAAATAAATGCCAAAGGGACATTTTAGTCAAATATTTCTGCATTTTTCTCTTAGTAAATCAATGCTCAAGTTGAACCAGAGAACTGCCATTTTTCATCAACATGCCCTGATAAGTTTTTATCCTAAAGGTTATTTTGAAAACAAATTTCATGTATAACTAGGCGAGCAAGATTCACTTAATTCAACCCAACAGACAATAATTCTGTTTGGTTGTAGCCACTGTACATTCCATTTTTCAAAGTAGTTATAATTTCCAGGGGTACCTGCGCATATTTGGGCTGTTTCCTTTAGAAGGTAGTCAGAGACTTATGGTGTTTATCATATTTGCATTCATATACCGATGCACAGGCTCAGTACAGATGGAAGAACACCTTTCAACACACCCCCCCCCCACAAATCTTCCTGAGCTTTAACCTTACAGAGGACTTTTTAGCAGGCTGGATGTTATGTAAAAATCCAAACATGACTTGAGGCAAGGCTTGTCTACAACAAATCATTACTGGAGACCCCAATACAAATATTCTGTGTATATTTTTATTGTGTTTGGGAATGCCTCATGGGGAGTGATTCACAAATGAAATGAAATAAATAAGGAGCTTGATTCCTGGGGATGTGTGCTCAGGACTGGAGTGGAAGTGCAACACATCTCTCGGCCTTTGCTCAGCAGGCACCTGGTTCATGTTCATGACAAGCAAATTATGCTAAATCGCATGTAACCAGAGTGGATATGCAAATTAGTTATGGACCACTGGTTCATAAGCTGTTTCCAATGTAGCCCCTGGTAATGAACAAATTACTTTCGGCGATATGCAAATATATTTCTATTCTATCGCTACCAAGGGCAGGAGTTTAATAAGGCCATATTCATGGGCTCTGCGTAGCCTTTGCTCTGAAAATCCCCCTCCCTAGAATGGAACTGGCTGAATGGTGGGAAGAGAACTCATCTGAAGTGGCTCAGATATTAGATCTTTATTTGTTGCTTGCTTTCATAAGCTGACCTTCTCAATTGCCGGCTGTGAATCCCATTAGCAGAGCTGTGACAGCTTGACTCTGTTGTTTCTTGGGATGCTGTTTCAGCACTTTGCTCCTGACACCTCGTTGTTTGGGAAGGGAAAAATTAAAGGGATGGAAATGATATCTAGGCTCGCTGTACTGTAGTTCTCCCCCTACAATAATATGAAAAATCCCCAAGGATTGCAAAGCAGAGGCTACAAATTCACATGGAGTCTAATTTGCAGCTGAGGAGACTGAGATCGATGGGATGGTTGCTGCCTCAGCTAGCAAATTTTCTGCCGAAATGAAGCCAGTTTCCACTTCTTTGTAATATTAAAATATTGAGCCCTGTATGAGGTCATAGATCACACCCCAGTGGAATACACCAATTTTTCCTTATACTAAAAGCATCATAGAAACCTAAGGGCATAAGTAGTTTCTACAGCATGTTTGTATGCGCCTTATTTACTGCAGGTGGTATCAGGGAAATTGTGATGGGCTTCTGTTAGGTAGGTGAGGAAATCCATTAACTATATCTTATCCCTCTATAGATCCAGATGTGTGGGTTTGCAGACAAAACGATCTTCTTACTGCTTGTGTTCAGAAGTGTGGGGCTGAGCAGAGTTTAAATCCCATCTTAAGCAGTTTAATTGAAAGCATGAGAATTAGCTGTTACGTTTATCTTCCCATTTTGCCACCCCGTTTGTCAAAGAAATGGGCTACAGAGTGAAAAGTTTAAAACATAGTTTACTTACAGTCAAGCATTCATCCTGAGCAGTAATGGCAATAAAAACAGTGGAGGCAAAAAAGATATTTGCAGCAAAAATCATCTTCAAGCATGTGCCTGTTGCTGGAACTAAGTTTGAGAAATGTCTGCCTCCGTGGGTGCTTGAGGAGAGAGAGGTGGAAAAGGAAATACTTGTTTGCTTCTTCCCACCCAGGAGAGGAGGGAAAACAACATCACACAGAGCTTTCTCTACCAATTTCTATGGTCTGAGTCTGCCTATCAGCATTACAGCTCTATGGTCTTAACCCCCTTATATTCTAACTAGCAAGCCTATGCATTGTTAGATTTGACCTCAAATCTCCCAAAAATTTGGTGGTGGCTCCGAAGGAGGTGTTTCTCCTTTCCTTTGTAGTTTGCTGCCGCTAGCAGATTGAACCACTCTGGAAAGAGAGCTCTAGTTGACTGAAATTTTCTGAGCCATCCCACTGCCAGGGTGGACCTCTCTTCAGAGATCAACCTGAAGAGATTTCCCTTCCTATTATGGTTCTGGGCTGGACCCACACCTCAACACTGAGATGGGAAGGAAAATACCCTAGGGTGCTCGACTGATCTGCATGAATCAGTTGAGAAGCTTGTGAAGGTGTCATGTGGTGGATGTGTTTGTGCGTGGCATGGATGCTCTGCTGTGTGTGAGCACACTCTGAGATGTATACAGTATGATGCAAATGAATGTGTCCCCTCTAGCATGGATGCAATGTGTGCATTTGTGTGCTTGCATGCACATGCTCTGGTGTGGATGTGATGTATACACGTGCATTTCACTTCATTTATTTATATTCTGCCTTTCTCTCATCATGACTTACTGCCAAGCTGACCCAGGTGGGACCACTGCTTCTGGCGGTGGTAGTCCCCAAGCAACATGCCCTGCCCTACCACCTTTGCCAGTGGCAGAGAAGTGTCACTGCCATCTGTGTCAATTTGGGATCAGATCACAGCCACTTGGGTCAAGACCTCTCCCTAAGTTGGGTGAGTTCTCACCAAAAATTGATAAAATATTGCCCAAAATTGGTCCCAGTAGTGGATGGGGCAGGGTGCATGGTGGTGGCAGAGCAGGTGGTGGCAAAAGCAGGTCGATAGTGCCAGGAGGGCAAAGCTACTTCAAACAGTGAAATGGGATGCGCTGCCCTTGACTTACTGTATACAGTAAGTCAGCTCCCTGTTGGCCACTCATCCACTCCTGCACTAAACACACATACACACATCCTAAGAGTTTACAAATAATAAATTTGCAAACCCACATGAAAACATAATGAATCATTAAAATGGGGGGAGGGGGTTTAAAACGATATACAAACACATATAGCATTAAGCCAAAATAAGCTCATTAATATTTATTCTCCTTTTAGCTTTTGTGCTGACAGGGTGGTTTGTCAGTGATCTTTGTCAGGAACCATATTGTTTTCTCATTATCTTGACAAAATTCTTTCTCTTTCAATAACTGATCGCATCAACCTTCAGAGTCATAAGTGACAGCTCTGTGAAAGGTGATGGATGTTCTCAGCCACATTTACTTCCAGATATCTCCCTCCTCTGCCTCCTTATTTGCCCTTTTCGACAGATCTTCTCCTAGGAGACCCCATATCATTTTTCTTTTGGAATGCAACTGGTCATCTCATTGAACTGTAATCTTGTTAATGCATTTTGCGTCATGATGAGAATTTATCTATTTCAAAACGAAGGCTATAAGGTATGAATCCACTTTCATCATCTCATTTGGAATAGTGGCACCAATTAATTGCCACATTGCCTGCCTGCCAAGGAAAACAGGAATGCCTCAGTCACATGGATTATCTCTATGTCAGGATTGTGTGATGTGGAAAGTCTTCATGGGACTAGGATGATCAACATGTTCTTTCTTTCAAGGGCAGGACCATGAAAGGGCATTTCCAGCAACATCCTTGTGGCAGCCCTCACTTTAAGAATTGGCCCTCAGCTGTCTTAACTTTGGGCTCTTAGGGTGAAGTCCTATTCCCATGCACCTGTAAGCTCCACTGAGCTCATTAGAACTTGCTTTTTTTATATAAAATTTTTATTAGAGTTTTTACAATACAAAATAATAAAAAATAAAAAATAAAAATAAGTAAAAACAATCAGTCTTTTCATCACATTATTTTTCATTAACTTGCTTCCCGGACCTCCTCATACCTCCCTTTTTTGTATTCCAGTTCAATTTATTAACTTAGCAGTTTCTTTCCCTCTTTATTCTACCCAGATCTTTAATCTTAAATTATTATAACATTAGATTTTTACTTATAAAAAACCATCTTTTCATGTTCTTTTATACCATTACCGCTAGAAACCACTTAATTTCAATCCAACATCATTCTAACATTCATTAGAACTTGCTATTGCTTGGGTACTACTATTGAATTCTACACTATTGTGCAGAATTGCAGTATTACTTAGGAACACCATTATATTGTCAACACAATGCAGAAGCAATGTATGATCATGTAATTTGGAATGAGCCTAAAGAAACTGCCTTTTACTGAATCCAAACATTGGTCCTTGAGATCACAGAAGGTAAACCAACAGTCATATAGCCCATCTCCATGCAGTGCAGGAATCTCAATGCAGGAATCTCAACCCCCCATCCAATCTGAAACCATATCGGACCCTGCTTAGCTTCTGCAAATAGACTAGCAGTTTTACTGAAATCAGGACATGAGGCACAAGTGAAATGGGTTGAGCTTGGCCACAATTATAGAATTGATCTGCAGAGGTGGCAATCTTTGAGGGATACTAAATGGAAATAAACAGCTGCTAGCTTGGGTGAGCCTATCATAGGAGTATGATTATAAGAAGGCATCAATTTCCATTCCGAACCATGTTTGTGGCATGCAACACTGTTTCCATTCTGCTGCAGTTTGGCTACTGACAGAAACTATGTTATTTGACTTGCTGCTTGCTGTAGCAGAATATTATGTGATTAATTGCTTAATTAATTATGTTACTATTATATTGTCCCACACCGGTTCAATGCAAATACCATTCATTTCAGTGCAAAGGAAATGCAGTGGAAATGCGAGGAAGAGGATGGATTATTTTTCAATCGGTTGAAGCAGGGAGGACAAAATCCAACTGAGTCCTTGTAGGAAGCTGACCAATCCTATTCTGTACCAAGTGAGGGAGGATGGGTGGACACCAAATTCTAGCAAGGCCAGAGAAAAGATTCCGCCCCTCCTAATCTCACCAGTGTTACTCATCCACTTTACCCTACATGGGTGCAAAAGTCGCCTCTTCTCTTAGCTACTTCAGGCCAGGTAATAGAGCAGGAATCTAGTTCAGGATCTGCTTTAACCAGCAGCTGAGGTCTTTTGTTGGTTTAACTTGGAAATGCAGTAAAAATATTATAAATATAAGGAACCGCAGAAAGAGGGGAGGGAGGTCGAAATATGATATATGTAATAACTTGATTTTTTCAGACAGTTTTGTTTGCTTTTTATTTGTTGTCAAATGGAAATTATAATATACATTTTTTTAAGAGAGAGAGCAGAGGCCTTTTCTAGCACAGTTACCTGAGATCCTTGGAGATACTGGAGATGGAACCCATTATGCAACAAATGACTATTCCTCAAAGCAATGGCCTTTATTATGATTATGCTTTATTTTATTTCTATACCACCCTGTACCTGAAGGTCTCAGGGTGGTTCACATTAAAAACCACTTAAATAAAATCAAAACAAAAACCAGAATAACATCCCCCCCACCCCGAAAAGAGCAAGCATTTTAAAAAGGGTATAGGATGTCAGGTCAGGCAAAGGCCTGGTTGAAGAGGAATGTTTTTGCCTGGTGCCGAAAGATGTGTAGTGAAGGCGCCAGGTGAACTTCCCTGGAGAGAGCATTCCACAGATGGAGGTGATGGTAGTTCCCCTTAAATAGTAGGCATTGTATGAGAAGAAGAAGAAGAAGAAGAGGAGGAGGAGAAGGAGTTTGGATTTGATATCCCGCTTTATCACTACTCAAAGGAGTCTCAAAGCAGCTAACATTCTCCTTTCCCTTCCTCCCCCACAATAAACACTCTGTGAGGTGAGTGGGGCTGAGAGACTTCAGAGAAGTGTGACTAGCCCAAGGCCACCCAGCAGCTGCATGTGGAGGAGCGGAGATGCGAACCTGGTTCACCAGATTACGAGTCTACTGCTCTTAACCACTACACCACACTGGCACAATTGCTGGGAATCACAGGTAAGATTAACATTGCTTTGCTCATGGTCCTCCTTCCAGGTTTCCCATAGGCATCTGGCTGGCCACACTGAGAACAGAATCCTGGACTAGATGGGCCATTGGGCTGATCCAGCCAGCCCCTCTTGTGTAGCTCATGATTCATGAATGATGTGGCTGTCAAAATATATTATTAGATGCCACAAAAGCATCCAAGAATAAACCAATATAAGTGATTTCATGGGCAACTTAATGATGTGAAACATCACCACATATCTGAGGCAAGAGCTGGTCCAGGGAGAAGCAGGTGGTTACATTTCCCCTATACATTTCCCTGTGGACTACACAGCCAATGTTTGGCTTTGTGAATATATAGGACTGTTATGCTCAATGCCAAATTATAATCTGAAAAGTCACATTTGATGCACTGATACGGTGCAGCACATTTCATCATGCTGGGGGAAAGAAACAAACAAAAGGAAAACAATGTGCGGGTCAGCTATCCGATGAACGCAATAGCTCAAGTTAATGGGTAGTCGTGCCAGAACATTAACCCCGATAAAACATCGCACAATAAAGTGCACTTTCAGAAATGCTTCCTCTTCAGGGCAAGCTGAAATATCCACATTTGCCGAGAAAAATGTCTGCAACTGTTAAATGTTAGAATGGCAAAATGAAGAGGCTCACCTCAAAACACAGGAGATCTTCTTGTAAATCTCCTTGATGCTAGAGGATGGATAGCTGTGTCTCTGCCCGGCCATTTCTTGCTTGCTTTTTCAGTTCTGTCCTCAGCTATCTCCCTTAGATGTTTTGGGATGTTTCTGTGTGCCACACAGAAAGTAAAGGAAGCAGGCAGTTAATAGGTCCATGGAATGAAGAGGTTGGAAGAGTCAGGATGCCTTCAAAGCAGGGGTGTGGGTCTCAACAACCACAGCTAACATGGTCAAAGGTTAATGATGAAGAAAGTTCACCTTCTCACATGAAAGTGGCCTTATTATCAAACACATTTCTATGTCTCAGTTGAGGTCTATTAGAGTTCAGTAATATGAAAGTAAAGTGTTATTTTCTTTTCTTTTACTAGCATTGGAGGAAAGGTCTTATTATTGAGGGGATGGGAGAGATTCCCCACCCCATTTTAAGGCAAACCTTCTAGAACCAATGTGTGAACTCAAATGAAGCCTTTCCTTTGAAATTCTCACTTCTCTGCATTTTGTGAGGCAGTTCTCTAACTGAAATTCATGCAAAAATATATTTTAGAGAAAGTGCACACTCAACCACTTATACCAGTGAAAAGAATATACAACAATTCATCACATTAGGGGAAATTGCTTGCAAAAAATTGTATACAGTGGTACCTCGGGTTACATACGCTTCAGGTTACAGACTCCGCTAACCCAGAAATAGTGCTTCAGGTTAAGAACTTTGCTTCAGGATGAGAACAGAAATTATGCTCCAGCGGCACGGCAGCAGCGGGAGGCCCCATTAGCTAAAGTGGTGCTTCAGGTTAAGAACAGTTTCAGGTTAAGAACAGACCTCCGGAACGAATTAAGTACTTAACCCGAGGTACCACTGTATTAGGTGAAATTCACACAAATTTTAATGTGGGGTTATTTTTCTAAACAAATCACAAACTACTGGGCATAATTTAAGACTAGAAGATTGAGAAACTGTGAGGAACAGAAATTGATACCTTAATTCATCCCTTATTATGTAGGGGCCCTTAAATTGTTGTTTTGTTGTTGTTGTTGTTGTTGTTTTTGGTGAGTATTTTCTGCAGCATGTCTTTGACACAATAATAGTCCATTTGTTGCAGATTTATTCTGGACCATCCACACTCCATTCTGCATTATTAGTTGTTCTGTGATGCTACCCCAGTTTTATTGCATTATCACCATACTCTTGCATTACAGAACAAAATTAAAATAAACAGGATAGTTTGTGGTATGAAAAGAAACAGGATTTCAGCAAGCAGTTACAAGTATGCACTGACTGGAAAGCAGTACAACTGCTCAAAAACCTTTGCAGGCTGAAACAGTATTTGAAGTGGAATTGTGTATAACTGCCCTGATACCATCATGAGCACAAATCATCATGAACACACAATAAAATAATGTCTGGAGGGGCCTTTACATGGACCACACTGGGCATTATTTTGGTTTTATCTTGAAGGCATAAGCATGAGCTTCTCTCTGCTTTGAACTACCTCTTTGGTGCTGTCATCTAGACACTGCTTATGAAACCTTCAGGGGAAAAAGTGAGACATATCCCTTGACCTTCATTTCTCCCTCCTTTTGGTAGGTGCAAGTTCTGCTTTTGCTGACAAAACTGTCTTTCATTTATAGTGAAAGTGAGGAAAACTGTACTAAGAAAAAAGCCATTTTTCACCTTGTGGTAAAGGAGGGGGGGATGTTCAACATTTACCTTTTTTTTCCTGTATAAGGGGAAAGACAAAGTCTGAACCTACTGATACATTTTTATTGCTTCTCACAGATAAAAAGAATGCATATATCTTTGGAACGAATATATCCCATTTTTTCTTCTATTTGAATTCATCAGATCTGCATTGCTCACACAGAAGTACTTGTAGGAATGTGCTTCTAATCATTTATGGGATGGAGGGACTCTGCTGCAATTACAATATTTGCTAATATGAAAATAGATCCATTGTTCTTCTGGAGGCCAGATGCAAATGTGTTTTAAGTATCCTACCAACAGAGACAATAAAAATGATTTGAGTCTGCAGCACTAAAGGAAGAAAGGTAATGAGTTCAACCTCTGTAAATCCCAAATAAATGAGAAACTGACCACTAGAACACTCTCTGGCTGTTATCATTATTACAAAATATAGCAATAATTTCAGGTGAGCATCAGAGAGCTAATGCATATTAAATAGGGATGTGTAGCAACTAAAAGTTTCACGTTGTATTTGTAGCATTTGGAAGCAGCCTGATCAGTTTCAGAGCATCTCTGTGTTGATCTAATTTGATTCAAATCCTAATTGTTAAATCCAAATCTGTCTTTTGCAACATTGATTGTAACGGGGAATCTTGAAATAGCTTTAACTTTTTCTTTTCACATAAGTGGATGAAATTTGTAGGTAACAACTCTCCTTGAGAGTAGCACATTGCTTGCCAAATCCCAGGTAGATCCACTTGTGAGTTTTCCTGCAGGAAGCCTTTAAGGTTTCATTTTTAAAAAGAAAAAAAATCATAACTTTTTATTTTATTTTATGCCAGAACGGAATGCAAAGTGCAGTCATGGCAAACCCTTCTGAGGGAATGAAGCATACCAGCATTCTGAAAGATACATGCAACATATTCTTCTGCAAGGGAAAACTTCACAGCATTGGGATGGGTAAAACAGAAATCAAATTCCCTCCCATTTTTATTTTTTTTTGTGTACAATCAGAAATCCAGGTAGATCCTGCAGGTTTGAAGTGGCCCGATCACAGGACAAATATTTAGAGGCATTTACAGGGTGAAGGCACTATAGATTCAATTTCTCACTGTGTTCTAGACTGGAAAAATTTTTTGGAGGCTCCTATATCAGGATTGGACATTTTTGCAAAAACTACAGGATATTTCCAGTGGACAATGGACCAAGGAAGCAACCTCATTTCTGCCCAATCTTCTTGAAAGTGAATTTTGTGAAAAATTAGCAGCTTGGAGCCAAAGTAGCTTTAGGTGAGGAGAAGCCAAGTGGCAGGCTCAAAAGGGTTGCTGGGAGAACACAGAGGACCTGGCTAAATGGGTAAGATGAAGGCATGTCTGGAGCTCTAGGTTTTTGACTGAGAGAGAGTGAGAGAGTGAGAGAAGGAGGAGGAGACAGAGATGGAGACGAAGAAGAAGAAGAAGAAGAAGAAGAAGAAGAAGAAGAAGAAGGGGAAGAAGAATATTTTAAGGTGACTTCACTTCTACTTAGATGTTTGCTTCCAGGCAATAGTATTGAGTGCTTCATACTCCTAGCAATGGATATGTAAGGTGCTACCTTAATATTTATATGAAACATCTGGGGGAAGTCTTTAAGAGATCTAGGGCAAGGGGTCACCAGTATGCTGATAACACCTGAAAGATCTGTGCTCGGTATCCATAACTACCAATGCATATTCCAGGTTTTGCTGCTTACATTTGAAACAACTTGGCTCCAGTTGACCTAACAATCTGCCATCCCCTCTACAGACGAAGCTGATATTAAAGAGGTTCCAAGGAGACCTTGTTCACAACCATAAACTGGGTCACTCGGTGGCAATATAGAGGGGACATTCTTGGTGATACTGCCCACCCTCTGGAATGTCCTCCCTCAGATAATTCCAGAGGCAGAGTAAGCAATAATACTGAAAGTGCTCTTAAAACTAATATGCTTTCTTACTTTTTTTTTTGTTCTTTTACAGACCACTCAGTTTTATTTGTGACTTAAACCTGGATTTTGTGTCCATCTTGTTTTGTCCTGTTTTTACATCATTGTTTCGAATGCAGTTTGCGTTTTGATTGCTTTCATCGCATTGCAATTATAAACCACTTACAGATTTTTATTATTTTAAGTGATGTAAACATTGTATAAATCAATCAGTGTGCATCTTCAGCAATGTCCTTCCTCTACTGTTTCATCAACAATCAAATTGCAGATGCTGCAGGCAGATGGAAACCTATCATTCAATAATATTAATAATAAAAAGGATCACACAGTTTATGCAAAACAATAAAGAGGGAGGAAATGTACATCCATCCATTTCTCAAAGAATTTCCAAAGTCACAAGCAGAGGTGCTTCCTATGCTTTGCCCAGGACAATTTTCATTCCTCTTTTCTTCCACAGAACTCCACAATATCCATCTAGATACTGTACCATGAATCTCTTTGTACCATGGCAGATTTTTCATAGGGCAGCACAGAACTGTTGCTCTTCACATGCCTTCACAAGAGCAAAAGAAAAAAAGGCAATAACAGATTAGAGCTCACTTTATTCCACCAAGGGGTTGGTATAGGCAGTAGTGATGAGCGAGAAACATCACCTGAAGTGCAGCAGGAAGGAGACAGCAGATTAAAGCAGGATGGGCAGCACAACATTCCAATATTCATGGGCAAACAAGAGCAAAACTGGGAATTTAGGTCTTGTTCTTTAGGCAGGGGGCGGGAGTGCAACCAATTTTGGACAGATACCCAGATCTTTTTATCTATATCCCTTTAGGCAATTCTTCTTCTTCTTCTTCTTCTTCTTCTTCTTCTTCTTCTTCTTCTTCTTCTTCTTCTTCTTATACCCCACCCATCTGGTTGGGTTCCCCCAGCCATTCTGGGTGGCTTCCAACAAAAGATTAAAAATACATTAAAACATCAGTCATTAAAAGCTTCCCTAAACAGGGCTTCATGTGTCTTCTAAATGTCAGGTAGTTATTTATTTCTTTGACATCTGATGGGAGGGCATTCCACAGGGCGGGCGCCACTTCCAAGAAGGCCCTCTGCTTGGTTCCCTGTAACCTCAATTCTCACAGTGAGGGAACCGCTAGAAGGCCCTCAGCGCTGGACCTCAGTGTCTGGGCTGAACGATGGGGGTGGAGACGCTCCTTCAGGTATACTGGGTCGAGGCTGTTTAGGGCTTTAAAGGTCAGTACCAACACTTTGAATTGTGCTCAGAAATGTACTGGGAGCCAAAAATATAAGTTTGCCAGGTTTCAAACCCTTAAAAATAGTCAGATCTGATTTGCTGTCATTGCGGGTTCAAAAATGTCTTAAACATTGGATATTTATGTGTGTCCGAGCCTGGCAATCTTGGAATGATCACCTGTCATGGATTGCCTGTATTCAGAGGAGTAGTACCAGCTGGGGAATCCCTGGGGGGGGGAGAGAAAGCTCAAAGCTAGAGGATTGGTGGTGGAACCACGATGAGTGGTCAGAGGGAGAGAAGGGAGCAGACTGGGAAGAGGAGAAGCTGAAGAGGTAAGAGTTTAGTGAGCAGGAAAAGGCTGTAGGAGAGAGCAGTCCAGAAGCAGAGCGAGGTCAAAGGCACAATGGAGGCAGGCTGCTGAAGGAGACTTAGGCTGCTGGGGAAGGAACCAGGAAGGAGGAAACTTACAGAGAGGTGGGAAAGCAAGACCTTCGGCCATCACAACTGCTTCATTGGGGCAAGACCTATCGGGAAGAGCTGCTGTGATCACTAGGCCTGCACTGTTTTGGTTTCTTTGAATAAAGAGTTAACTTCACTGGCACTGGGTGTTTTATTCCTGACTCCGGTTCCTGACATCACCCTGTGCTCCTGCTGCAGAAAGTGGTGCTAACAAATAGTCCGTTGTCCCTTGCTGTGAGTAGCAGAAGCACAATCAACTAAAGGCCATCTAAAAGACATCATTTGTGTTTGTAGAATAGGTGAGAATTATTTCGGTTACACCGCTCATCTCCTGTTGTCTATAGAAATTGGGTTGTTTTGTCTTAGTACAGTTCTTTTTATAAATAAAAATGAAACCTGCCCTTGATAGACTTCTCCAGAATTTAATTTCTCTAATGGATAAAACACACCTGCCTATATTTATCATTGGAATATCTGTGTGTATTTCTTGTTTATGCCCATGTTCTCTTTTAAATAACTCATCCCCTGGTTCCAAGATGCACTTTGGTTCTGCATTTGTTTTCATTGTATCTTTCTATTTATGGCATTGTGAGCTGTTTATTTCTCCCCCCAAGGCAAACTGATTGCCACCATTCATAATCACAAATGCCTCATCTTTTACACGAGGGGATGAGGCTAAGACAAGTAGGATACTAATAACCTATCATATGTGAGCAAATAAATGGCTGGTGCTTATATTTTTAGCAGTGCTCCCTGGGTAACAGTGATTCACGATGTGGTGTTGAACTGAATGGAGTGCTAACGCCAACTTCTGTGTTTGCTGTTCCCTTCTCATGTGTCACACTTCTTTGAAGTCTCTCAGCCCCACTCACCTCACAGAGTGTTTGTTGTGGGGGAGGAAGGTAAAGGAGAATGTTAGCCGCTTTGAGACTCCTGAAGGGGAGTGAAAGGCGGGATATCAAATCCAAACTCTTCTTCTTCTTCTTATTATTATTATTTATTTAAAGCAGGTGTAGAACCTCAGACCTGGGGGTTTTCTCTATCCAGGCTTCTCTATCTTTGAGATTCTTCTTAAGTCATAGGAGCCAACTCCTAGGGGCCGAGGGGTCCCCTCTACTAAAATATTTGAGTGGGATGGCCCCCAGAAAATTGATGGGCATTGACATTCAAGTGGTGTCTGTGCACCACATCATGTGATCAATTATGTAGGGTGGGGCTTACCTGGACGCACTCAATATTTTATTTAAGTTGGCACCTCTGACCTAGATCATGCCCCCTCAACAGGCCACACCCTTCAACAGTCATGATCCATGCCCCCATTGATGGCTTTTACTTGGTCATTGAACTGTGAAGATATGTATTGCTTGTAGACAAGTCTATTTCCACGTATTGGAAGAGGATTCCAGTTGACCAGAAGCAAAGCATTATGGTCCTGTTCTATTTACTAATTGTGTGTTTATCCTGTCCTTCTTTGAAGAAGCTGAGGTCTGGGTCAATGCCCCCTCTCACCCTTGCAACAATGCCAGGGAAGGCTGAAAGATAGCAAGTGGCCCAAGGTCAGTCAACTGAATTAATGGCTGGGTGAGGATTTGAACCCAGGTCCCCCAAGTCCTTGTCTGACACTCTAGGCACCACGCTAGTTCCCCTTTACACTGCCTTTATATAAAAGGTGTCTGACTGATGATATTGCAGAAGATTCTGCTTTGTAAAATCACTGACAGTATTTTAGGACAAGAATACTTAATTGCTCATCTGCTCACTGCTTTGTAAGACAGAAGCTGTACACTTTCTCTTCTGTTCAAGTTAATTGTATATGGAGTGCTGTCTCCAGTCTCCACATGGCTTATTTGTTTGTGCTTGCTGTACACTTTACGTTTCAATAATTATGACCAGGGCACAGCAATCGGATTAGCCATCAATACTCTAAACAGTATGCTGCTTTAAGAATGGTTTCATTTCCTCTGGCAGCATATACCTGACAGCGTATACATATAATGTCACTCCCCAGCATTGTTCTGGAATTGGTAGCCAATGAAAGACATAGATCTACTTTGGTGAACCCACACTTTGAGCTGTGATGGTTGCACCCCAAAATAGGGAAGTTGGGAGGAATTCTCAAGGGATGTGTGAATCTGTCACTTTCAGGTTCTCTTTGTTCCTCGTTTTTCCGATCTTAACTTCAATTCTCTACATTTCCACATCCGTATGTGAATTCACTCATTCATTCATTTTTTAAACAGTTCTCATAACAATTTGTCAGCATTTGGATGAAGATTTTCCCTAATATACAATTTTTTGTATGCTGTTTTTATATTTATGTTTATTTATTTATTTGGTTTGTATACCATCCTCTATCCATAGATCTTAGATAAAAAATTAGTTACAATATATATGCCTTTTTATGCACACTTTAACAAAGTATATGCATTCTTGTGCGCATTACGTGGAGGGAGAACTGCATTGCAAAATTCAGAGAAGTGTGAGTTCTAAAGCATAGCCATGTTCCAATTTGTGTATTGTTTCAAAAGGTGTGAATTTTGTATGTTAGTATGTTCACCTTTAAATGGAACTAAATCCAATTTCTTCTCCATCCCTAGCTGCCTCCAAGGTTTCATGGTGCTAGGATGCCCAAATGTATTTGTTGACTATTATTTGTGCACTTCAGATCTCTGTTAATGGTTAATAAATGGACTTTTTACCTAACTTATGTCTCATGACATTGTTTTGCAGGAGTGAGCAAAGGCTTTTAGGTAGACATTATTCTGTTTGTAGGTCCTAGAAGCAGGGAATGCTCTGATAGAAATGAATATTGCACTGCTCCTTGAGGTCTGCAATTCAAAGTAGAGGGGAACTTATTAATCTAACAGCCAATCCATCACAGACAGCCCTATTTGGATTGCACTTTTCTGCTGAGTGAACACTTGAGGTGGGGAGATTGAATCTTTTAAAATATATTCACCATGTATAGAATCCCAAGTGCTTAGAATACTAGCCTAGCCATCTCCCTATTGTGCTATGTTTCTATAGTCTTCAAAGCCCACCACTCTAAAGTTCTTGACCTTCTCTTTCCAAGGTCAAATAAATACTGCCTTTTGGAATCTCTCATCCTCTAAAAAATTCTTTTAACATGAAGAATCAAGAGCAATTTATGCCAATGCCAAGTAAAGCAAGATGATAAAGCTGTGCCGCAAATAATGTAAACAAGGCAGGCCTGGAAAGAATGAATTGCAGCCGTTCTGGTGATAGATCACTGACATGCTATTAGTGGTTTATCAAACTTGCTGTCACAATAGCGTAGTAGATCAGGTTTTACACTGCCGTACTGCTGCTTCTTGAACTCGCCGTCAATGTCCTCATTATCTGTAGCATTTCAAGTGGCTGAAGAATGAGAGAAGTCCCCTCCCCTTTAATTTTAAAAGCTCCTCCTCCTAGGAATAAAGGAATCTGCCTTATATAGTTCAGTATGGAACTAGGGTGAGGAACCTGTGGCAATCAATGGTCAATGAGATAATGGAGGGCAACAGGTTCCCTAGCCATGATCTGGAACATGAAGAAGTGCTGCTGGAATCAACAGCTTGGCTGGCGTTCTTGCAGGTACCATTTGTATGAATGAGTAGTGCCTCCATGTGGATAGCATACCCATTGCTGCCTTGATTCTCATGATGGCAGCACCCTGAATAAGTAAAGTTGTCCTTATATTATGCTTATTGGCATGGCAAATAAACATCAGTAGCAGGCAGAGCAGCAGACACACACGCATACACACACAAAATCAAACAAGCACAGTGCTTAATAATTATGTACATCAGGCTGACAAGAAAGCAAGTAGATACCAGTTGAATGGACCAGAGGAACCAAACATTAAGGATGGAGCCTCATTTATCTTCCCCTAAGGAATTGCTCTAATGAAGATTGATTAATATAATCAATATTTTTTTTAAC
The DNA here is from genome assembly GCF_027172205.1 of Podarcis raffonei. NCBI lineage: Eukaryota > Metazoa > Chordata > Lepidosauria > Squamata > Lacertidae > Podarcis > Podarcis raffonei. Next base: position 14,190,651 of record NC_070618.1, read on the forward strand.
CAAAAGAGATTAACAGCCAAGGTGAAACGTCACACACAGAGAGGAAATCTAAGTGTGGTCTTCAAGGTGAACCTGAAAGGAAGAAAAAAATGTGCTTAGGATGGTTGCAGTATTCATTGTGGCATACAGGAGAAACTGTTGATGAAAAGCCAGAAGCATAATGAAAAGTCTCTATTTCTCAGAAACCTGGAAAGTGAAATGGCAGGCTGGGTTTGGAGTAGCACAACTATTAGTAGCGAGACCAGCTGCTAGCTTAAAAGGAAGAGAGTGATATGGGGTCCCAGTATGGTGTATATAGGACTATGAACTAGGGCCTAGGAGTTCCATGAAGCTCACAGAGTGAACTTGGGTCAGCCGTAGTCTTTCAGCATAACCTACCACACAGGGTTGATGTGAGGATAAAAGGAGGAGGGGGAAACTGTGTATGCCAAAAACCATTCCTCTTCTATTGAGGCAGAGATAACTGATGCTCCTTTTGAACATTCATCCTGATTTCCTTGCATAATGCTTCCAGGGAGGTTATTCTTTCCAGTTTTGGTTTGCAGGGCAGTTATTTGACCATGAGCATTCTTCCTGGTTTGCTTTCCTATTGTTTACATGGCTTCCCATTAGTAGTTTGGAGAGCCAGTGTGGTCTAGTGGTTAAGAGCGGTAGTCTCGTAATCTGGGGAACCGGGTTCGCGTCTCCGCTCCTCCACATGCAGCTGCTGGGTGACCTTGGGCTAGTCACACTTCTTTGAAGTCTCTCAGCCCCACTCACCTCACAGAGTGTTTGTTGTGGGGGAGGAAGGGAAAGGAGAATGTTAGCCGCTTTGAGAATCCTTAAAGGGAGTGAAAGACGGGATAACAAATCCAAACTCTTCTTCTTCTTCTTCTTCTTCTTCTTCTTCTTCTTCTTCTTCTTCTTCGCTCACTCCCACACTTTTAAATGCATTTTGCCATCACTTTCCAAACTGTAAAAAATACCTTCTTTTCAAAAGTGGAACTGTTGCTTGAGGGTGACAAAGAGTTTTCCTGTCAGGAAGTGAGAACCTGCCTAGGAAATCCCTTCAGTGAGTTACTTATTGAATAGCAGAAGGTAGAAAGCAGCAGGAGGTCCTCTTTTACAGTGCATATTTTAAGCAAGTCAGTGCTAATACCCAACCCTTTACTTAGAACCCATAGCTGACTAACCGAAAAATGACTTCTTTCCCTACTTCCTCAAGAGAGAAGCCAAAAGTTGTCACTAAATTTACATCTTTTTTTAAAAAAATGGCCAGAGATGTCATCCTATGATAGACATCAAAATAAATAAACAATGGCTAGCCACCTGGGTTCTTTTGTGCCTGAAGAAGCAGAGCAGAGAATGAGAAAATTACTTTGCATGCCATGGCATTATTTTAATCATCTGCAAGTGATGTTTACTTTGCTCACAATATGGATATGTTTGCTTTGTTGATTAACGTTGCTAGGTTTCCTCCCCCTTCTTCTCCCTAATTGAGGGACTAGTGTTAATACAAAATATCATATGCAAAGCTAAGATTTCTGCATAGTTAAAAGCATGATACGTGGATGCGGTATTGAACAGGGGTGTGATTCGGCTGCAAATGAACTTGCTTCGCTTTTTTCTTTGATTTCAGCTGGGGAATGTTAAGCACATGCTTAACTTTCTCCCTTAAATGAATTAGATTTCTGAGTACTTTGCTTTGACCAGATTGTAAGAGTTTCTAGAAAATCAACAAAACAATTTGTTAAACTGGATCAGACAAAAAAGAGTCGACTGAATCCAGCATTAGACTTCCAGCAATGGATTCTCAAGAATATCGAAAAACTCACAAGCAGGTTGTTAAAGCAATTTCCCATTGCAACTTCCTGCAGTCAGGAAGTGCTGGTTGTTTTTAGCCATTTTGAGATTCTTTAGTAGGAATCATTGAATTAAATATTTCCAATTGCCACATTTCCTCTGTGGGCATAATACTGTGGTGAGGATTCCTGCAGATGGTGTACCTAGTATGCTCTAATATGCTATGTAAATCCTAAGTATTGTTATTTCTACTAGTAATAATACTAGCAATATGGTGGCAGTCATGGCAATATTTGCAGCAGGAACCTGTTGTCAAAACATCCATTGCTTTAGTCATTTATGAGAGAAAGCTTAAATTAGGGCTCTACGGCATCACTGAGTATGTAAGTACTGTGAATATGGGAAATGCTGAACCATGTGTGCTCAGGTGCAACAGACCTAAATCGCTCCAGCACAAACTTGTTTGTTGATAAGTGAAACCCAAAAATGGGGTATGTTATGCATTGTGATGCTTACATCTGTGGCACTACAAACTCAGGAAACTGTCTTATATTGGTCCAAATAGCTCAGTGTTGTCCACAGAGCTAGAAGCTCTCCAGTGTTGGAGACAGGGGTCTGTCCCAGCCCTACATGGGAATTCAAGTGATTGAATGATTGAATTTGGTGTGTTTTACTTTAAACATGGGATAAAGGTAACCCATAAAAAAGCAAAAGGGATGAGGAACAAAAAAGCCAGCTTCTTCAGAACTCTGGACTTGGAAACCTCTTTCCTCTGTATTTTTAGAAGCTAAATTGATTCTGTAAAGATCACTCTCAGGGCAGCTGGGCAAAAGAACCCTGTCTCTCAGAGAAAATATAATTAAAGATAAAACAAATATTAATTTGAAGCTTCCTGGGATGGGAAGGTATTACTTAACCAGGCTCTGGAACAAGGGTCTTTCTCTAGGTTTCCTTAGACAAACAACTTGGCATGCTATTACAGGTAGAAAATGCCTCCAGAATTTCTTTTCCAAAGGTATGAAATGACCCATGAAACTGAAAGACCTTTCTTCCCCTCTCTGAAGAAGGACCACGGGATGGAATCAATTTGCTCAAGGCCAAGGTTTGCTATTTCCGTTTCCAATAACTCTGCAAATCATCAATCCAAGCTGGCCTAACTGAAAATGGTTAATGTTGAGCTGCAATTTTTTTTAAGAAAACATACTGATCAGTTAGTAATGTTGAGTGGCTTGAGTTTGCCTCAAGCAATGCAGATATTCCTGTCCATTGCTTACTCATAATTATTGTCCCTATTTACTGCTTTCCTGTATTAAAATTGAGTTAGAATAAGCTACTGAAAAAAGCACACACTCTACATTATGCTTCCAACGCTTTGGCAGAACACAAGTTCAGACGTCTTGCCCATTCAGTAATCCATTTGTGAGGTAGATGGGAACACATAGGTGTTCTATGAGAAGCCCCATATGCCATTGATGGGGAACCAGTAGCCCTCCAGGTGGTGTCAGATTGAACTCCAGCATCACAAACCCTCCCACATTTCTCTGATGAAAATAGGGACATTCTAGTCAAATAATAATAATAATAATAATAATAATAATAATAATAATAATATACACCCCACCCATCTGACTGGCTGGCCCTAGCCACTCTAGGCAACTTGCAACACATATAAAAACATAATGAAAATTTTTAAAAAACTTCCCTAAAAAGAGCTTCCTTCAGATGTCTTCTGAAGGTTGTATAGCTACTTATCTCTTTGGCTCAGGGGTTGCATAACTCCATGGCCTCCAACATTTCTCTGCTGAAAATAGGGACATCCTAAGAAAAAGCGGGATATTCTATGATCAAATCAGTAACCAGGACAGCTTCTGTAATTCTGGGACTGTCGCTGGAAAATAAGGACACTTGGAGGGTCCTTATCATCCTGGCCTTTTCCATTCAAGATCATGGCCTTTCCTCGTGAGACTGGCTCAATCTGGCCTGCACTGTTCTAAGGAGAGGTATCAAACTTTCCTAACATGTTCATGCATAAAGTCTGCTATTTAACAGTGCATGCTTAACTCTCCCATTTCAAAGGCTCATTTCAATTTCATGGCTGAGTAAGAAGCTATGCCTCCCACTAACATCTTTAAATAATGGTGTTTTGGCAGAGCTCTGCACACTGAACCCTACTTAAGCGGGTGATTTGTTTGTTTTTGGCATTAGCAATCCAAAGGGCATTTGATGACACTGCTGCAAACAAAGGCCTGTCAGGAGGCTGTGCTTTATTGCTCTCCCCACCTCTCCAGTCAATATCTTGAAATACCTTTGGCAGTCACTGTATGTCTCCAAATTGGCATCTAGGCTCCAGGTCTGCCGAGACATGTACACAATGCAATATATGCCCTGTTAAGTGGCAAAACTTTACTTTTGCAGAGGAATTAAAGTGTGTGGTTTAACTGCTTAAAGAAACAGGATTGGTTATGGCTCTCTTCAATTATCTCATATTATCTATTTCTTTTTTACTTACATATGTATCATAATTTTTGTTGTTGTTGTTTAGTCGTTTAGTTGTGTCCGACTCTTTGTGACCCCATGGACCAGAGCACGCCAGGCGTCATAATTTTACACTAAACTATTTTACGTGATGTGTCATCATGCAAATGGGCAAGATTGAACTGGGCAAAATTTGATAGTGACTGAACTTTTTTCCTCCATCAAGCAAGACCAGCCAGGTTTGAACATGCAGCAGGCTGAGGACTCAGCTACATTAGTAAAAAAAAGTGCAGCATTTAAAATGCGTTATAACACTGTGACACCAGATGGTGCTGTAGAGTTCGATCCTTCAAAAATGTCATTTCTCATTATGAGTTTTACAATGCGTTTTCCTGAAACATTTTTTTAATGAGTCTAGATCCAGCCTGGGTGCGAAAACAGTCCCTTCCTTTCAGTTCCGGAACACGGTGTAGCTAATTGTAACTCAAAATTGAAAATTGCAGCAGGGCAAATACTGAAGAATGAAAACACAGAAGTGCCTACTGAAACAAAAGAGATAGGAGTTAACTCTCAGTTGTTTCATCCTACGGCAAGGCCACCAGCCCTCCTGCACAACTGTCTCATCCATAATCCCATCTCACCCCAGAACAGTTACACTGTTCTGTGTTAATTTTTGGTGTTTTGTATTAATTCAGCAAAACAAAAAGCAAAAAATTAAACCACACAGAATAAACGTTTCTGCAGTGAGCAAACACATGGACTCTCCTCTGATGCTCAGTTCATATTTGCTGTGTGTTGCTTCTTAGAATGATTCTGCAGCCAGGTTCATTTGCTATCGTTTACCTTCAACAGGGTCTCTATATGCAGACAGCTACTGGGCCCTGGCATTCAACAAAGAGGGAATTCTGTTGGGGAAATGGCATGGCAGGCAGCATAAAGACAGCTGTTGAAACTCTGGCAGGTGAGCAAAGCCCAGGCTAATCTTTTCCTTCCCTCCAGTCACTGGGACCTGGAAATGGAGATAGATGTGCTGCTAGCTGGAAAGGTGTGGGGAGAGAGTCAGCGGGGTTGCTGAAGCTCTAGCAGATGGGTAAAGCTGGAGTGCAGCTGATGCCTTTCCTCCTTCCAACTACTGGACTTTGGCAGTTAAGATGAAACTTCTTGGCTATCACATGATCTATAAATGCACATTCATGCATTATTTTATGAAACCGAAAGCCTATGAAGGAAGAAGAAATCTTAGTAGAGAAGGGATGGGGGCAACCTGTGGCACTCCAGATGTTGTTGGAGTCCAACTCCCAGCTACGCCCAGCTGCCTAGTGCTGCTTAAAATCAAATTAAAGGGGAGACAAGGCATGTTGTTTCAGATATTAAATATTGCACAGTTTGAAGTGAGTGGAAGCAGATGAACTGACATATTTTCAGAAGAAAACACTTTCAAGGCCCATAAAAATATTATTCAAAGTTTATGTGCAGAACTCTTTTAAAATACAAAAGCAGAACAGTAAATGAACATCCAGATAATATCTTGTGTAGTCCAGCACAGGCTCTGATTATTAGAAAAGATTCTAAAATTCCAAACGTGTCTCTTCCTCATTCCAGCCTGCTTTCCAGCTTCTAGGCTGTTCGCTCTCCCTTCAGGAAATCTTCTTTTACATCTTCACTGCATTGAGTTTGGCAGAAAAGACTCAAAGGCAACTCCCTTCAAAATGGAGATTTGCAACTCAATACCTTCATTCGCTTTTGTATCTGGCCCCACCCACCACTGACACCCCACTCTCTTGGGGGCCCCAAAAAAATTAAAAGGGGAAAAAAACCAGGATGTACATTTCCAAAATATAAGATAAAAAACAAATAAAACAAAACCTACATACAGCAATAGTGTTTTGTGTTGTGTAGGCTCATATGATGTAAGTAATGGACCCCGCCTGCTAGCCTGCTCCCTAAAATATCACTGGTTTGCTCATTTCTATATATAGGGTGCCTACATTCTGCATGGACTGGTTGCACGGCAACATGTGCAAATAGCTTGAGATACCTATTAGATACCTATTCACATAAATTACCATGTAGCATATATTCAACACAAAAAACAGTGGCAATTTGTTGTTGACAAAGGACAGCTGGACAGATAAAGGGCCCCATTACCTTCAGTAGCTTAGGGCCTCATCAAACCTAAATCTGGCCCTGATGAGAATCCAGCCTTCAGTCTGAAAATGGTTCTCCGTTCCTGATTTAAGAAGTAAAGTACAGTTTTCTATATGTACAATTAAGTCCACTCAGGACCCTTGAAGGCACTAGAGTGGTGACGGCTATGACTCGTTGTTCATTAATAGTCCTCGCTTTGTAAGCAATCCAATCAAATCCTTCATGCATATGGCTTTGAATAAGTGACGCTTATATTGATCACATCCTTCCAAATCAATTTTTGATTAGTCAAGTTCAATGCTTAATGAACCATGGCATACATGCAATTATGCTGCGCTGCACTTTGAAACCTAAATTCAGCAGCTTGCACTGGAAAGAAAACTCAAGCTCTGATGTAAGTAGAAGCAACATGAAGCTAGGAAAAAGAAATGGTTAGAATACAAAGAATGCATTCCAGTGCCTTTTCAAGTCCGAAGTTAACTTGTCGTATTCAAAACCATGCAGTCATATTCAGAACAACGATTCCCCATTGTTTGTGTTGCAATATTGTTCTTGTAATGGTTGGTCTTTTTCGGTGGATGATAGCAAACGTTGGTACTTCACCTTGGTGTGAAGAAGCTAACCAGCATAGATCACCTACCATGTGCAGAACTTTCTTATCATGTGCACACTATTTTTATCAGTGGGAGCCATGTTCAGTGTAATGGGATAATCATGTGAAAACTACCATTCTGCATCATTCTGATCTAACTAGGGGCAAATCTACACTCATGGTTTTTAACATTAAGGAATGATTTTCCATAATGTAGATGGGCACAAAACTTCCTACTTTTTACACTCACAATGTCTTATTACCTTGTCTTCTTTATCACTTAATTTTTCATTGTTTTATACTGCTATATCAGTGAAATGTTGCTCATATGCCCCCTTGTAGCATTTTACCTTTTTTACTGCTTTAAACTTCACATTTTATTTCTCCCTCTTTCCGTGTCCTTTGTTATCTGCACCCCTCCAATGATATTTGAGGGGCACAGATAACAACGGACACAGTGGGAGGGAGGGAGAAATCAAATGTGGCACCAGAGAGTGGAGCAAAGCAATCAACAACCACCAGCAGGGAAAGAAACAGGGTTTTGGAAAATGGCATGGCCAACTATTACTTACATAGGACAAAAAGAAGAAGAAGGTAACAAATGTTTTAATTCACAAGTATGCCCTTCTTCACTCCAAGAAGAAACATTGCATTTTGAGGGGGATATAAAGTGATGTGAAAGATCTTCCTCTGGTGGCCCAATCACTTATCCTGGTGTGGGGATGGGTAAGAGAGAGAGAAAGAGAAAGAGAGACCCGACCTCTGGTGGGAATCTCATTTAAACGCAGAGAAAGATTTTCAGCTGTTTCCAAACCACTAGCTTTCATCCGCTTACCATTCTAAGCTTACTAATCGACAATTTTATAAATAGATTGATTTATTTACTACTGCAGAGGGCATTCTCTCACACAACTGCACATCAGTCCTCTCCGTATCATATCAATGAACTTCTGAGGCTGAGTCCCTAGGGTAGAATGGTCTCAGATTTGTCGTCTCACCAACACTCCTGGCTCTGAAACGGAAACAAAAGAGCAAGTCGGAAAACAAGTGTAAGCCAGACTCAATTCTGAGAAGAGTCTCCAAAGGGTAGTAAGCTTCTCAAAGATGCCACAGGAGTTGGCAACAATGCTCACTCTTTGCGTGGCAAGTTAATTGATTTGCATGAGCGCGGCAACCGAGGACAAATCCAAAGTTCATTAAAGTTAATGAAAAATAACTGTGCAGCCTTTAGGGCTTGCCTGCAGTTCTGCAGTTCCTCCATAGTAGTCGCACTGGCTCAGCCAAAAGTGTTCTCCATGCTCTGGTCAATGAACAAGCAGGATGTTATCCTTTTTTAAAAAATAGTATAATTAGAATGGTAATTATACTTGCTGGGAGGGAACTGAGGCTCAGATCAAGTGTATAGTTGGCCACTCACAGAACGTTAATTGAATTTGTATTGCTTGGAAACAGAGCCTAATGATGCAATGCTGTACACACTTTCTTAAGGGTAAGTCACACTGAATTCAGAGACTTCCTTCTGCATGAATATGCATGAGAAAGGACTGCAACACACATTTTGCTTCCTTCACCTTTGAGTGGGAGATGTTATGCCTGCCATATAGTTTTAGTTGAGTTTTAGCAATGCAAAAAGCTGTCCGAGGTGGACTTCAGGGTCTCAAATTTCAGCAGCGCCCTATGTGATGCTAAAATCCACCCTCCCACCTCTAAATAATAGATGTGGTGTCACCTGCAGCACCTTCAAGGCTCTGCGCCCAGTGCGACTGCACCGGTTGCACTCCCCTAAATCCACCAAACTGGTCACACTCTCCTAAATCTGAAGCCAAAATTCTACTCACACACATATCTGCTCCAAGAAGGGGACAGACAGAAGATTTGGGAGGTTGCCAAGGTGATGGAGGGCATGATGTCACAGCAATATGTGTCATTAAAAAAATAATTTTTGAAAAGTCTAAAGGTGTACTGGGAACAAGAAGGAAGAAGTTGGGGCTGGCTGGAGAAGGCTGCACTGAGAGACAAGGAGTCATGATTGACTGCTGCTTTGGAGAGACCAGGAGTCATGACTGACAGCTGCTTTGCTCAAGCTATGAGAGGGGCGAAGACAGGAGTGCCTGGCGTGCTCTGGTCCATGGGGTCACGAAGAGTCAAACATGACTAAACGACTAAACAACAACATGAGAGGGGCAGTGAGAGACACTCCTCCGGTACAATGTTCTGCAACCACTGAAGACTCCAGGTGTAAATCTGTGTAAAATAATCCATATTTCTTAAAGACGCTAGATTTCCCCAATGGATAGACAACACTGGGGGAGCATCTGGAATCTCCTGGAATTTTGCTACTGCATGGAGAGACTGGGGGTGGTGTACAGCCTTCGTAACAATATGTTATCTCCATATCACCCTAGAAAGGGATTAAGGAGTTATTACTGGCAACCTTCCCTGAGCTAATTTTCATATAAATGTCAAGATAAGATGTAATAGAGGAGGCATTTTAAAGGATTCACATCACCTCCAGACATGACTGAAGATAAGCTCTAATTAGGTCACATGCATGATCTATTTGGGACTATTTAATAATTAAGCTGACATCACTACCCATCCTTTTCTGTTCAAATGGCTCTGAGAGAAGAGCTTTAATTAAAGGTAAACCTATGCAAATTCTGAGTTAGATTATTTGAACGGTTTAAATTAACCTTCAGTACCATTTAAAAAGCAATTCAAGTTCTAAGGCATCATTATTTTGCCAGGGGTAGCAAAAAGCAGACTCAGGAGTCACTCAAATGGGCTTTTTGGGGGGGCAGGGGGTCTCAGTATTTAAAAGGAGTTTATGAAAAACATACTTTGAACTCCAGAGTTTAGTTTCATTAGTTAGGAGACTAAAGGAAAGAAATGGATTTTGTAATATGGTGTGCGCATGTGTGAATGTTTTCCTCCAGTAAATCCTTTAAAATAGATAATCCAGAAAACATTTCATCAAACAACCAGAGATTTGGAGATATCACCAATGCCCCATCCTCTTCCACTCCAGATTATAAAGTTGTGTCAAAATCATTATCAAATTCCCACCAGGATTGCTCTCTGTGTTTTTATGGTAGTTGTTGTTGTCCTAATGTTGCAGAAGCTGGGATGCTTTCAGATTAATTCAGTTGTATGCAGAGGTTATAGGCAAAGGTTGAAATATTTTCCATGGAACTATGCCCGTCTTACAAGTTGACAGGAAATTTTGGCTAGAAAGGTATTGAAATTGTGTTTGCATGAAAGAGATTGCCTAAATTGCTTTCCTTGCACACCCATTGACAGAACTTTGTGCCTCGGATTGGCCAAGAGGAAATCAGAACTCTGGCTGGGAAATGTAGTGGAAGCCTAACATTAAAATTCGTCCATTCACTCATGATTATTTCATGTCTTCAAAGTGGCTGCTGGGATTAAAATTCTGGCTAGCTCAAATCTGCCTGTTTATCTTGTGTAATTAAAGTCAGGCTGATGGCAGCTGTGAATAAACAGTCCATGTTCACAGATTCGGGGCTGTTTCCCACCTACTGGTTAATACTTAATGATTTTGATTTTCAGTGCTGACTCGTATATCTTCTGATTGCACTGATGCTACAGGTGAAGCTCCCCTATCCTCTCAAATGCAGGAATTTCCAAGGAAACGTATAAACTAACTCCACAGAATAGCATTGTGTTTTGCCATGATGTTCCTGACCCTGCTTAGCTTCTGAGATAACACGAGATTGGGTATATTCAGGGCAGTATGGTCATAAAGGTAAAGGTAAAGGAACCCCTGACCATTAGGTCCAGTCGTGGCCGACTCTGGGATTGCAGCGCTCATCTCACTTTATTGACCGAGGGAGCCGGTGTACAGCTTCTGGATCATGTGGCCAGCATGACTAAGCCGCTTCTGGCGAACCAGAGCAGCGCACGGAAACACCGTTTACCTTCCCGCCAGAGTGGTACCTATTTATCTACTTGCATTTTGATGTGCTTTCGAACTGCTAGGTTGGCAGGAGCAGGGACCGAGCAACGGCAGCTCACCCCGTCGCGGGGATTCGAACTGTCAACCTTCTGCAAGTTCTAGGCTCTGTGGTTTAACCCACAGTGCCACCCGCTGTTGGAATCCAAGCCTCTATTGGGAGAAGCTGGCAACTCTCCCAGGCCCCCGGCTTGAGTTCCGATGATCTACTCTGGCTGCCCATGGCAGTCCAGGCAGACCTTGATAGGCGACCCTCTCCAGCGTGGGAAGAGCACACCCCCTCTTTCCTGCCCCCCCCCCCGGCAGGGGAAAGAGATGGTCAGAAACGTCTATTTACATGGCTTTATTTCTGACTCTTCAGCATTACAAAAATCATGTCTGCTCTCTTCAAGCATCGGCAGACAAGTGACAAAGACTTCCTGTACTTCCTGTACATACACAAGAGGAAGAGCTCATATTACACTCTGAGCAAATTCCGGTGCGTTGCCCTGTGAACTGACTGAAACGCTGTTTCCCACAGTCAGCCAAATCACATGGTGTAAACAAGCTGGATGTCAGCAGCGTCGATGAGCTCATATCCTGACACCCGCATCCCTTAGTATGGCCATAGATGAGTACATATGAACATTTTGTCTGTGTTGACCCATTCACACCTGCGAGTCAACAGATGATGTCATTTAAAATCATGTAGTAGCTAGTAAGAAGAAGAAGAAGAAGAAGAAGAAGAAGAAGAAGAAGAAGAAGAAGAAGAAGAAGGGCAGAGTGCCCCAGCCACTCTGGGTGGCTTCTAACAGAATATTAAAAGCACAATAAAACATTAAACATTAAAAACTTCCCTAAAAAGGGCTGCCTTCAGATCTTTTCTAAAGGTTGTATAGTTACTTATCTCCTTGATATCTCATGGGAGGGCATTCCACAGGGAGGGCATCACTGCCAAGAAGACCCTCTGCCTGGTTCCCTGTAGCTTCACTTCTCGCAGTGAGGGAACTGCCAGAAGATCCTCGGAGGAGGACCTCAGCGATGGGGGTGGAGATGCTCCTTCAGGTATGCAGTGCTGAAGCCACTTAGGGCTTTAAAGGTCAGCACTGATGTGTTGAATTGTGCTTGGAAATATAACCTACATTGGCTCCCGGTACATGGTCACAGCGGCCGTTCCCAGTCACCAGACAGTAAACATGCATGTGTGAACCACTCAGTGTATTGTAAACAAAGGTAAAAAAAAATTCAATTTATGTGTAATGTGTGAACTGGCCCTCAGTGCCTTGATAGTGCACTGCTTAGGGGTTCTGAAGGCAGCAGAATTCTCCTCTCTGTACATTTTCCCTCACAAAGTACCACCATGATGGATATTTTGGGGAGGGTTTGAATTCAGAAAGGCTTCTCCTAGAATCCCCATCTCTGACGAAATGCTGCATAGATACTGCAGCGCAGTGTCTCTGCTGTAAAAATCAAAAGGTCAAGCACAGCCGCATGGCTACCCTGAGCGATTATGATTACTAATCTTTACTGCATCATCTGTAGGTCCCTAGTGGGTACTTATGCAAGCTCGAAACCGATTAAATAGTTCATAAATAATAGACTTGGGAGGAGTGTCTTCTGATAAACAGGGCACTGGAAAACACATGGATGAAGAGAAACGCTTCCTGGAATATATGTTTGAATCTGAGCATTAGGCCTGTGGCGTTTTTGAAGTCGGGATGCAAAGGTTTCAGAAGAGGGTGGAGGGGACTGCTGTGGAATTAAGAGTGCGCATTACTTCCTGGTGCTTGACCTGAGTCATGAGGACATAAACAAAATTGCCTTGGGGAATTGGAACTAAGATCTAGAATGGTGCTCTAGTACTTTGTCTATTACAGTGACTTATCAGTGGTGGATGAGCTCCGCTGGCATCAAGGACAGTACAATACTGTGAGTGGCCACACCTAAGCTGAGACCCAGAGTGGAGCTTCCAGCCCACAGTGCCTGAGCTCAGCAGCCTGAACTGGAAGAATGAATTGGTCCCAATGCTTGATCTAATGCTAATCATACTTCTCTGTACTCTGTAGCCTAATTTCTATACCCTGAGATCTATGTGTGAAGGGCAGTATACAAATTTAATAAATAACAAATAATAATAATTTGCATTGGGGTGTGTGTGGGTGTGCATCAGCCTACAAGAGGGTTACAATATACAGTTTTTGGTCACTTCAAACCTTAGCAATACACTTCATTTATTACATCATTTTATTTGTTCATCAGCAGTGCCTTCTAGGGGAAAAAAGGTGCTGGTACTGCGTAATATCCCCAGAAAAAAGCACTTTTTAGCTGCACATTAACATCCTCTCCTTGGTGGTTCTTTCCAAAATCCACCCACCAGTATTTTGTTCCTACAGCAACATTGTGAGGTAAGTTTGGTTGAGAGATAGTGGCTACATGCATAGGTAAAGGTAAAGGGGCCCCTGACCATTAGGTCCAGTCCTGGCCGACTCTGGGGTTGCGGCGCTCATCTCGCTTTATTTGCCGAGGGAGCCGGCGTACAGCTTCCGGGTCATGTGGCCAGCATGACTGAGCCGATTCTGGCGAACCAGAGCAGCACACGGAAACACCGTTTACTTTCCCGCCAGAGTGGTACCTATTTATCTACTTGCACTTTGACATGCTTTCGAACTGCTAGGTTGGCAGGAGCTGGGACAGAGCAACGGGAGCTCACCCCGTCGCGGGGATTCGAACCGTCGACCTTCTGATCGGCAAGTCCTAGGCTCTGTGGTTTAACCCACAGCGCCACCCATGTCCCGGCTACATACTACGCCTTTGAAACACATTCAAAGCACATTCTTTCGCTCAAAGAATTATGGACCCTGTAGTTTACCCCCCACAGAACTACACTTCCCAGCAACTCTTAACCAGCTACATTGTCCATAATTCCTTGAGTGGGGTTGGCGTGGGGTGTACTTTTAATGTGCTTTAAAAGTATGGTGTGTACACAGCCAAAGACCATGAAAAAATCTCAGCTTCATGGCTGAAGGGCTTTGACAGAATGTGATTCAAACAGATCAAATAGGCACATCTTTGGCATTCAGCGCCAAAATAGGGCTACAGAGCATAGGGGAGATTGAGAAGAATTCTGTTCTCTCCCCTCCTGCTGACTTGTTTGTTTTTTTAAACTTATTTTTGATTTAATCCATTATTTGATAATATGCACAATGCACAACTCACTGATTCCAACAAAATAAAAGAACAAACAGGATCTGAAAATATGTACTGGATGTAACACTTGTAGCTACAATGATATTAGAGATAATCATATATTAAATGAAAGTGAGAGGAGCCTGACTGCTTTTGAATACATAATATTTCAGATTCTTGCAAAAATAGAAAGCAACAATTTCTTTTATTTATATAGGCACGTATCAGTGAGCCAGCATTTATAAAGGCAATTAAACAGGAAATTTGGAATAAAATCTGGTTTGGGAAATGATTCTCTTCATCGTGTAAGAGAACAAGATTGGCAAGATGTGTTAGTTGGTAGCATTACACACACAAGGTATTTAGAAATTAAAATAAATGAAATGAATCCAGTGAGACTGCTAGCCAACTCATATTTGGAACCTAGTTGTGGGCGGTGATTTGGGGCAGATAAGCTATGAGTGGGAAAGAGATTACCGGTAAGCACTCACATGGACATGCACAATGATATCCACCACTGTAAATTCCCCTTTCCTCAAACTGCCCCTTTTCTTCATTTTTTTAAATAACACTAGAACTGCTTCCACAGTAGGTGTTTAGTGTGGAATTGCCATGCTTCATTCATACAACTAGAGATGGGTGAATCTGCCAATCTCAGTCTCTCTCTTTTCCCTTCTGAAATCTAGTCCCTCATACTACTGCATGAGTTTGCATTTATTTATTTTTAAGAAAGGTCTTCCAAAAAAAATTTCATCAGCATATTAGTAGTGTCCATTGCTTTCAATATAAGATGAGGCAATTTTGCCTAACATTCCCATTTTTGAAAGCAATTTTGCCTTTTTGCATGTTATTTTCACTACTATGTACATTTGTAAGCACACTTGATCCTGCTACAGGCATTTTTGCACACTAGTAAATTGGGTCCGATAAAATGTTTATCATCAATTCTGCCTTCTGAATTTTCTGAAACATGCCATTGATACTGAACTCAAGAAGGGATGATGGGAAGGTCTAGGTAGCAACACCCTTGATCTTTGAGGGTTGTCCTTTTAAGGGATAATAATAATCCCTTTCTCACCAATGGGCATAGAAACGCCATTGGCTCATTCAAGGAAGGTTTGGATGCCTTCCACTAGGCCTTGTTCCCCTAGCTGCCCAAGAGACTGATCAGGTTCCCAGTCTTTTTATGTGCCTGAGCAGCTGGGCTTCTCTTAGGAGGGCTCTTTGCTTTTCTCCCTACCTGGTCCTCTTGCAACAAGGTTGCTTACAACATGAAAAAATACAGAAGTACAACATAACAAAAGTAGTCAAGAACAAAAAATATATGATTAAAAAACACATAACCAGGCTACACAATTTCCACATAAATCACAACAAAATCTAAAAGAAAGATACCAGAAAACAGTAACAATGCCCCTCCCCCGTGCCAACTCCTGCACTCCAGCCCAAGAGTCTATTCAACAGTCTCCGCATTTGTAGCTGGAGTCAGTCAGAGCTCCACCCTCCCGATGGGAAAAGGCCTACCAAGGCAGGGGAAAGGTCTTCCAGGATTCCTAGCTAATATGGTCCTTGATAGTTCCTACAAACAGCATATGATGAACTTGTGTATGGACTGCACTGCCTCAGACTGCAGAATAGTCTCACCTGGTGCATCACTTCTCTCTATAAATACATTGCTACACACACACACACACACATATAAACACCTTAGCATGTTGGGAAGAAAACTAGGCTCAAACTTTTCTCTCTGACATCTCTCCCCCCCCCCGCCACTCGTCCTGCATTCTGGGATTTATTTCTTACTTTTCTATAAAGGAACATTCATTCATATAAGTTTCCCTAGGTACACATTGGGTCTTTTGAAGATCTGACCCATTCAAGTGAAGGTCATAGTTTATTACCATACTACTCATTTTCCTTTCCTGTTTCAATTATTGGAAAAGATATTAAATTGCTAATTTTCTCTCATAAACGTTGAAAAATGCATCCCCCTCCGTTCTCCTCCTATATCAGCTTTCCCCAGTGTAGTGTCCAGAAGTTTTAGACTGCAATTCTCATCAGCTTCTGTATGTTAGAGACTCAAGATGTTAGGCCTCTCCATTAGATCCTCAAGACTTATTCCTGGCCACACCCTTCATTAGCCCTGTTGCAAACCTTCCTTAAGGACTCTCACTTAGCTGGAAGGTGTCCTTGAAGTGCGATAATAGCTCTTGTGTGTGTGGCTGGAGAATGAGAAAAAAAGACTATTTATGTATGCCACTACTGCGGCCTGTGATTTGTTAGCCCCAAAATGGAAAAGTAGTGAGGTCTCAACTGAAGAAGAACGGCAACTTAAACTGAAAGAATATGTGCAGCTTATAGAGAACAAGAAGAACATACGTTTAGAGAAGATTGGAAAATGTTTATTGAATATATGGGGGGAAACTGTGTACACTTGAAAATGTTGGCAGCATTAAGATAAATTCAACAGTGTAAATAAGTTTTGATGGATGTAATAATGGAATACTGAATGGTATAGCTCATGTAGCATATGAAGGGATTTATGATATGCAAAATGAACCATGGAAAGAGGAAAACGGAAGTCACTGATACTTTAAGGGTGTTTAAATGAGTATTCTAAATTGTAAAACAGAAAATTTAATAAAAATGAGAGAGAGAGAGAGAGAGAGAGAGAGAGAGAGAGAGAGAAATGCGTGGGTAGATGCCCCTGATTCTTACATGGCTGGAATATAGCCTTTGGCACAAAGGCAATGCATCCGCCTTCTATGCACATACCAAGGTTAAAAATTACTGTTCCAACAGTTGGTCGAGTAAAATGCAGCTGTCCCATACCCTCCAAGTGTCCCTATTTTCCAGGAACAGTCCTGGAACTACAAAAGCCATCCCAGCTTCTGATTTGATCCTGGAATGTCCCTACTTCCCCCACCAGTGTTGCCAGCGCCAAGCCTGAGGAGGATGAGGATGAGCCGGTGCTTCTCCTGACCAATGGCAGTGGTGGGTGTGAGGGAGCATCCCGTTGCCTCTCCATGGCTGCTGTTGCCAGCCTCCTCCCTTCAGCAGCTCATAGTGAGGCATCTGATCAAAGTCTGTATTCTTGATCAAGGCTTATATTTTTTGATCAAGGTTGTATCTTAAAAATTAGCTTAAATTCACAAATGTTTCTTTCGAGGCAGGAAACCAGCAGGCAGCTGGCAAGCTCTTGGGCAGAGGGCCCCTCTGGTTTATTGCGGTCATAAAAAGGCTGAGGTCACTGACCCTACATATTACAGAATACAATCAAGCTGCAATTAAGTTGCTAAATAGTAAGAATTATTGTGCCTCCCATTAGAGACTTGAGCCACATTTTCATAAGATTAAACGGGCAAATAGAAACAGCAGCTGGACTAGGCAAAGCAGCTCTCTGAAACTGCTTTGAAGCTTTAGAGAATTTAGAATTTAGCTTAGCTTTTACTAAGTTCCCTTTCTTCTAAAAAAACTATATATGTTATGAAATATATTGGCTTAAATGTAATTATGCAAAGGATTTAGAAAGTAAGAAATGTTAAATGTATGTTAGATTCTTATTTCATAGAATCATAGAATCATAAAGTTGGAAGAGACCACAAGGGCCATCGAGTCCAAACCCCTGCCGAGCAGGAAACACCATCAGAGCACTCCTGACATATGGTTGTCGAGTCTCTGCTTAAAGACCTCCAAAGAAGGAGATCTTTCATAGATGGTGTGTGAGGAGATGAACCCAAGATATCTGTTTAAGATAAAATTAGAACCATTAGCCATCTGTTTTGCAGGGAATAGGGCAAGAGGGGCCAAAGGTTATCTGGTAATTAAGGTGCCTGGTCGAGGTAAATGTAAGATATATGACTACTTATTTGCCATTTATAAATAGAAGAAAATATAGCTCTCTGTCTCCCATAAAAGGTAATAGGAAATGGGTGTATCTTTTATGATTGGTTCTAGCAAACAGCCAATAGGAATTTCAACCAGGCTGATTGGACAGAGGCAGCAAGGGGGCTGGGCTGAGGGAATATAAGTGCTGGCCATCAGGGCTGAAAGGGCAGAGCTTTGGTAACCATATACCACTGTGTCTCTCATTTATTTGTCTGACAAATAAATTATTATTTTAATTTCTCTATTGCTGCGTTGAATATTTCATTCCAGCTAAGCGTTAACCACAAGCAGGGTGCTACAATAGCAAATTCTGGAGAGTGGGAGAGGAGGAGAGGTTGCCACTGCTGAGGCCCAGCCCTGTGTGATGCACCAGGCCTGATGTGCAGACAGAGCAGAGGGCTGCCCTGGGCAGGAAGAATGTGGGAATGGAACAGAGTGCAAGGAGTCTTTTTTATGCTTTCTGTGTCCATGTCTACTCTGGCCCCTTTCTATTTTTTTAAAATTGATGTGTGTGTTTTTTCTTTTTGTAAATCTAATTGAAAAAATAAAATAAAATTGGGATTAACAGGTTTTCTCAGGACAGTGGAAGGTGTGTGTGCTGTGTACCATTGGTGTAGCGGTCATAGGAAAATGGGATACAAATACAGTGGTACCTCGGGTTAAGAACTTAATTCGTTCTGGAGGTCCGTTCTTAACCTGAAACTGTTCTTAACCTGAGGTATCACTTTAGCTAATGGGGCCTCCCGCTGCCGCCCCACCACGATTTCTGTTCTCATCCTGAAGCAAAGTTCTTAACCCGGGGTACTATTTTTGGGTTAGCAGAGTCTGTAACCTGAAGTGTCTGTAACCCGAGGTACCACGGTATGGGGGTTGAGGAGTTGGGAGACAATAAGAAATGACTCTATTTTCATCTGAGGCATGTTCTGTTAAAATACAAAAGTTATGGCCTGGCTCGCCTGCCCATTAACCTTGCTGAGGCAGTTGCTACAATCAGCAGAGTGGGAAATGTGGAAGGGGAGGCAGATCAGGAAAGAGAGGGGTGTCCTCGCATGCCTTTGCCACTCCTTCTTTGGGCGCAGATGCAGCACTGTGAGGATCTTGCTGCTGCCCACCTGGGAAGGGATTTGGGCCTGGCAGCTGCCTGGGCTGCCTCCTGTCACCTTGAGCCATGGCTTCCCTGCAGAGGCTGCCACAGGGTGGTTGCAGAGGATGAGGAGATGGGGTGTGCAGGCCCCAGCCATTGCCCCTCTTGCAGAGACGGATTTAGGGGGGAGGACCAATGGCTTGGTCACACTGGATACAGAACTTTGGGGGCACCACATCCAGTGGTTTTTTTTTCTGGGGGTACGCAGGGGTACGCATACCCTAAACATTTTGTGAATCTAAGTTTATCCTCATTGAGGAACCGTATTTCAATATGAGTAGGAAAATGAGAGTACCCCTAAATTTTTTTTTTTAGAAAAAAAGCACTGGCTACAACTATGATGTAGAAAGGAAGGCGAGAGGCAGGGGGCTCACAATTTTGGTGCTGCAGGGGGTGCCACTCAAACTTGAGACCCTGAGGTCCACCACTGCCTCCTGCCTTTCTCAGCCACCAGCTCAGCCACTCTATTCCCCGGTGTCATACACTGCCAATGATGCAGTTCCCAGCTCTGCTCATGGAAGCACCTTTATAAGTCTATGATTCCTAATGGGGCACCATGCCTGACCATATAACTCACAGAGGCCATCTCTTCAGCTGGAGAAGCAATGGGTGTAACCATGACAATGTGTCACATTCCATTACAGTGGTACCTTGGTTCTCAAATGCCTTGGTACTCAAACACCTTGGAACCAAAACACTGCAAACCCGGAAGGAAGTGTTCTGGTTTGTGAACTTTTTTAACATGCTTGTTTTGAGTGTGACACTTCCGATTTGAGTGCCACACTTCCATTATGAGTGCTACACTGAGGTCTGTCTGTTTTTGCTATTTATTTAGCGTTTTTGTTTTTGTGGTTTTTTGTTTTGTTTTTGTGGCTTTTTTTGTGACTGTGTGGAACCCAGTTCAGCTACTGATTGACTGATTGTGTGACTGCAGTACATTGTTCATTGCTTTCATTTTAAGGATCAATGGTCTCATCGTGTTAAATTGCTGCTTTAGGGTTTGTTTTTTAAAGTCTGGAATGGTTTAATCCATTTTGCATTACTTTCTATGGGAAAGTGCACCTTGGTTTTGGAACGCTTTGGTTTTGGAACGGACTTCCGGAACGGATTAAGTTTGAGAACCAAGGTACCACTGTATGTTAAGAATTTCCATGATTTACCACTTATTTTGTCTTAAGCAAAGCTGAGCGAAAAGTGAGGCAAATTATTCGGCAATCTTCTTTTGGAAAGCAGGCCCTTATGTGAAATGGACTGAATAGATTATGGGCTGTTTAATCAGTGGAGATTTTAAGCTGCTTGCAAAGGGGAATGTGTTCTTTTTCATGCAAACCTGGAGGCTTGTTATTAAAAGCCGATTTTCTCTTAATGCCAAGCAAAGATCAGAGATTTAACATAAATGGTGAAGCCACGGTGTGCACTGGTGACTGACATTAAAAGCTTTGCAAACATGTGGGCGAAAAATAACTGTTATTCCCTAGTCATGACTACGGAAAGTACAGGGATGCTTCAGTAATGTTACCTGGTTTAATATTGCCCACTGTTATTGGATATTGGGGGAGATGTAGCATTGAGAAGGTCGACGGTAAACACTCAAGGAGAAATTAAAGACCGGACAGATTGCACAGAAGGGCGTATCAAATCTAATAGAGGAAAAAGGCAGATTTGATTTTGAAGTTGTCACAGCAATATAAAACCATCCAGGAAGAGGTGACCGTGACCATCAAATGGATTCAATCTGAAAACTGAAAGGATTCATAGAAAGGTGAGTAAAATTGAAAGGTTCAAAGTGATGCCTGAAGTTTTAAATGCTGGGCTAGACCTGTGGCAAAAAGAAGAAAAGATTGGATTGCAGACTATGCATAATTCCCTGGGAGAAAACTTGATTGCAGATGGTGGGACTTGATTCTGAGGAGAGACTGGCAGAACAGTCAATTTCTGATCATGCCAGTTTTGCAAGTATGCTCCCTCTGCCCTGATTCCTCATTAATCTGCAAATTTTGTTTTTAAAAATGCAGAAATAAGTTTCAAAATATGCATTATATCACAAATTATATATTTACATATCCATTTAATCTTAAGGTGTGCATTTCTAAATGTGTATTATCCAAAAATGTATGTCACTTTTGTATTTGTGCTTTGATTTTGTAACCCACCCTGTTAGAAACCATCCTTGATATGAAAAGAGGAGTGCTACGAGAGCACATCTGTTTTAATCTGTAGAACATTGCTAGGTGTGAATGAGAAGAACGCAGGACAGGCTATTCACTTTCTCCTTCCCCTGGCATCTCATTCATTACCATATCTCTAACCATATGCTTTTGTCTTGCCTGGTTATTCCCTTTTAGGGAATTGTAGGGTCACGAGGTCCTGGCATGCAAGGGCACATCTCGATAGCTCCACTGGTTAGAACGTGGTGTTGATAGCACCAAGGTTGCAGGTTCAATCCCCATATTAGACAACTGCATGTTCCTGCATAGCAGGGGGCTGGACAAGATGATCCTCAGGGTCTCTTCCAATTCTACAATTCTATGTTGCTAGGTATGAATGAGAAGAATACTGGGCAGTCTATTCCCTTTCTCCTTGCCCTGGCATCTCATTCATTAGCCACCCCTTTCTTACTAGCTCTCCCTGTCTCCCAGATTTGGAACCTCTCCATCTGCCCTGAGGCTGTGCCAAATCTAATACTGTTGCTGGCATTTTACTGACGTTCTGCATGCTCTGTATATATTCCCCAAAGGCATGAAAACATGAAGTAATTATTTTTATTCAACACTGACCTGCACTCTAGCTCTACTACTAATAACTGGAACTGCAATTTCTAATTATACAATTAATGGGCCTCTGCACTTGGCATTCAGAAATAGCAAGATTCAAGAGACAGAAGAAGCACAAAACAGCATTCAGATTTATTTTGCCCTGATTAGAAGGATAAACATCCATTTCACACCAACCACATTCACTCTAAAGAAACTCCCCAGTGAAGACTTGCATCAGTCACCATAAAGAAAAGAAGAGCAGAATAAGTATAACTGACAAGTGCATAGAATATACTTCAGACACGTGAAGCTGTTCTAAATAGGTTTGGGGGAGGTGCTGAAATTAGAGGGAGATTTCTGGAAACTATATGCAAGCAGTAATGCATACCCTCCGACATTTCTCCGATGAAAATAGGGATGTCCTATTCCATTACAGTGGTACCTCTGGTTACGTACTTAATTCATTCCGGAGGTCCGTTCTTAACCTGAAACTGTTCTTAACCTGAAGCACCACTTTAGCTGATGGGGCCTCCTGCTGCTGCCACGTCACCGCCATGTGATTTCTGTTCTCATCCTGAAGCAAAGTTCTTAACCCAAGGTACTATTTCTGGGTTAGTGGAGTCTGTAAGCTGAAGTGTATATAACCGGAGGTACCACTGTATTATTATTATTATTATTATTATTATTATTATTATTATTATTATTATTATCATCATCATCATTATCATTATCATTATTATTTCCTGCTCACCAACATACAGTGGTACCTTGGTAGTCAAACGGCTTGGATCCCAAACAAATTGGCTCCCGAATGTCCCGCAAACCGGAAGTGAGTGTTCCGGTTTGCAAACGCTTTTCGGAAGCTGAACATCCAACACAGCTTCCCTGGCTTCTGATTGAGTGCAGGAAGCTTGGTTTTCAAGCCATTTCAGGAGTCGAACGGACTCCTGGAACAGATTAAATTCAAGAACCAAGGTACCACTGTATATAAAAGCATAATAAAACTATACAGGGCTACATTCAGATGTCTTCTAAGGGTGGTATAGTTACTTATCTCCTTGGCTCAGGGGGTCACATAATTCCATATGCTTCAACATTTCCCCAATGAAAATAAAGACGTCCTAAGGAAATGTGGGACATTACAGGATCAAATCAGAAACTGACTGGGATGGCTTCTTTAAATCCAGGACTGTCCCTGGAAAATAGGAACAATTGGCAGTGAGATCTTCAGGAGAAAAAATGGGATACAAGAGTAACTAATGAGTAAATATATTAACTGTTTTGTTGTTCTTTTAAGTTTTTATATTATAGATAGAGGAAAATACAGTGGGCAGAAAGCCTTGGAGAGGAAACTCGACATGCAAAAAACAAGTAAATATAAAAGGATACTCCAGCCTTTGCCATCAGACAGGCAGGGTCCTCCTGGAAGCATAAACAAATGCTCCTAGCATTAAATTTGATTTACACACTATCAAATTTGATGTGCCTCTAGGGGCTGGCTTCATAAAGGCAGGTTTCAAATGTACAACATCCCATTTCTAATCTCATTGCTCAGGGCCAGCCTATATGTCACAGCTGCTTCATGGAAGCTGCTTCAAATCGTTCAGAGTCGTGGTTGTTATGCTGTTTGTGTCATATTACAGATGGGCCTGTGCCTCTGTGGCTTTAGCAGCAGGCAAATTTCCAATGGCATCCTAGAACTCTATGCAGAAGGGTGGATTCTGTTGACTTCCCTGGCAGTTTGGGGGAATTCACTCCTGGCCCCTTGAGAACGTTACATTTGTGGGAAAACAGCTTACCGTGTTTTGTTGAATCTCCCTGTGCCACCCACACAAACATGCGGAAAGAAATCCATGTACATGGAGAGTTGCTGCATAGCAACAGCTTGTTATCCAGGCAGAGTGATTTGAAGAGCTCCTTCTGATGGGTTTTGCAATCTAGGGGCAGACCTTCCAAGTGTCCCTATTTTCCAGTCTTGGATTTACAGAAGCCACCCTGGTTTCTGATTTGATCCTCGTATGTCCCGCTTTTCCTTAGGACGTCCCTATTTTCAATGGAGAAATGTTGGAGGGTATGGTAGGACGTCCATATTTTCATCAGATAAATGTTGGGTGGTATGGAGCTATGCGACCCCCAAGCCAAGGAGATAAGTAAATATACAGTGGTACCTCGGGTTAAGAACTTAATTCGTTCTGGAGGTCTGTTCTTAACCTGAAACTGTTCTTAACTTGAAGCACCACTTTAGCTAATGGGGCCTCCTGCTGCTGCCGCTGCACCGCCACTGCACGATTTCTGTTCTCATCCTGAAGCAAAGTTCTTAACCCGAAGTACTATTTCTGGGTTATCGGAGTCTGTAACCTGAAGCGTATGTAACCTGAAGCGTATGTAACCCGAGGTACCACTACACTGTACAGCCTTCAGAAGACATCTGAAGGCAGCCCTGTGTATAGGGAGGTTTTTAAAAAATGTTTAATGTTTTTTTTAATATGTTGGAAGCCGCTCAGAGTGGCTGGGGCAACCCAGTCAAATGGGTGGGATATTATTATTATTATTATTATTATTATTATTATTATTATTATTATTATTATATAGAGCATCCCTATTTTCATCAGAGAAATGTTGGACGGTGTGCAGGGGTTGAGATGAATAAGAACATATGAAGGGTCAGGGTGTTTTTTTCAGCCGGAACTTAGTTCCGGTACCTCTCAGGTGGGCGCCATTGCCATTATAAGAGAACAAGGGTGAGTTCATGGTGAGTTCCGGCCCCTCTTTTTATAGAATACTATAGCACTGTGAAGTGCTCTGCCCAGGGCCAATCTAGTCAACCTGTTCTCACACTGGCCAGCTAGATGCCTATGGGAAGTCCACAATAAAAACTCAAATGCAAGAGCACTCTCCCCACTTGTGATTCCAAGAAACTGGTATTAAGAGGATTCCTGCCTCTGACGGTGGAAGAAGATCACAGGCATTGTGGCTAGTAGCCACTGATCAGGAATTGTGGTCAGGGGATGGGAAGCTGTGATCCTCAGACATTTGTTGGACTGCAACTCTCATCAGTCCATCCAGCATAGCCAGGGATCAGGGATGATGGGAGCTGGACTCCAAGAACACCTGGAGGACCACGGCTTCCCATCCCTGGATGAAAATAATTGTTGTGACACAGACCCATTCAATTTGTGGTGCCATGTAGGCTCAGAGGAAACCCTAGGCTAGCTTTCTTGAACAGCTGCTGAACTTCAGAACGCTAAAGAAAACCGCAAAATAAAATGAGACGTGAGAAGAATCTGGCTTAAGAGGTAGTGGAAACCAGGGCCAGCCCATTTTGATGTCTGAGATGGGAAATCCAAACAGTGCAACCCTGCCAGCAGCAAACAACAAGTTAAATGGCCATTTATCATCCTTTCCAAATCTGCCATCTGAGGCAACTGCCTTTGTTTGCCTCAGGTTTGGGCCAGCTCTGGCAGTAGCACAAAGCAGTGCCAAATCTGGAACCCCGAAGCTTCAGAATACAGACTCCAGCCAGGAAGCAGCAGGTTTGGGATGCTGATTTTCAATCTCCAGCTCCTCACCCGCATCTCTTTTGGTTGCAAAGCGAGCTCTGTAGAGTCCATTCACCTCAACCCTCCAGGTTTTTATATCAGTCCAGTGCATGCCTTGTGTAACCCACCAGCCTGAACTCTAGCTGAAGCATTCCCACCAGCAATGTACATCTATTGCTTCTGGCCTGGCTGTTGCATCTAATCTGTATTTCTGTGCTCTCATCTTCCTTCAGCGGGGATTCTGCTGCTGCCCGCTGACTTCAGTCTGCGTTTGGCTATTTGAAGGAGATGTCCCCAGCATGTGCTCTAATGATAGCTTTTTTTGCTCTGGCTTCTTACTGTTTCCAACCCTGATTTGCTTTAAATTTCATTTACCTTCTCTACTCTTTCATTTGTTGTAGTTACACTTAGCTTAACCCATGCATGCCAACTGACCGATTCCTTCTAACTTTCCCATTGCACCTTTGTCTTCCACTCTTTCCCTAGGTAGATAGATGGTATGATCATTTATTCCTGGGCTGAAATCAGCTGAACACATCCCAGAGTCAGGCCCAGTTGCTTTGGAAATGAGAGAGGAAGATTTCTGTTTAATACCATTGTTGTTATTAATAATTTTAACAGCAATAATTGATTGATTGATGAATCACCTTTGGCTTTTGCCTCTGTTGCAGATATTAAATATTGCACACTTTGAAGCGACTGGAAGAATAAGAATCGAGTCCTTTGGAACTTAAGTATTGTCCATGAAGTGTAGGTGGGTTCCCATGAGGCAAGACACAGCGATAACAGCAGGAACCTTTATTGAACTACATAATTAGGAAACGGGCAAAGCAACTGCTTATATACATTCCTGAAAGCCTAGGCCACTCCCACTCCCAACATGATTGGCTGTCTAAACTTCCAAGCTGCAAATCATGACTCAGAGTTCAAGGGCCAATGGCAGATGCCCAAATCCTGAAATGTTCTGTGATTGGACATCATGTATCGAATCAGAACACAGGTGCTCAGAATCCTTAGTCCAGACTCATGGTCAGGCAAACACAGACCACTGAATACATAACAGTCCAGACCCATGGAAATATTATTTAAGCTTTTACTGGCAGAACTTTCTTTAAAACAGAATTAAAACATCAAAAATATCCATGCAATATCTTGTGCTGTTCAGCACAGGTTCAGCATTTTACAAAATATGAAATAATCCAAACAGACCTACCATATTTTTTGCTCTATAAGACACACTTTCCCCCTCCTAAAGAGTAAGGGTGCGTCTTATGGAGCGAATGCAGGCTCCATGGCTTCAGCGAAAGCAACGCGAAGCCTCCGGAGCGCAGCAGGAGCACTCCCGCTGCACTCTGGAGGCTTCAGGCGGCTATCAGTGCACACTGATCCCTCTTGCTCTCCTGGCTTAGCTTCGCTGGAGAGGCGCTGCACAGCTTTCCCTCTCTGCGCAGCGCCCCTTCAGCGAAGCAGGAGGAAAAATGGAAGGGGCTCCGCTTCTCCTGCTGCTTCGCTGAAGGGGCGCTGCGCAGAGAGGGAGAGAATATTTTTTTCCTTATTCTCCTCCTCTAAAACTAGGTGCATCTCATGGTCGGGTGCATCTTATAGAGCGAAAAATACCATATAAGCAAAGGTCTCTCTCTCTCTATCTCTCCAGCCTGCTTTCCAACCTCCAGACTGTTTGCTGTCCCTTCAGGAGAGCCATTTACTTGCATTGTTCTCCCAGAGAGAAATTCCATTTGCATCTTCACTCAGTTGAGTTTGGGAAATAAACAAACTCAAAAGCAACTCCTTTCAAAATGGAGATTCCAACCCAATACCTCTCACATGATCCCAGGTTTATAACCCTCACATGTTAGCTACCAGACAACAACAGGCAGTTAGTTAATCATTAACTCTGCAAGGAACGCAGAATCCTTTATAAAAACTCTTGAGGGGAAACCCCAATCTTAGCAATACACATTCAGCCATTTTCCGTTTTAAACCTACATACACATTTTTCATTTCTGTGTGAATTAAACCATTATACTTAACAGTCTCAAGGCACTTTACAAACATACAAGAAAAACAGCTAAATATTGTTTAGAAAACAGTACACAAAAAAACCCCAACTGGAGATGAATTTAATAGCAATACAATATGAACACCTAAGGCAGAGCCCTTTTCATATAGCTGGGCTGGGAGAGAACCCTGTCTGAAGCCCTGGACAGTCGCTAATGAGCTAGCTTAATTAAATATACTAAGATAATTTAAATAGAAATACTTGCAAATACCAGATAGGCTTAGGATTTTAATATGTGATGTTATAGAATAATATGTTTAAATTTAAAATGAAAAGAAAGAAAGACGTTAATTGATTAAGTAAATTTTATGAGAAATTTGTTTTGGAAAACTTACAATGAAACTCAGCATGGGGAATTCGAGGAAGTCACTTAACAATGTTATTAAGAGTGGAATAATTACAGTTAGGATTTATGTTTGTTTGTTTGTTTATAAATTTTGGAAAATCAATAAAAAAAATTTGGGGAAAAATATACTAATGAGCTAGCTGCACTAATGATCTGACATAGTGTAGGGCCATTTCTGATGTTCCTATGAATAAGCTGCTCCCGAAAACCCTTTGCAAAAGAGGAGTTATTGGGCTTTGTTGTATGTGTGAGTGTAATAACTTGTTTGCCTCTTACAATGCTAGCAGCGAAGACTAAAAGAACCTAGATCACAAATTAAAACAGCAGGCTGTTTCCCATATTGAGAGTAAATCTCTCCTTAGAATTTGCGGCAGCCAAATTGGCCTGGATGTGACTCTAACACAAAAGCGAAATCTGCCTCTTTGTTGCTTAATAACTATTGGCAGAATGCTTCCTGCAGAGGAGGAATTTAATCTATCTTAATGTTTAAGCAGAAATGGCGAGTTCCAGTAAATACAAGGTGGATTGCATGTTGCTTTTAGTTTGTTTTTGTACTGCCAGATTAAATCTATAATCAAAATCCAATGAAAAGGTGGCTTTAAGCATATTGATCACTATTTTAAGAACAAAGGGAGCGGGGTTAAAAAAGGTAAGATTTAGCACCCTTTGAAATAAGTTAAATATTTGTAAATGTTATAAATTCTTCATTTTCTCTTGCTCTCTGCTTAAAGTAAAGTTGTGGTGTTGGCCAACCTCCAGTTATGATTCTGTGGAATCCCTCTGAGGATTTCTCCAGCTTTATCTCAAGGGAACATTTTTGACCCATGTGGTCTTCCTTCACTATAGCAGATGATTGGGTGCCCTGTACCCTAGCTGCATGGCAGAACATATGCTTTGCATGCAGAAGGTCCCAGGTTCAGTCTTAGGCATCTCCAGATAGGACTCTGAAACTCTGGAGAATTGTTGCCAAAGAGTGTTGTTGTGTAAGATGACTGAAGCAGACAGCCGAGTGAAGATCACATATTTGCTGTCTGGCTTTGATACGTTTGTGACACATAACATGGCAAAATTTGCAGTTGCTGCCCCAAAACTGAGAATAATGTTCATCAAGGATAATATGGTGGTCCACAGTGATCTGATCATCCATGAACTATAGAAACTCATGTGCTTTGGTTTGCATTTTAAGATATGTATGTATGTATAAATTGGCTAACACTGTCTTTTAATGGTGTATTCTGTATAGTATGGATAAGATGTATATTTCCTTGTAGTGATGGTTGAAATTGTTGGACTTTTGCGCCAACACAAAGTGTTCACAGCAACTGGAGCGTAGAAATAAAAGGATGTCCGCAATATCTTTGCTTAGTTTTATTTTCTAAAAAAAAAGTCAAACGCTTCAAGCTATCACTCCACACCAGCAGCTTACAAAACATTTGACCAACTTAAATACAGTTTCAAATAATCAATTATCTTATCACATCCCTTCCTGCATCTGGTGCAGAAAGTAACTCCCTTTTCTAATTAGGCAAGAAGTCAAGAGACCACAGGTGTGCAGCTAAGTAGGTCAAACTGCAAACATACACCTGTGAGCTTCAGTTAACCAACCACGTTCCTGCATAGCATCATTGACCACTTTAAGATAAAGAAAAACCATCAGAAATTACCATGATGGTCGCAACAACAAATAAAGCATATCAATCTGTGTATGCCAGTGTTTCCCAAACTTGGGTCTCCAGCTGTTTTGGGACTACAGTTCCCATCATCCTCGACTACTGGTCCTGCTAGCTAGGGATGATGGGAGTTGTCGTCCAAAAACAGCTGGAGACCCAAGTTTGGGAAACACTGGCTAGATGGGCCAATGGTTTGATTCGGTATAAGGCAGCTTCATATGTTTCTACTCACTGTCTCAAGAGAAGAAGACACAGCTCATCAGTCTGGTCCAAGGCAGCAGCTTGGACTACAGACTGCTGGAATAGCCTTGTAAGAAGCAGCCATTACCATTTTCAGCTCCAAGTGCCTCTCAGGAAAGTCAGGTTCAGAGCCTCACAGTTTTGCTTTCCCTCTGCATTCAATCTGAGGGAAAACTCTCATTGTGTTGGGCAGATTATCCACACATTGACAGCATCAGATCATCTCCAGTTGTGCCAGGTTTCTCTTAACTGAGCTGATTTTAAGCATGGAACCACTGAAGAGCCTTCTGTGACTCTTTGAAATTGACCAACCATTTATTTCGCTGGTGTTCCTCAGAAGTTTTGCCCAAATAGGCACCTCTACATTCACGAAATTAAAAGACGCCTGCTTCTTGGGAGAAAAGCAATGACAAACCTAGGCAGCATCTTAAAAAGCAGAGACGTCACCTTGCCAACAAAGGTCCATATAGTTAAAGCTATGGTTTTCCCAGTAGTGATGTATGGAAGTGAGAGCTGGACCATAAAGAAGGCTGATCGCCGAAGAATTGATGCTTTTGAATTATGGTGCTGGAGGAGACTCTTGAGAGTCCCATGGACTGCAAGAAGATCAAACGTATCCATTCTTCAGGAAATCAGCCCTGAGTGCTCACTGGAAGGACAGATCCTGAAGCTGAGGCTCCAATACTTTGGGCACCTCATGAGAAGAGAAGACTCCCTGGAAAAGACCCTGATGTTGGGAAAGATGGAGGGCACAAGGAGAAGGGGATGACAGAGGACGAGATGGTTGGACAATGTTCTTGAAGCTACTAACATGAGTTTGACCAAACTGCAAGAGGCAGTGGAAGACAGGAGTACCTGGCATGCTCTGGCCTATGGGGTCACAAAGAGTCAGACACGACTAAACAACAACAACATTGAAATTTCACTTTCAGCAAAAATGGTGGCATTAAGGTAGTGGCTGCATGGATAGTTTCTTCACTAGATCTGGCCTCCTGGAAGGATATCCACATGACTGTCCAGTGATAATCCACAGATTACCATTGAACATGTATTTTAATCATTTAATTTTATATACCACCCTATAGCTGTAGATCTCAGGGCAGTTCACAACATAAAACTACAGCATAAAAAACACAGAACACATAATAAAGGTAAAAACAAGGACAACCCCAAAATCTCCCTTTCTACAAGACATTTAAAATGGCATCAGAAGTCAATCAGCCCAAGGCCTGGTTAAGGAAGGACATTTTCATCTGGCGCCTGAAGGTGTATAATGAAGGCACCAGCCAAACTTCCCTGGGGAAAGCAGCCCACACACGGGGAGCCCTTTTTATGTCTGAATCCCTATATGTAAATATAATGCAATATTTAATTGCGTTTATTATTACCGAATCAAAAGAGAGAAGTGGATTTAGCTGTCAGGCAGAACTGATCTACCACTACATACACACGCATACATACACAGTTGGTGCAAGACTGAACAGCATGTTCTGCAGCCATCATTAACAATCCATGCTTCCTGCAGGACTAATGTAAATTTGAATCAGTCTAAAAGATGTGCATCGCTGTAATTCATTTCCTTGGGAGCATTAAGGAAAGGTTAATTGGTAGCACATTGGCACAATTAGCATATGACAATGAATTTGCAACCCAGGGGAAGCCATTTTCTTTCTGTGCATCCTGGTGCTTATTTCAAAACAATTATATGAACTATATACATCTGAAATTCATGCAAAATTATTTCAACAGCTCTAGGGGACTGCCAGGACCTTCAATCAACCCCCCCCCGGTTTATTAATTCAAAGTATATGTTTATGTGGATAATGTAGACTCATTTCTACGAGCTGTTTTTGCTCCCCACAGCACAAAAATATTTTCTGTTGTTTTAAGTAATTTCATAGATCTGTATTTATGTATTTGTTTGTGTATTAAGAACTTTTTAAATAATAACATTCTGTTAATAATCATAATTTTAGCCCCCTTTTGTGAATTGGTTTATTTTATTGCATTTCAAACCCATCTTTTTTTCCAAGGAACTCAAAATGGCATTCAGAGAGCTCTCCCTCATCATTCAATCCCCAAAACAAGCCTGTGAGGTAGGCTAGGCTCAGAGGCAGTGATTGGCTCAGTGAGCTTCATGGCTGAGTGGGGTCCTAGTCAGACGCTCTAACCACTACACCCAGTGCTGATGCCAGACTATTTCACATCCTAGGTGAGGCTAACTACTGCACACACACACACACAGAAAATTTGCTAACTTCGATTTTCAAAAACAGGTGTCTTATAGAAAAGATAAAAACCCAAAACTTGAAACCTGTAAATTTATTTTCAATTGCCAGAATGTGTAACACAACAATATTTGATAACCTGTCTCAAATATAAAAGACAGAACTTTAGCTCACAAATCATTTTGAATAACATTGTGAATTGTGGTGTTACAATTTCAGTCTCTTCAATTATGCTGGTCTGTGACTGAAATAAAGTTTGACTCTTAAAAGTGCCTTTTTCCTTTGCAGATTTTGTCACCATTTCCTTCATTGTCAAGTGTTGATGCTTGGGTATGTTCAATTGATACAGTTGCCAAGCCAACTAGTCTCTTTTGCAAACTCTGTAGAGCATTTGTAAGTCTGAGCTTTGAGAAACTGCATTCACCATTTGTCATGTACACTGGAAGTGTGAGAAGGATCCTTAGAGCAACAGAAACATTAGACACATTATCCAGGAGTGTTCTTATAGTATGAAGTGTTCTTTGTGGCAACACACACTTTGGAAGTCTTCGAGCTATTGCTATACGCCCACAGCAAAGATCTTCAACATGAATATCTTTGTTTCCATTGTGCATCAATGGCTTTTCTAAATTCTTGCAGGCCTTAAGTACATCTTCAGTAGGTTCCCCCCACCCCAATATGATAAAGGAAGCTAAATAGGGAATTATCGTTGGAATTTTTACTCAACAGATTGCATGGCCATGTCTATAGCACCGTAGTAGAAACCTGCTTTGAATTTCTGCTTTGGATATTACAATGCCTTTTCTTGAGCCTCATGCCATTTCTTTCTGCCTCTTCTAACATGTTCTGTTTCAAAGTTTGGTAGTGTTTCTAGCTCCTTTGTAATCTCAGTAGCATCTATTAAATTTGTTGAAAACCCTAATCACACCTGCAGTCCATTAGGTAATTATTGGTCATTTGCAGTTTGCTTGAAACTAAACTTAAATCAGCTTCCTTATTCTGTAGTAGCTTGCTTGTAACACTGACTTCGGAAAGAATTTTGCACCATGTAACAATGGATACCACAAATTTACACTTCGAAATAGCACCAGCAAGAGTCTTAGTTTCAATTTGGGTAGTGCTTCCCGGTAAAGCTTTTAGGCTTGTGCTATATACTACCAAGATGGTCTCAGTGGTTTCAAAGCAACACTCAGCTCTCCCAACTTGCAGTGTTAATTGCTTTTAATACTGTGTTTTAATGCTGTAAGCCACCCTGGGACCTTAGGGTGATGGGCCAAATAATAATAATAATAATAATAATAATAATAATAATAATAATAAAAAAAAATGGCAGCTGGTCTTTCCCCAAGTTCTTTAGGGCTTCATATGTTAAAAACAATACCTTGAAAATGGCCTGTTAGCTGATCAACTCTCAGATAGCAGCACTTGGTCAGCAGATTGAGCAAATGCACAAGTCAACTGGTAATTCATACACTATGTTGAGATATGCTTCATTGGTATTTAAATTTAATGTAATTATTTCTAAATTTGTACCTATGCATACCAATTACCATATGCAACTTTTGTGCAAATTAACATTCCCCCCTTCTTCTTCTTCTTCTTCTTCTTCTTCATGATTCAAATGCATAACGGGTCTCCCTAAATAGGATGTAAAATGACGCAAGGACAAGTGAAATCTCAAAACAGAACAAAAAACCCACCAGGATGGTCTTGGCATGGCACACATGAAAGGCAATAGTGAAGTCAAAGTGGTCCTCCCCTCCCAGCCAGAAAAGAAGGAGGGGAGTGAAAATAAACATCAGGAACAAGAGGGGGGATAATTATCTACATCGGGATCTGCTGGCCCTGTGGACCCAGCCATCTGAGGCAGTTGCCTCACCTTGTCTCATGGGTGCGCAGGCCCTGCCTCCTGGATGTTTTCAGTACAGTGGTACCTCTGGTTAAGAACTTAATTCGTTCTGGAGGTCCGTTCTTAACCTGAAACTGTTCTTAACCTGAAGTATCACTTTAGCTAATGGGGCCTCCCGCTGCCGCCACACTATTTCTGTTCTCATCCTGAAGCAAAGTTCTTAACCCGAGGTACTATTTCTGGGTTAGTGCAATCTGTAACCTGAAGCGTCTGTAACCCGAAGTACCACTGTATGATGAAACAGGCAACACAAAGAGGTCATCCCAGTGCTCTGTGAATGGGAGCGATCCCCCCTCCGTTGTAACAACATTCAGGCATGAATGTTGCGAAACTATTTGGATATTTCCTCATGTATAATTTTCTGCTCCCTTGCTTTGATATATGATCATAGAATTGTAGAGCTGGAAGGGACCACAAGGGTCATCTAGTCCAAACCCCTGCAATGCTGGAATCTTTTGCCCAATGTGGGGCTCAAAACCACAACCCTGGGATTAAGAGTTTCATGCTGTCCTGACTGTGATGGACTAGAACCTTCCTATCTCTCTCTATAAAGCTGTACCTCAGAAGTCAAACACCTTGCGAGTTGAGCGTTTTGGCTCCCGAATGCCACAAACCTGGTTGGTCTCTAAGGTGCTACTGAAATTTATTTATTTATTTATTTATTTATTTATTTATTTATTTATTTATTACAAACCTGGAAGAGAGTGTTCCAGTTTGCAAATGTTCTTTGGAACCTGAACATCTGATGTGGGTTCCACGGGTTCCAATCAGAAGTTGTGCCTTGGTTTCCAAATGTTTTGGAAGTTGAATGGACTTCCGGAACAGATTCTGTTCGACTTCCACGGTATGACTGTATGTATAAACTTGCTTGCTTTCATGAGCCTATAATTGTACTCCATGTCAGAGGCACAGGCCTCCCCTGTCCAGCATCTTTAATATTGCAGTTTGGGCTGCTTGTTAGCATCAATGGATGTCTTTCCCCTTTCCCCCAATGCCTTATCTGTTTGTTCTGATTGAGTCTGCTCTGCTACCTTCCTTTCCTGCAGTGTAAAGAATTTATTTCGTGTTCAGTTTGTAATGCGTTCAAAAGCCAGGCATCTGTTTTTTCTATAATGAAGTTTGGGGCGGTTGTTGTGTTCTTCTACTACATGCAACCTGGGGAACACTTGGAGATGAAAGAACAGACTGCAAGTGAACAAGAAATAATCCAAGCTGAGAGCTTCAATTGCTGGTATTATCATTATCCAAGCTGGATGAAAAATGATGAACTCCACTGTTGAGCTCATTTATTTCCAGATCGCTACCACTGGTGGATCTCTTTCTCCAAAATTTCGGAGGCACAGACGTACAAGTGCCAAAGTCTAAAATATTTAGAAACCCACGGATGCCTCCTGGAAAGATTTGACAAACATTCTCTTCTCAAAGAGCCCTAATGCAATATTGAACACGAGCTCAAGATTTTCTTCCCTACAAAGGTATTATTTACCTTTCTGCTTTCAAAGTTTTGTTTTCTTTTTGAATTAACTCACTGAATGTCAGAACTAGCAAAAATTGGCTCCAGGCAAAAGCTACTTTCAACCAGAAACTTATGCAACACTCTGAGCTACATTTCTTTGGGGGTGATTGATACATTGCTTCACATTTGCAAAATTCCAACATGTAACATGAATTCCTCATGGAGCATCACACACAACAATTATACAGGTGTAGCTTTTTCTCTGTGTAATATATTAGGAAACTGGCCAAGGATCTTTGCATACGCTGAGTAGAAAACTCTTCTGTGAGATCTTCACATGCTCATCACGTTACTTCCTTTGTGCAAGTAACTTGTGGCCAGCATTTTTGAACGTTTAAAGCAACCTTAGGATTGCAGCCCAGAGTACTGTCTATCATCCAGACCCAAAGTATTTCAGAGCCAACTAATACTGGTTTCATTATTAATTCTTCATTTGTGAAGAAAGGGTATCAGAAACACTAGGATCATTTGTTCAGCCAAGTCGGGGACTTTTTAACAAATGAATGTTTAGGTGAAGCCTGCCCAGCATAGACTCACCAAGATGAACGCAAACTATCAGCCATCTAAGATAGCCCATTAAAGAGCAGCTAAACTTCCTGTGTTCCTGCCCACTTAGGAATGACATGTTTGTGAGAAGGAAGTTGTCTAGCTCCTGATAAGGGACACGACACAGCTGGTACGCTGAACTCAGTTTAGTTGACTGTTCAGGTTTGGCTTAGCTGACAAATGCTAACTTGCAATATGAAGTTGTAAGAACTGTTCAGTGATAGATTTGCATGCACATTCCACCAGCAACATGGATGCACAGCTCCACTAAATTCAGGACTCTCTGAAGTTTTTACAGAGATCCCAGTCTGCAAAGCACTCAAACCATGCAAAAATAACACAACCAGTAAGGGCATGATTGAAGGACTGGGCCCAATATTAGACAAAGGGAGAAGGCAACTACCTCAGCTGGCAGGTCCTGGGAGGGTAGGCAGTGGTGACAAGGTGTTGGAAGGCAATCACAGCTTGCCCTACCCCACTATGCTAACCTGCTTTCCTGTTGCTGGTGTTGAAGTAAGACTCATTGTCAGGCTCAGGGAATTCTATTCCTCCCCTCATGGCAGCAATAAGCAGAGAAAAACAGAAGGAGTTCTTACTGTTGAGTTTATTCAGTCATTGCAGCGAGAGACAAAGAAATGCAGTCAGTCTCCCGTTAATGGTGTTGCTCCAACTGAGCTCCTCCCCCCTCCTTTCCTAGCAACCGCACTTCCCCTTACGTTGGCCGCCAGGGAGAAGGGGGGTTAGAAATACTCTCCAGTGATAATGTGTCAGCTGTCTGCTCTGCCTCTGCCTCATTCCTATCTGCCCCAACACCTTCCAACCCTTCTGTTTGCCCATCTCTGAGCTGTGACCTTCCTCAAACCACTGCTGTAATTCAATACTGCCTTCCTCTTTTCTGGAAGCTTCAGGAAGAGAAGGTGGGGGCGATCTCCATCACTCCTCCTCAATCTCAGCCCCTTCAGTCCAGTCCCTGACACTCAGGTAGCATTCAAGCTGCCTTCTGAACATTGAATTGAGAGGGACTGCCATCTGGTCCTTAGACAGCAGAACAACTTGCCCGCCCCCGCCCCTGCCCCAGTAACAGTGCCCCTCCATTCCATGTTCAGGCAAGTACTGTTTGGAAACCCGTGACTACATTTGGACACCCAGCTGTGCACCTTCACTTTTTGCTGTCACAAATAATTATTCAATGTAATAAATGTAGATGGTGGTTCACATTTGACTCTTCCCTTGCCTTTTATGCAAGTTTTCCAAAAGGAGGTCCTCTGTGCAACCCATGCCTGACTTTGATCAGCTAATCAAGAAGCTGATGCCAAAATAAACTGGCAGCTAAGTGAACGCTTTGACAAATTAATTCCTTCTCTGGGATTCTGGAATTGATTTCCTCCTCCTCCTCCTCCTCCTCCTCCTTGGCATTTGAAGAAAGAGCTGCCTCTTGGGAATGTACCAGAAGTAACTACAGAGTCTAGTAGCTTGTGATATACAGAGGAAATATTTTAACAGTATGAGACCAACACCTTCCAGGTAGAACTTGTTTAAAGGAAGCTACATCTAGAGAGTTGCTTTAAGCTACATCTAGAGAGTTACTTGGGCATGCCTGCTGGCATTCATTGATTCGTTTATTCCTCAGATGATATGCCTGAACGCCATATCATCACTCCCTTCTGTTTCAGCAATACTGTGTTGTGTTTGAAAAGAGGGGGCTGCTGTTGAAAACTTTGGAAGTCCACAGCTTCCTAGGCAGTGCCACCATTCCTGGCCTTTTAGACAAAATACAGTCCCCTGTTGACAATTAGTTGTGGGTTTAAGATCAGTTATGTCAATTATACCCATATCTAACTCCCCTCAAATGATGCTATGCCAACATTCTACGTTGGAGTGCCTTGCTTATCAGAAATATCTTATTTTTAAAAAAGAAAAGAAAACATTCTCAATATTTTTATTTTTTTTAAAAAATGCATTTATTTAAAAGACTCGCGTCATCTCTAAAGATTACACATTTTCACAATTTGAATCGAACTTGCATTGCTAGAGCAACATTCAATGACAAAAACAGTGCCCTTTTTTCACCTGAGAGATCTGACCACTTTTCATCTAACAGAACTGGACATATAGCCTTACGCTACCATTTCAATGATTTAAGTGGTTAATAAAAAGAGATTGGGGATACCAGAAACCTCTTGTCATGCTCAAAGCAAAAAAATAAGTCATATGAATTAGCTGCTAGGCTTTGCTTCCACAGTGCATACATATTTTGTCAGATGTTGCTGCAAGGTTCTGGGCACCACAATTTAAGTATTTCAGCAAGTGGGAACGTGTGCAGATGAGGGTGATCAAGGTGATCAAGGGTCTGGAAACCAATCCTTATGAGGGAGTTGGGTATGTTTAGCCTGGATAAGAGGAGCCTCAGAAGAGATATGACAGCCATCTTCAAATATCTGAAGGCTGTCACATGGAAGATGGAGCAAGCTTGTTTACTGCTGTTCCAGAGAGTAGAACCTGAACCAATGGCTTCAAGTGACAAGAAAGGAGATTCCAACTAAACAAAAATAATTTTCTGATGGTAAGAGCTGTTTGGCAGTGTTTCCGTGTGCTCTGTTTTCTGTCACAGTGTTCCGTTGCTCCAGAAGTGGTTTAGTCATGCTGGCCACATGACCCGGAAAGCTGTCTGTGGACAAACGCCAGCTCCCTCGGCCTGAAAAGCAAGATGAATGCCACACCCCATAGTCGCCTTTGACTGAACTGTCCAGGGGTCCTTTACCTATACCTTATCCTGACAGTGGAATGGACCACCTTGGAAGGGAATAGACTTTTCTTCATTAGCAGTTTTTAAGCAGAGATTGGATGGCCATCTGGATACTTTAGTTGAGATTCCTGACCTTTGGGGTCCCTTACAACTCTACAATTCTATGAAGGTGTAGTTTAAACCAAGTCTTACTATTTTTAGCAGTTATGCAATCTTTCAGAAGGATGAGGGTCAAAAGAGGAGAGAGAATACCTATAAGTTAAAATTGTCTGATTGCAACAGAATAGCCTGGCTCGGCTCAGCATTAAATTGTCAAGCTCTCTTTGTTCTCGGGGAGTAAACGGTATCCTGGTGTACTGCAAAGCAATACCTTGAGAACTCTTTTTGGGAAACTGCCAGGAGTGCAAGGCACATCATGCTAACCTTTGTTTCCACTGAGCTTTCAGTTTTGGTCTGTTTTGCTGCCACAGATGCAGGGCTCTTTTCCATGCATATGGTTTCAAGCCTTGAGGTACAGAACAATGTTTCTGCTGTTATCTCTTCATTCTAGAGTCATATACCCAAAGGCATGGCAGGTTCTTTTGAATAAGCCTGTGAAAGTCAACCCTTCTTCCTGCTCCTCCTCCTTTGGATCAATAGAAGTAAGACTTTACCTTTCTTTTTGGTAGGCACCAACATGATTAAGTTTGGGGGGGGGCAAACAATTTGCTTGGGTGGGCTTGATCCTAGTCTATTCGCAGTGCAGTTTCCAGAACTGACCTTTGAGCAGGTGCAATGTAACCTATTGTGCAAGTGTTGCATTCAGTGCTCCACCCCACCCACTTTTGCCTCTGGCCCTGACTACCACTGATGTGGCTCCCCTGGAAGGTGGCCCATGAGGGAATGCAGACCTTGGGCTGTTTATAAGTCCCTACCCCTGCCATCACCACCACCGCCACCATTAGTTTAGGTCTCAGTTTCCAGAACTGACGTTTTGAAGCATATGGCAAGAATGGCCCCTAAACAGAAAGCAGCCATTTGATAACAAAAAGCAAAATCCATAAACAGTTTCAAAATGTCTAAACAGGTGCCTGCATTAGGTGGGAGATGTTGAGAGGAGCGGGGATGGAACTAAGGTGTTGAGTGGCTGACCTTTGAGTGCCCCACAGCCTGCCTCACACACGCTAAGCTTCACACACTGCCCTCAGATGTAATGGAAAAATGTTGTCCTGTCGTCAACATTGAGGTAAGATTCAACTGCCAATCTGGTCAGCTTTTGTACTTGGAATGGGGAACGGCACCATCTTGTCACTTGCCTCATGAAACAGAATGTTTAGAAAGAGCTCTAACGCCATGTGTGCAGTTCTCTAGATTGACATTCCTCCCAAGGCTCCCAGCTTCCCTCTAAACAGAGTGTGCTAGCAAGGGATCCTCAATAAAGGATAAGATCCTAGCAGCAAAGGGAACCCTGATGCATAAACACAAGATAATGAGGAATGTTGAGCCACAGGCCAGCATTCCAGAACTCTGTCCCTCTGGCAGCTCAGACAGTCTGCATCTTTCATTTCTTTTTGAAAGTCCAAAACAAGGGTTGCCAATGTGGTGCCTTCCATAAGTTTTGATCTGCACCTTCCATCATTCTTGACCCTTGGTCATGCTGGCTGTGGCTGATGGGAGCTGTAGTTCCACAACAACTGGAGAACACCATGACTGGTTAACTGAGAGATAACTGCACAACTTACAGTGCATCTCAGAAGTCCTGTAGATCTTTCTACTGACAGTAGTCCTCAGCAATGATGTCCTTGTTTGTCTCTTTTATGTCTAGAGAAGCATATGTCTCCTTCAGCCACCCTTGGGGCTCCAATAAGAATTGTGCCAGTATATGCGAGGTCAGTTGGGTTAAGGTGGTTTTCTGTTTTTTTGCTGTGTAGTTTTGGAAGCAATCACTTTTGAACAAATCTGCAATGTGCTGCTGCTGACACGGCAGTAGAGGTGCTCCAGCAATATGAACAGCACCTTCAATTTGTCCCCGAAGTTAAAATAAGCATGCAAATGACTGCTGCTGATTTCACACAGTCCCTTGAAGAATTAAGCAGCACCCCTTGGTTGGCTAAGTCCACAGGGCTGCATTTTTATTGAAACAGAGAGATAACTGACTTTGAAATTGAAACCATAAAGCAGAGTGTGGCACATACACCCCTCCACTTCCCCATTCTCAATAAAAGAAATGAACCAGTTCTCGCTGGAGTTTTATTCTGGCCTCAAAATTGGGATGGAGGGCTATTTGCAGCATTCGCCTAACTCCAGCTTCAACTCATCTTCCTGATAGGAAGAAAAGTTCATCCTAGGGATAGAGTAGGAATTATATTCCGTTTGCATTTCAAGGGACACCTGTTTAATACATGCTTTCAGAAACAATATGTGAAACAACAATGCCCATTTACACCACAAAGCACTCATAACCCACCTACTTTCAGCAGCCAGAAACACCATAAGCAGACACTGGAGAGACCTGTCAGGAGTAAGCATGGACCAATGGTACCAAATAGTATGGGAAACAGCCCTATTAGAAAAATTAACCAATAAACTGAAACTGACACGGGGACAAACAGAAGAAGACGCCTTTTTCCCGGTATGGCTGGCCTTTATCACATACACAGCCCAACAAGACAATGACAATAATCCACCAACAGCATTTAAATCAATATGGCTAACCTGATCCAAAACACCCACTCACACACGAAAACAAAGATCACCACAGCCAATCACAAACAAACAACCATACCCTAGGCCAACCCCAACCTCTCTCACCACCAAAGGAACACAAGTGAACAGCAGAGAACAGGCACGAGTAATGCTGACACCAAACCCTACCCCCCAAAAAAAAAGAAAAAAGAAAAAGAAACAATATGTGAACTGGAAAGAAATTTGGAAATCTGTAACGCTCAAAATTTTGCAGTGCAGTCCTCTAGCTAAATTATGTGGACAAAATGCACATGCTGGGGGTGAAGTGTGCATAACAATACACCTTAGTGAAAGCAACACTACAATGCATTATATTAGGTAAATTGTTTTGCAAAAAAAAGTGCATTTTAGGCAAAATTGCAAACAAACGTGTATATCAGGAGAAAATCATTGCTGTTATTTTTTTAAAAAAATCACAAACTAACATAGAAATGCGGAGGAATGAAGTTGGGGAAATGAGAACCCTCCTGACCATGGAGAAATTGATCTCTGCACACACCTTCATAAAAGCTGCAAATATCAGCTTGCACTTTTGCAGAGGGAGAACATTTGCAGGAAATAGTGGCAGGAATGGAAAAGATTTTTACTACTTTTGTGTTTCTTTTGTGTTTCTGCATATTCAGAAACATGTTTAAGAATAGGCATGATTCCTCATCCTGCTTCCCACAGTGCAATGTTCTTCAGCTTGTTCCTACAGCAGATCAAGCTGCTTTGCTCCCTTCCCATGTCCTCCACCCTCCTGTGTAAGCATTCTGGCCTCAAAAAGGCCTTGCTGCTGGATTCCCAGCTTTCTTCATTCTCTGTGCCAGGCCATCCATTGATATCTCCTCTTGGGCTTACCGCTGAAGCATTTC
Organism: Podarcis raffonei; assembly: GCF_027172205.1. NCBI lineage: Eukaryota > Metazoa > Chordata > Lepidosauria > Squamata > Lacertidae > Podarcis > Podarcis raffonei. Next base: position 14,232,951 of record NC_070618.1, read on the forward strand.
TTGTCAATTCCCCTTGACCCAGAACGCAGCATTTTTGTTGCCGTCGTGAAACTGATCAATAGCATTTGGAATAAAGCAATGGCTTCTAACCTTCCTCTTCCGTCACCTCATTCTGCGATGTTGTAGAATTTATCAGCAAAGTGGCCACAGGCCTCCTCCACTCACTGTACCGCAACACGCGCCGTTTCATTTTTGGTCTGTTGTGAAATGATCTTCCTGTTGTCACTGATGAGGTCAGGAGGGATTCTCCATCCTGTGAAATGTCAGAGTAATGAAGCTTGGAAAATGGGAGTGTATCTTTTAGCTGGTGGTTTTTGTTTTCTGCAGTGTCAGTTTCTAGGCAAGATCTATTGCTCACACACTCCATAGGCTTTCCTTTTCTTAGGGAAAGGTTAGACACACAATTGTCCCACATATGAAACCTTGTTGGGCTGTGAGCCACTTAGTTTCATCAGTTTCTTCTTTGCGGGCCATCAAAGGAGTATATAGGAAGCTGCCTTGTATCATGTTGGATTATTGGTTCATCTAGCCTGGTATTGTCTATGCACTGAGTGGTAACACATACCCTAGATCTTTTCTAAGCTCAGCACATGACAAACTAGGACAAGTGCTGAGATCCAGAGGCCCTGGTAAAGGCCACCTTCACTGCCACTGAACTGTTACCCATGTTAGTTACGTAGTTGTTGTTTTTTCTCTTCACCTTCTGGGTGATGCAGAGTGATGCAGTGGTTTCACCCTCAAAGCCTTAGTGATAAAGTAGACTCCACACTATCTATTAAAGTAGACTTTGAATATGACTCTTTATTTGCAAGATGGCAACTATTAACAAGCAGTATTATTTATGCACACCAAGGCCAACATAATGAGTTTCTCTCCCTTGAGCCCAAGAGAGGGTCTTCTTGTTTCTTGCTTCCAAAACTCATTCATAGCACTGCATAGGTTACCAGTCCATAGCTTGTCTGTCTTCTAAAGGTTATATAGTTATTTAACTCCTTGGCTCGGGGGTCGCATAATTCCATACCCTCCAACATTTCTCCAATGAAAATAGGGACATCCCCAGGAAAAGTGGGACATTTCGGGATCAAATCAGAAATCAGGATGACTTTTGTAAACCTGGGACTGTCCCAGGAAAATAGGGACACTTGGGGGAAGGGGTCTGTGGTTATCAGGCACTTGGGAACTGCAGCTCAAGGGAGACTTTCAGCCCTATGATCCAGTTTAGGGCTAACAAAGCGCTTTCCATCAGAGTGCAGAGGAAGAGAATGAAAATTAACCTGCTATCTCTGCTGTTGTTGTATTTTTTAACAACTGCGCTCAGAATGTGTCAGAGAGTGGCTGGGGCATGTGAGAGATCACCCACTGCAGGCTGCAAAATCTGGCTGCTATTTCCTGCACTTGGCACTCCAGAGGAATTGGCTGTTAGCTATATTATTTATTAACACCTGACTGTACTGGAAGGTTTAATCATATCAGACTCTGGTTTATTTATTTTAACAACAAATAAATAATATTGCTTGAAATGGCTTTTAATGATTGATGTGGCCTGTTTGGTGTCATTGGATGCTGCAAGCATTTCTGTTTAGTTTCCTAGGTTTTCTCAGAAGCCTGAGTTGACTCACTGGATGAATCTGATTTCTTTTTTTCTTTTTTCTTTTTGGAGCTGTTCCTTCTCTTTTTCCTTGCTGCATCTTTATTTGTTTTAGCCTTGTTTATCGCTGTGGTATTTTGTAACATTTGGGAAGTTTGTGAATATTCCAAATAAATAAATGTTTATGTGATCAAAACTGAATTGCTTATTTGTTAGGTTACAAAATGCATTAGTAGTGGCCTGTTTATTGCAGGGGTAACCTATATGAGGACCTCTAGATATTGTGGACTCCAGCTCCCATCAGCCCCAACCAGCATGACCCATGGACAGGAATAGTGGGAGCTGAATTCCAATGTCATCTGAAGGGCATTTTGTAATGGAACACTCCTGCAGGGCCCATGGCCTCATCCGGCAACTGGAACAGCTACGCAGCATTCCTGGGAAGGGGTCCTGGTGTTCTGGGACTCACAGCTGCTCTCTTGTGAGCACCCGGTCTTAGCAGAGTACAGCAGTGCAGATGGAGGTGAGAAGGTATCTTGGCATACCTACTTTATATCTACTAATTACAGATTAAAGAACATAACAAACACATATGAGAGGAGCAGCCCTCATACAGACATCCTGTCTCATCACAAGACAGAGTGGGGGGGGGAGTACAATAGTACAGTCATACCTCGGGTTACAGACTGTTCAGGTTGCGCATTTTCGGGTTACGGATGCACCAAAACCCGGAAGTACCAGAAGGGGTTACTTCTGGGTTTCGGCACTCGCGTATGCACAGAAGCAATAAATCACATTTTGCGCATGCACAGAAGCGCCGAATTGCAACCTATGCATGCGCAGATGTGGCGCTGTGGGTTGCGGACACTGCGGGTTGCGAACGTGCCTCCTGCATGGATCATGTTCGCAACCCGAGCGTTCACTGTACCAGAGATGGAAGTGACACAGACAGGCTTCCTTTCTCATGGAACAGAAAGTAAACAATAGGAACAGATGATCCTTGCAATGGGAGGAGTGAAATTCTAACATCTCGTTGTCCATTGTTTCATTGCTGTTCTTGCGTTGTGAGCTGCCAAGGGCACTTTATTGTAAGAAAGTGGCATGCAAATTGTAGTTATCTTCATCATAATCATCTGTGTGGCAATTAACAATGCAGCTTTATACGTGTGTACTCAAAAGTAAATGTCATTGAGTTCAGTGGGACTTACTCCCAGGTAAGTGTATACAGGAGCACAGCCTAAACCACACTGCTCCTTTTTGTCTGTGGAGAACAAGGAAAATCCATTATTTTTCGACTAGTCTTCCATCTCCATTACTGGTTCAGAGGATTTAGGTAACAGGAAGCCATCCCAGATAGGGAAACAATAAAAATTATGTCATTATAACATCAAGGACATTGGGCAATATTTCGTATCTCATATTCAGACTGTAAATATTGCAGTAGGATACCCTACCTGGGAGAAAATCATTAACACGTTGGACAGTGTCCACTATAATTATAGCAAGACAGATTTATTTAGCTCCCAACAAAGATTTATATAGCTCCCAACTATTTTAATGACTCAATTTAAGTTGAGATGAAACCAAGTTGTTCTGCTATCACCAACTGCTGAATTTTCAGTTGTCAAAGTGATGTCATTTCTTCATATTTTGAGCATACTTACGTTAAACATGCAAGGACTGTGGCATATCTTACACTAATTGAGGAATGGATCAATTCAGGAGCAGAGTTATTGCAGTCATGCTAAAAATATTCTGACTATTTTGGATACGTTTGGGACTAACTGACTGGTTGGCATCCTTATGTCTCAGGAGACAATGGAATCAGTGGCGGAGGAATCCTCTCCAGCACCTGGGATGGGGCGCCAAGGGGCAAGACGAACTGCCCGGCGGTGCGGGCACGACGTCCATATGGACTGCGCACGCATGACAGCCCGTACATTCGCCATACGAGAGGCAGCCCATACTGACTGTGCACGTGCCCTCGGCTACTCTACAGCTGGGGGGAGGCAGTGGGCCATCTTGTCACCCTCCCAGAGTGCTACCCGGGGTGGCCCGCCCCCTCCACCGCCCCCTTTGTATGCCCCTGAATGGAATGGAGACTGTGGGTGAATTCTGATTCACACACAGAGAGACAGGTTCAGCTGAGCACACACACACACCCCCCTGGGTTCATTTTACCAACAGATCTGTGTAGAACATTTTTGTTAAATTTTGATTACATTGTTCCGGACTCATAAGGGTCACATCTAATTGTAACTGTTCAAATTTTAGGGTGGAATGTTTCATTGGTGATTATATACTATGGATAAGTTAATTAATCAATTAATTGGTTAAATGCAACACAGTTTTATTGGCTAAACACTATATAATCACTGCCTTAATTAAACCTCTCGGAAAGACATTCAGTGCAGAAATGCAGTTAAATAAACAACCACTGTATTTGGCAGGTTTTCCTATTTCAATGTAGAGAACATGGTTAAATAAATGATATTTTTTTTGGCATCCTAATTGTGTCTTCTGCCTAATTTCCCAAAATTACAGAGCTGTACTATATGGCAATTATGTTAGGGGCAGGGGGATGTTCACTGCCCCTTCACTGGTGCAATGACCACCATATGCCCAGCACATAAAGTGGAACACACACTTGAGAATATCCTCAAATAGTTGTGGGCTGGGGAGGCAACCATGTCCTCAGTGTCCATCAAAACACCACCAACCCCCACCCATCAGGGACTATCCTGGTGAGCATGCCCACACATGGAAAAAACCAATGAACTCACAGCAATGATTGCATGCCCGTGATGTCACATCCCTTAAAATGGAGCACACACAGCAATTCTTCAGCACTCTCACTCAATCATCTCCAGTGTCCCAGTCAGCAACAACCCCAGGCAGGGTATTTGAGCCTCCTTGTACCTCACACAAGCATGTTTGGGGACAGAACACACAAAGGAAAGGAAGGAAACGACACACAGCGCAGCACTCACATAGGTCCCCTGGCACAGCAGATGTATCATGGTGTGTGTGTGTGTGTGTGATCTGCAAGTGTATCTGAGCAGCTGGCGCCAGTGCATTTGCAGTAGGAGCATTCTATGTGATGCTTCAGCAGTATAGCCAGGCTTTTACCATAACATTTAGCCATTCTGCTGTCATATCTCAAGTCTAGGATAGCACCCATAATATATAGTCAGTACAATTTTAACTTACTGATCATGAATGAAAGAAAAGGCTTTGATGCAACCCAATGACATCATTAGAACCACCATATAAAACTGTTGTAGGTTCATACCCATAATCTTGAGCTTTTCAACTAGACCTTATTATTTCACAAAAACTTATGCCCCCATAAGGGACACGATTTGTATTGCAACAATAAGAGCGAGAAACACAGACTTTTGAAAATTCCTAACAGGTCTTTTGAGTTTGATAACCAAACACTCAAAAAGTAGAGCTGGGACACAATTTTGACAAAATGTGACAGTTTTGTTTGTTTTTTCAATATTCAAATGTGACTATGCATTTTGATTATCAGTTGTTTTTCGGAATCTGAAAGAATGTGACTTTGACATAATGCTTTGAATACTCACCTGTTGAAGAGAATGTTCTCTGAATGAATGAATGAGTGAGTGAGTGAAGCTTGTACAAAACGTACTGTATGTCACTGCGAGTCAGATGTCAGCTACTGTCAGATGTTGGCTTGTACATGTCAGGGATAGCTGACTGCTCCGGCATGTAAGAAATAATATACCATAACCTGTGGATCGTTATGTCACATACTGCCAAATATTGATTGCTACCGAACATCATCGTCTGTCAAATGCTGATGCAAAGTATTCATTCAGAGACTAACCCCAGAGGGTATTCACTATGAAAAATTGCAGAGAAAATTCACTTCGGGTCTACCAAAAAGTAGATACAGAATGGTGGGCAAATTATTTAAGGAAGCCACATAAGCCTGTATTAGACTTCTGCATCCCCCATCACCAAATCATATTCCTCTGTTTAATCAGCTGTTCCATATGAATACAACCATAATTCTGAATGACACTGAATGACAATAATTCTCAATGATTCTGAATAATTCTAGAGAAACTGCTCCCTTGTTCTCAACTGGTCTTAACAGGAAGTAGCCTGTTTTTTGTTTGTTGGTTTATTTTGTTTTGTTTCAGGCATAATTCTTATGATTCTGATGGTCTGGGACTTTTTTCCATGTGTTCTGCCACATTACACAGGGAATTGCCTTATCCTGAATCAAACCATTGGTCCATCTAGATCAGTATTGCCAGCAATCATTCCTGTGTTGCATTGGAGGGTGTTGGACTAGATTGCACTTGGGGTCCTTTCCAACTCTACAGTTCTGTGATTCTGTGACAGACAATGATTCTCCAGGGTTTCAGGCAAGGAGCATTACCAGTCCTACCTGGAGAGGCCAGGGATGCCAGGGAACCTGGGACCTTTTGCATGTTCTACCACCTTGCTATGGTCCTTACTCATCTTGACAGGTAGTGGGCAGCATTTTTTTGCAAATGAAAAAGAGCCACACATTCCGTCTATACGTTCAAAACTACAATTGCTAGAAGGCTATGAGAATGGCTTATTTAGAGATGCGAGAGATTCACCAGACAGCACATCACTCACAGCTGTGGCAATTGGCGGAGACGTGAAAGATACTCTCTGTACAAAGGTAGTGGCAGCTGACAGCAGTTACAGTAGGAGGTAGACAGACAGAATGAGCATGGGAGATGAGAGCATAAAGGAAATGAAGTCTAGAATCCTGGGAGATAAAATAAATCATAACAATTGGGGTAAATCAATAGAGTACAAGAATAAGTACTTGCTTGTCTTGGATACGAATGCATAGGGATATGGCTTCTCTAATAGAGCTGTCATGCAGCATCAATTACGCTATGCCTGTGTGTGCCTGTCAAAATTTGGGAAGGCTTCCTGGCAGGTGTACATTTCACAGAGATGCATCATGCCACATGGTTTCATCTGGGGAAATGTGCAGGTGTTGCTTCTACCTAGACATTTGATCCATTGGGAAACTGAACCGATAGCGAATGCTCAGCCTGCATCATTGGTTACAATCTGATGTCCTCCAGATAATGGGATGCAACACATGCGGACAAATCCTATGCATGATTACTCAGGGAATATGTCCCACTTAATCTAATGGGACCTAGACCCAGACTAGAGCATGTATTTTTGCCACATGACAGTCTCTCCCAGGCTTGTTCTTTTTATTTTTAGGAATATAAACCACGAGTGGCAGGAGTTGTAATGGATTGGGACCATGGCACATAGGGAAGGGAGTTGACTTTTCCAGTCTGCACTGTTTTCCCAGTTAAAACTGCACACAGAGACAGATATGTTCACCAAAGGCATCATTAAGTACTAGAGGATATTTAGCAGGAAAACAGCATGGATGAAAAGTTCAGCCCCTCTCCACACTCCAGGTTCTCTGTTGTTGTTGTTGTTAATTGGAGAATCATTTATATGGTAACTATAATCTATTCTAAATCTCACTCTCAGCTGCAAAGGAGTGAGAAGACCCTTGTAAGCTAATTTGCTAGATCAATTTATTTACAATATTTTTACAGAACAAGTTTCTCCCAGTTAAATCAAACACCGCACACACCATCAAAAGCACAAGGAGCAGGTGCCATCTGAAAGAAAGCTACCCCCAGGGCTTTTTCCCAATGGGAATGTACCAGAACTCAGTTCCAGCACCTCTTTGGTGAACGCTATTGCCATTATAAGAGAACAAGGGAGGTGTTCATGGTGAGTTCCAGAACCTCTTTTTCTACAAAAATAGCACTGGTTATTCCTCCCCCCACCCCCGCTGCTCTCAATAGAGAGGTTAAGCTGAGTTTGACAGTGATTTGCTCATCTGCTCAACATTATAGTTGATCAGAGATTTGAACCCTGGTCTCCTTGGTCCAAGAGCTAGGTGTTTCTCACCAAATGAGCATTTATTTAAAAATCACATTTGACTTCTGTGTGGGTCCAAATGTGAATAAATAAATAAAGTATGCAACTAATTTTAGGGTCTGTTTCCATCAGGTATGCTTAGCACCAGCAGCAGTACTGATTAATTTCAAAGAAGCTTATTCCCCAATTCTAAAATAAAAATGCAAAACAAAACAAAATTCAGGTACACCTTTGTGCTTAACATGCTTTTCAAAAAGCAGAAAATGCAAGAAATCAGCAGTTTTGTTTATGTAGAATCCACCTGGAATGGCAAAATACTCATTAGGTTTACGTCAATAGTGCTCAGCATTTTGATCAATATTTCAAACAGTTGTGCAGCTGTAATGGCACCAATTGCTGTATCTGTTAGTCTTTGTGGAAGATTCATTCACTTGGGTGCTCCTAACTCACTCATGTGAATTGTTCAAGAAAGTTATTAACAGGGTTTTTGGACTTTCTGTAATTGTGTCAGTGGTGTCTCGTTGTAATTTAGGTCACTTGCTAGTCCTTTCTGCCATTTATAAACATGCTTCTCCATTTTCTTATCAGTCAAGTCTAATTATGTGTCCTAAATTTTATACTGTGGGGGAAGAGAATAGGGTGAGAAAAAGAGAGACTGGGGCTTTGTGCCAAATTACACTGCTGTGCCTTTTGCTGTTTGGGGGCAGTGATGAGCAGAAACGTTGAGATCCATTCCAGAAAGGTTGTTGCAGCAAGGAATGAATGAATGAATCCATTCTGCACCACACAAATGTCAGCTTGCAAAATACGGCTTTGAATGTGAAATCTGTACCTGCTCTGTAGCCTCTTGCACAGGAAGGAGCTCAGATATCTTTTTTTGTTACACACGCACACACACACACACACACACACGTCAGTAGCTAGTAGAGAAGGTAGGAAGAAAACAGAACACATAAAACACAATATAATACATCAAGTACACTATATAATGTAAAATATAAAATGAGAAATATAAAATAATGATATTAAAGTGGTAAAAACAACATGTTATAATTTCAGAATTAAGACAGAATCCTGTGCTGACAAGCTATTTCTAGCTACCTTGGCAGTACAGTGGTACCTCAGATTAAGAACTTAATTCGTTCTGGAGGTCCGTTCTTAACGTGAAACTGTTCTTAACCTGAGGTACCACTTTAGCCAATGGGGCCTCCCACTGCTGCTGCGCCACTGCCATGCGATTTCTGTTCTCATCCTGAAGCAAAGTTCTTAACCCGAGGTACTATTTCTGGGTTAGCGGAGTCTGTAACCTGAAGCATCTGTAACCTGAAGCATCTGTAACCCGAGGCACCACTGTAATCTCAAGAAACTGGTCAGCCAAGAGACAGTCAGTATAAAACCCAAGGCTCTGGAGGCTCTTGCACAGGAAAGAGTTCAGACATCATTCTGTCCTTGCTTTTGAAACTGGTGGATATGTGAGTTGGGGACTTAGGGTGTCACAGGTTTACACCAGGCCAGGGGTTGTGGCATAGCACAAAATGAGTGCCACATTTGAGAGTTCAGAGAAGAGACAGGACCACGCAGTGTTGTGGGCATGGCAAAAGGCATCTACATCAGCCCCTGTTACACTCACTCACTGAAAGAAGCATTTTGAAAATTCCCTCTGTTCAGAAGCGGTGGAAGGGTAGGCATCCAATCCTGGCATATAATGAAATATCATAAGGTGGGGAGGTCATGTTCAATGTAGGGGAGGCCAAGACATGGCAAGCCGGAACTGAGCAGGAGGAGTTAACCCTCAACACGCCAGAGACCTTGGAGCATAAGAGGTGGGGCCTGCGTCACTTGGGGATACACACAAGTAGGGATGGACATATCAGTCTTATTTCCAGTCTGTGTCTACAGTGCAAAACTGCAAACCCTCCAAGTGTTTTTCCAGCAACAGTCTAAGATTTACAGAAGCTGTCTCGGTTTCTGATTTGATGTCCAGCTTTTCCTTAGGATGTCCCTATTTTCATCAGAAAAATGTTGGAGGATATGAAAAGTGTCCTTTCCCACGTCAACAATAATCTTCAAATTATTATTATTATTTTTAAAAAAATCCTGCACAGAATTTGTATTTAAATACACCGCCTTCTTTTAAAGTTTACATTTCTAAAAATGGTTGGATCCTAAAATATATCTTTTAAATATGCATTTTGATTAAACCAAGAATGGCACCCTGAAGAAGTGAGAAATCTTATGGATAACTGAGGGGGGATGCTTCCCTCCTGGAGAATATTCTTAGCTTGCAGGTCACGAAACCCTACCTCCCCAAACAGCGGTCTATTCTGCCTGTTATATTGGACCCAACTTGTGGCGAGGGCTCTGAATGGTACATGAAAATGCCATGTGTTTGCACTGGCCCAAAGTCTCCTCTAGGTGCAAAGTGCACTTCATGCTTCTTTTAAATGATATTTTAAATATTTTAACAGCGTCTGAACATGACAGTGCCTGGTCCCTTTGAAAGTGCCTTTGACAGACAAATCAGCTAAGTAACAAGCCTTGTCAGCAGCTGGGATTGTCTTCCGCTCTTTTGTAAGCAGCTGCTTCACTTTAGGGCGTTGAGGGCATTTTTGACATTATTGGATCGCAGGAGGTCACTGATACTATTCTCAAAGGTTGATTGATCCCATCACAACAGATGAAAGAGAATGACCTGGCAGAACGAAGAGGGATTTGCTGTTGCTCACCATCTTGAACATTCCTCATAGGGAAATCCCTTGAAGGAGAGCTGGGCCAAATTCTTTGGCTCAGCTTCCTTCAGCTTTTGGCAGGGTAGATGGGCAAAAGTTAAAGGCCTTCCTCCACACACCACAATAGATAAAGTTTTCATTTCTTTCAAGAGAGGAAATCCAGAAATCTGAGGTAGTCTCAGCTGCGGATATGAAATCAGTTTCAACTTCCCATTTTTCCAGATCCTCCAACCTTTATCTGATGAAAATAGGGACACCCTATTCAACAACAACAACACCCCACCCATCTGACTGGGTTGCCCCAGCCACTCTGGCAGGCTTCCAACACATATCAAAACATTAAACTTTTTTTAAAAATAATCATCTATACAGGGCTGTCTTCAGATGTCTTCCAAAGGTTGTATAGTTACTTATCTCCTTGGCTTTGGGGTCACATAACTCCATACCCTCAAACATTTCTCCAATGAAAATAGGGACATACTAAGGAAAAGCTGAACATTTGAGGTTCAGATCAGAAACCAGGAAGGCTTCTGTAAATCTGAGACTGCCCCTGGAAATTAGGGACACAGAGGGCCTGTTTTTCCTATCTTAAGTTCAATTCTCTGTATTTTTACATCAGTATGCTTGGGTTAGGTTGTTTTTTAAGTCCTCGTGAAAATTCAGCATTTTATTGCATTTCTTTTTTCTAATTTACACATTTTCGCAAGACAATTTCCCTCAATACATTGCAATTCCATATGTTACGTATGCATTTATATGCACTCTTTACCCTAGTGTACTCATTTTTGTACATATTGCTCAGCTGGAGAACTGCACTGCCAGAATTTCAGAGAAATGCAAGTTTCAAAGGATAGCTGTACTTTTGGTTCACATATCCTTTCAGAAAGTAGGAATTAGGGAGGATCCCCTTTAAATGTGAACTGACTCAAATCCCCTCTCCAAATCTCAGTGCTTTCTAATCATTCTGTTTTCTTCACAACCCACTCACTGCCTAGTATTATCCTATGATAGCAAATTTCAATTGTCAAGCAATGACAAACCTAAACAGCATCCTAAAAAGCAGAGATTTCACCTTGCCAACAAAGGTCCATATAGTTAAAGCTATGGTTTTCCCAGTAGTGATGTATGGAAGTGAGAGCTGGACCATAAAGAAGGCTGATCACTGAAGAATTGATGCTTTTGAATTCTGGTGCTGGAGGAGACTCTTGAGAGTCCCATGGACTGCAAGAAGATCCAACCTCTCCATTCTTAAGGAAATCAGCCCTGAGTGCTCACTGGAAGGACAGATCGTGAAGCTGAGGCTCCAATACTTTGGCCACCTCATGAGAAGAGAAGACTCCCTGGAAAAGACCCTGATGTTGGGAAAGATGGAGGGCACAAGGAGAAGGGGACGAAAGAGGACGAGATGGTTGGAGAGTGTTCTCGAAGCTACCAGCATGAGTTTGACCAAACTGGGGAGGCAGTGGAAGACAGAAGTGCCTGGCGTGCTTTGGTCCAAGGGGTCACTAAGAGTCGGACATGACTAAACGACTAAACAACAAACAACAAAAGCAAATTTCAACCAGAGACTGGGAACAAACACACACAGAGAGATCCCATAGAGAGCGAAAATCCCCAATGAAGGCAGCTGTACTGAAGAGCCACCACCTCAATTAATTGGAATTATCTTCTCCTTCCATAGCCTGCAACCTTAAGGTAGAAAGACCATTGTGCTTCCTGTTGACATGTAATGAGATATTGAGTTCAAAGTGCATATTTAAATTAGTCGCCATAGGAGATTAATCAAATGACATTTGGAGGCCCATGTTCCAGCCAATTATCCACAGAGTTTATTGGTTATATCTCTTTCCAATTCATTTTTAAAATGTGTAGATATGTTCTATTATCTTCTCTCCGTCCCCTCTAAAAACAAAACAAAAATATTGTTAGAGAATGTGAGGATCATTGGATGTGGTTTTTGTCTTTTTTTGTTTTTGCTATATCTGCATTTTTTGCCTCCGTGTTTTGAGGAATAAGCATTTTGCATTTTCACTGACTTGCTGGTGACAGTGATAACCATTGTCCCTATGTGCATACATTGAAAAAGCAATAAAACCTGCCTCCTTTTTAAGAATGGAAATGCATTTTTGGCCACATTTACCCCTTCTGTAACCACACTGATGTGAATAGAATTGTAACTGGTATAAGCTTGGCCCTGCAGAATTTTAGACACATGCATATACTTTCAGTTTTTTATTTTATTTTGTATAAAGCTCAAGACTGAAATATGCTTTTGTATCCAGTGAACAGCCTACAAGTACCAATTGCATCTTCTCCTAAGCCTGCATACCATGACTGTAGAAGCTTTGCATGAGTTCCAGTTAATTAAAATGATATTCTACTGGGTATTATTTATCAGTGACTGAAAGCTTCTGAACAGCCGATATAATGCCCTTCAAGCTTCTGATCACATTCCAATCAAATACAGATGCATACGTCTTTCCTGACTGTGATACTATCTCATAACTTCAATATCCCAAACTGTCTCTACAATGAGCTTCTCCTTAGGCTGTTTTATTCTAATTATGTCATAAGTGAGTTTCCTTCTTCCTTTAACTTGTGCTCTTGTCTGGAGTGCTAAGTGTATTTATTCCTTTTTGCCACCTGTAATTTCGAAAATTTATTCCACTATCACTTTCCAAGTGGTATGCAAACTTGGCTTTCAAGGTAAAGTCAAGAACACAAAGTGAGTTATCAGAAACTAGCAAAATCCCTGTCGTTTTTGATGGTGTGTGTGTGTGTAAAGAGAAATTGAATTTGTAAGGATTCCACTGGGTTATATTATGCTGAGCTCATCAGTTGGTGAGGACCAGGTCACTCAGAGTCAAAGCTGGGTGGTAAGGATGGAGGAATTAATTCAGTTTGGTCGGCATTTTAATGTGAACCTACCTAAACTGCACTTCCTGATACAACAGAAGAATCGAAACACAGCTATCCTCATAAATTTGCCACTTCCCAGAATGGTATGGTGCATTTTTGCACCTAAAGTATATTTTAAAAAGTGTATATTGAGAGAAAGTGTTTATAAAGAAGTGCGCCTTAGTGAAAATACACAAATGTTCACTGTATTCGGCACATATGAAGTTGATGGAAATTAAAAATTGAAAACTGATGTGGTGGACTAAACTTAAGCTTGGAATAATGAGAATAAACTGAGACTGACCAATTTGTTAGTTTGCACTGGAGAGCAGCATTTGTCTCAGTGTAACCCTATCAGAGTTATGCATCACACTTAAAGCTTTGGTGTGACCTGGTTCTGCAGATATCCATGTATTAATTGATTTTTTCTAGAGAAATTATTTGTTCACCCACAATATAAGAGCTTCCTATTTCTTTGTTCCTTCACACACCAAAGTGCCCAAAGGATGTTTCCGAGCCTGCTTCAGCCAAGGGTGATTGATGACACAGTTAATACTACCAGACAAGTGCTCAATAGGCCCTTGAAGGAAAAGACTTTAGATGGCTGCTTCTTCCCAACCTCTTCAGCGCAGTACAGCAAAGTTTGGAACTTCAGTGCAATGCTGGGCAAGGAGGACGCACGAGACAATGGACTTACAGTCAGTGGCGGATTTACGTATAAGCTAAACAAGCTATAGCTTAGGGCCCCACTCTCTTGGGGCCCCCCAAAACAAAATTAAAGGGGGGAAAAACTGTATGTACATTTGCAAAATATAAGATAAAAAATAAATAAAAGAAAACCTACATGCAGCAACAGTGTTTTGTGTTGTGTAGGTTCCTATGGTGTAAGTAATGGGCCCCGCCTGCTAGCCTGCTCCCTAAAATATCACTGGTTTGCTACTTTCTATATACAGTGGTACCTTCTTAATTGTATTTCAGTTCAACGATTACTCTGAAAAAATACATATTTTGTTATGTGCAAATGGCTTTAGATAACTATTAGGTCCACAAATTACCATATACTGTAGCATATATTCAACACAAAAAACAGTGACAATTTGTTGTTGACAAAGGGCAGCTGGACATATAAAGGGCCCCATGACCTTCTGTAGCTTAGGGCCTCATCAAACCTAAATCCAGACCTGCTTACAGTAGCATCACTTTGTGTTCAGTCTAGGGAATTGCTGCTGAAAACTATAATTACATTGCATTAAATAGCACTGGGATATTTCAGATATTAACATTGCACAGTTTGAAGTCACTGGATGCATGAAAACTGTTCCTTTCCAAATGAAGCATTGTCCAGACCCATTAGTTATTTTTCAAAATTTTACTTGCAGAATTTTCTTCAAAACAAAACAGAAACACCCAATGATACATTCAAAAAGACCTATACAATATCTTGAGCTGTCCAGCACAGGCTCAGCGTCATAGAAAATATGAAATAATCCAAACAGATCTAAAAGCAGAGTTTTGTCTCTCCCCACAGCTTGCATTCTGCCTTAGGCTGTTTACCTGGAAAGCTTTATTTACCTCCTCCTTCCATGGAGTTTGGGAGAGAAAACCAAAGGCAACTCCCTTCAAAATGGTGATTAGAAACCAAATAGCATTTTCGTCTGATCTAAGGTTATTCACTCACATGTTGGCTCCTAGAGAACAACAATCAGTTCTTTATCAACTAGCTAAAGCTCAGGGAGAGCTCTTCTTGCTGTTATTAAGCTTCAACGGAATTTCCCCATGTTAAATCTCTTCACCAATACACAGGCATTCCCATTTCTGTGTGAATTAAGCCAATTATACTTTACAGTACATGGAATATGTGCTATATTTCATGTCATGAAATACACTGGACTAAATGTAAACTTGTGCTAAATGAACTGATCCATTTGTGAAGCTAGATCATTGGTGAAAGTTGGGCAGATACATTTCACTTAATGTGAAGCAATGAAAAATGAGGTTAACTGGAGCCATATGTCTGATGTGATGAAGGGCAAAGCAGTTCCAATGCACTATGCATAAAAAATAGTGTGCAAAAGTGTCAGGGACTGGGCAGAGGAGGGATGGTGGAGACCGGCTTCCCAGCCTGACCCTTCCAGAGAAGAAGACAGTTCAGAATTACAACAGGGGTTTGAGGGAGATCACAGCTCAGAGGCAGATGAGGGGGAAAGCTGGGAAATAATGGGAGAGAAGGAAGAAGAAGGATCGGGTGGGGGACAGCTGACAGACACAGTGTCTTTAGAAGGCATTCCAGACCCCCCCTTCCCAGAACCAGACAAGCATTGAAAGTACGAGAGCAGAGAGCTCAGAGGCAGAGGGAACTTTTCAGCACCTGTAGCGATGACGCATGAAGAGAGAGAGGGAGGGGGTGGAGACTCACTTGGGGCAACGCCATAATTCTGAGCGGCTGTTTTCCCAAGCCTCTCTCTGTGAATATTGAATAAAAAGCAGTTGGTAAGAACTTTTCCTAGTCTTATCCATTCCTGGCAACCTGTCATGGGGGTTGGTTCCTCGGCTACCTGACAAAAAGATTCCCTTACTAACAGTAGTATAAGGAGAAGTGAATTTCAGGATGGTCAGGGGGCAGTGGAGGGGCACAGTGCCCAATCATAGCTATCAACTTTTCCCTTTTCTTGCGAGGAATCCTATTCGGAATAAGGGTATTTCCCTTAAAGGGGGAGGGAGTTGACAGCTATGTGCCCAATACATCTTGAACCCTGCCAGTTTGAACCAGCCACAGCAGAAGGTAGAATCCTGTCTCTTATGTGCCCCACCCAAATGTTTTGCTGCACCAGTTCTGGGCTAGCACAGCAGATGGACTCAAGGACTGGGCCCCTTTAGTGAATATGTCATGCTTCAGAGTCAATGGCAACTTATCCCAGATCACCCTGCTTCATGGCTTTCTGTAGCTTATCCAAGAATGGAGATCCACTGACAGAATCCCCTGTGATTCTGATGCTGATATACCCCACGCTGCTATTAAGACAGCATGGGAGGATTTTCATCATAATTGTGGATGAGAAATAGAATGGTGAAAGGCGGTTGGACTGCAGGGAGGAAAAAATGATATTTTTTTAAATCCAGGCTCCCACTCATAGTCTCTGTAGAATGTACAAAAGTCTGTTGATATGTTCACATTCCCAAAGCCTGTTGGAGATCCATAAAGGCTGAAGAATGTACAAAAATCAGTCAATATATGCACACTTCCTAAGACCTGTTGAAGTCTGTTTATATTAACTAGATTTCCTCTTCGTGGGTAGAATATACACATTTTCCTTGAGGCCTGGTGAATGTGCACAATTGCAGGCTGCTATACAGATTAACCACTCACCTAAGCTTTGAAATCTGTCAAGCCAATGACTGCTTTATTGGGCTTCCAGCCAGGTTGCTTGTGAATCAAACAATAGTCAATATGTGCCTTTTAAGTGTTTGTTCCTTTCCCCCACTTTGACTCTTTCAAAGTGCTTTTAGGACAAAAACATTTTTTTTCATTGCTCACATTTGACATTCAAGCTCCTTTCCTACAACCTCCTTTTCAGGGCAGATTTGGCATACAGGGGTTTTCAATTTGCAAGCTGAACATAGTTTTAGAGTAAAAAGTTCTGGTGTGTGCCCCCACTTTTTTCTTAAAATGCCATATGCACAGTGCACTTAGCCACACTATCAGCCTTAGGGGGAAAGAGAGAAAGCAAAAGCTAGGGGACATTTATCATATTCGTACATAGTCATGGATCCTTGGCCAGTATAAGTGGGTGAGTGATGGCCTCAGACAAATATTCCATTTTCTTTATATCTAAACCATTTTTCCCTCTACAAGGCAACCAAATTTTGGGTCCTTGCTTTGGATTTGGGCCAAAACAGTATGCTATATATCTTTTCTGTTCTCTCTTACTCAGATTTATCTGTTGAATTGGGATTGTTATTTTCTATCTTCTCTCTCTTCCTTCCGGACTGTGTTACCAGATTTTGGCATTTCGAATTAATGGTGCCATCTTCCTATGTGACTGAAGACTAAAGGAGAATTGAATATCTATGGACAGATCAGCCTCCATCAAAAAGTGCAAATTAAATATTGTCATCCCACTATATGGCTCTGTGCACGATAAAATGCACACATGGAACTGTTGTGCACAGGAGCTACTGTATTCAGTGAATGGAATGAGCAAGTTTCCACATGCAAATGAATGAATGAAGCAATGTCTCCCCTCTCTTGAAAGAAAAGAGCATTTTACATATTGATAGGCACTTATTCATGCCCCCTCCCTGCTGCAAATATTGCTCCCACACAATTCCCTTAGCCATGTGGCTAGTCAGCTTTGATTTTTTTTTTTAATGAGATGACCAGAATTCTTGTGTTCCTGTGGTCCAGTCGGTACTGGTTAGGAGCAGTATTCCTAGTCCAATGTCCTGCATACAGAAGTTCAATTCTCACACGCAATGCTGCCTTGGTAAATCACTCATCACCATTGGCCATACTGACTGGGTGTCCAGCTGATGATTACACTATGCAGGAGAGGGACACTTGCAGATACCATTTCATGAGGTGGTGCATTCCATGGGGAATTGGCATCAGGCCTTCATTGTGGGGGCACCAGTCAGGGCTGGTACACAATCCAGTCACACCCTGTCTCCATGCCTGAAAATAGCACACCAGAGCCTGGGGCTCAGAAAACGTGTCCAGTTACTTAGCTCAGAAAACGTGTTCAGTTACAGAGGTGAAAACACCGATAGACTGTACAGAAGAAAGAGAAAAGATAGAAGGAATAAAGAAATGCTCAGCAGCAGGATATTTCTCTCCCACTGAGAGCATTTTGACCTTGACTCTCATAAGCACAGCCAAGCTGCAGAGAAGCTTTAAGAAAGTTCAGGAACATCCTGCACCCAAAAAATGCCATTATCCCTGATATTGAACCTTTGGAATTCCTTTCCATTACATCTTAGACAGGTACTAGCATCAGGTAGGTAGCTGTGTTGGTCTGGCACAGTGGAAATAAATTCAAAAATTGTCCAGTAGCACCTTAGAGACCAACTAAGTTTGTTCTGGGTATCTGAAGAAGTGTGCATGCACAGGAAAGCTTATACCCAGAAAAAACATGGTCTCTAAGGTGCTACTGGACAATTTTTGAATTTATTTCAGGGACTAACATAGTTGTCTTTTAGGTGCCTACTGAATCCATTCCTTTAAAACAACAAAGAAAGAAAGAAAACCCTTTTAAATGGATATCCTTATCCCTGTCTGCATGTGTAGTGGGTTTCCCATTGTTTTTATGTGCAGAATCTTGAAGAGCAACAGATTCATTGTGGCATAAGATTTAAACCAGGGGTAGCCAATGTAATGATCTCCAGATGTTGTGTACTCCAACTCCCATCATCCCCAGTCTTTGGGGCATGACGACTGGGGCTGGTGGATGTTGTAGTTTAAGCACCACTGCAAAGGGACCATGGTGGCTGCTCCAGTAAAAAGCTGTTAGTATTCAATGTGCCACTAGACTCTTGTTCTTTGGGTGCAACAAGCTCACATTGTCCCCACTCTGGAATTTGGATATTCTTAACAACTTCTTCAACCTTCTGTGTCTCAAACCCTCACAAATGACTCCCATGAGTCCCAGCCAGCAATATCAGTGGTCATAGATGTTGTGTGTTGTAGTTCACAACACCTAAAGGATAGAATGCTGACTACCTCTGTGTTAGATGTACAGAGAAATGTAAATAATTTACTGTTTATTATATAAGAAGTACACAAATGGAGATGAGGAGAGCTAGGAATAAAATACCTCAGCTGTTTCATCCTCCTTACCTAGAGTACTTAGTGAAAAATTATGTCTCCTTTTTTTCCAAAAAAGGTTGAGAGCCACTAAATGCTTCATTTTATAGGTGTTTGCTCCCTATGCCTTTCAAATGATAATATATTCTAGGGGCAGGTAGCCAATTTTCAAGGTTAAAGTATAAGATAAGGACAATTTCACAGCTGATTGATTATGCATTCGTTCTAGAACTGAAACAAACAGAGCATTTTTAATATGCAGCTCAAATATGAGCATTTATTTTATGGACAAATAGATTTCTATATGCTTTTTGTGCCTTCTGTGAACTCTAGGGTTTTTTCTGCTCACTTTAATTTTACCTTCACATAGGTCACTGGTGTCTTGAGGATTATAGCCTTTTGCAATTTATCTGGGGTGAGGGATGAGGACCATATTTCTCTCCAGTGTTGTGTTCTTCTTCGCAGAATGTAGGAATGGCATCACAAAGGCCCAGATGTCCTTGTGGGTATCTAACCCCGCATAATATTGGTCTCTGTTCTAAAATGAATTACATAGTTTTAGGAAGAATTAGTATGCTTTGAATTGACTTTCTAAGTCCTTAATGCTCTACCAGAAAGTGTGGGAATACACACTCGTTAAAATGTCTCCCTTCCATTTCCAAAATGATCTGTTGCTGCTGAGATTTGTGGCCAAAATGAGCTGCTAAATGCATAAATGTGCGTAACTATAGCACTAGACAGCGACTCTCCATTAGGGATGAAAGGATCTGTCAATCTCACTTCTCCCAGTTTCTTTTGCTTCCAACTTGAAATTCACATTTTTCAGAAATTTAAGGAATAGAATTCAAATCTTTGTGAACATTCATCAGCAATTTAGTGCCAATTTCTTCCAATGAACACATTTTATATGCAGTTTTGATGATGTGCCCATTTTAAAAATTGATTTCCCCACATAGAATGCATTTTTATATGTTATTTGCACAAAAATCTTCATTTTACGCACGCTTCCTCCCAATACATGCATTCTTGTAAACATAATTTGGTTGTATAGCTGCATTGCAAAATTCGGATAAATGTGAATTTTGAAAAGGGTGCAAAAAAACAAAAAAACAAAAACCCCTCAGTGCCAGCCAATACATAATTTTAAGAGCATTCTGTATCTTAGGAATCAATGTGTCTACTATTGAGTTTTCACATGATGTTTTTCCATCCCCTTTCAACTCTCCGATGCAGGCCACTGTTGGCAATGAATGCTATGCCTACAGGATTTGATGAACAAATGCCTTTTTAGCCAGCAACACGTACAACATGGAGTTAATAAGCATTTTCTCCATTGCCTCTGTAGCCCAAGCTATACATGATCATCATCATTCTTTCATTTTCCTTGATTCTTAACAAGCTAACAATCTTAAGGTTGTGCAATAAATTGAGCAAATATCATAACTTCTGGAGCTGTTTATCACACTGCTGGGGGTTTTTTAAATAAAGGGACTAGTTCTTTTAAGAAAGATTTAATATTCTTCCAGACAAATCTCCTCACTAGCTCGATATCCCACAGGAACGTATCAATAATAACTGGTCTCTACGGGAAACAGTAAGTTTTTTGGGGGGTGATACCAGAAAGAGGTGATGATTTATTTAAAGAAAAGTGCATTGGAAAATTAACTGAGTGGCATTCTATAAGTGGTTGCCCAAAGGAGACATGCTTGATTGTTCCTTGGGAAACAACACAGGAAGTTTGACTCTTGTTTATTCTTTTGCAACAAGATGCTGAAAATTCCTGCACACATATTCAAATATTTATGAAATGTGCCGTTCTGCTTATAGGTCATTCCAACCTCTGCATTCTCATTATGTTGTCTTCGTCTCGGATAATGTCCTCCTCAGGAAAGTGCTAAATGGATGTTGCATTTGCAAATAATTTTGTGGCAGAAAGTGCTTCAAAACTCACGTATCAAATTTCCCACCTACAGAGCTGTTTCCTAATTAGATGCCTGTGAATATTATGAATTTTCATTGCTTTCTTTCTTTCTTTCTTTCTTTCTTTCTTTACCGTTTTGCTTAAAAGCCAGGTTTGTGTGTGCCTTGGACCACTTTCTCTTGCAAATCCCATGTGTGACTTGAAAATGGACACAGTGAGAGAACTGCCAGAAGGGAACAATGGAACAATGGAACTTGAGGACCACTGGTGGTTTGTAGACCAGAGTTTGGGGGTCTCTGTCCTATGGATTGTATCACACCTTTCAGCTGTAGGTGCAAGCTCATGAGAAAACAAAACAAAAGACAACACAGGGATTCTTCAGCCCAATGCCAAATTCAGCCAATTACTATCGAAGGATAAAACAGCCAATAATCTTTCTTTTAATCAACAGAATTGATCAGGTGCTGCCATAGAACTAGAAAGTGCTGGCAGACATGAAACACCAGTTTGGCAACAGCTGAAAAAAACAAGATACTAGGTATTTCCCAAGGTGTTTGCTGTCCTTTCATGTGATGCTGTATTGAATGCAGAGAGAAAAATTAATGTTGGCTTTTAAAAATAAATAAAAAAGTAAAACCTTGCTATATATACCTGTTTGTTGATTTTCAGCCTCAGTCCAGAACCTTAGATGAAATGCGTTTTATCAACTCTCCTATGAATGAAATGAAACCTGTCAACTTTCCAATTACTTATGTGAACAGAGAGAATTTTTTAAAATATCAGGAAAGGAGTTTTGGGTGCCTTCCTTTGGGCAAGTAAAACGGCAACATTCATTTTGTCTGCCAGAAGGAAATGGAAGTTTGATTTGGGCACAGGGAGCAGCAGCTCCAAATGGAACACATTCTGCGAGAAAATATCAAATTGTATATTACTCCAGACTAGTTTCAAAATATCTTTAACCCTTAGGTGAAATTTGCTTGGCATTCTTCAGTACATGTAAATGGAAGTATACTGAGAAAGGATTGTATCTGCAATCCCAACAATATCTACTCAGAAGCCAGTCTTTTTTCAATTCAGTGGGCTTACTCCCAGGTAAATGAGATTAGGATTGTGGCCTAAATCATACCGAGAGTAGATCCATTGAAAGCAATGATTTCTATGGGTTTACTCTGAACATGACTTGTTGGATGCAATCCAGAATGAATTACCCTTTATGACACAGAATGTTAAAACGTTTGCAGTTTTAAATATGCAGTAAAATTAGGGATGCTTAAAGAATTTGAATGTCAGTAATTCCAATACAAATTGAATTGAATTGATCTGCTCCTCTTGGACAAATGTGCAGGTGTGAACTTAGAAACTCACTAGGCATTGCACTTCCCCCAAGGTTGTGACACAGTTGAAATGTGCCTATCTATGCTTTAAAATGCACATTTTAATAGGGAATACATTTGAAAGAAAATGTGTTTAACATATGCAATTAAATGGGCATTTTTGCAAATTAATGTGAAAAGTGAAAGCAGAATAATTTTTGGTGAAGACGTACAAAATCTTTGTGGACTGGAAATAAGGCCGCTATCCACAATTTGGTTGCAATCCTCTCTTTTTTGCATTTGTTCAAACTAAAAAGAATGACTTGTAAAGAGGAGGATGGAAGTTCTTTGGCTAAGTCACAAATTGTTGTCTCCTTGTCTACAGATAGATGGGCCAGAAACCAACTTCTCTGGTTCTGCTGCCCTAGAGAGGAGCCTCAACTGAGCCATCATTCAGAGAGTAACCTGTAATATTCTCCATGTAACTATCACAGATTCACTTGACAGTGCTAGCCGTAGCAGTTAGGAGTATTGGAGACTTTTGACAAAAATGGAAATGGAAGCAAAAATTGCCAAAATTCACTAATTTGTCCCATCAGTTGTATCTGTGCATGTGTGTGTTGTAAGGTAGGTAAAGGTAATCATCTAAAGGTAAAGGGACCCCTGACCATTAGGTCCAGTCGTGGCCAACTCTGGGGTTGCAGCGCTCATCTCGCTTTATTGGCCGAAGGAGCCGGTGTACAGCTTCCGGGTCATGTGGCCAGCATGACTAAGCTGCTTCTGGCGAACCAGAGCAGCGCACGGAAATGCCGTTTACCTTCCCACCGGAGTGGTACCTATTCATCTACTTGCACTTTGACGTGCTTTCAAACTGCTGGGTTGGCAGGAGCAGGGACCGAGCAACAGGAGCTCACCCCGTCACGGGGATTTGAACCGCCAACCTTCTGATCGGCAAGTCCTAGGCTCTGTGGTTTAACCCACAGCACCACCCGCGTCCCAAGTAAAGGTAATATTTACAGATAAATTGTAAACAGGTAAGAACATTGGCAGGATTATTGTAATAACCTGCAATTTTATAAAAGTATATATTTAAAGTAGATTAATAAATTAGCAAATTAAGTTAATTTGGAGATGCAGAAAAAATAAATTTAAGGAACCACAAAAGAAGGGGAAGAAAGTCAAGTATGTTAAAATGATTGTAAAATTAGTGAAATGTACAAACCTGAAAAGCATATATATAGGCTTTCTGCACCACCTTAGGGGAAGGGAGAAAATGCCTCAAACTTTTTCAGGATGAGTATTTCAAAGATCTGATATCATGTTCTGTATCTTTGTAATCAGGCAAACCCTGGCAAGAACTGTGTGGCACCTTTCTTGTTAGAGGATACGGGTGGCGCTGTGGTTTAAACCACTGTGCCACTTGGACTTGGCGATTGGAAGATTGGTGGTTAGAGGCCCCGCGATGGGGTGAACTCCCATTTTTCGGTCCCTGCTCCTGCCAACCTAGCAGTTTGAAAGCACATCAAACTGCAGGTAGATAAATAGGTATCTCTCCGGTGGGAAGGTAAACAGCGTTTCCATGTGCTGCTTTGGCTTTGTGGCTTAGTCATGCTGGCCACATGACCTGGAAAAACTGTCTGCGGACAAACGCCGGCTCCCTCGGCCTGTAAAGCAAGATGAGTGCCACAACCCTAGAGTTGTTCACGGCTGGACTTAACTGTCAGGGGTCCCTTTACCTTTACTTTCTTGTTAGACCATTCAAACTGCAGGTGACAAATCCCCACAAGGATGAATGTTGCTAGTTACAAGGTTCCCTGCCTACAGAAAGTAAGCATTTCAGGAAGAAGTGTTTTAACCTTCTCTCTCTCTCTCTCTCTCTCTCTCTCTCTGTGTGTGTGTGTGTGTGTGTTTTGTGTGTGTGTATACAGAGGAGAATTGAACTATCTGACTTCCCACCTGGGGTCCAAATGAGTAAAATAGATAGATAGAATATAGACGATAGATAGATAACACCCTGTATTGTGCCTTTTTTTATATGTGTAGATCTTATGTTGTTACATCTCCAGGTTGCTCATCTGATGAGGTTAGCCATCAGAAGAAGGAAGATGAAATAGGGAAGCAAAAATGAACACAGGAAAACAAAAACACCGCAGCTCTTATTGACCCTTCAGAAGCAAGTCTGATGAAAAATAATGCAAGGCAGAGAAAAACAGCAAAGGTTGCCTCTGGAAGGCCACTCATCCTATCTCTGTGCTCTTCTGCAAGACTTAACAAAATCCCTACTGTGTCCAGAATAATTTTACATTGCAGCAGCAGCAGCAGCGCAAAGACTGGCACTGTTTTTAATGCTGCTGAGTCATGGGTTAATACATCTTTTAGATGTACTACAACTGGATTGGGGTGTGAGTGTGTGCCAGCGCGCTGCTTTACAATTATGTAAAGTAGGTTAAGGAAGTGTGTGACCTAAATTATCACCATCCTTTCGCTGGAGAAAGGGAAAGCAGTCCCATGGAAACCTATTGCACAACCAAATGAGAAAGCTGAAAGGTTTGCAACAGAGGAGGGAGCTATGGCACATCTTTTGAATTAAATACAGCGACCCACTTCAAAAGAAAGAAAGCCTCAATCGAAATTGGCACAGGCGTTATTTTTTGCAAAGTGTCACACACTCTCTGGTTATTATTATTATTATTATTATTATTATTATTATTATTATTTAATTTATATAGGCCCATAGTTTTGTCTCTTAAGCCTGTCTTCCCTTTTATACTGTTGTTCTCAACGTTATTTGATTTTGCTGTTTGTAATGGTGGTCACCTGTCCTGAGTGGTGAATCTGCATTGGAGCGACTGGGAATCTCTGGTTTTCCAAATGAATCAGTTGGTTGAGGTCCATGATGCTTTGGGGAATGCAAAAGAAGAAGGCTGCTGTCAGAACTAGAGGCAAGGGGAAGCAGCAAGGGAAGGAGGAAGGGGTGAACAGGGAAACAATGTGTGGTTGTTTCAACTACACCATAGCATGGAACTGGATCTACCTGCCTGTAGGCCATATTTGACAAGTGGGCAGGTTCTCCCATTTGCAGATGCCCCCTCTGGCCCAGATACCTCATTACCTGCCACATACCTCACAGCATATGAACATGGCTTGGTCAAAACGACCTGGTGGGCTATGTGAAGAGACATGTGCTGGATCTACATTGAAGTGTAAAACATTATTAACTATAACGTTATATAACTTTCAGTGCAGTTTCCCATTGTCGAAGGCTCGGTGCTCTACAGCACCCTCTGGTGTCACATTTTTATAACACATTTCTAACATTATAACTAACAAGTGTAGATGAGCCTAATTTAGCCCATTGACCAGAGATTAATTAACCCTGTATTACACATACTTTGATTTACACAGAGTTGGTGTCAGGACTCAGAGTCCTTCGACAAATGCTGTTGCCCCAGCATCTTTCCAATTGTTTAAAGTTGTTTAATTTTTTATTAAGTAGCCAGTCATTTTAATGCTTGATCTGTACTGCTTTAAAGGGTATGCTTTACTGTTTTTTTATGAATGGAAGGTATATAAATACTTTACAAATGGAATACAATAACTCACAATCTCCCGAAACCAGGGAAGAGAAGCAGCGGAAGAAGAATGGAAAAAGTTTAAGGACTATTTAAAGAAATACTACAAAATTAATGAAAGTTAGAATGATGTTGGACTGGAAAGTAAATGGTTACTATTAGCAATGGTTAAGACAAGGAGAATAAGGAAGATTAGCTTAAATTTAAAGTAAAATAAGGGAAGATTTGCTGAGTAATTGATTAGAATTTGGAATACAGAAAAGGGAGGCATGAGGAAGTCGAGGAAGAAAGGTTTAAGAAATTAGGATATGAAATGATACTTGTTTTTTGTTTTGTTTTTGTTATTGTTTGTTTATGTATTTGTCGTTGTTATGTTTTGTTTGTGTGACTATAAAAACTGTTTAATAAAAATATTTAAAAAAAATAACTCACAATCTATGTGCTAATAGCTTAACTGCAAAAGGTTTCTCAGAATAAAGGTGTGCAGAAGATTTGTTGGGCTCCCTAATAATAAACTAAGACTTGGGGCTTCAACAGAAGTCCAAGCAGAGATCTGCAAGTGATTCATGGCCTTGGTGATGCAGATAGCTTTAAAGAGCTGCAGACGAGTATTTGTGAAACTATGTCTTCGGGTTTAACTGTTTATGCCAGGATGTGGAAGGAACTGTAGCATCAGCAGCTCTGCCAACTTCTGTCTCATTGTTGTTGTTGTTGTTTAGTCGTCTCCAACTCCTCATGACCCCATGGACCAGAGCACGCCAGGCACTCCTGTCTTCCACTGCCTCCCGAAGTTTGGTCAAACTCATGTTCGTAGCTTCGAGAACACTGTCCAACCATCTCGTCCTCTGTCGTCCCCTTCTCCTTGTGCCCTCCATCTTTCCCAACATCAGGGTCTTTTCCAGGGAGTCTTCTACCTTAAGGAAAATGCCAAGATCAGAAAAGGTGAGAGGGACGTCCTTTGCAATGGAAGGAATAGTTCGCAATCAAAGGGAATGGTTTTAGCCTCAGTCTCCTAACCCAGTTGTCTGCAAGAGGGAGCAGAATTGCAAGAGCAAAACACCTGTCTCCTCTAAAGTTCAGAAAGATACCAGAATGGGAAGAGAAGGTCAGTGGGAGCTCTCCATGGTGATTGTCAGACCAAGCTTATACGTGTCTCATACGCGTGATGCTGGGCTTAATTGCCTGCAGTTTGGCAGGTTTCTCACCCAGGGGCATCTCCCTGCAGTTTCCAGGCTGATTGCCCACAAAACAATTGTGTGTTTCCTTTTTCACACATCCCCAAACAGTAAAATGTGTCTATGCAGAAAAATCACTGCAGCGATCATTCTGAAATTTGTAAGGATCCATCTGCTCAGAAATGCTTGAAATTTTTGATAGATAGATAGAGGGGGCTTTTTTTTCTGGAAAAGAAAGCATTTTAGAGATGTCCACCACAAAAACCCCTGGGCAAATTTGCCTGTAATTTGGCAGGCTTTTCCCATTCTGAAGGGCCTAATATGCCTGCAAATTTTAGACACAACAGAAAAAAGTTATGGCTATATTTGCTTTTATTTTCAAATGGTGAAGGAGAAGAAATGAGCAGATCTCTAGAACTATGCTAGCTACTCTTGTGGGGAAACCCCTGCGGTTATCAAGTTGCTCTAGCCTCTCACAAGGGTTAACACTGCCTGAAAATTTTATCTAATTCTTCCCCCAAATAAAAATGTGCCCAAGGACCTATTTTCCTTAACTTTAGCAGATTTTATCCACTCTGGAAGGGCCACAAGGCCAAGAAATTTCATTCCTGTCTTGTCCAGTAAAAAGAAAGAAAGATTATAGCTATTATTTTTACTGTTATTAGTATTAGTATTTCTCAATAGTGAATGAATCGTACACAAAGCAGACACGTATAAATAGCTCAAAACAGGTGATCTAGGAAGCACCTCAGACTGAGCTTGCTTCTTTTACAAAGTACCAAATCCAAATTCAAATCAACTCTTGTGGTTGGGGCACACCCTTAAAAGAAACACAGGGAGAGAAAACAGTATTTTATCCTATCAACATTATTCTGCCTCCTTCCAAAATTCCTCAGGTGTTTTCTCCTGGGAAGGAACCCCCACACACCAATTTTCTTTCTTTAGTTTTGCTCCAAATGGAATTCAGTGACTTCTTAGGGGTGTACAAGACCCCATAAGTCATCTCACTGAAATACTTTTGCGTTTCCTCAAAATGCCTCACAGCTTTTCTCTGAGGAGAAACCCTTAATTCACTTTAGACAATAGTTGGGTGGCGATTCTATTTAGCAGCTGCCATTCGCTTCGGATTTTTTGCTGATGTGTGAGTACTCTTCCAATGTTTCAAGCCAAGTAGCACAGAGTTTAAAAATAGATGTTGCTCATCTATTTTTCATTGGTTATGAATTTCACAACAGCTCCCACTAGATTACTGTAGACTCTTCAAGGGCGACGCTAATAGTAATAAAATATTATATTTACAAGGAGAGAAACACAGAGTCTGTCGGACACAAAATAACACAACCGTAAATATTATCTCCTTTTTTAATGGCCCGGTGCTGATATTTATCATGGCTGCCCACATTCTTATTGCTAAGCTGTTTATCTTCATAACACTAGACAAACACTTAGGAGAATTTTACACAGCTGCCTGTCACCCCAGGTCAGTCTAAACAGGGCTGTAGCTTAACCCACCACTGACGTCTCCAGTGCTGTTCAGACAAAGACCCTCAGCTTGTTATTTCATGGTCAGCAAATAATAGCTGAGGAGGTTCTGGATTCATGCCAAGTTAACCAGGGTGTAATATAATTGGAATTGTCTTGCCTTTAGCAGCTGCTTGAGACAAATTCATATGCTTTACTAGCCATCCATAATAAGCTATAGATGTTGGGTTACACCCAGAATCATGCTAAGTGTAAAAAGTTAGCATCAAATTTGTTCTGCTAGTGGGTCAATCCTTAGTACAACTTGAAATCTCCACCCTTCCTCCAAAACATGGTCTAAACAATTAATAGCATACCTCTATACATGTCTACTCAGTGGGGAATTTACTCTGGGTATGTGTGTATTACTACCTTTGTAAGTCTCTATAACACTTCTTCCATTCCATCTTAATCTATTGCAAATTGCGGGTTTTGATTCTTCATAATCACCAGCAACATCTCTTTGTCTCACAACACGTTGTCTCCAAATCGTACATTTTTGTACACAATCTTGCCTACTACAGTCAAACCACAGATCCTGAACGCCTCTGTTTCAGAACGTTTCGGCTCCCGAACACCAAAAACCCGGAAGTAAATGCTCCGGTTTGCTAATGTTTTTCGGAAGCCGAACATCTGACGCAGCTTCTGCTGAGTGCAGGAAGCTCCTGCAACCAACTGGAAGCCGCATCTGGATTGTCAAACAGTTTCAGAAGCCAAATGGGCTTACGGAATGGATTATGTTTGACAACCAAGGTTTGACTGTATATGCATTTTTTGCACTAATATGTGCATTTTGAGGACTTGAACCTGTATATGCATTTTTCTGCACATGGCTTGGTTGGCGAAATTTGGATGCCTGCGAATTTCCAAAGGTGGCTGTGTTTCAGTTTACGTATGGTTTCAGAAAGTGTGAATAAGAGTAAAAGTAAAGGGACCCCTGACCATTAGGTCCAGTCATGACCGACTCTGGGGTTGTGGCGCTCATCTCACTTTATTGGCCGAGGGAGCCGGTGTACAGCTTCCGGGTCATGTGGCCAGCATGACTAAGCCGCTTCTGGTGAACCAGAGCAGCGCACGGAAGTGCTGTTTACCTTCCTGCCGGAGCGGTACCTATTTATCTACTTGCACTTTGACGTGCTTTCGAACAGCTAGGTTGGCAGGAGCTGGGACCGAGCAACGGGAGCTCACCCCGTCATGGGGATTCGAACCGCTGACCTTCTGATCAGCAAGTCCTAGGCTCTGTGGTTTAACCCACAGCGCCACCCATGTCCCTTGTGAATAAGGGTAAACTCGTCTTTAAATGCACACTGAATTGTTTCAACCCACGTGGGTGTGACAGGTTTATGCAATATGACTGTTTGAACCTGTAGCCATAGACATTAAAACTGAACAAGATACAACATGCTAATAATCTTTGGAACATATAAGGGATATAGTTCTTTTGAACACCATAAAAAGTCTTTCAGGGGTGGGGGGGGATGGGAAAAGCTACCACCACCAAGGATAATGTTTGCATTTTAATTCCCTGTCCTCTGAGTGAAACTCCAAATGAAATTATCATTTCAAGGGAAAATGCATAATGAGACTGAATGACAGGTCCTCTTAACTGGGAACTCATTAGCATAGGACAGATTTTGCTCCAGTGACCTCAGCAAGCGTTATGCCATTGTCCTTGTGAAACAGTCATTCCAGCAAAAGTTGGCAATACTGAGCCTGTCCCATAGGTCAAGCTGGCTGAGCGAAAACATGCCATTAATCTGATGCAAAGTAAACAGGAATTGTGCTGTTTTTCATCCCGCGCAAGGACTTGCCACTGCAAAGACATCATTAACATACACACAATCTCCTTGTTTATGGCCATTATTAAAATGCTTGCTAGACAAATTTCATCATAAAAGCAGCCCCTTTTATCCTTTGTCACCTTCTCCCCGCCCCCTGCCGCTGTGAGATTCAAGTTTCAGAAGTCATCGTTCTTCTATCACTGGACTGCAATTCATTCACGGCTGTTATCTGAGTGAAAGTAATGGTGTATATTTGGTTGAGAGGGAGAGTGGTCCTTGCCTCTAGTGGGGTAGGGGAGCTTTGTTCCCTCTCAACATTGTCTCTGATTGCAGCTAAGTTGCTTTGAACCATAGATTTGATTTCTACAATGCACTCTGACGGGGGCTCCCCTTGAGCCTGGTGTTGGACTCTTTGTTGCTGTTGTTTAGTTGTTTAGTCGTGTCCGACTCTTCGTGACCCCATGGACCAGAGCACACTAGGCACTCCTGTCTTCCACTGCCTCCCACAGTTTGGACTCATACCCTCCAGCACTTCTCTGATGAAAATAGGGACACCCTATTCAATAATAATAATAATAATAATAATAATAATAATAATAATATTTTTATTATTTATACCCCCCCATCTGACTGGGTTGCCCCAACCACTCTGGGCTGCTTCCAACATATATAACAACATAATAAAATATTAAACATCAAAAAACTTCCCTATATAGCAGGGATGTCCAACTCCCAAGAGACTGCAGTCTACTCCGGGGGGGGGGGGGAATAGTAGTGATCTACTCATTTTTGGGGGAAAATCTAAAATTTTTGAGTTTTTTTTAAGGGGGGGCAACCCAAAGTTGAGCTTTTCTTAGGGGGGGAGCCAAAGCTGTTGAACTATTTTTAGGGGGGGACCTAATAGTTCTACTGCTTGGGGCTATGTGCGTCATAACTTGCAAAACAAGAAGTAATCCCGCCAGCGGTAACTCCGTCTTCCGTTCTGGAAAATGTGCACGATTAAAGGAGAGAGGAATTTGAACCCGCGATTGACTTCTAACAACCGGGGGTCAACCTGTCAATCGCGGTTGACCGGTTGGACATCCCTGCTATATAGGGCTGCCTTCAGATGGTTTGCAGGTCGCATAACTCCATACCCTTCAACGTTTCTCCAGTAAAAATAGGGACGTCCTAAGGAAAAGCAGGACATTCCGGGATCAAATCAGAAACTGGGATGGCTTCTGAAAATCCGGGACTGTTCCTGGAAAATAGGGACACTTGGAGGGTTTGTTGAACTTATGTCACATAGACCCTTTTTTCTATTTGAGCAGGCACTTTAAGTAGGTTTGTTCTGATTTTATGATTACTTTTCAAATCTTTATGGTATCTTTTCAACCGTGCTATACACCTCTTAGAGACTATAGTGTTAAGTGCTATATGAATTGCTGAAACAGACAATAAACACTAACTAGAACTCAACGGGAGCCACAGAAGATATTCATTCATTCATTTATTTGTATACATAAATAAATGTATATACATCAGATTGCTGAAACTGTTGCCTGTCAATGAACATTGCTTGGGCCACTGATGGCAAAATATCAAGGGCACAATATACAATCTTGGATTAGCTGTGATGCCTGCATTGCAGGGGTTTGGACTACATGACCCAGGATTTAAAACCAACAATAAGAGAAATGTTTCTTGCAAAGAGGTAGCCTAAAACAGCACAAACTTTTGCCTGCTTGCAGAGAAAGGTGGCACCAAAAACACCATCGAGGAGGTGTCAGATGAGTCTCTCTGGGGAGACTGTTCCATACCTGAGGTTTCATGAATGAGAAAATTCTTCCATTAGTACCCACCTGCTTCACTTCAGTTGGTTGTGACCCCTGAACAGGGAATCCAAAGAAGAAGGTTCAGGAAGAAGAAGGTTCAGGTAGGCATATGTAGCATACTAAGCTGAAGGCTCCCCTTCCACCCCCCACACACTATTGACAAAGCTCAGGATCCTTCTCTTCCAGAACTCACAACATTAGTGACCCATTTCACAAGCAGTAAACTGTTTTTATTTATTCATTTTTATTTCCTTGTACTTACACCCCAGTCTTACCTCCAATGGGAGCATAGAGCAGTGGATTCTACAAAATATTGCCGCAGTAAAAAACAGCAATGAAATAAATTTCAGACATCACATCAAATCCAAATATAAAGCCACAGAATAAAACAGCAATTGTAAAGTCAGCAAAATGATCGGTTACATACCAAGACCCTGGACAAAGAGGCTGGAACTACTGGCAGTATTGACACCTGAACATTCTTGATAAGGGGTCAGCAAACGTTTTCAGCAAGGGACCAGTCCACTGTCCCTCAGACCTTGTGGGGGGCCGGACTATATTTTGTGGGGGGGGGGAATGAACTATGCCCCACAAACAACCCAGAGATGCATTTTAAATAAAAGGGCACATTCTACTCATGTAAAAACACACTGATTCCCAGACTGTCCGCAAGCCGGATTTAGAAGGCGATTGGGCCGGATCCGGCCCCTAGGCCTTAGTTTGTCTATCCATGTTCCTAATGGTCATTTCCCTTCCTGCTCTAGATGTATGGACCTTGGTGCCTTGTGAGGAGATTGGTGGAGGCGGCAGGGGTAGGAGAAAGAAAGAACATTGTACCGTTGCCTAAGTACATTCTGCCCTGTTTTTCACGTCATTCTGATATATGCATTTCAATAAGTAAATAGCTTCAATAAGTAAATAGAATATTTTCTCTCAACAGCCTCATTTCTAAAATGCTTTTTTTTTTTTAGTCAGGAGCTGTGTCGGAATATTTTTCTGGAAAGTGCAAAAACGACTGGATAATGAAGTTTCCATTTGAGCATTAGTCTGGGAGGTATGAATGAGGTCAGTTCATACATCAGACTTCACAGACATCAAAATCCTCTGCCACCCATATTAGAAACACTTTTATTCAATTCTTTTTTTAAAAAAATAAATGTTTATTAGGGTTTTACAAAACATAGAAATCATCAAATCACATAAATCAAACAATCACATATAACAAAACAGAGAACAGAAAAACAAAAAATACACACTTAGCAAAGAAAAAAAAAGAAAAAAGAAAAATCCACTTTTCAGTTTCAAAATTCCATATCCCTCTGTCCTGACCTCCTCACATCTCTCTTTTTTGTGTTCCTCTTTATTCCGTCAAATTCAGCAAATTCTAACCCTCTTTCAAACCTCATTTATAATTATATATTTCCACTTATTATGTCTCTAAGTTCCCTTATCTTGGTCCTTCACTCCACCTTGTATACTTTGACATAATATTATTCTAGTCATACCCCCCTTCTCCTTTTTAAAATTCTTCTTTTCATAACTCTTTTAACCATATCCCAAATACCATGTTACCTTCACATCCCACATCATATTAGCACTCAAACATTTTACAATATTTTTGTAAATAGTCCTTGAACTTTTTCCAATCCTCTTCCATCAATTCTTCTCCCTGGTCACGGATTCTGCCGGTCATTTCTGCCATCTCCATATAGTCAATCACTTGCATCTGCCACTCTTCCACGGTGGGTAAATCTTGTGTCTTCCAATACTTAGCGAGAAGTATTCTTGCTGCTGTTGTTGCGTACATAAAAAATGTTCTGTCTTTCTTTGGCACCAATTGGCCGACTATGCCCAAAAGGAAGGCCTCTGGTTTCTGAGGAAAGGTAAATTTAAATACCTTCTTCAGTTCATTATATATCATTTCCCAGTAAGCCTTAACCTTTGGGCACGTCCACCAAAGATGAAAGAATGTTCCCTCAGCTTCTTTACATTTCCCACTTTTATTCAATTCTTTGCCAGCATTTTAAGTGCACCATCATAAATGCTGCTGCATAACCCGTCTCAAGCTCCATTTGAGAGACCATAATGCAGGTTTTGCCAAGCCGGTCCCTTCCAGATGTTTTGGATGGCAATTCCCATCAAACTCCACCAGAGGGACAGGTTTGGAGATGGTGGCACTAGTGTGTGGCATGATCTGGCTTCTCCATACATACATTAACAATTTTGTCCCATCTATTGTGCAGATTCTAGACACGCTGCATGGTGCACAATTGCTTCACATTTGCAAGACCATGTAAAAGTTGGGGAAAATGTGAGTGGGACCACAAATGGTCTTTATGCACTTTTAGCATGTGTCACAGAGAATGTACACATTATCAGCCCATGAGAAAGAAATTGTGCACATTCTCTAGTCAATAGGCCTTGGGCAATGTGCATATCTCAATGGAATTTCTTTGGGTAGTATGCATAATCTCCAAGATGTTCTCTGGACAGTGTGCATAATCTCCAAGACATATTGCAATAGTGATGCATTTTCATGCACACTTCCTTTGAGCAAAGGGACTGCAACACCAAACTGTCATTCCAATAAACTCAATGGAATAGCCTACACCTGTGGGATTCCTGTGTGTGCATCACCAGAGTGTTTGCAAAGCTCTTGACTGGTAACTCAGTCTTGATATGCCCTCTGATAAAGGACACACTTGCTAGGTGTGCTCATTCAATTCCTTTGGGGAAAGGTTACGAGGTTTAATAGTGTCGATTGAATGTTGATGTAGTCAAGAAAAGATTCAGTGGGAATTGGATAGCACCCTAAAGGTATTAAAATGTGTCATACTATTACATAGCAATTACTACTGAGTGTGTACTGCAAACTCAGCCATTGATTTTATGTCTGGCATTCCATACAAATTTGTTAAAACAACAGAAGAAAAAAGAAAAATCAATTTTTTTTCTTTTCTCCTCATCCTTTTCTAATTGAATCAACGACCATTTGGAATGAGAATACCTGCAATATTTCACCGTGAAACCAAGTCTCCTGAAAAAAAACTCATTCAGTCAAACAGGTTGGATACTGGAGAGAGTCAAAGATGGTGGAAGCTGCAGGTTAAAGATTTTGCAGCTTAATTATTTTGATGACCTGTTGATACTAAGGACCTAAGAAGCTATTCCTTGAAGCATCACACTGTTAAAAAGGAAGGAAGGAACCCAAGGCCAACCTATATCTATTATTTTAAGTAATTTTTACTTTCAGTTTTTCAATGTGGATTTTTTTTGGGGGGGGTAGTGGGAATTTCCCCTTTAATATTTTTAATTTTTTTTATTCTAAATTATAACAAGACATATTATCCAAAAACATATCATCCTTGTTTCCCCCCCATTTTTCCTCCCTCCCCCCTCCCACACAAAACCCACCCACCCCCAAGTTCCCTCATTTCCAGTCTTTGGTTTCTCTAAGAATGCTGTTTTCTACATGTTACAAAGTTGTATAGATCCTCAAACTATTTAGCTGATTATTATTAATAAAAGGTTTGTGAATGTTTATTCAAAACCTGCCAAGGAGTCCAGTTCGCTTTGTTGCATCTTCAGATACTTTGTAAAGGGTTCCCATTCATCCTTAAAGTCACAGTTATCCTTGTCCTGTAACTTATATGTCAGTTTTGCCAGTTTCGCATGGTCCATCAATTTTTCTTGCCATGATTCTTTAGTTGGGGTTTCTTCAGTCTTCCATCCTCGTACTATTAAAACTCTCGCGGCCATTGTCGCATACATGAAGATGTTTTTCAACTTTTTTGGCAGGTCTTTCCCTACAATCCCCAACAAAAATGCCCTTTAATTAATCCACACTGAACTGGGACTGTGCATACTGCAGTTTGTGCACATGGGATGGAACAGACATGGGTGTCCATCTCTAGGATTAGGTTCATAATACTCAGAACAAAATGAGTGGCAGCCCCAAATCCCCACCTTTATCAGCCTTTTCCATTTAGGTCACCAGCTTCAAAGACTGCAGAATGTACTTTTAAAGGCAGTGAATCCCTTCTATTTCATTCATAAAGATTAAAGTCACTTTAAATGAACAGGGGCTCATCTCCATTTGTCATCCAGAGACTTGCAACTCATTCCAAGATACCACATTAAGTATTATTTACAGCTCTGCTATAGATCATTCATGAGTTTAGGAACTGCGTGGAGGATTGTAAAGCATGTGCCAGTCAATGTCATTGGCTAGTGACAGCCTTTAACCTACGCTTTACATTGCTGTGTCGCTTCAAGATGAGGAACAAGGATTTTAAAAGACCTTCAATAAGAAGGGATGTGCACCTCTGTGTGGTTTTTATGCGATCTGAATTCAGCATGAATTCAACTCCATGAGATGCAATCCCACAAAAACTGGCACATTTCCATTGATCTCGCATGGTTAAATCTCTCTGTTGAACTCAACAGTGCAGAGCTTTCCCTGTCCACCCAGAAGAAAGCCCCATTGAATTCAATGAGATTCTGCCCACTCCCTGGCAATTGAATATGAATATATGAATTGCAGCCTAAAGGGCTTAATTCTATCTAGTTTTGTCACCTGCTAGTCCAATTAAAGAACCCATTAAATGCAATGTTTGTTTGAGCGACTCTGATACAGATGCAAGAGTAAAGGTTTCACTAGATTTCAGTCTTTCCATCATCCCAGCAATTATACTATACCCACAGGCCAAGCAAAATACCCAAATGCATCCTCCCCCTCCCATTTTAGTTCAGTTTTCTGAAGGGATGCATCTTCCAGGAAGTAAAAAACAAAACAAAACTTTTCAAATAAGTGCCAGAGTATTATTTTGCTCAGTGACAAGGAAAGCCATTAAACAGTATGCTATAAAAGTATACAGGAACACCTTAAGCATTTTCTTAATGCGGTCCCGGCATAATGCTGTTACCATAAGTATGTCATCAAGAAATTTCATGAATACATTAAAATCAAAGTGGTTATTTACAAGGGCATTTTATGAGCGCATGGACTTATCTATAACAATAATATTTACAGCAGATATCTCTCCATATACATATTGCAAATGATAAAATCATCAGGGAGATTTAGGTAGACTGGAAAATGTTGTTCCTTGGCTAAGCAACAAAATCAGCTTAAAAGAATCGATAATTTTTGCATTGTACAGAAGTGGTTACGCAGAGTCATGCTGTGGGCCTCTGGAAGTTGTTGGACTCCAAATCCCATTAGCCCCAGCTAATGAAGGAGCATGGGAGTCGTGGTCCAGGAACATCTCCCCATACCTGAATGAAATCTTCTAAGCCCTATTTTATCAAAGGTTTAGAATCGCTAATAAGCCACTGGGGAAGAATGTGGTGGTGTTATTAATAAAAATGGAGCTGTGGATATGTGTATGCTATATTGATCGCTGACAAACATCGCAGTTTCCATTCATCATTAGAAACAAACGTCCTTTGGTGTCACTGAAGGTCAGTGTCCTCCTGTCTTCAGCATCTCGTTGAACTATTTGTTACCAAGTTTGGCAATCCATCCTCCTCTCATTGCCTGCACACACAAAAGTCAAGAAAAGTAATTTGAGTTTCAAATCTAAACTTGCTTTAAAAATAAAAAAGGAAACTAAACAACATCTTGCCTTCAATAATGCAATGAATGACTAGAAACAAAAGCCCTGGTGTGAATATTGCTTTGACTATTCTGCACCTTAAATGCTAAGCTTTCATTTGAATGATATCATTCCAAATGTTGGTTCCATGGCGAGTTCCCGTCCCCACCCCCTGTGGAAATAATGACACAATTATTAAGGTTAATGGGCTAAAAAAGGCCACGACTTTATTGGTTACCGGTGATGAGTGGTATTGGCTTAGGCATTGGTCTTAACCGACTATATCCGACTTCAGCCCATCCGCTCGAAGTCTGGGAAGGGTTAAACACCGATAGAGGGAGCCCTGCTGATGCACATCAACTAGGAACTCCCTGCGGGGACACCACTAGGGAGCGTGCCTTAGGCCCTCGCCTCCCTAGGCTTCGGACGCGGCCAGGCGCCCCAGAATCCCTTAACTAATTTGCAGATTAGTTGCACTGCAGAAAGCAAGCTGGGGAGACCACACATTCAAGAAATGCAAAATAATTTTTGCTAGGTTTTAATAACAAAAACAAAAATTCCTTTTACACTAAATTACAATATATCAATAAGCACGACCCATCCACCAGGGTACTGAGAGAGCTACATGCTAATCTTTATATACCGTACCCAACAGCTTAATTACCACAACTTAACAGCACCTGCTTGGGACGTGGGTGGTGCTGTGAGTTAAACCACAGAGCCTAGGACCTGCCAATCAGAAGGTCGGCGGTTCGAATCCCCATGACGGGGTGAGCTCCCGTTGCTCGGTCCCTGTTCCTGTCAACCTAGCAGTTTGAAAGTACATCAAAGTGCAAGTAGATAAATAGGTACCGCTCCGGCGGAAAGGTAAACAGTGTTTCCCTGCACTGCTCTGGTTCGCCAGAAGCAGCTTAGTCATGCTGACCACGTGACCCGGAAGCTGTACGCCGGCTCCCTCGGCCAGTAAAGCGAGATGAGTGCCGCAACCCCAGAGTCGGTCACGACTGGACCTAATGGTCAGGGGTCCCTTTACCTTTAACAGCACCTGCTATACTGCTTCACTAGGTCACGTTATTTCCTCTGGCCTTTAAAGAAATGCACATCTTGTGGAACAATAATGAACCTTCAAATTTAAAGAGACCATTCAACATCAATGTCATCAATCACATATCTGGGATTGCACCCTGGTAGGGTAGGACGAGACCAGCAGCAATGCAACCATTTTGTGGGAATGCCCCCCTTCTGCCAAGAGTCTTGGTGAAGTAGCAGCTGGAATAAAGGAAGTGGTGCTGCAGTGGCAGTAGGATCTCCGTACACTCCAACATTTCTCCAATGAAAATAGGGGTGTCCTATTCAATAATAATAATAATAATAATAATAATAATAATAATAATAATAATTTTATTATTTATACCCTGCCCATCTGACTGGGTTGCCGCAGCCACTCTGGGTGGCTTTCAATATATATAAACGCATAATCAAACATTAAACATTTTAAAAAAACAAAAACTTTCCTATCCAAGGCTGCCTTCAGATGACTTCTCAAGGTTGTATAGTTTCCTTGGCTGGGGGGTTGCATAACTCCATAGCCTCCAACATTTCTCTGATGAAAATAAGGACATCCTAAGGAAAAGCAGGACATTCTGGGATCAAATCAGAAACCAGGATGGCTTCTGTAAATCCAGGACTGTTGCTGGAAAATCAGGGCACTTGGAGGGCCTGGATCTCCCACCCGCTGTGGAGCAAACTGCCCAATGAGAGCTGCTTCAGGTCATATCATTGGTACACTGGATATGTCAGTGATTCCCAGTCATACGGCTTCCAACAGTGAAGGTAGAACATAGCCATCATGCCTAGTAACCGTTGATAACCTTAGCTTCCATGAATTTGTCCAATCCTCTTTTCATAGAATCATAGAGTTGGAAGGGAGCCAAGGGTCATCCAGTCCAACCCCCTGCAATGCTGGAATCTCAGCTGAAGCATCCATGACAGACGGCCATCCAACCTCTGCTTAAAAACCTCCAAGGAAGGAGAGTCCACCACTGCCAAACAGCTCTTATTGTCAGAAGGTTTTTCCAAATGTTTAGTTGGAATCTCCTATCTTGTAATGTGAAGGCATCAGTTCGAGTCCTACCCTCTAGAGCAGGAGAAAACAAGCTTGCTCCATCTTCCATGTGACAGCCTTTGAGATATTTGAAGATGACTATTGTATCTCCTCTCAGTCTCCTCTTTTCCAAGCTAAACATATCCAGCTCCTTCAAGCACTCATCATAAGGCTTGGTTTCCAGACCAGTTTACTGCCATCCAAGTTAGTGGCCATTGCTCTATCTTTTCGGAGTGAATGCCAACTTTTAACTATATGCTGCATGAAGAAGTGTTTTGTTTTGTCTGCCTTGAATTTTCCAACATCCAGCTTTTATTGGATGGACCTGAATTCTAAAATTCTGGCTGCAGAATGTCAGAGGGAGAGAGAGAGAGAGAGAATAAGAGAATCCTTATTTTAAAAGTTAGAAGGGAGAGAAACAAACATTCACACTACCATTCTCGGTCCAGCACAGGAATAACACCCTCAAGCTCTGGAAACAACCATAATGTATGTTCTTGACATTTAATCTTATTATTAGATCTGGAAAAGAAAGAGGAGGGAAAACTCCCCGAAGCCTCTAAGGGCTCCAGTTATTTACCTACTCAGTAAACACTCCAACACATTCTGGCATTTGTATCTCAAATACAAGCTTGTGAATCCACAAGTGATAAAGCAAAGTCGTTGTTTTTGTGGCAGAAGGGGGTGGATCTATGTATTCAATGGATACTTGCTTGAAGACATATTTTTACAGCTTTAGATCAGCTCTGAAGATTATCAATTCAATTCTCTCTCTCTTTTTCTTTTTCGTCACAGGCTAAGGTTTTTCACATTTGCCAGCATTACTCTGTGAAGGGAGCTAGAGCTTTTGATATTCAAACAGAATGAAAAATGCCCACTTTTAAAACACGCAGTGTTATGTGAAAATGTATTCAGCATATCTGCTGGATACAGTTTTGTAGCAAGTAAAAAAACAACCAAAAAACCATACGTAAGAACCAACTAACAGCACTAGCAGGTTTGTTTATTTAATGGATTTTTATTCCACTCTTCAGCCAGAGGTTCCCAGAGCCACTTCCAGTTCACAAAACATACAGTAAAAGGTCATCTCTGTTTACAATCTGAAAATACACAACACAAAAGGAAAATATACTGGGAGGGAGGAAGAAATAAGCAAATTATTTGTTCAGAGCAGGGCTCTTATGTTTGGCTGGAATCTATCTCATGGAGTTAGATAGGGTTTGTTTTCAAGTAAACATACGTAATAGGTCTAAACCACTGAGCCGCTTGGGCTTGCTGATCAGAAGGTCGGCAGTTCGAATCCCCATGATGGAGTAAGCTCCCGTTGCTCTGTCCCAGCTCCTGTCAACCTAGCACTTCAAAAGCATACCAGTGCAAGTAGATAAATAGGTATCGCTGTGGCGGGAAGGTAAATGACATTTCCATGCGCTGTGGCATGCGTCACCGTGTTCTGTTGCGCCAGAAGCGGTTTAGTCATGCTGGCCACATGGCCCAGAAAGCTGTCTGTGGACAAACGCTGGCTCCCTTGGCCTGAAAGCGAAATGAGTTCCGCAACCCCATAGTCACCTTTGACTGGACTTAACTGTCTAGGGGTCCTTACCTTTTTTTAAAAAAACTTTTTTACTTAACAGCATAATCCAGTGCAGATTTACTCAAAAGTATGGATGCAAAGTATGGAAGTATGGGACATGGGTGGCGCTGTGGTCTAAACCACTGAGTCTTGGATTTGTCGATCAGAGGGTCGACGGTTCGACCTCAGTTCTAGACAAGCAAGACTCCTACTGTGAGGGTCTGCTCCCTAGTAAGGACTGCTATTCTATTGCACACTTTACTTGGAATAGAAAGGGTAAATATGTCCTTCTAGGAGTGTGGCAATTTTACAGCCTGATCCTTTGTATTCTTCTTTGGAAATAAGCTCCATTTGTTTCAACCATGGATGGATTTTACTTGTAGATGAATGTGTGTTTATGTTTGCTAACTCTCATAAGAACATTATTACTTTCCAGGCAAATCTCTAGGAGCATCAGTAATCCCTGGTAAGATCTTCCAATCAGGAGCTGCTGGGAATTCCTGCACTAAATGCACAGTTCTGTATATGTCTACTTGGAAATAAATCCCACTGTGTTCAGTGAGGCTTACTCCTAGGTAAGTTTGCATAGGGTTGTCCCCATGCTCTAGGTAAGATTGCATAGGTAAAGTTTCAAACCGATGTGCACTTCCACGGGAGTAACTCCCACTGTACTCCATGAGTAAACATGTTTAACGAATGCACTGTAAAGAAAACGAAGACATGTGGAAAGAAGCAAGAGGAAGCTTAAAGAGACTGCTCTATGATCTTGGTCTTAGACAAGGAGAAACATATGCACCACCTAGTGGCCAAATTGAGAAATGCCACATTTCACAATCAACCTGCTTATTTAAAGGAAGTTATTCAGGCGTATTTAGTGGGTTAGGAGTTTACCAAAAAAGGTGTGGCCTGGATGCAGCTTCCAGAAGGAGGTGTAAGAAACTCATGTGCTGCTGGGATGTGGGAAGATGCCACTTTAGACCCCCTACTCAAAAATAAATCCCACTGACTTTATGTAAGTGTACATAGAATTGCTGCCTAAAGGTGAAATCCTATAAACACATACCTGGAAGTAAGTTCCATTAAATTCTGAGTAGACATGTACAGGATTGTTCTGAAATAAGACAAGAATTGTTGCATTCCCATATTCCTCTAATTGTACTTGTGTTCCTTAAAAGAGTTCCTATGGATGAAGTTGAATTTACACATAGCACCAGTGACAATTCACAAAAAGCCCTTGTAAACTATGTGTGTGTGTTGGAAACCAAAGGAGAACCTCAGGTTCATGCATCCTTCTTCACCAGTGATATTTAGAGGTGTTCATCAGATTCAAATGAATCTCAAATCCCAATGAGAACACAAGTCAACACAAGGATCCCTGAAGCACCTTTGGGCACCTTGGCGATCCAAACATCAAATGAATGCTACAGTCAAATGCCTCATGAAAGTGAAAGTAATGTCTCTAAATTCACCATAACAGAATAACACGGGGGGGGGGGGAGAGATGGAGGGGAAGGCAAGCACATGCCTTCTTAGGGCTTAAACAGAATTTCTAATCCTTGTTACGCAGTGCATGTAGGGGAGTGTGTGTTATTTATCCCTGATTAAGTCATACGAAATTGATTCAGTTCCCATCTCCTGTACCTTCTCCCTGAAGTTTTCCTTCAGCTTTCATTCTTTAGGCTCCTATTTTTCAAAACGTACTCTACACCTATCTTTCAGTCACGTTGCTTCTGTGTTTAACTTCCTGGAATCTCTTCCCGGTCATAAAAAGTAAACAAACAAAGCTCATAATGTACTCCCCCTCCCCCCCCCCACCTAGGACATATAAGGGTTTAGTAACAGCAAAATGGACAACTTTGCAAAAATGGACAATTCTTTCCCAGCCCCAATCATCCCCTTTTCACCATTCCAATCATTGGTGGGGGGGGGGACATTTCAGTGATTTTCAGGACAGATATGAAATGGTGGTTTGCTGAGGGTGGCTGCAACAGAACCCCTTCTTCACAATTTTACAAAGGATTTCCACCTTAAACTCACCCTTCCCTCAAAGAAGCTGGACTACAAACATTCTTCCAGCTTTGTTTACTAAGCAGTTGGAATATCTGTGAACATTCTGTGCCGTGATGCCCTCTCAGCAAATCAATACCAGAGGCTTCGCTGACCCAAACATGGCATGTAGTGACAGATGAATAGATATGTGCTGAGGACAAACCAACACAGTTGGAAGATGCTATGTGCAAGGGGATTTATTTAGAGTACAGTGTATGAAATATTAAAGGCAATATACGATGTCAGGCTAGTTACCAATTTCAGCTTGGCTCGGTTTGGAACTTAAATGGAATTAAATGCTCTAGATACTTTAGCAGCTGGAATAAAAGAAGAAAAGGAGAGGAAAGCAGAAATAATTTCTTTGGGGGAAGGGAGGAGAGAAGAAGAAGAAATGAAACAAAATCTTTCAAAGCCCCAAAGTGAGTAGGCATCTTTCAATTTGTCGTTTGGATATGTTGGGTAAGTATCTTCTGGGTCGGGGAGATGAATTCCCAAGGTTGTTTCCTTAACTCTGAGCAGCAGCTGGGACAATTGCAGAGCAAGCATAGCATGAGATTTATTATGGTCAGAGACCAGCTTTAGAAACACAAATGGAACTACAATCCCAATAGCAAAACAAACAATTAAAACAATATACAACAATGGATTTTAAATTTAAAAATGCAATAAGCATATAAACACATAAAACTTTAAGATAGACTACCTTAGAGAAATGACCCAGAGTCGTGAATGCATCCGAGTTTGGGGATTTTCTTAACAAACTAGATTGAATCAGGGGATGGTCTGCGCCTACAGATCTGTGTGCAGAATCTAGCGACAATCCGGGTCGTTTTGTGGAGAAGATCGAATTTTTGCTTTACCGGGAGGTCAGCAAGCCTCACCAGCAGGGGGTCAATGGTTTCTCTACATGCCTCATCGTAAAGGGGACATCTAAAAAATATGTGTTCAGGGCTTCCTATATCCCCCAATGGACAGGTGCAGAACAGGCAAACTTTTGTCATCTCTTCATGTTCTTCTTTTGGCTGTGGTGCCCCTGCAAGGAGAGCTGCTGGTTCATCCCTCACCTCCATTGATTTGCAGCAGCTGACTTCCAAGCCAAGACTTCTCAGGAGGAAGGAGATTACCAAGTTGACATGGCTGACTTCTGCTCTAGGAAGGTGCTGTAAGTGTTTGAGTTTTATTTTTATCTGCTAGCTAGTGGGTGGGAGTATTTTTGTGCTGAGGCAGCCTGGAGTTATTTAACCAAGTCCTAATTATAAAGATGGAGCCGAATTCTATTCTCATATGTGGCTCTCTGTTGTGTCAGTATCCGAGTCATTGCTTTAGGCTTGCTTCCTTTCAACGGTGACTCATACAGAGCAGAGGCAGATTTAGGGCAGCGCATCCAGCTCCGCCACA
Source organism: Podarcis raffonei (assembly GCF_027172205.1). Lineage (NCBI taxonomy): Eukaryota > Metazoa > Chordata > Lepidosauria > Squamata > Lacertidae > Podarcis > Podarcis raffonei. Next base: position 14,277,715 of record NC_070618.1, read on the forward strand.
CTGAGTGCCACAAGTCTAGGGGGCGCAGCAGGGCATTGCAACTATGAAGAAGTGAATTGAGCAGAAGACAAGGGGGTGCTGAATTTTGGCCTCTCAAAGGGAGCCACTGAAATTGGAGAGACCCAAATCGTCCTCTGTACAGAGACATGGAAGTGAATTAGGTTTATATAAAAGTAGGATTAAACACTCTAAAAATACAAACCTTTTGGCAGATGAGAATGAAATGTGTCTTTTTCAGTGGAGGGGTAGTTTGTGCTTCTGCTGTGGATGTTGGAGAATTCTGACAAAAAAATGAAAGAGAAATGGAAAATTCTTCTGTTTGCTTGCTCATCCCATGTTTGGAATGGGAATCAATGCGGCAATCATTGACTGTATCTGCTGCTGCTGCTGCTGCTGCTGCTGCGGCTTTGAGTCATAGTTGTTGAGCCCCCGCCCCCTTTAAAATTGTGTTTCCTCTGCACTGAAATTAGTGGCCTTTAAATTGAAATGGAGTGGAAATAATCACACAATTAATTGTTAAATTTGTAAGCTACATCAGTTATGTGAATAATAACATATGTTAAATAGCAGGCAGTGAGATGAATTTTGTAGCATTTGGTGGAAACCAAACTGCAGCGGAACAGAAACAGTACTGATTGTGATGAAGATGGTTCCAAATAGAAATGACTGCCTTCTTACATCCATGGTGTCAACTAATCAGACATTTGAGGACCACCAAGGTAATTTATTGACAATTAGAAGCTTGGAACATCTGAAAAGATCCTGAACTTTCATCAAGGAACCTGTCATCGCTTGAGGTCATTTTGTGAAAGTGAGAATGTCCAAGTAACCCCTGAATGTCTAACAAGAGATTTCAATGTCATTTGCCAAATAAATAACTTTGGGTGGTATACTGCTAAAATCTCCAGGCATTTCCCCTTCACCAACATGACTCGAGGATCCACATGTCTTCTCTTTCAATAATATTCTCACCTTATTCAGGTCTCCTCTGACAGTTTTTGATCTTTCACTCACTCCGTTGAACACATACGTTCTCAAAGACCACAGGTGAATATTTAATGACTCCCCACCCACCCATACTACCTATGTAGTTTCTTCTTCTGTTCTTTCAGTTATTAAGTGTTATATATATTGTACTAAATCATTAGCTCACGGGTAAAGCGCTGAGGCAGCCATGCCAGCTCCATAGGAAACCAGCTCCTATGGGGAATGGTTGAAAGAGCTCGGGATGTTTTGCCTGAAGAAGAGAAGATGAATTGGAGATGTGATAGCTGCCTCTAAAAGGCTGTGATGCAAAAGATGGAGCAGACTTAGGCTAAATTCACACCATGCATTGAAAGAACTATGATACCATTTTGAACAGCCATGGCTTCCCCAGAAGAATTCTAGGAGTGTTAATTTGTTAAGGGTGCCGAGAGTTGTTAGGAGACCCCACCCCCTTCCAGAGCTACAATTCTCAGAGTTTCCTGTGGAAAGGGATTCATTGTTAAATCACACATTGCAATGCAAGAGCATGCCCTGTTTGTGCAATGCTCTCCCCAGGGAGTCTCACCTGGCACCTTTGTTACATGACATGCATATATCAGGCAAAAACATTCCTCTTCTCTCTGGCCTTTGGCTACTTAAATCATCTATGGCCTTTTAAACTGTGGTGGGGTGTAGTTTTCGTTTGCTACTATGTTATGTCTTTTTGTGTTTTCATGTTGTAAATTGGCCTATGATCATTGGATGGAGGTACAGAAATGCAATCAATGATAATAGTTATAGTAATGATAATGGGTACAGCCTTCTTCTGACTTGCTCCAGAGGGCAGGACTAAAATGAATGGGTAGAAACTTTCTAACGGTAAGAGCTATTTGTATCTGGAAGAGACTGGATGATAATCACCACCACCACCTTATATTTACAACCTGACAACAGGCTGATATTGGGTACAGACGATTCAGACCTCGCAGCCCAAGCTACAAATGATTTGACCTTTTACAAATGGTGGCTGGCCTTTGCTAGCATTTCACATATAGTGTTGTTTTTAATGGAATCCCTCCTCACAGAAGTGCAGGGCTCCGATTCAAACCGAAGGAGGTAAAAAAGAGGGAGGGAAACTGAAGTTCATATTGTTCATACAGTTCTCAAATGCTCAGTTCCCAGATGTGCAGAGGAGCCTTCATATGTATATGTATGTACAGGATATACATGTAACATGTGGAGGTGAGGGGTGGGGTCAAGGGGGACTCCAGAAGAGACTTGCTGGGTGGGGTGGAACTGCTTCACTGGTGCCATGATCCCTGAATCCAATAGTAATTCAGAGCTGAAAGCTGCAGAGAAGCCAGCTAAGATGCTGGAATGAGTTCAGGGGACCACTGTACCTGGGGGTGGAGGATGGATGCTGCCAGGGTAAGCCAAGAAGGCCATAGCTTAGACCCGCATGTGTCCCACCACATTTCACCAGATGCCTCCCACCACTTGTCAGGGACTGGCAGGGTGCTGAAGAGTGTGCACCAAGAGAAGGGAGTTAGAGTCTGATTCAGGAATGGGAGCCAGTGTACCAGCCAAGAGGCAAGAGACAGGGATACAGGAAGCTTCAGAACTGGGGTGGGTTGGGGTGGAGCACAGGATGTGGGTCAGAAGAAGATGAAGAAGTAGGTAAGTGAAAGACCATGTGCTTCCCCACCCTTTACTGCACTACTGTCTCCCAGAACCAGGAATGGATTGAAGAGGGAAGAGCAGAGGCAGATGCCATTCAGGTGTAGTCCCTGGATGTGTGCTTGCAGCCCACCAGTGGAAGGTACATAAACTGGTGGAAGGTGTGTGTTTGTGTGTCCCCCCTGTTGCTGCAACTGCTCCATAGAGCGCAGACCTGGGAATAACTGCCTAGATATTAGACTAGTATTTGGAGCCATAGAAATGACTCTTAAGTATCAGCTTTGATGATAAAGAAATAACTATCTGCTGTGTACATTCCTTTAGCTGGGATGCGCCCTTAATAACACTTCACCAGCCCAGCAGTGCAGGGAGAACACCATAGCAGGGAGGCTATGGAATTTAGCAGCACCAATCTTCAGGCTATGTGCTTGGCCCTTGCAGGCTCTGAAGTTCTCTGTGAGGGTTTGGAGCTTGGAGGAGTTGTCCATGGTCCTGAAACATCTGACTTGTCCTGTCTCCAGCCTTTGCATCTTCTCTGTGGCATCCAGCACCAAATTGGAACACAACACCTCGCTTCCCGACATATGGGATGCTGTTGCTTACCAGGAAGAAGGAGAGAAGGGAGCCCACTCCTTCCCCAACCCCAGAGAGCCCCATTTAGAGACTTTCTACTGCCTGCCACCAGTAGGAATTCTGCCTTCAGCAGTTCTATCTGCCCACACATTTGGCAGGTGGAAGGGGGAGCTCTGCACCAGTAGAAGGCCAACAGAGGATGACAAAGCTGGGTGGAAGGATGCCACCTCCAAATCCTTCTCTTCCACCAGCCCAGCACAAAATGAATTTGGAATCCTCTGGCATTCTATTTTTTTCTCTCTCTTTGTGCTGGGACAATACCACTTGGTGGGGCTAGCATGCTTTTCCCAGCTGAAATAAAATGCATATTCAGAAATGTATGAACCAAATTAAGATATTTCCTTCAGGGGACTAGATACCCAAATCTGAATTCATATCCCTATATGAAGGCATTTTGCTCCTGCCAATTCCTCCAGCAAATTTTATATCCTGCCCAAGCAGACTATCACATGCTCTGAGGCATCCGAGGGAAAACTGAGCAAACAAAAAGCCCCCAGTACATATTTTGATGCAACATAGGAATATTCTTTTGCACCTAATCTATTGCCATTTCTCTCCCTCACATTTTGCATGAAGTGTGAATCCGTTCCTGCTGTTTTGTGAAAGCTATTTGCATATTCTACATTTGACTTCAGTACACTGCCTGAAGAATTCTTTTTCCTGCAGGAGAGAGAGAGAGCGTGCACATTTAATCTTTTTCAGAATGTTTGCATTATTAACTTTTCTCACTAATTGGTCTCAGAGTACTTTATCTATTTAATTTCCAAATGAATGCAGTCTTAGCAGAGCACCAGAGGCCAGCTTGTCTTGGGGCCCTGACTCCACCTAGCCTTTGAACATGTCATCCAAGCATCTGGTATTCAGCAACTTTATTCATTCTTGCAGCAAAAAGAGGATCGTTTGAGAGCCTGCTTCCTGTTTAGAGCTGAAAGGCTCCATCTTGTTTACAGAGTTCAAATTCCTTCTGGGTTAGACCCAGGCTAAAGTTAGCTATACCTAGTTGTGACTAACTTCTCCCATAGATTTCAAGGAGACCAACGGATAGCTTTGTTTTGGTTCACATATTTTTCCAGGAAGTGTGAAATGGGTAGAAACATATTAAAGTGCAAAGCAAAATAAGTTTATGTCCCATCTTAACAAGAGGTCTCTGCCTTCAAGACCTGGCACAAAAGGAAAGGAAACTTGGTGGAAGGAAGAAGAACTAACTATAATGTTCTTACTGCCAGGGAGGAGGGAAGCAAGTCTGCAGTTTCTCCTTCTCTGGCTGATGCATAGGACCAGGTTGGTCTCTCCATTGCTATGATGCTCTTCTTGGGAAGCAGGCAGAACAGCCTTCCAGTGACCTTTGGTCTTTTGGCCAAAGGCAGAGGGCAGTAACTGGGCAACTGATACGTATCAGATTTCACTGTAACCCTATGGTTACTTAAACTACAACTGGAATCTGCAGCCCTAGTTTCAAGCAGTACCCATGTGGTTGCCTGCATGTAACAAGTGGACCTAATGGTTGTGCTGAACCAGCACACAGCTAGGTACAGAGAAGATGGGTGGGCGGAATTTGCTTCAGTTCACATTGAAAGGCAACCCCACCTGAGTCACACTGCCTGAGCAATACACAAACCAAAGCATAGCCATCTGTTGAAATGCTCATTCCTCTGAATTTTGCAGTGCACTTCTCCAGCCTAGTAATGTGCCCCAAAATGCATGTACTAGGGAGAAGTGTGCATAACGATGCATAGGTTCCTGAAAATGCATAATATCAGTTAAAATTGCTCTGCAAAAAAAATGTGTTAGGCAAAATGACATACAAAGTATAAATAGAAACTTGTAGTAAAATGCTAGTGAATTCTCATGGGGGCCTAATAATAATAATAATAATAATAATAATAATAATAATAATAATAATAATAATAACTGATGCAGAAGTGCTGAGAGCTGGATTTAAGTCTGGAATAATGAGGAACTGATAGAAACTGAAATGGACGGATCCACCCATCCCTAACATCAGTTGATTTTCAGTCCATGGACACTTTCGTGTTTAGACAGGGCAAATAAGCAATTTACTCTCATTATTTACATCCTGGAGGGGGGAATTTCCTTATGCAATTGCTGTACCAGACAGAAGTGTGAACTTGAATAAAATATTGGGGGTAGCAGATAAGCCCCACCCTGCACACACACCATTTGAATGGCAATGTCCATCAACTTTTGGGGACCCAGCCCCCTCAAATATTTCACTGGGGGGGAGCAAAGACCCCCTCAACCCCTAGGAGTTGGCTCCGATGGTATTGGATAAATATCAGGTCATGGAGTTGTTAAATCTGACCCTACAAAATGATTCGCGTCTCTGCAAAGTGTCATAAAGGTTAGAAGAAAAGAAATCTATGCAGACGTTTCCTTCAGTGTGATGAATGCCTTTCCCTCATTCAGCATATTGTTGCTGCTCTGTGTGTGTTTGTGTGTGTGTTGTTTTCTCCTTTGCACATAGTATTCCTGATTCCTCAGAACTGCCAAGGCATTGTATGAGTGGTGCTGAGCAAACGCTTCATGCTTGGTGGACTTTGACAGAGAGATCCATCTTCATTTGACAGCTTATATATTGGTGTGCGCCAAGTACAAAGGTTGCACTGGAACCTAGCATGAGCAAAGAGCATGAGGTGAGGTGGGAAAATATCAGCATGAGTCAAAGACCTCCATGGTAAAAAAAAAACCCTGGCTCCTGTTAGTGTGCTGGTAGTTCGTATACATGACAAAGTAACCTGCTTGTCAGCTTGAAAGCGAGGGGGGGATCTGCTGGAATCAATACACATAAAGATACTTTAGGGATGAGGAGGAAATTTAATTCCGATCACATTTAAAGATGAACCTACCTAATTCATAATTTTTGAAATAATAGGCTAACTGAAGCACATGCATTCTTTGAAATTTGCATTTCAGTACTCCAGTCAACTAATTTGCACAATAAAGTGTGCATAAAAATGCAGAAATGCAAGATATTAAGGGGAACTACTCTGCAAAAAATGTTTAGATAGGCAACATTGCATACAAGTAAAATTGGCATATTAGGAGAATTTTGCACTAAAATGCTGTGTTTTCTTGGAGATCTTTTTTTTAAAAAGCCACAAACTGATGTGGCGATATGGAGAACTAAATAGAAGATTGGAAAATAAGAATCCAAGAGGAACCAAAACTGGAATACCCACCCATCTCTAGTCAAACCACGTGATTCACCTATGCCTGAATTGTCTTTCTCAGTCATTTCCTGCCTCTCAGTTGGACACACTTGTGTGCCATGATAAATCAATTTATTTGCATAATTAAAGGTCCATGGCATAGTACAGGATGTGAACTCCCCCTACTGAAAGTCTTTTTTAAAAAAAATAAATTTTTATTAAGATTTTAAAGGTTACAAAAAAGTATAAAAAAGACAATCAAAGAAAAGAAAAAAACAATACATATAAAGAAAAAACAACATCAAAAAAACAATACATATAAAGAAAAAAACAACATCAAAAAACAGAAAAATAGAAAAAATAAAAGAAATAAAAAACATGTCAAACCTTTAACTCAGTTATTTGCATTCACTTATTTCCTTGACTTCCTCCCGCCTCCCATTTTTGTATTCTAATTCAATTAGATATTGCAGCAAATCCTTGCAACTTGGTTTTTATCCTACTAATTTATCTTAACTTACCATAATTCCCCTCTTTATATTCTAATTCATATAAATGTTTCAACAAATCCTTCATCTTAAACTTTATCCTTATATCTTGTCTTAATATACTGTAATTTCCCATTCTCTCTTCCACTAAATAACCATCCACTTTTACTTCCTTTAATCTTATTTCCAGTAATACTTATAATCTATACTTATTCTAAAAACATTTCCCCTAGGGTCAAAGAAAGATTCAATTCCACGATTCCCCCATCTCTCTTTAGCAATAAAAAAAAACGGGGGGGGGAACCAGACAAATTATATACACTTTAAATTCCCAATTTTTTCCACCAGATCCCCATCCCGGTTTCGGCCCCTAACAATAGTTCCATCAATCTCCAAAAACCCTCAACCCGGAGATCTCAAGTCCGAGGCTCTTAGGTCTCTTTCATATCCCCTCTGCCAGTCTTTTTGATAGTCTGTGATGTTAAAAACCAAATCTCGGAGCAGCTCCAACCCAACAGTAATCATATTCCTTCCTGCCAAACTTCCATAATTAAGGATAGGGCCTATAGAATGTTCCAAATCTTGCTTCACACTCTTTTCAAATCCAAAGACCCCCAAATCTCTGACTTCCACCTGGCTCAGATTTATATCCCAGAGGTCATTTACTCTCCACACAGGGAGATCTCTCCATCCTTCATTCTCAAGTCCGAGCCAGGCTTCCATCTCCAAAAATTTGCTTCTCCTAGTTGCCATCATATAAGGCCTCCAGTTGTAGTCCACCATTTGTCTCTGTAGGGCCACGGCTCCCCCTTTTATCACTTCAGTCACGACGAGATTCTCCTTTTCAGGTTTATCAATTTGTTCAATTGGCAGAGGTTCCCACACCGAGTTCTTGTCCACTTCTTCATCAATGCCCATTTTTGTTCCCAATATTACTACATTCGTAGCCATAGCATTTATCTGATCATGCAGCTTTCCCAAGAGATAAAATGTCCTGTTCAGCTCACACTCAATTTCTTTCCCGACTGCCATCCTTAAACAATCCAAGGTCAAAAACTAGTTTCTCAGGGCTTTATCTTTAAAAACAGTTTCCTAGCTGATTCCTTGTAACAGTATTCCAAAGCTCCCTCTAGAGGGATTCAAGTTTCTTTTCACTCATTCCAACACAGACCCAAAGGTCCCATACGTTAAATTGAAACAGTTCCTTGCTTCCTTTTAAACGTAAAGTTGTAACCAAAACGGGCAGTAGAAACAAAGTCCTTCTTTTGTATCTTGTCAGCAGACTTGACAGCTGTCAAATTTATCTATTCACCGTCAGCGGGCTCTCACAGACCACTCCCGGGTTTGGGAAAGTGGCACTTCAATTCCCAAATTTTTAACCTTCTTCTGCAGGGTCCCCTGCTTTCACAAAAAGTATTGATGATAGTTTCAATCAATGGAATTTAAATCCTTTACATAAAATTCTCCACGACCTTAGTTAACAGGTTCTTTGCTTCAGTTTGTTTACAGAAAGGGGAGGCGGACTTCCTGTTTAGACCTTCCCCGATCAGTACCAATTTTTTTAAAAAAAACTTTAAATACTTTAGAGTCCAATTTCCATTTACTCACGGGTTATTGTTTGAAATCCAATTGTCCACAAGAAAAAGTCAGCGCTCTCCGGCAACAGCTACGCGGCTTCACTCCGTAAAAATAGCGGTCGATTCAAAACACCGCGCCACTCACCCCACGTCACTTCGGAAGCCCCGAAAAGGGGTTTCCCTGTGGTTAGGGGGGGGCGCTCCTGGTGTCAGCTGAATCCCACATTCCCAGGCTTCATCCGCCTGGGATTTTTAAAGGGTCTCCGCCTTCGCCGTGGCGGCACGACCCGAATTCTATGGAGCGGGTGCCTCTCAGTCAGAGGAACACCGCCATTGCCGATGGCGCTGACCCGGAAGTCTCCCCCTACTGAAAGTCTTGAAGGGAAGGGAGAATCGGGGTGTGGAGGCTTCTCTTACAGACAGAGAGGGATTCTAGTAAGCCTAAATGATGTGTAGAATGTCATGTCTCAAAAGGGGAGCCTGGGGCTTTTAGTAAAAACACTGTAATTCCCACAATCCCTTGGCAGGAAAGAACATATCACCACTTTATTACAGTCATACCTCGAAAGTCAGACGGAATCTGTTCCAGAAGTCTGTTCAACTTCCAAAACATTCGGAAACCAAGGCACAGCTTCTGATTGGCTACAGGAAGCTCTTGCAGCCAATTGGAGGCCATGGAAGCCGCATAGGATGTTTGGGTTCCAAAGAATGTTAGCAAATCAGAACACTCACTTCAGGGTTTGTGGCGTTCAGGAGCCAAAATGTTTGACTCACAAGGTGTTTGACTTCCAAGGTACAACTGTACTTGCAGTTAAGGAGAGACCTTGAAGATCTTCTCTTGTCTGGAAAGCTGACTGGTAGGGCAACTTCAACAGCCTGTGGAGAACTCAACTTAAGAAAGGCAAACAAAAAAGTGAAAGAAATGGAAATTGACAGATTTGCTCAAGAGAGAGAAACAAACAGATTTCCCCAGCTCTTGAACCCCTTTGGCCCCTATCAGCAGAGATCTTCTTGTTGGCATTGTGGTTTCAGAAGAAAGACATCTGGTAAGATGGGATCTACTTCTGCAAGTCCTTCTCCAAATCAAAAGGGCCTTCCTTAAGGAAGTGAGAAACAGACCCTGGAGGGGAAGACACTGCAGTCTCCAAAGTAAAACACAGCTCTGAGCCAGCCCTGATCCCAAATACACCTGCAAAGCAAGAGAGGGAGGGGGGTTCTTACATTAGAATTGCTCCCATTTTTTCAAGAGCCATATTGGGGAGAGAGCTTATGGCTGAGGCAAGAGGGCAGGGGGAGCAAGCGCAGCTCTCAAATCTCTCTGGAGCAATTATCGAGTGGCAGAAATTGACTTGTCCAGACCCGAGCTCAATAAAGGCTGTCCCAAGTTATTTTTTACTGTTAACTACTTTAGCCCTTCAGATGCACGCTTCTAATAAAAGCCGTCTGCTGGGCGTCACTGAGCCAGCCAGTGAGAGGCCCAAGGAGCAGGTCTCTTGCGTTCCGTATGCTGGAGTGCTATTTCCAATTTGCCTTCCATATGAATGGATTATGCACTTTGTCAGCAATAATGATCCCCCTATTAACCTCCTGCTACCACTTATCAGGTATTGGCACATTGGGCTTAAAGAAGAAGGAAATGGAATTTGAAAGGGTAAAGAAAGAGAGGCATTTCTCCAGAGCCTGAGCTTTTAACCTCTCCGCACATCCATAGCAACAGAAGAAATGCTTGGCTGAGAATAATTCTATGGGAAGCACATTCCTTCTAGGCTCTCCATCAACACAGGATGTTTCATGTATAGATGTCCAAGCATCTGTAGATAAGCATCTGTTTGCCCACAGAGTAGCCCTTTTGCCCATATATTCCTGGCATGCAAATCTTTGTACGTTTATGGGGTGCATTCAGATGCAGGGAAGGTTGCATTGGTTTTCCTAATTATAATGCTAGCACTTCTGTTTTCTAACATTCATTTCACACTGCTGGACCAGTTGCGTTATGGAGCTTTTTGACTGATACACCGGCATATTGTGCTACGTTTCATTCACAGTAGTGGCCATGGAAGTTGCTTTGGTCAATAAATGGTACTACACCCCCCCTTCCCCATTTGCACCGCATTTCCTTTGCACGGAAATGGAAGGGGTGGAATAAATGTAATGGCAACATAATTTATGAAATTTAGATAATTAATTGTGTAAGTTGCATAATTTCACCACAGTGGACAGCGAGACAAATTAAATAGTTTTTAATGGAAGAAGAACTGCAGCAGAATAGAAATAGTTCTACATAGGACGGATACAGGTCAAAATGGAAAACAATGCCTTCTTTTCCATCCCTAAAGGTGGCCTACATGGCTCTCTCTCCCCCATTTTCCATTTTATCCCCACAACAACCCTATGAAGAGTGTAGCCTGAGAGACTGACCTAAATTCACCTGGTGAGCTTCATGAAAATTTGAACTCTGGTCTCTCAGAGAGCCAGTGTGGTGTAGGGGTTAAGAGCGGTAGTCTCGTAATCTGGGGAACCGGGTTCGTGTCTCCGCTCCTCCACATGCAGCTGCTGGGTGACCTTGGGCCAGTCACACTTCTTTGAAGTCTCTCAGCCCCACTCACCTCACAGAGTGTTTGTTGTGGGGGAGGAAGGGAAAGGAGAATGTTAGCCGCTTTGAGACTCCTGAAGGGGAGTGAAAGGCGGGATATCAAATCCAAACTCTTCTTCTTCTTCTTCTTCTTCAGGTCATAGTCATAGTCAGATACTCTAACCACCACACTACAGTGGTATCTCAGCTGGGCTTTTCTGAGCTTTCCTTGAAACATGGGAAGTGGGAAGGCTGCCTTCCATGCACCTGACAGTTGCCCATTGTTATTTGTTAAGCGTTTTTTGATGTTTTGTTGTTACTTTTACTTTTGGTTCGAGTGTGATGCTGATAACGCCAAGGTCGCAGGTTCAATCCCCATATGGGGCAGCTACATATTTCTGCATTGCAGGAACGAGGTGATCCTCAGGGTCCCTTCCTACTCTACAGTTATATGATTCTATGATCTTCTAAAGGAAGCAGTTTCTTTAAAAACAAAACCAATGAAAGCACTACAGTGGTACCTCGGATTACAGACGCTTCAGGTTAAAGAGGCTTCAGGTTACAGACTCCACTAACCCAGAAATAGTACCTCAGATTAAGAACTTTACCTCAGTCTTGATAGCACAAAGATGGAAGAATGAGGAAACTCTGACAAAAGAACAGTGGCAAGAGAAATTGATGAACTATGCGGAACTGGCAAAACTGACATACAAATTGCGAGATAAGGATAACTGTGACTTTAAAGAAGAATGGGAATTTTTTTACAAATTATCTAAAAAGACAACAAAATGAATTGGACTCCTTGGCAGGTTTTGAATAAACATACACAAATTTATTGAGGGTTAATATAGTAGACAGATAATAAAATGATATATACAATTTTACAGTATGCAGAGAATAACATGAGTCGAGAAATCAGAGAGAGGAGCTGAGGGAAGTCTTGGGCGGAGGGAGGGAGGGTTTTTAGGGGGAGGGGAGAAAATAATGAAGATGATTTGTTTTGATAATTGTTATGTTGAAATTGTTAATAAAAAACTTTTTTTAAAAAAAGAACTTTACCTCAGGATGAGAACAGAAATCGTGCAGCGGCGGGGTGGTGGCAGCGGGAGACCCCATTAGCTAAAGTGGTACCTCAAGTTAAGAACAGTTTCAGGTTAAGAACGGACCTCCAGAACAAATTAAGTTCTTAACCTGAGGTACCACTGTATTCTCAAGCACTTGATAGCCAGCCTCCATGACTTCAAGCCCTTCCATTTCAAGCCTAGGGAAAGACGTCATGAGATCACGCCTTCCATGGGACTTTTTCTTATGGAGAAGGCTGAAATGATAAATAAATCATAAAGCACCCTCTGGAACAGGCAGAAGAAAAAACAAAAGCCTCTTTCCTGGAAGAAAAAAAAAATTCAACAAATTGGAAGGCAGGTTCTGTCACAGCCCCAGTCCCATGCTAAAAATGAACCTCTACACCTGAAGTTTTCAGTGTTCCTGGTTCAAGAATCCCAGTGCTACACAGTTCAAGGGCCATTCATCTTTGTCTTCTCTCTTCCTCTCTGAAATAAAAAATCCCCAACCCTTCCTGTGCTGCTTTGAACAGTCTCACAGTATTCTAAGGTCCAGCACTGGCACGTCTCTTTCTCATGGTGCCTTCAGGGACACAACGTTGAATTATTTAATTGGGTTTGGACATGAGAGCAGCCTGACATGGTTAAACACTCAGCTCTGCATTGCAACTTCCATTCGATTTTCAGCGGATCGACAAGTTGGGCACCCCTTCCTTCCTTTCTACCTACAGTACCTTTCCTATGGCAAATTTTGCATGAAGTACAAATGGAAAAGCAATTTTGTTGGGGGAAATAAAAAGGTAGCAATGGGGAAATATTACCATATATTTGAGTTGTGGAGTGGGAACAGAACAGATCAACTGGCACACAAGCTCCTGCCCAAGATTATATGTTTGCTTGTCTTCAGCATATGATTTCCATTCTGGGTTGTTTTGTAGAAATATCCTGTATTCCCATTGCTAACACAATGAGCTTGCATGTGACTACATTAAAAGTACCTAGGAAGCCTACTTGCATTCTCACCTTGACTCTAAGGGTTAGGATTAGTCCATTGGTAGAACTCATACATCCTAAAATCCCAGAGGGACCAGTGGTCTGAGACTTGGTAGACGGCCACTTCCTCTAAGGATTAGTGCACACACTTGGCTGAGATACTGGTATTACACCATAACCTTCTTCTGAACTTCCATCCACTCAGAATTAAGCCTTAAAGCAATGAGAAGAACATGAATTTCATCTGACTTGTGTGGCAAGGCCCCGTGACCACCCTGTTCCCTAAGGTGCAAATAACTAGACAACACACAGCATATTGCTTTTGGGATCAAATAAGGCCACAACTTTACTGGTTACAGATGTGAAGGTTTGGCCATAGGCATTGAGGTAAGCAACTGTGACTGTCACTCCTGCCCATCCACTGGAAGTGTTTCTAAGGGTGAAAACGGGGGGTGGGGTGGGGAATGCTCTATGACCTACATCAAATCAGGACGTCCCCCAAACAGTCCCCGTCAGAGGAGTGGTATGGCCCTAGCCCCCATCTGGGCATTGGACAGGAGCCACTCCTCCCGGACCCTTTTATCAGGATACCCTTACCCGTGGAGGGGCAGGGAGAGGCTACAACCTCATCTCCAGCCAAGGCTAGACTTATCCGATTGCCTATCTGCTTACAAAGTTATGACAATTGCTATGAGATAGGTAAAAACCAAAATGGAAGAGCCAATTTGTCGGATGGGGAAAAAATCCTGCCCAGCCCCTAAACCCAGCGATCAACATTGTCCATAGCAAGGTCGTATCATCTGCAAAAAACAACAACAATACAACCCTAATCTGAAGGAGGGTGGGAGAACCAACATGGCAAGTGAGAGGCTGAAAGGCCCTGCAGGCCAGGCATTTATCCTTGCCTGGGCATGGTGCCAAGCACTGCTACTGGTCAGTTGGCACCTCACCAAGGGGAATACCCCCTAAACTGCTGCCATTGACCAATTCAGTAGCAGGAGGACAATCCAGCCTACAATAGGCTAATCCGTAGGGGAGGCTCAGTGCCCGCCCACAAAGCTGCCCGCCTGTGCAGGGCAAACAGACTATTTCAATGGGATTTTGTTATGGCTAATGCAGCTAACTCCTTCAATAAGGATGGGAGCTAGGTAACACGACCAGATTTTGGGTGCTTTAAATCTTAAAATGCTTCCTGTCAGTAACACTTGAGAGGTCTGAGATTCTCTGTATGTGGTAGCATTTACTAATAATATCCAGCAGCAAAGATCTTTAATAATGTGAAAGGAAAATCTGTGCCCACTTATCCCTCAATCAGAGGATGAAAGTAAGGATGAGGCATGTTGAAAACAAAACTGGAATTTTATTTCAACACACTTGATGAAGGTTAAAGCTTAATGGTTACTCTGATAAGGCACAGCACTTCGTTTCAGTCAAAATCGCTTTAGAGAAGTAGTTAAGAACTTAAAACTTTCGTTTTAAAACTGATGCATGCACCGTCATGATGACAGACTCTCATGAACCAGCACTCTGACTGCACTTCCACAGTGGAAGAGGCAATGACCGCTCCCCGCATAAAACGGGGGGCGCCCTTTGCGTGGACTCGTGCAGCCCCTGGATCTGGAGCGGCTCCATCAACACAGGCTTGGCTTCGCCTTCCCCCAGGTGGGATACCTGGAGGTCTCCGCCTACCTCAGTCAGTTGTCCAATCCCGCCTGGGGGAAGCGTTGCCAAGGAGACCAGGCCAGGTAGGGGAGGGACTACCTGCCCACAAAATAGAGGGAATGGATTCAGAGGATATATCTGGCCAGAAGGAGAACATGCCTTTTGTGGCAGCCTGTGAGGTCCGTAGCTCATCAGAAGCTCCAGCACCAGAGTAGTTTGGGATCTCAAGCCTGAAGAGATTTTGTTAGCATCTTCAGGGGCTCGAAGAATTATGAGAAAAGAAGATGGCAGTAAAAAAAGAAATCCTACAAATTTGTTTTCTGGCCATTCTCAGGCAAACAGAATAGGACATCAGAGCCAGCCTACCGTACTGTCTAAAGCAGCCTTTCTCAACCTCAGTTCCCTAGATGTTGTAGGACTACAACTCCCATCAGCCACAGAATCATAAAATTGTAGGGTTGGAAGGTGCATGAGGATCATCCAGTCCAACTCCCATGCAGTGCAGGAATCTTTTGCCCAATGTGGGGTTTGAACTCACAACCCTGAGATTAAGGGTCTTATGCTCTTCCAGGTGAGCTATCCCCAAAGCATTCATTCCTAGCCACCAAGGCCGGTGGTCAGTGATGATGGGAGTTGTAGTTCAAGAACATCTGAGGACCCAAGGTTGAGAAAAGTTGGGTTACAGTATTGGACCAGGAAGACCAGAAAATCCCCTCTCAGCCACATAACCTACTATGTCAGAGCAGCTGCTATCTCTCAGCCTAACCCACCTCACAGGGGTGTTGAGAGGATGGAAGAAATGCATACCACCTTGAATAAGGGATAAGGGCAGAGGCGAAGTGTAACATAGAAAGGCAGCAAGGATGAAGAAGCTATAGGCCTGGACCGTAACTGGATTACTGCTGGACTACAACTCCCATCAACCCCAGTCAGCATGGACAATGGTCAGGGAAGATGGTAGTTGTGATCCATCAACATCTGAAGGACAACAAGTTCCCAATCCCTGCTTTACAGACTCATGACGCCCAGATGTGCTGCAAAAGATATAATTTAGGAGGCAATATGTAGGGAGGATGACCCCCCTGCCCAGGTTCATGCCATACAGTGGTACCTCTGGTTGTGGATGGGATCTGCTCCGGAGATCCTGTCAGCATCTGAGGTTTCCACTACCTGAGGACCACTTCTGCGCATGCGCGCACGGCGAAACCTGATAAAATATTTCTGGATTTGCCACGCGCGTATCCTGAAGCTTACATAACTAGAGGGTTACGTAAACAGAGGTACGACTGTTTCTCAGAGTATCCTGTGTGCCTGAAGGTGGTGCAACATTCTGTTGTTGGCTTGCGCTGCAGATAGCATTCTAGCAACCTCATGCTCTGTGCCACTGCGACTGTAGAAAGCTTGTTCATTTGTTTACACCCCTTCCCTTTCTTAGGAAACATCATAACCCTTGTGTAGTGTCAAGCGATTCAAATTAACCTCCTTCCACTCTCAACACAGTAGTCAGGGAAACCAACAGTGGAAATTAATCAAAACGTAATGATAAAAAAAATTCCTAGCTCTATTTGTTGGTTTTGTTTGAGAGACTCCAGGTAATTACTTCCAGAAGCGTCAACTGACAATAACTGAAAAAGAAATGCAAAGCCAACACTTTTCATATTATCTTCACATCTTGTTAAACAAGGACATCTTTTTAAAAGGTTGCGTGGGTAGCATAGGAAGCTGCTTTGTACTGAGTCAAACCATTGGTTCATCCAGACAAGTATTGTCTATGCTCATCACTAGTGGTTTTCTAGGATTTCAGTCCAGCTTCTCCCAGTCCTACCTGGTGATGTTATAGATTGGACTTGGGACTTTCTGCATGCAAAGTATGTGCTTTGCTCCTGAGCTGTGACCCTTCCTCTGATATGAATCGGACCAGGTTCAAATATTAAACAAATTATAAAAGGTAAAGGGACCCCTGACCTTTAGGTCCAGTCGTGACCGACTCTGGGGTTGCAGCGTTCATCTCGCTTTATTGGGCAAGGGAGCCAGCGTTTGTCCGCAGACAGCTTCCAGGTCATGTGGCCAGCATGACTAAGCCACTTCTGGCAAACCAGAGCAGCACACGGAAACACCGTTTACCTTCCCGCCAGAGTGGTACCTATTTATCTACTTGCACTTTGATGTGCTTTCGAACTGCTAGGTTGGCAGGAGCAGGGACCAAGCAACGGGAGCTCACCCCGTCGCTGGGATTTGAACTGCCGACCTTCTGATCGGGAAGTCCTAGGCTCTGTGGTTTAACCCACAGCGCCACCCGTGTCCTATGTCATGAATGAGCCAGCTCAGCCAGCTCCCAGTGAAGGAAGGAGCCAGGATGAGAGAGGGTTAACTACAAGACAGGAAGATTATAGCCAACTCCCTCTCCCTCAGGAATGCCAACTGATAGCAGCATTTTGGAGAGTCTGCCAGCACGCTAGTGAAGGACAAAATACAGGGGCTAGAAACAAAAGCAGCTCAGAGAGTGGGAAAGACCACGGAAGTATACACTCAGAGAATGAGGAAGGGGTGGGAGCTGACTCCCTTAGCCCACGGTCTAAGCGTATTGGGGGGGGGGGTCTTCAATACAGAATACGTCACAAGAGGAAGTTTGGCTTTTTCTGGTGTCACCGGAAACACCCTCCTTAGAAGGGACATCTTTGATTTATGGACGGACAGCTGTGATCGCCGCTCTGGTGAACTCTGCATGTTTTTGCAACAAATATGCCTTTTAATTAACTATGCTCGTTTGTTATCAAGATTCCCTGAAATAGTAGTAGTGGTGGTGGTAATCGTGGTGATTATCTGCCTTAACCACTATGATGGTTTTGATCACTATTTCTGAATCATTGCCAGGGTGGCCTCACTTAGAGAGTGCCATGATAGTTTAGTCTTCCAGATACCTGTGGCTCACATATGAACCAGGCTTAAGCGTTACCACTATTATGTCGTTTCGGGAGCCTAACAGTGAGCACTGATTTCCTGCTAAGGCATTCAATAGGAGAAATATAGTGTTGCAGAAGCTGCAGCAAGAGTCCCAAGGGTTCCAGGCATTCACTCAGGGTCTGTGTTCCTTTGGAGAACTGAGAAAAGTGAAGTTACAGGGAACCAGGCAAAGGGCCTTCTCAGCAGTGGCACCCTCCCTGTGGAATGCCCTCCCATCAGATGTCAAGGAGATAAAGAGCTACATGACTTTTAGAAGACATCTGAAGGCAGCCCTGCATCGGAAAGTTTTTAATGTTTGACATTTTATTATGTTTTTATATGTGCTGGAAGCTGCCCAGAGTGGCTGGGGAAACCTAGCCAGATGGGTGGGATATTATTATTATTATTATTATTATTATTATTATTATTATTATTATTATTTCCAGAGGCTAAAGATTACTCACCTTCACCCCTGGCCTGGAGCTTAGGAAAAGTTTCCAAATGGATCAAAATCAATGGGCTCAGAGGCCAAATAAGCCTGCCAATAACATGTAGGATGATTCTGGGCACTTCAATCGTTGCCTTGAATTTTTTCCCCCTCCCAGAGCTTGCTTTGCTGCCTCTCCCCCACCTGAAATGCACAGAACTTTTAAAAACTTCTTTAAAAGGAATCACCAGCAATGTAATTAGGCCAGGCTTATCTTCAAGGGATTCCTCATGAGAAAATGGGTAATAATTCTATTAGAGTTTCACAGATTTGTGAATTGAAAATGCTGAAGCCTTAATCAAGCAAATGTCATGCGAAGATTACAGGTTCTCTTGAGGTCTTTGAAGCACTCCCATAATGAAATCATCAATGAGTTGAATCCCTGCAGCATCCTACAGTTTAAAAATAGGACTCGCTAAACTTTCAAAAGGCATAATTAATAGAGAGAGAGCACCAGAGTTGATTACTGGACCAGTTTAGCCAGACCCCTAAAAATGTTCTGAATTGCGGAAATGCTTATATAATATTCAGAACTGTCATCTCTGGCAAACATATTTAGCAACACCTCCTCCCAACAACTCCATTTTAAAGAATATTCCTTTTGAGCAGCATGGAATTTTGAATTTTGTAGCTAATCTAGTGGTAAAGAAATATATAATTTTTGTAAACAAGTTTTGAGAATGGACCAGAAGTTTAGATGTGATTATGAATTGAATACTACTTAATTTCTATTTTGATTGCATATTGAAAACCCATGAATGCTAATGCACTGCATTGGAACACCTGCAAACCAGTGGTACTCTGTTCCTCCCACAACCTGGTGTGGGTCTGGCAAGAGCTTGAGGGATCTCTAATTCCTGGTTCCAACTCCAGCATCATTTACTGGTACTAGAGTACCAGTTCCCGGACAGTTATGGACTACCGGTATAAGGTTCACGGCATGTAATGCCTTAAGAGAGAACATTATGAAAATGATTTATAGGTGGTACATGACCCCAGTCAAGCTAGCAAAAATTTATCATACGCCCAATAATAAATGTTGGAAGTGTAAGGAAACTGAAGGTACTTTTTATCACCTTTGGTGGACGTGCCCAAGGATCAAGGCCTTCTGGGAAATGATTTATAATGAAATGAAAAAGGTGCTTAAATGCACTTTTGTGAAGAAACCAGAGGCCTTTCTCCTGGGCATGGTAGGCCAATTGGTGTCAAGGAAAGACAGGACGTTCTTTATGTATGCGACAACAGCAGCAAGAGTACTTTTAGCAAAGTATTGGAAGACACAAGAGCTACTCACATTGGAAGAATGGCAGACAAAGGTGATAGATTATATGGGACTGGCTGAGATGACTGGCAGAATCCGCGACCAAGGGAAAGAGACGGTGGAAGAAGATTGGAAGAAATTTAAAGTTTATCTTAAGAACTGTTGTAAAATTAATGAGTGTTAAAATGTCTTGGGTAATGCAAAATAGAATTGCAGTGACAAACAATTGGATATGAGAAAAAGGATTTAAAGAAAGTGCTACAAGTTGCTGGAAAGATTTTAAAACAGGGATGCAGAAAAAGGAGGTATGGGGAAGTCGCTGAAAGAAGGTCTAAAGAAAAAAAGGTTAAGAAATTATACGTGTTTATATGTTTGTTTGTTTGTTTATGTATTGTTTTGTATTGTCTTTTAATATGTGTTGAAAAATTAATAAAAATTTATATAGAGTACCAGTTCCCGGGTAAGCATTGGGATGGACACTATTAAGCAATCAGTGGTGAGGACTGGAGAGATACTCATCATTTCCCCCTCTGGTCAATTCTCTGCAAAGTTGGGTCTGAGAGGGGAAGTGAAGATTTACCAGAATCGGTAATTGATTGCAAGCTTGACCTGTCTATCACAACAAGAACTCTCTCTCTTCAATGTCCCCATCCTGGTGTTTGCTCTACCTCATTCTCCTCCTCTTGGCCTTTTCCTTACATGGAAAGACCGAAGACATTGCTTTGCTTTTACCAGACTTTTATCTGTAGCATTTTTTACTTTATTTTCAGGAAATGAGTCACTCAGGTGCCAAACGTGCTTCAGGGGCAACATGTTTCAACCTGAGACACCTTCTACAGACCCTGCTTCAGCCAAACCCACTCCCCAGCCCTACTAAATTTTCTCTCCATTCTCTATCTGTTTCTTAAGGTCCCTCTCCAAATTCAGATGACTAGCTTCTTTTCTTCTCTCAGTCCCCACTCCAGCAGAGCACTGATCTCAGACTGAACCCTGCAGGTAAATTGGGGGCGGGCGAGAAAAATCTCCTGAGTATTATATCCCATTAAGGAAATATCACCCAATCAATCATCCCTGGCAATTAGCAAGCAATCAGCTTAAGAAAGGATGGTCGACCAGCAGCTGTAACAGATTGTGAAGGCGGCAGTGCCAGCCAACCACAGACAGATGCAAATTCAGAGCTAAAGATCAGCTTTCCTCCTAGGGTGGCATTGGCAGCGATGAGAGAAGAAGAAGATCAAGGGCTTTTGTTATTATATTTCAAGCCTTGTCAGCTCAGTATAATGCAGAAAGATGTCGGTGTGTTCCACATACACAAAATTATTACACCATATGTAATACGGCATAAGCACCATAATAAAACAGATCATGAACATGCCTCCCAAGGGACAGCAACGTTTATAATCTATACTCCCCAAATTTTTATTTATCTCAATTAAGCATGTTGGCCAACATAAATAAGTCCTTGTTTCATCTAGTTGCTTTCCTTTATATCCTGTTTTTCTCAGGGATCAGAGCAAACTAACCGTGCAAAATGCCAATTTGCTTCCCCCAGTGGCGTAGCGTGGGTTGTCAGCACCCGGGGCAAGGCAAGTAATTTGCGCCCCCTAACCCGTGGATTTGCGCCTCCTAACCCGTGGATTTGCGCCCCCTAACCCTAACCCCCAGATGTTGCGCCCGGTGCGGCCGGCCCCCCCTGCACCCCCCATGCTACGCCACTGCAGGGGTGTATGGACAGCTAATCCTACTTGTGTTCTCCCATAAATTGTTCATTTATGCTTGCTCTTTTTTAAAGGGAAAAAAATGCACAGATTGACATGTTTCCCAGGTGCTCCAAGAGAGGTGGGAAGCAGGGTGCAAAGCTCATGATGATCTACAATAAGCCTGCAACTTACCCCCAGGGATCGCGCCAAAAGCCAAAATCGTGTCTCGTCAAAGACATGCTGGGTGCAATGGCGGGTGGCATCACCAAAGTCTTTTAAAAAAAATTAAAAATTCTACTCCGCGCCTAAAGCTGAACGGACCCAAGTTGAATGTGCATAAAGTTGCTGGCTTACTGAATTTATTCTCTGTTTATGTCTGGGGAGCAGGGTGCCAACTTGAGTAAAATATTGGGGGGGGGAGGTAAACCCTAGCCTGCATAGCTGACCACATGAAGCAGCAGGTGCACACTATTTGAATAATGCTCCGTCAAAGATTTGGGGGGGGGGTGTCAAAGGAACCTCAGACCCTAGGAGTTGGTTCCTATGCTGGGGGGGGCGTCTGCTGAGGACCCCAAGGAGAACCTCTTCCCTCATCTCTCCATGGGAGCTTCTCGCCCCCTGATTCCACGACGGAGTGGGCGAAGTGGCTCCCTTCCCGCGCCCCTGAAGGAAGGATATTTATTCTCCATGGTGCTGCTGGTGGTGGTCCTGCCTCCTCCGCCTACTCTTCGCGCCTGTTCCTTACTGCGATGGTCTCAGCAGCTCCCAGCGCGGCATAGCCCGCCTACCCGCCCGCCCGAAGGTCTTCCAGGCTCCTGCCCGGAGGCGCGACCGCCCTCGCCGGTGTCCGCGAGGCGATGGAGGCGCGGGGGCGGGCGCGGTGCCTCCCCACGGGCGCGCAGCTGGGGAGCTCCCTGACGTCACACAATGGGCCGCGTCACACTCGGCTCCCGACGTCACCGACGTCATAACAGCGCAGGCCGTTGCCAACGAAGCGCAGCGGCTTGCATTTTCTTTCTCTCCCCCGTTTGGCCCTTTCCGGACCCCCCCCCCCCGTAGCGCACATACAAACAAAAGTGTCAGTTGTCCCTTCCCTCTGGACTCGCCCCCCCCAGATGTTGTGCCCGGTGCGGCCGGCACCCCTGGCACCCCCCACGCTACGCCACTGGCTTCCCCATGCCAGGAAGGCTAAGGCTTTAACAAGAGCTGTTGCTTCAACCATGAAACAACCCAGACTGGTTCTCAGTCAGATCCTGATACATGGAGGTGCTTCCATCAGTGAAGGCTGGTGCCCATTAGGCCTTATAGGGCAGAAAGTAGGGAGGCCAACAGTAGGTGGCACTGTAGCCAGCAATAGGCAGAGTCAACTAATTCTAGCATTGTCCCCCTTCTCCTTTCCCCTACCGAGTTCTAATAGGGGAACACTGAGACTAAGGAGGAGGAAGCTGGCAGGCAATGCCACCGTCTGGACAAACTGAGCAGGAAGACAGGCAGGTAGGAGCTGGCTGGGCAAGCCTCCATTGACTCCAATGTGCTTCACCCTTCTGCTGAGTAGTCTCGTGAGCAGTTTGCTGGGTGCTTTGTGAGTGACCCTGAAGCACCTGGCTGGCTTGCCATCTCCTGTGCTTTTTGGGGAGAACAGATAGAGATGAAGTTGGGAATCCAGGCAGCATGTGTGAGGTCCTCCAGTACTAGAGATTTCTAGGGTCACTGGTGGTATGGACATCTGCTGGAGATAGGGAATCCTTCTCTCACTATACAGAAGCCTCTGGTCGATAGGAGCCAACTCCCAAGGGCCAAGGTTCCTTTGCCCCCCCCCAATAAAATATTTCTCTCCCTCCCCCCAATATTTTATTCAAGTTGGCACCCCTGATCTGGTCCCAGATCTGGGAAGGAATGAACTCTGAAATTCTGAATGGAATGGTTGAGTGAAAACAGCTAAGGATATGCTACCTACAGAATGCAACCTACATATATGTTTAATGAGGCATGACGGAGGCATGCAATGAATCCTGGACTATTGAAGTCTTTTGACAGTTTGGCAGCCATTTTCCAAATGGGTTCCAAATGGCTTTCTTATACATTATTACTGGCCATATTGCAAAACTCTACATTCTTCTTCTTCTAGCACCACTATGGATGGAGACACAGCCTCACAAGTCGAGAGAGAATAAGAAATCTATATCCATTTACAATAATATATTGGAAACCCTATTCCATGCATAATTTTCCACCTCAGTAGCAAATGAATTTGCTAAATGTGATAATGAATTTTACACCAAATGACTTTTTCTGGCTTTGATTAGAAGTGTGGAGTTGAGAAACACAGCGTCGTACAATAATTAGATTTTGACCTACTTGTATCAGCTGTTGGAGATGGTGAAGTTTTTGTTGATGACAACATTCGTTATACATACTGCATTGTCATTTTACCTAGGTGATGTTGAGGAGTTTTTTTGGTCAGTGAATCCTACCCCCCCCCAAAACAAAATGTTTTAGGGGATTTTGCTGCCCATCCCCCATCAGTCCAAATTTGAGCCATTTTTTCTGTTAATAATCTAAGCACTAATGGTAACAGTTTATCCAAGTCTTCCAAATTCCAAACCGATTCACGACTATAATCCCCCATTGTCCTGCCTGGACAATGAGGTCCAGCTCTGAGGGCCTTCTGGCGGTTTCCTCACTGCGAGATTACAGGGAACCAGGCAGAGGGCCTTCTCAGCAGTGGCACCTGCCCTGTGGAACGCCCTCCCACCAGTTGTCATGGAAATAAACAACTATCTGACTTTTAGAAGATATCTGAAGGCAAAGTTTTTAATGTTTGATCTTTTATTGTGCTTTTAATATCCTGTTGGAAGCCATCCAGAGTTGCTGGGGAGGCCTAGCCAGATCGGCAGGGTATAAGTAATAAATTATTATTATTATTATTATTATTATTATTATTATTATTATTATTATTATCCCTCCCAAGAAAAGGTTTAATTCTCCTATGGTCAAGAAACAGAGACATGGACTTCTTCTTTTTTTACATTCTGTACTCCTTTACAGCCAACTGTGATAGCCATTTTTTGTTGCTCTGGTCAACAGGCCAAGCCTCCTTTGATTCTCTATATCTGGGAGATTAATAAATCAGGAAATGGAGAGCTAGCCCAGTTGAACCCAACAACTCTGGTATGCATCTTTCATATAATTTGTATCCTAGCATGTTTTACGATCTTAAATAATACAGTCACCCATGTAAATAAGTAATAGGAGAGAATGAGAGGAATCTGAAGAAACTAGCTAGGGAGGGAAGATAACATTTCCCAGTGAAATGTGAGTGTTATTTCACCTCTAAATATTCCACTAAGTTTCATCTGCTGCTGCTTGTTGCTGCAGATTTTATTTTTGAAGGGAAAAATGTTTGGCTGAAACTCTACATCCCAGTCCAAAGCCAAACATGTTTAAACATTTATGCCTAAGCCCTCAAACCACTTAGTCTGAAGCTGTCCCGCTGGTTTCTGTGGGACTATTCAAAAGAGTCAGTATTTTGAAGTTTATAACATGCATTTTAGAAAAAGAAGCCGGTGGCAGAAAAGCAAGGAAGGCAGGGACCTGTTTATTTTTAAACCTGCTCTGCTCACTGTCGTTGGACCAGAAATATAACCAGCTAGAGTTATGGAAGGCCATAATAACAATAATAAATAATAGAAGCAGTATATCCCTTCTGAAAGTTACCTGGGTTTTGACAGTGAGATGGGGAGGAAGCTAGAAATGGGAAGATGTTATCACAGTGCTTTTTAATGGAAATCACAGTGGTATCGGCAGTGTCTCCAAGTGTCCCGGTTTTCCAGGGACAGTCCTGAATTTACAGAAGCCATCCTGGTTTCTGATTTGATCCCAGAATATCCCACTTTTTCTTAGGATGTCCCTATTTTCATTGAAAAGCAATGACAAACCTAGACAGCATCTTAAAAAGCAGAGACATCACCTTACCAACAAAAGTCCGTATAGTTAAAGCTATGGTTTTCCCAGTAGTGATGTATGGAAGTGAGAGCTGGACCATAAAGAAGGCTGATCGCCGAAGAATGGATGCTTTTGAATTATGGTGCTGGAGGAGACTCTTGAGAGTCCCATGGACTGCAAGAAGATCAAACCTCTCCATTCTTAAGGAAATCAGCTCACTGGAAGGACAGATCCTGAAGCTGAGGCTCCAATACTCTGGCCACCTCATGAGAAGAGAAGACTCTCTGGAAAAGACCCTGATGTTGAGAAAGATGGAGGGCACAAGGAGAAGGGGACGACAGAGGACGAGATGGTTGGACAGTGTTCTCAAAGCTATGAACATGAGTTTGACCAAACTGCGGGAGGCAGTGGAAGATAGGAGTGCCTGGCATGCTCTGGTCCATGGGGTCATGGAGAGTCGGACACGACTAAACGACTAAACAACAACAACAATTTTCATTGAAGAAATATTGGCGATTATGTAGTGGTTTTGAGGACAAAGCACAACCTTAATCAGACCCTGGGTGGCCTTAGGACTGCAGGGAGGGGAAGTTAAATTATATCTCACTCTCCCTGCCATGATGCTGGAATAAATTGCCTTTCCAGTTTCCAGGTGTTATTTGTATTTCAAAGGAAGCTCCCAGTGGAAGCTTTCCTTTCAATGCACATAGCACATTGGAAAATGTGCTTTTCTTTTTTTATTTTTGCAGAAGAGGGGAGTCCATGTTGAATGGTTTCTTTAAATGTAAAGGTTCATCATTGTTCCACCTGATGTGTATGTCTTTAAGGGGCCGGAGCAAGGGCCAGAGTAAGATAACGAGACCCAGCTTTACAGCTGTGAAGCATAGCAGGTGCTGCTGAGTTGTATTTGATTAAGGTGTGTCAGCAATTGGGTGTAGTATATAAGGAGCAGCACCTAGCTCTCCCATTACCCTGGGGGATGGGTTGGTGGTTGGGTCTGGTTTGGTTGTTAATGTATTTAGTGTAAAAGGAGTTTTTGTTTTTCTTATTAAAACCTAGTTTAAGTTAT
The DNA here is from genome assembly GCF_027172205.1 of Podarcis raffonei. Taxonomy (NCBI): domain Eukaryota; kingdom Metazoa; phylum Chordata; class Lepidosauria; order Squamata; family Lacertidae; genus Podarcis; species Podarcis raffonei. Next base: position 14,303,919 of record NC_070618.1, read on the forward strand.
TTTTGAGTCCTTTATTTTTTAATGCATGGTCTCCCCAGCAAGCTCTCTGCGCTACTAAACTGCAAATAGCCAACATCTTTGGTTATGGGCCCAGCTGCTGAGTGGATGACTGCATATTTTTGGACTCTGAGAAAGGTTTGAAAACTCCTTCTCCTGTTAGCGTAGTTCTGTGGGTCTGGAAGAGTTCCAGAATGGTTGACCGGATTCCTGAAGCTGAGAAGGCTCTGGTCTTCCCACAGCTAACAGATGAGAACTATAGTTTATGGTCTTTTCGGGTGGAGGCGCTTTTGACCTCTAGAGAAGTATGGACCTATGTAACTGATGACCCTCCTGACCCTGTGACTAATGCTTGGTCGAAAGGAGATGCAAAAGCCAGGGCGATAATTAATTTGGCAGTCAGCGACCAGCAAGTAGTCTATATAAGAAATAAGAAAACTGCCAAAGAAATGTGGGACAGTCTTGCAGCAGTGCATGTTAGAAAAGAGTCAGCATCTGCATTGACGTTTTTCAAGCAGTTGTACCAGACGAAGTTGCAGCCTGGTGGTGATTTGGGAGCACACTTGAGACGTCTGGGGGCAATACGCGGCGAATTAATTCGAAGGGACATGGAGATACCTGATATTCAGTATGTTTTTATCATTCTTTGTTCCCTTAATGAGGACTTTGATGGTATAGCTAGCCAGATATCTGCTGTTCCACCAGCACAATTAACTGTGGAAGGGGTGACGGCAAGATTAATGGGCGAGTTGGACAGAAGGGAGGCTTGTGCCATAAGCACTCCTATTTCCAGAAGTAATGAGGAATGCCATATGCAAACTTGTGGTGATACAACTGTATTTAAAGCTGCCAAGCGTTGTTGGTTCTGCAATAAGCAAGGACATTTTGCAAAGGACTGCAGATCCAAAAGAAAGCAAAGTACTCCCAAGCCTGTTTCTGTTCGTCAGTCACGGTTGTCAGCCCAGCAGCCGACATCGTATAGTAGAGACAGAAACGAGCCGCGAGTTTTCCATGCTAGGACAACAGATCGTAAAAGACTTAAACGTGCCAAGTGGAAGTCTTTTGTTGTGGACTCAGGAGCATCTCAGCATATTTGCAACGATCGAAGCTTGTTTATTTCTTTCGAAGAGGAAATTGGTAATGTACATTTAGCCAGTTCACAAGTCTTGCAATCGCTTGGCAGGGGTACTGTTAAACTTGACTCTTTAAACATTACGATAGCGAACTGCATTTACTGCCCGTCAGTGGACAATTTATTATCAGTAAGGTGCTTTGCTCGTCAAGGCATAACTGTGCGTTTCTTAAAGTCAATGTGTGAGTTTTTCGATGGGAACAAACGTCTATTATATGCCCGGGAATCTGATGGTTTATATAGACTGTATTTTCGCACCTACTCCCAATCGCCTATAAATTGCAGAGCAGCACAGTCAAGCCAGGGGTTGAGGAATGTAAGGCCACATTCCGGGTGTGTCCATGAGGCACACAGAATTCTGGGACACCTGAATTTTGCTGATGTAATTAAGACAAAGAATATTGTTAATGGCCTCAACTTAAAACCATGTAAATTCTTTATGCAATGTCTATCCTGTTGCAAGAATAAGATTAAGGTTGCATGCAAGGGTAGATGCTCAGATAGGAAAGTAACTGAGCCATTTGAGCGTGTACATTGTGATTTAGTTGGGCCACTCCCACCATCATTAGGAGGTTCTAAGTACTGGCTCACTCTGATAGACCAATATAGTAGATATTGTTGGACTTATGCAATAGCTGAGAAGTCCCAAGCATTTGAGAAGTACAAAGTTTTTTGCAACTGGGTAAAAACCCACTTTAACAAACCAATTAAGAACCTATTTTCTGACCGGGGCGGGGAATTTGTTTCTGAGGATTTTGAGAATTTCCTGGAAGCGCAGGGGACTACTCATGAGTTATCTTGCCCCCGAAGTCCCTGGCAAAATGGGCTTGTTGAAGTTGTGCAGCGTGACCTACAGGCAGGGGTTAAAACGTATCTGCACGATGCTAATCTGCCCAAAGACTTTTGGGCTGAAGCGCTTAATGCGTTTTGTTATGTTAGAAATCGCAGTTATCATTCTGGTTTAGATGTCACCCCCTATGAGAAGCTGTTTAAAAAACGCCCTTACCTGAAATACCTACGCATTTGGGGTTCAGATGTAATAATGCATTGTCCCGCTAAGCAGAAATTGGGTGAACGTAGTGTCCAGGGAAAATTAATGGGCTACCAGCAGGGGGCGTACAGAATTTACATACCAGCAACTGGCAAATTTCATATTACCAGAAGCATGATACAAACTGTAAATTGGAATGGAGTTGCTGTCTTCCAAGATACTGATGGTATAGATAATACTGAGGAAGAAGAGGAAGAAGCAGCAGCAGCAGGAAATGGTGCTTCTGAATTAATGGGAAAAGACAAAAAGTCTGTTGAATCTGATTTGTTTGATGATTTAAAGTCACAGGCACCCAAGGGGAGGGTAGATTCTCTTGAGTTTTCTGATCGCGAGCTTAGCCTACAGGCATCTCTTCAATCTGACAATGATTTACAACCTGAAACTAGTGGTTCACTTAGTCCCATTAAGTCTGAGGAGTCTGACTCTCCTTCCGGACTGAGACGTTCAGATAGAAAGGGACAGAAGCCACAACGTTTTGCAGATGAACATTTTAATACTGTGTATGCCAATAAGGCAGTTTTTGAGCCAAAAAGCTACAATGATGTTCAGAAATTACCTAAGCAACAAGCTGCAAATTGGCATAAAGCTATGAACTCTGAGATAGCTTCTTTAAAAGAGCATAACACTTGGTCTCTTGTACCACAAACCCCAGATATGAGACTTATTGATTCAAAAATGGATCTTTTCTGGTTCATCAAACTGCAAAAATTGATGATCTTGTTGAAATGCTATGTTTAGAAAATGCAAATGGCAAGGAAACGCCTATGGTGTGTGGTTTCACCTTTACAGGTGAAGATAAGCCATTTCCTAACAAAACTTTGTATCGTTCTGCTATAGGCAAGCTAAATTTCATTCAAAGAATCTCAAGACCAGATATAACTTATGCTTTTCACTTTCTGGCAAAATTTGTGGAAAAGCCTACTACACAATGTTTCTCTGCTCTTAAGAGAGTGGTAATGTACCTTAAACACACCAAACATTATAGGTTGCAGTTTACAACATGTATTGACAAAGGTTTTGAAATTTTCTGCAATGCATCTCATGCAGTGGAACAAAATAATTGCAGGGGTGTGTCTGGTATGGTGTTTTGTTATAACGGTTGTCCATTTGAATGGAAGTCCCAGACACAAACCATTATTTGTCTCTCCACAACAGAGAGTGAATTATGTGCATGCGTTCAGGCCACTCGTGATGTAGAATGGTATCTGCAAGTGTTTGCAGACCTACAGATGCAAGTAACACTACCAGTAAAAGTTTACCTTGATTCGCAGAGCGGACTTGCTATCCTGTGTTCAGAGACCAATACGCAGCGCACTAGAGTCTTACGGTTACGTTTACAGTTTGTAAAGAAACTAATTGCTGACGAAATGATTGTATTTGAATGTTCCAGGTGACAATCAAATTGCGGACATTTTTACTAAAGCACTTCCAAAGGTTACACATGAAAGACATGTACAAAGCATGCTTTATGTTTTTGTTCCACAATGATGAACCGCAGGGGAAATGTTGAATGGTTTCTTTAAATGTAAAGGTTCATCATTGTTCCACCTGATGTGTATGTCTTTAAGGGGCCGGAGCAAGGGCCAGAGTAAGATAACGAGACCCAGCTTTACAGCTGTGAAGCATAGCAGGTGCTGCTGAGTTGTATTTGATTAAGGTGTGTCAGCAATTGGGTGTAGTATATAAGGAGCAGCACCTAGCTCTCCCATTACCCTGGGGGATGGGTTGGTGGTTGGGTCTGGTTTGGTTGTTAATGTATTTAGTGTAAAAGGAGTTTTTGTTTTTCTTATTAAAACCTAGTTTAAGTTATTTTTGAGTCCTTTATTTTTTAATGCATGGTCTCCCCAGCAAGCTCTCTGCGCTACTAAACTGCAAATAGCCAACAGTCCACACAGATTTGAGCTCTGACACCAACCCAGATTTTATCATCTCAAAAGATCCATTGTAGAAATGGTGATGGTGGTGTTGATGGTTTTATGGGGCAAGACAACTGGCCCTTTGACAAGGACACAACTCTTATTGGACCCAAGCATCTGGCCAAAACCTGAAAGAGAAAACAAAATGTCTGTGGCATTCATTTCCTTCCAATGCACCCAATTAACATTTTCAAGCATACCAAGGGAACATCAACAAAAGTGGTTTTCCTAGGCAATTACTCATGAAAAAAACACACACATTTGCATTAGCAATGCAATGGTGCTGCTGTTAATGGATTGGGTTCCTTCTCAATATTGACTGAATGACATTTAGGAGAGGGAGAAAAACAAAGCTTGAAGGGCTCTAGATCTGGGGTTGTCAGTCACTATCATCTCTTTGAGGAGTGATGTATTTTGCTAATTACAGCACAACAGAATCTGTTGGAAAGTTAGTTGCGTTCAATCTGTTCCTTGCCAGGGTCACATCCAATTTTTATATATAAAATTGCAAAATGCATTGTATTAGGGAAAATTGCTTCCAGAAAAATGTGGTCAAAAATGCATACAAAAATGTGCTTCTTAGGATAAATTTGCACTAAAATGCTGATGAATTTTCATTAGGTTTCATTAATACAAAAAAAGAAAGCAAATTGCTACAGAGAAGTGTAGGACTTGCCTGGAATAATGAGAAACTGGGAGGACCAAAATTTACAGATCTTTCTATACTTAGATCTAAATGAGTAGGGGTGTGGTATAGTAGTGTCATCTCTGCTCTCCACAAATGGTGTTCCCGATGTCCCTATATTCTCTTCATTCAAAAGAAATATTAGATTGATGCTGAGGGTATCAGAGCAGCCCCTTTGTTAGACCCAATGATTCTCTTGATTTAAATATTTTGCCTACCACAGATAAAGACGTGGTGGGAGAGTTCTGCAAAAAATGTGAAAGGGATAACAAGCTGGTATCTCACTTGCCCTGCATTTCTCTGCCTGTCAAACCAGCAGACTTGCCTGCTATCAGATGTGACGCCTGCCTTCCAGGCCCATTATTATGTGAATATGTCAAAATAAGATGAATGGCATCATCTTCTCTTTCCTTATACTGCTAATCTGCCTTGCCCAATTTAGCCGCGCACACCTGATTTGCTTAAACAGACATCTGAAGCAATTTCCGTGCTTCTGCCTTCATCGCTTTTGTTTTCCTGTAGATGCCTTTTCCACTCCCGCAGATCTTTTGTATACAACAAGAAGCAAAGTGGCTAATGGTTGCCGAACACTCTAAAAATCTGTCGAAGAAATGTATTAATTCCAAAAGGCCATTTCATCTCGCCAATTCCCACTCTGTCATAATTTGCTGCCTCAGATCGGCTTTTGACATCTCACGGCTTGAAATGAATTGATAAATTCTGCACCTCGGGGCAGGGAGGGGGGCGGAGAGAGAGAGAACTGGGCAAGAGAGCTTTATTTATTCTGAAAGGCACTTTAGAAATGATTTCATGTTTGCTTTGTAGCCCTGGGGGATTGGAATCCTCCAGGGGACACAAGCTGTTATTTGCCACTTGTTGACAGGGTAGAAGAACAGCTTAGCACTATTGTAGTCTTGAATGAGGGATCCGTTCCAGAGGTTTAAGCAGTATTCACAGGCAACCCACATTGTAAGTTGTCAAGTAGCACATCCCAAGTTTTATGAATATTAAAATATTGCGAAGAGTAATGCTTCTAAAATTCAAATAAATCCTAGCCCTTCCCATGCTGTGGTACAGACCTATACCACTTTGAAGAGATGCTGAGTTGTGTCCAGATTTTTTTAGGGGGGGCATCACACTGTGGGTTAAACCACAGAGCCTAGGACTTGCCGATCGGAAAGTCGGTGGTTCGAATCCCCACGACGGGGTGAGCTCCCGTTGCTCGGTCCCTGCTCCTGCCAACCTAGCAGTTCGAAAGCACAAAGTGCAAGTAGATAAATAGGTACCGCTCCTGCAGGAAGGTAAACGGCGTTTCCGTGCACTGCTCTGGTTCGCCAGAAGCGGCTTAGTCATGCTGGCCACATGAGCTGTACACCGGCTTCCTCGGCCAAAAAAGCAAGATGAGCGTCGCAACCCCAGAGTCGGTCATGACTGGACCTAATGGTCAGGGGTCCCTTTACCTTTATCACACATGCATGGTGTCATACGTAGCATCATGCATACACACCACTGGCACACTGGGTTCCTCAAATGTCGCACCAGAGCGCTGGACCCCCATCACTCTGGCACAACCCTGCTGATGAGCCAAGCACACCTTCCCAGCTCATGCTAGTGCTCTGGGCTCATTCAAGGGCCATGCCAGAGTGCTAGACCTTCAGCACTATGGTGAAACTTCTGACGGGAAGGCACAGTGCTCTGATATGACCCTGCTGACAAGCACAGCATGCCTTCCCATCCAGTGCTGGCACTCCAGGCTCGTGGAGGAGGTCAACGTTCCAGAAGGCTGAACCTCTTAGCCCCTTGCCTAGAGATTTTGAAGGAGCCCCAAACACCCTCAGCTCCCTGGAGTTGGCATGCCTGCCACTTTGAGGATGTAGCCTTCCTGACCCAACAGGACTTTCCTTGCAGCAAGTCAGACCCATCCAGTTCAGTTTTGTCTATGCTGACTGATAGCAGTTCACCAGGGCTGGATCTACACTGACTGTATAACCACTGTAAACAAAAGTCTTGATGCAAAAAAGAAAAGAAAAGAAAAAGCCCTCAATGCAATATTCCTTTAACAATGGATCACTGCCCTACAGCATCCTCTGGTATCACATTTTCATAACGCATTTTTAGCGTTATAACTGACCAGTGTAGATTTGTCCCAGGACTTCAGACTGGGTTCTTTTGCAGTCCTACCTAGAGTTACCAGGGATTGAATAGGGACTTTCTGGAATAAAAAGCAGATGCTCTACCACTCAGCTTTGACCCTTTCCTTGAAGGACAAAATTGCTTCTTCTTGAACAAGCATTATTTTCCAGAACTTGCTGTATAGCTTGGATTGTGACAAAAAGAAAGAGCCATTGTTTTTGGGAATGGCATCATAAGGTAAAGGTAAAGGGACCCCTGACCATTAGGTCCAGTCGTGGCCGACTCTGGGGTTGCAGCGCTCATCTCGCTTTATTGGCCGAGGGAGCCAGCGTACAGCTCCCAGGTCATGTGGCCAGCATGACTAAGCCGCTTCTGGCGAACCAGAGCAGTGAACGGAAATGCTGTTTACCTTCCCGCCGGAGGTATTTATCTACTTGCACTTTGACATGCTTTCAAACTGCTAGGTTGGCAGGAGCAGGGACCGAGCAACGGGAGCTCACCCCGTCGCAGGGATTCGAACCACCGACCTTCTGATCAGCAAGTCCTAGGCTCTGTGGTTTAACCCACAGCGCCACCCGCGTCCCAATGGCATCATAGCAGTTCTCAAAGTACTCTTGAGTCATTTATTTATTTCATAAAGGTTATACACTGCTAGATTGTAAATAAAACAACAACACTCCAGCTAGTTTACCAAAAGAGTTTTGATGATATCTGTGTCATCTATCTATTATCGATAGACGTAACAATGGTGTACCATATTTGCAGTTTTCATAACTGAATATTCTTCTTCAACACTATTTCTTGTTCAGCATGGGGTGGGGTCTCTGCTTTCTGCTAACTTCCCACTGCACCAATTGTAGCATCACATTTTTGCCAAATATGGGACTACAACTCCCATCTTCCTTGACCATTATCCATACAGGATGGAACTGACTGGAATAGAGACTGAGAACATCTGAAGGGCCAGAGGATCCCCAGCTCTGCTTTAAATTCTCATGCTAATTATGGCAAATTCTACCCAAAATAACTGTAAGTGAATCAGCAAAGTGCCCCATATATACAGTTTAGTTTAATCTTATAATACATGTTCTCTAGTAGCACTGGAGGCATGGGGGAGAAAGTGGGAACGAGTGATGATTTCTAAATATCCCACAGAGCTTTCACTAGGACAGGGTAGTTTTTGTCAGCGATAAATTCAGTTAAGCGGTTGAAAAGGAGAGAGAAGACTAATAAGATTTTTCTGACAGGTAGTTTAACTTAAATTTAACTAACTATGGGCAATAAAAGTATATTGAATTAATCAAAGTCAGGTTCATGAATCTTTTAGCTCCAGTGCCACATCTGAATTGAAATTTCAGATTAAAAATCACCTTTATTGTATTTTTAATAACTAAATTCTTGCACTCTCATAAACTCCATGGAAGGAACTGATCCCAGGCTCCAATTTCAGAAACGTTAAGAAAGACTACTTTTTAAAGGGGAGGGAAACACTCTCACTCACTGCCGGTGGATAATATTCTCCTAATGCTGACAGGCAGTATGGTAATGTCAACGCAATCTAATATAAAAGTAATTACACACACCCTTTTTGTGTATACTCCCCCCCCCCATCCAGGAGGGATTAACCCACTATGTCCACATAAATTATTATTTCTCCAACACGTAACATATCTTCATTTGAAATGTTAATTTAGTAGTTGCATTCATTTCTGCTTCATGGGTCATGGATCAGTGGGGGCTTTCTGCAACCAGTTTGGGAATGAAGAGATCTGATATTTTGCAGAGGACTGCTGAATAGAGTTGAGGCAAGTTTCTCCCAGGCCAATACTTTCAAATGCATAAATGTGTTACTTTGTTGTACCAAAAAAATGGGAAAGGGATATACAGTGGTACCTTGGTTCTCATACTTAATCCGTTCCAGAAGTCCGTTCCAAAACCAAAGCATTCCAAAACCAAGGCATGCTTTCCCATAGAAAGTAATGCAAAACAGATTAATCCATTCCAGACTTTTAAAAACAACCCCTAAGCACTGGTGGAGGAAGAGGGGGCGGGGGAAACGCCCCGCCCCCCGGCAGTGCGATCCTGGTGGGGTCCCATCGCAGCTGCCCCCCGCCCGCACTGGGCGCCTCACACCCAGAATGTGCGCCCCGCCTCTGGGACATGCGCCAGCCCCACCCCCGCCTGCTCTCCACCACTATCCCTAAGACAGCAATTTAACATGAATTTTACTATCTAACGAGAGCATTGATCCATAAAATGAAAGCAATAAACAATGTACTGCAGTCACATAACCAAGCAATCAGTAGCTGAACTGGGTTCCACACAGTAACAAAAGCAACAAAAAAGAGCCACAAAAACAAAAACGCAGAATAAATAACAAAAACAGACAGACCTCAGTGTAATACTCAAAATGGAAGTGTGGCACTAAAATTGGAAGCATAACACTCAGTACGTTTCCGAGCACAATTCAAAGTGTTGGTGCTGACCTTTAAAGCTCTAAACGGCCTCGGTCCAGTATACCTGAAGGAGCATCTCCACCCCCATCATTCTGCCCGGACGCTGAGGTCCAGCGCCGAGGGCCTTCTGGCGGTTCCCTCATTGCGAGAAGCAAAGCTACAGGGAACCAGGCAGAGGGCCTTCTCGGTAGTGGCGCCCGCCCTGTGGAACGCCCTTCCAGCAGATGTCAAAGCGATAAACAACTACCTGACATTCAGAAGACATCTTAAGGCAGCCCTGTTCAGGGAAGTTTTTAACGTGTGACATTTTACTGTATTTTTGGTTTCTATGGAAGCCGCCCAGAGTGGCTGGGGAGGCCCAGCCAGATGGGCGGGGTATAAATAATAAATTATTATTATTATTATTATTATTATTATTATTATTATTATTAAGCATAACACTAAAAATGGAGCACGTTCGACTTCTGAAAAACGTTCGCAAACCAGAACACTTACTTCCGGGTTTGCAGTGTTTGGGTTCCAAGTTGTTTGACTACCAAGGCATTTGAGAACCAAGGTACCACTGTACATGTTGCTGATGGGCAGGGCACTCCTGATGAGGTGGAGAGAGGAGAATCCAGAGACAAAGGAACTGCAAAATCTGAAGCCCTGCCAGGCTCTTGCCAGCAGGGCAGGATGTTGCTGTTTTGCCCTCTTCCTCTTCTGCCAGCTTCCCCCTCTTCCCTCCCCATTGGCCCATACAAGGGTGGGTTTCAGAGGAATATGACTGTTTTGGATCAGCCCTGACATGCCCACCAGAACACTCCTTTTTACTGTTACCACTTTTGGATCATTGACGTCACAGCATCAAGGGCAGCAGAGGTTTCTTGATCCAGGAGGTCTAGGAAGATGGACCTCTTTCTCTGCGAGTGGAAAGAAATCTCCTCTGGCCTCTAGGATGCCCTTCCAGGGACTATAGCACAATGCCTACTAATAGGTGAGTTCAATGTTGCTTAATCTCCAATAAGTGGGTGCACAATTATATTTGTAAATTGCCCTGTGACCTTTGGATGAAGGGAAGAAGAAGAAGAAGAAGAAGGAGAAGAAGGAGAAGAAGAAGAAGAAGAAGGAGAAGAAGGAGAAGAAGGAGAAGAAGAAGAAGAAGAAGAAGAAGAAGAAGAAGAAGAAGAAGAAGAAGAAGAAGCTGCTAATCCCTTTCCCCATAGAACTCTGGAACCATGGTTCTTCAAGGTGGAGCATAATTCTTAATACATTTACTAAATTACTTTTAAAAGTCTGTAGTGCAGATCTACCCAAAAGAGACTTAACAGCAATTGAGCAAAATAATTGTGGCGTGCACTTTTGACAGATATCAGATGTTTAATTAGAGATGTATAAATCTGACAAAGTGGATTCTGGCACATGAAAGTTTATAACATAATAAATATGTGAGAAGATGCCATAAGGCTTTCTGTTGATTGGACCTATTCACATGATACAGCTCTGTTTGTTTTCATTCCATTTCTACCATATAATATCTTCTTTGGCTACAGCTAGATATACTTTTTGAAAGGACACTAGGCTACAGTAGAAATATCTTCTTGTTCGTAAGATTTTCCCATGCCCAGAGGCACTAAAATGAAGAATAATGGCTGGCTCATAATATATCAAATATATTTTAATGAATACTTTCCAGTCAGATATTCCACCAGCACTAGTCCCCTGTCTGAATTAATATTGGCCATGATTGCAAAGAAGCCAGTCTCAAAGTGACAGGCGGATACGAGTTTCATGGAGAATTTTATTTTGTCTTGGCCATGTTACTACTAGATAAAATGCACAGAATTGGTGGAATTACTTTTAACTGTGGGCTGTGCTTGAAATGACATTGTGAGACGGCCATCCCATGCTCTGTGGTAGCAGGCAGAATCTCCACAGCGCAATCAGCCATACAAAGGAATCTCAGACAGGTCCGTCTTCTGGAAGAACAGGAGTCCATATTTGAAACAATACTTGCTCAGTGGTAATTTCAGGCCACATCTGCACACTGCATTTCAAACACTATGATACCACATTAACAGTCATTTCTTTCCCAAGAAAATCCTGAAAGCTGTTGTTTGTTCATGGTTCTGAGAAATGTTAGGAGGCCCCTGTTCCCCTCACAGAGCTACAGTTTTCAGAGTTACCCATGAAGAGGGATTGACACTTAAACCAAGTTAATATTGACAAAGGTGGAGGCAAAACAACACTTTTTTCACCATTACAGCAATATATATATAGAGAGAGAGAGGGAGGGAGATAAACTAAAATAGTATTTTTTAAAAAAATAATAATGACAGGTTCAGGAGGGGGTCTTGAGATCACACAAAAAACTTTTGTGGGGCCTGATTTACATATATATCATAAAAACAGTTTAAATAGGCTTAAAAACAGGAACCAAAACAAGTGAAAATAGGTTTCAAAGCAATACAAAATGAGCAGCTATAGCAGAGACATTTTCACCCTGCTGGAAAAGCTTGTTGAAACTGAAAACTGCTTCCATTGTTTCAGGAAAGTACAGATAATGGACACCTCTCATATCTCAACAATACTGCCTGGACAATAGGCACTATTCATTTAACAAAACTCTATTCCCATTTCATACAGAATGAAATCAATAAGGGAAACAAAACAGTATGACTTCAGTGTTGTGTCTAGTTAATAGTCCTGTGCGCCGCAGGATGGAAAAAACAAGAGAAGCCATGTCACTGGGCTGAAAGGCTAATTATACCATTCTGTAGATGTTGACTCAGAACTGGGGCTTACTTTCTGGTTGGGATAGGGAAGAAATTCAATTCAATTTGAATTTAAAGGCAAACTCACCTAATTCATACTTTCTGAAACAGTATGAGAAGCAAAGCACAACCATCCTTCAAATTGCTCAGTTCTCTGGATTTTACACTGTAGTTCTAGAGCTAAATAAGTGCACAAATATGTGCATAAAATTACATGTATTTGTGAAGATTCTCATACAAAAATGCATTATATTATGGGAAATAATATAAATCAGGCAAATATAAATTAGGCAAAACTGTGTACCAAAATGTGTACCGTATTTTTTGTCCTATAAGGCGCACTGGCCCATAGGATGCACCTATTTTTTTGGGGGGGGGGGAATTAAAAAAATAATTATTTCCCGCCCACCAGCCACGGGGCTGGGGTGGGAGAAGCCCGAGCTTCCCCTGACCCCAGCCCCCAGAACAGGCTGCCGCCCGCAAGCCTTGCAAGCCCAGTGGGACCTCCCGCCGGGCGCGCAAGGCTTGCAGACATCTGCCCGGGGCATGCTCCGCAGCGCGCCCCGTGCTTCGGGCTGCAGGCTGCCGCGGCAAGGCTTGCAGACATCTGCCCGAAGCACAGGGTGTGCTCCGGAGTGCGCCCCGTCCTTCGGGCTGCAGGCTGCTGCCCTCAAGCCTTGGGAGCCCAGCAGGCACTCCCACCGGGCTCCCAAGGCTTGCGGATAGCTTCCTGAAGCCTGGAGAGTGGGAGGGGTCGGTGCGCACTGACGCCTCTTGCTCTCCAGGCTTCAGCGAAAGCCTGCACTCGCCCCATAAGACGCACACACATTTCCCCTTCATTTTTGGAGGGGAAAAAGTGCTTCCTATAGGGCGAAAAATACGGTGTATTGGGAGAAATTAACACTAAATGCTGATGAATTTTCTTGAGGACTTTTAAGCAAAAGATTCGCAATCTGGTGGAGAATTGAATTTAAGATGAGAAATTGAAAATGTCAGGCCCACCCTCTCTGTCACTCTGCCCTGCCTCAATCCTGTTCAGGTACGCTGTTGGGATGGTGGCTCAGCCCTACCACTTATGCCTCTATGGGCCAGCAGTGGCAGAACATTATATTTCTAGCCTGTATTTACATTAAGGAGCTCAAGACTGTGTAGATGGTTCTGCTTCACTCATTCACACAAACACACATTTTTCCACTAACAACCCCATGAGGTAAACTAAGCTAAGGTCACCATTATACATCACTGGCACTCAGAATGTAGACCTTTCCTAACCCCTCATACCACCACAGACTCAATGCTTTCCTGTGAAATCGATTTGCATACTCAGTTATGAGCCATCAATCAAGAGTGGAGAAAACAAGGCCCAACAATATAATAATCAAGTGCAAGAAAATAAAAACAGTTGCATGTGTGAAGCTGGCCCAATGATCAAGTGGATGCCTCACAACAAATCTGCAGATGCGGTTAGCTGCGCTTAATTATTGTCTTTCACTTTCTTTCACAGCAACATATTTTGCTACCTCCATTGGCAGCATCTGTTACAGACAAACAGCAAAGTTAAGCCTTCCTTGACATCCAAGGGCATAGTAAATATTTAACTAGGGATTTTTTTTTTCTGGTGCAAAGTGCAATTAGTCAAGCCCTGTCACCTTGTCACTTGCTTTCAGGGACTGAAAATCTGTACATGATGTCCATGTTCTCAGACTAAAGATGGCCTCATCGCTGTGATCTCTCTCAGCACATTGATAATTCTGACTTAAAAACCTAGTCAGCTTGTCTCTATCTCTCTGGCCCTTAACAATGGTGAAGGAAGTGCCTGCCATATCTTTAAGAGGGTGATATCTGGATATCTATGCCTAACTGAAACCATGCAATGCCATGATGTAAATGCAGTGTAAGGATCATGTTCTAGCAGTGTTGCAAGTTGAAAAATAAGGAGAAGTTGGTCATGATTGAGAATTAGGGTGTTCTGCTCCCCCTCATGCAAATCATGCATTTCACAAAATACTGGTTAATTAAGGTTGTTGAAGTCCACATTAAGTCTCTCTGTGTTTAATATTAGGAATATAAATCCCAGGAAAAAGATGCATATTAGAGAAACTTACAATAAAAATGCTTTACACAATTCATTATCATAATCAGTGCTATTTTTCTAGAAAAAGAACTGTTGGCTCACCATGAACACCTCTTAGAATGGCAATGGCGCCCACCTGAGAGGTGCTGGAACTGGAAAAAAAAAAGCCCTGGTTGTAATATAATACAGTGGTACCTCGGGTTAAGTACTTAATTCGTTCCGGAGGTCCATTCTTAACCTGAAACTGTTCTTAACTTGAAGCACCACTTTAGCTAATGGGGCCTCCTGCTGCTGCCGCACCGCCAGAGCATGATTTTTATTCTCATCCTGAAGCAAAGTTCTTAACCTGAAGCACTATTTCTGGGTTAGCGGAATCTGTAACCTGAAGCGTATGTAACCTGAACCTTTTGTAACCCGAGGTACCACTGTATACTATTAGCATAGCATTATTCTATATTATCATACCAAAAATAGATTCATAAACAGTTACATTTTGACCTACTCAGCCTCCAGAGCTGAAGTGGGGAATCTTTTGTTCTCCAGATGTTACTGAACTGTAAGTCCCATCATCACTGACTACTAGTCATGTTTGCAGGACTGGTGGGAGTTGTACATCATGAGCATCTGGAGAGACAAAGCTTCTTTACACCTGCTCTAGAGTCAGAAGGCCAGTTTCCTATGCTGTTCTTCCTTTTACTTAGTCAAGACATTCATAATGAAAGCTGAAATTCTCATAATGCTGCATTTGGATCCTACTGTTCAATTTTGTGGACCTGTGCAATTTGTCCAACTTGATCTCCTGCCAAATAGAATGGGAGATATAAATATATCAGAAAAAGGGCAGGGCATTTCCTGCTCTTCTGAAAACGTAGTTAACTTCATCGATGAGCAGAGACGCTTGAGTCAAATGTCTGGAAATGCCCTCTTACTTTAGGTTCAGTCAAATATGGCTCCTAATTGGATTTCATTTGATAGTGAATAGTTCAGAAAGCTCTCCCTACTGCACTAATGTTTGTATTTATAGATTTAAAAGAACCAAGTTACAATGTGAAGTAGGGCTGTCAGCCAAGGAAAAGGTTTTCCAGTTGATTAGGTATCTTTTATTTCCTTTCCCTGTTAACTGATCAACGAACCAGCTGATCAATGTAGTTATTACAGTAACTCAATGCAGGTGCTATTTTTGGGGATGGAGATAACATTTTCTTTCACCTAACTCACAAATCGTACATGGGAAATGATCTTTGGTGCCAAATGCTATCTGAAGCTACCAGTCTCAGAGAGCTGTGTTCAGACTCTAGTTTAATCTACTGGCCATGGGGAGAGGCTGCTAAGTTGAACCACTTATCTTTATTGTTGAGCTATAGGGTCTTCCAAAACTCCCCTGCAGCACCAGATGGCAATATTTTCTGTATGCTGTGGTAAAGATTCAATTGTGGTGTATTGCTATCTATGGAAAAATCACAGCTCCTTTTCATCCTATCTATAGCCACGTCGTGTCATCATCCTTTGTGGAGCTCTCAATGGCTTTGATGGAGACATAAGCAGGATAGACAAAACTGATGAGATTGCAAAGCAATGAGACGCCATAGCCAAACATCAGGTAGAGTCCCAGAAACGCAATTGCACCTGCGGCCAGGTAGTCCCTCTTGACGCCCATCTGTGCCTCCAGGCGGCCCAGCAGGTCGCCCACAAAACCCGGTCGGTGCAGGAAGGCTTGGAAGCGGAGCTCTTTATCTATAGCACTGATGATAAACCAAGACTTAGCCCCAGATCATTATGCAGCTTCCTGCCATATCTATCTCTTTCCTCATCTCCAGTAGAGATGGGTTGAGCAGCTAATGCCATCTTGTTTCAGACTCACTGGCCCTCAATCAGAGGTCTGTATGCATATATAACATACCACCCAGCATTTCTCCAATGAAAATAGGGACATCTTCTTCTTCTTCTTCTTCTTCTTCTTCTTCTTCTTCTTCTTCTTCTTCTTCTTCTTCTTCCTCTGATATTTATACCCCACCCATCTGACTGGGTTGCCCCAGCCACTCTGGGCAGCTTCCAACATATTGTTACAAAAGTCAGGTGCCTCTCTCTGCTGAGCGGTGGCAAGACCCATGGGATCGCAAGCACTCACCCAGGGTCTGTGGTCCTTTGGAGAATTGAAGACTCAGTGGAGACTGTCATGGCTTTAAGAAATATGGCTTATTCACCTATTTACACCTTCAGTCTGCATGGAGGGAGTCCAGATCTTACAGCATGGTCATTTCAAGAGGGGCTTGTACTCCACAGCAGTGCAGCCCTGAAGTCCAAGGCTTCTCTGCAGCCAGCCCTGCAGCCAGCCCCCAAAGTTAGATCCCAGCTCCTCGTCCTCCTTCTTCCTCCCAGCCACCCTTGCTCCCAGAGCAGTTACCCTGGCAACCTTCCAAATACCTAGTCCCTGTTCACACCTCAGGGTAAGGAGTTCTCTTGTATTGCTAATGTCCCTTGTTGTTGTTTAGTTGTTTAGTCGTGTCCGACTCTTCATGACCCCATGGACCAGAGAACGCCACTGCCTTCCACTGCCTCCCGCAGTCTGGTCAGACTCATGTTTGTAGCTTCGAGAACACTGTCCAACCATCTTGTCCTCCATCGTCCCCTTCTCTTTCTGCCCTCAATCTTTCCCAACATCAGGGTCTTTTCCAGGGAGTCTTCTCTTCTCATGAGGTTGCCAAAGTATTGGAGCCTCAGCTTCACGATCTGTCCTTCCAGTGAGCACTCAGGGCTAATTTCCTTAAGAATGGATGCGTTTGATCTTCTTGCAGTCCATGGGACTCTCAAGTGTCTCCTCCAGCACCAGAATTCAAAAGCATCAATTATTCGGCGATCAGCCTTCTTTATGGTCCAGCTCTCACTTCCATACACCACTACTGGGAAAACCATGGCTTTAACTATACGGACCTTTGTTGGCAAAATGTCCCTTAATTGTTCTCTATTGTTTCTTGATGGCTGTAGCTCAGCCGCACTAATTCCTCTGAGACTTACGTTCTCCTTTCATGTCCCAAATAATCAAAATCCCAGCATTTATTAGTTTCTAGGGTTTAGAAGGTCCCCCCTTGAATCTATAACAATATATAAAAACACAATAAAACATTAAACATGAAAAAAATACCCTATAGAGGGCTGCCTTCAAATGGTTGGATAACTGACCATACCTTCCAACATTTCTCCTATGGAAATAGGAACATCCTAAGGAAAAGTGGGACATTCTGGGATCAAATCAGAAACTGGGAAGGCTTCTGTAAATCTGGAACTGTCCCTGGGAAAATAGAGATACTTGGATATAACTTGTGTGTGTCATCAAAACTACATTTCTGTAGGATTCTAATCCCCATCTGCACTATACAGTCGTACCTTGGTTCTCGAATGCCGTGGTACTCGTACGTTTTGGCTCCTGAACGCCAAAAACCCAGAAGTAACTGTTCCAGTTTCCTAACATTCTTTGGAAGCTTAATGTCTGGTGCATCTTCCAAGGCTTCCAATTGAGTGCAGGAAGCTCCTGCAGTCAATCAGAAGCCGGACCCTGGTTTTCGAACGGTTCTGGAGTCAAACCGACTCCCGGAACGGATTAAGTTTGACAACCAAGGTACCACTATACATTTAAAGGAGTGTCTTCGCCCAAAGTCAGGGCTTCCCCCAAGAATCCTGAGGACTGTAGTTTGTCAAATGTGCTAAGCTGCCATTTTCAGAGTTCCCTGGGGGAAAAGATTGGTTGCTAAACCACTCTGACAAATGTACCTCTGTGAGGGGAATAGGATTCTCCGAATAACTCTCAGTTCCCAGGATTCCTTGTGGGAAGCCACAACTGTTTAGAGGGATGCTGCTTTTAATGTATAGTGCAGATGGGCTTGCAAGACACTTGAACTAGGTTTTTTCTGTTTACTTACAAAAGCTCTATTATTTCTCCATCTGTAATCAGCCAGCACACACATGAAGTTTTACTGAGTTCAGACCGATTAGCCTGCTAGTGCAACTGAGTTTGAATTAGGTTCCACAAAGAAGCCAAGATGGCAGTATTTCAGCAATGAGTAGACTGCAAAGGTATCGAGCCATGCTGTGAGAGTAAAAACCATTCATGCAAATATGGCTGGCAAAGATCTAAGCGCAGCCTAATTACACAATGAACGCTCCAGGTGATTCATGGCGAACCGAACTATTTGCACGAGCCCATTACATACCATAGGCCTGGCTTTCTCTAGCTTAAATGTGCATATAAGAGATTCATTTCCCAAGGCTGCTTCATCGCCAAGCCGTCTTGAGACCTGCTGCATAACCTACGAGCCCAACGAAACTGTATCTGCCATAAAATAAAAGCGTTCCCAAAATGAAGCTGGTTGGCAACCGTTTCAAAGCTTTGCACATTTGCCAGCCTTCCCAGATGGAACCGAGAGGTGTTTGCAAGTGGTAACTCAAAGTTTTAAAAAATGGATTCAAGCAGGCAAGAGTTGACAAGCAGAAATTGGCCTCCAGTTATTGCTGCTGTTATTTTATAAATAAAAGAAAGGACTGCTTGCCTACCACAAAGAATGTTTCATCCATATCCTTTAGCCTGGCTGTATGTAGTTATTTTGCCTTGTACAGGGCAATGCAAATGGTGTTAAATGTGTTAAATAACATTAAATATGTATTACATTGTGTGTTTTGGAAGAGTTTTGAAGAAGAAGAAGAAGAAGAAGAAGAAGAAGAAGAAGAAGAAGAAGAAGAAGAAAGTCACAGATTGATTCATGAGTAGAATTGGTTGCCCTCCTCTGCACACGTTTCAGCTTGTCAATATCCTTCTTAAATTATGGTGCCCAGGTATGGTCTTACCAAGGCAGAATAGAGCAGTACTATTACTTCCCTTGACCTGGACACGGTACTTTTCTTGATGCAGCCTAGAATAGCATTTGCTTTTCTTTCTTTTTTGCTGCTGCATCGCACTGTTGAGCTTGTGGTCCACTCAGACCCCTAGATCATCTTCACATGTACTACTAGTAAGCCAAATGTCCCCCATCTTATATTTGTGCCGCTGGTTCTTCCTGCCTAAGTGCAGAACCTTACATTTGCCCTTACTGAAATTCATGTTGTTAGTTTGGTTGGGCCCAGTTCTCTTTTCTGTATTGCTTTATTATTAGCGATGGACCAAACAGCACCCATCTCTGCTTGGTTTGGAACTAGGTCAACAGCAACAAGCATCTTTGGAAAATTTACATGTGGAATGTTTCTCCAAGTACACAACCTCCTTTGGCACTCTGAGTCAGATCAGAACATCTGAGGGTGGCAATGCCTGGATGGTGTTTATGGCATCTGCACATTCTGAACAAGGAAGATTTCTGTGACAAAAACACAACTGAAACTTCTGATGACACTGAAGTCTTGTTTAACTTCCCACCCTCACTCCTCCTGCCTTCTGTAAGGGGCCCTCAACAGCTGCAGCTGCTATCCATGTTTGTTGTTGTTTAGTCGTGTCCGACTCTTCATGACCCCATGGACCAGAGCACGCCAGGCACTCCTGTCTTCCACTGCCTCCCGCAGTTTGGTCAGACTCATGTTTGTAGCTTCGAGAACACTGTCCAACCATCTCGTCCTCTGTCGTCCCCTTCTTCTTGTGCCCTCAATCTTTCCCAACATCAGGGTCTTTTCCAGGGAGTCTTCTCTTCTCATGAGGTGGCCAAAGTAGTGGAGCCTCAGCTTCACGATCTGTCCTTCCAGTGAGCACTCAGGGCTGATTTCCTTAAGAATAGATACGTTTGATAGAATGGATATGTTTGATCCATATTTAGTCAGGAGCAAATCCTACTGAGTTCAATGGGACATACGCCCAAGCAGTGCTTTTCTGGCGATGCTATACACAGGTACCAGCACCTTATTTTAATTTTATTTTTTTGCTGCCTCCATTGGCTATTTTGTCCTGGCAACCACAACACGTTCATTAATTCACCTCACATTTTCATCCCCAAAAGCACTGATTCCAAGTAAGTGGAGTTACGATGGCACCCTCAATATCTGGGGGGGAAATATATTGGGGGGAAATACAAAACTATAATAAACTAAATCCATAGGGGTGGGAAATCATAAATATTCAGCAGCAGTGGGTATAAACAATCCAAAACACCCCCCTACTGTTGCCCGTCTAAGCCCATTTCCTGAAGGGAAAGGTGCTGTTTCCCATTTTGCTCTTTTTCTCCCCAGGAACAGGTTATGTGAAAAAGACGCTTGCTGTCAGATTATTATTTTTTAATCTGAATTTTCTCATCTTAAACCGTGCTGGTGCCTCTTTATCTTTCTAAAATGTGCTACCACATACTTAGCTGTTGATCCACTGACCCAGCACACTTGGATGGAATGCTGTGATGGGGGGCGGGGCGGGGAGCCATGTTTTGTAATAGAAGATATAAATACAGGATGAGAGTTGAAATCTCCAATTTTCAACCATGTGTGGAGATCCCAAGACTGAAAACAAGCAATATCACATAGAACATCTGAACTAACTCCACAGGGTGTGTGGTTTTTTCCTTCCCTAACATTTGCACAGTAAAAATATGAATTGCTTTATCAAATACACGGTTTTTATATACATTCTTCAAACATTAGCAAACCTGGTTAGATCAGTTGGTTAGAGCATAATGCTGATATTGCAAAGGTTACAGATCCAATGCCTGTAAGGGCCAGCTACATATTCCTGTATTGCAGGGGGTTGAACTAAATGATCCTCAGGGTCCCTTGCAACTCTACAACTGTATGATTCTCCATCTGGGCAAGCAAGAGGCATTGTCTGAGTTTAAAGACAAACTCCAGCCAGGCAAAACAACTCTAAGTAAAGGTATGAAACAGAACCTGTGTGGGGTATAGCCTGGGTGGGTGATGTGGTTAGAGTCCTGAGGGCCACATTGAGAGGCTTGGAGTCCCACATTGTTTAGTAATTTAATTCACTGAAATTGTAAATGCTTGTATGCATTACTACGTGTTTGAATTTGATTGGTTGGTAGCTGAAATCTAGAGAGATCTCTAGTAGTTCTCATGTGATTGGCTAATGTTGGTCACATGGGAGGTATCTAGCAAAGGAGAAACTCAATTTTATGTGAAGCAAGATGGCTGTGTTTTAGACTCCACTGTGAACACTGTTACGTTGAATAGAGTGTTGGTGTGCTTCTTCAGAGAGCAAAGACAAAGGAGAAGGTAAAAGTGGAAATCTCACATAGGAGCTGCAAGGCATGGCCTAATTGAGATACAGCAGGATGAGTGCTGAGCTCTGGAAAGGGAGGAAATTGGAAATTAGAAGAGACTGTAAGCCCATGCTTGGACAAGCATGTGACTGTAAATATTATGTTTTAATTCATCTATAAGTTTCTGCAAGTAAAGTTTTTGAATATTAAAATATGGACATTGGTTTACTTTCCAAAGAAGGGTGTCCGTCATATATATGATTTGAGCTCCTTAGCTGTGATTTCACTACTCTTACTTCAACACACATTTGGCCCCTGGGCTTGAGGTCCCCCCACCCTTATTAAAGCTCAAGGCATTATTTTTACTTACTGGCAACAGTCGCAAAGCTCTAAACCTTTTTGAAGTGCAAGACATACACAAGGTTGTGTGGCACGTTCTTGCTAAGTTAATACAGCAATCACACAGTGTCTGAAAAATTAGTTTGTGCAGATCCCCATGAAAGGAGGAAGTTAGTTACTGCAGTTTCACATCTCAGTAGAACTGTGCAGCTTGGTCGCCAGCCCTGGAAAATCTGGCATGCTAACAATGAGAGTGTTGTAATAGTATTTATTAATGAAATCTAAATCAAAATGTCTTTCACACTACAGTAGCAAAAGGGTCTATTGAGTTTTAGTTTGCACTACATTTTATACTTCATGACTTTTTATACGTGCGGTTATAATGAATATTTCTGACTCTATCCGTTATATATTTGAACAGTTTCCAACGTACTCATTGTAACTGACTATTATTTACTTTCCCCCCTCCAGGGATATATTACAATATCTAGCAGGCCAGTGTATTTGCTTCATTACAAAACCCCAATGATGCATGCTTACATATAGCCCTTGCAGAAATTGGGTCTTTGACTCTGGTTAGGTTTAAGGCCTGAACCAATTGCCTGGACTGACTGCAGACCAGAGCTGCTGTGGATTGTTATTTATTCCAAATCTGAGTGAGTGAAGGAGCAGCTGTCTCAGGAGAAAGGGACAAGAAACTTACTACATTATCTGTCACCTCTCCTCGGATCTTGTCTTCCTGGGCTCTTGGGAGCTGCAAAGACTAGCCTTCCTTTCGCTCCCCAGATATAGGCTGAGCTTTTCAATGTTGCTGAGGATGTTGCTGAATGCATGGCAACCCAGATGACAGAGACATTTTTTAATAGGAATAAGAAGAGTACTGCCTTGGGAGAGAGAAAAAACCCTTCCCACTGTAACAGCTGAGGACACAGAGATGCCTTGCATCAGATTCAGAACCCAGCAATATACAAGCTAGTCTTCTTCATAACAGAGAGCCAATGTGACATAGTGGTTAGAGTGTTGGACTAGGACCTGGGAGAACAGGGTTCAAATCCCCACTCAGCCTTGACACTCGCTGGGTGACCTAGTCACTCAGCCTAACCTACCTCATAGGGGTTTTGTGAAGGTCTAATCTGTTGAAGCCATACAAAATAAAGACAGGAGATACAGGAGAGAAGGTGAAGGAGGCCGAGAGAGAAGAAGTAGTGTCACAGAGCCTGTTTTAGGGGTCTGGGGTCCATGGCCATATAGGAGAGAAAAATATAGTATCCCACAGTTGACTGATTTTGGTAGCTAGGGCACAGGGGTGGTGGATGATGCATAATGGAATTTACTGGCTGCAGCTTTTTGTTTAATGTCCTTCTCCTATATATTTCCTACAGTGACCAAGTGCATAATCTTGCCATAAATTACATCTTATTGATGAACTCCCAGGAAGACATTTTTATCTCCATAACAGAAATAGGAAAATTATGCACTCTGCCGAAAATGTGCTGCAGAGTTTGCTTCTCATCTGGAAACATTTAGATATTAAATGATTCATTAAGTTATACAAGACAACATGGACAGGAGTCTTTCAGGCTCCTGCTTGTGGAGTTTATAAACCATGGGAGGAGGAAATTAACCCTGTCTTGATTGCTTTGGTCATTTACCCTCTCAGTTTTCAAAAGTATTTTAATGTCAGGTTGCTACATATGAATTAAGAGTAATGAGAAGAACAAATTGCTGACTGTTGGCCTCTGGTGGGGGAACGACCTACTAGACTGTGCCTACTAAGTTAATTGGCTCAGATTTATCAGGTTCCACAATGGCTGACTCCATCTTGGAGGGCAACACCTACACTGGATCCTAAAGGCTATATGCTATGAGTCATTTTGCCTGAATTACTTAGAAGCACTCTTTGGCCCAGGTTCAACGATCTCTGTCAGTGCAAGGGCTGTTGCACTAGCATAAGGGTGAGAATAATGGTTGTGCAATATGAAACACAGCCCCTTTAAAGTTGTCGCCTGATGTCATAATGCAATCAGGTGCTTGATTGGTGGGGGACGGCATGGGGGATGGGAGAGCTCAGAATATAGCATGCTGTCTGGAAAAGATTCCCCACCTCTGAACTAAGGCATTGGCACTTTAAAAGAACATATAGCTCTTCATAGGGGGTGGGGCTAATAGGAGGTTTAGGCCAACCAGCTGTGGTTTCATGCCAACTAGGAGGCTTCAACATGCTGCTAAAGCAACAGCTCTCCTTAAGTGAGCTCTAGCCAACACTGGCCACTGTGAGCTGTCCGGGGTACTGACGGCTGGTCTTCCTGCATTTGGCAGTGGATGGCGCTGTGGGTTAAACCACAGAGCCTAGGACTTGCCGATCAGAAGGTCGGCAGTTCGAATCCCTGTGATGGGGTGAGCTCCATTGCTCGGTCCCTGCTCCTGCCAACCTAGCAGTTCGAAAGCATGTCAAAGTGCAAGTAGATCAATAGGTACCGCTCCGGCGGGAAGGTAAAACGGCATTTCTGTGCACTGCTCTGGCTTGCCAGAAGCAGCTTTGACATGCTGGCCACATGACTCGGAAGCTGTACACCAGCTCCCTCAGCCAATAAAGCAAGATGAGTGCCGCAACCCCAGAGTCAGCCACGACTGGACCTAATGGTCAGGGGTCCCTTTACCTTTACCTACACTTGCCTTGTCTTGACCCTTCAGAATGTGAGCTCTGCCCTATCCCACCTTCAACCTGATTTCCCCTCACATCCTAAGCTAAGAGATGACTGGAAAGGTGTAAAATAAGTACCTTGGTCAAATTTCCAGGGTACCCCATTAAAGGAGTCCAGGAGAGCATATTCTATCCAAATGCCCATACAGGGCATAACGGGTCATTGAACTCTCTAAGATGGCATCCAGGTGGGATTTCCTGGAATTGATTTATGTCATAGGGTGATCCTGAAACCCAGTATAGACCCGAAGGAATAATCACCCAGTAGACTGGTTGGGTGATTCAGGATACACACCCAATGCCTATGCCAAAACCTACTGACATCTGGAATCAATAAACCATTGGATCCCCGTGCTATTTGTCTTGCCATTATTCTTCACATATCACATCCCCTGATGGCCCGGGCTCACTGCTCCTGGTCCCACAACAATCATTAAAACAAGACAGAATAAGCAAACTGATGCAGCCAGCCAGCTATACATTATGTGTTATGGTCTTCCAGGTGCTTGAAAATACTCTCCCCTTGTGGATAGGACCCTTACTGAATTGACTGGGCTGCTATGTAACAGCTAGTGGGCTGCACTCAGATTGGTCGATCTTAAGATTACATACCTGCCTTTGAATAACTAAGGCAAGGGACTCTTGCCCTGCATAAATCAACACTCCCAATTAGAAGACTGGATGTAAAATACAGCTACTTCATAGATGCCTTATGTAAATAATTGCTTCACTTGTAAAATCAAATACAGCTTGTTAGCTCTTGGTGACAGCACAATATTAGATACACGCACACTCACTTGGCAGCATTTAGTACAATAAAGATTTGTTGCCACCCCCCGAAATGAAGCAAATGGCTTGCTGGCCTTTCAGCTTGTTTTGAAAACGTAGAATTTTTAGCAGCTGATATCCTAGGGGAAAGTAACATGTACATTAGCAAAACACACACTGCTGGTTACCTAGGGCTAGTTTCAGGGTTTCGTGGCCAGGGGCTAAGTGGGCTTTCTTAAACAATGAGGACAGGAGGTATATGTGTACAGAAAATGCCCCAGAGTCCCCTGCCTCAATAACTCAGGAAAGTAAGCCAAGCCACATGGCTATACACACACACACCCTTCCTAGTATATGTGGTGTAACTAAAGGCATCTTTATCATTCCAGCGCTGCTTAGAAATAAAGTTGCCTCTGTCTTCCCAGTCTCTTAAGCAACCTACACAAGACCACACCCTGGTATTCTACATTAATCCAGAATAATGTATTGGATTCATACTCAAACATTGCCAATATTAGGTCTTACCATCCCCCATTAGGTATGAAAGTATGAGGGGGTGGGGTAGGAGATTGCAACCTGATGGAAGAAATCTTAGCAGATTAATCAATTGTGTCATTGAACCAGCTATTCAACTATGTCTGCATTAAGTGATAACATGAAAATATTTGTGATTGTGTGTAGAACGGAAGGATGTGAGAAACTCTCTCCCAATTACTGTACACTGACTTAGACACAGCTCCAACCTGTTCTTGGTTGTTTACAACAGCAACACATGCAACAGCTAAGTTAGCAAACTCTTTTGAGTACCTCTTGGGTGGTTGACCCTTTGTAACTCTCTCAGACCTACGTATGAGGTGCTGATCCTCTCTGCTCACTGGTCCAGTCTCAGGACTCTTTGGAGAACTAGTTCCAATGGTAAACAGTGGTTCATCCTTCAGTTGTGAAGGCCTATCCATTGTGTGAGACTTCCTCTCAATGACTATGACAACTGAGCTCTCCGAGCTATCAGTGTCATCACTTTCTGTACAGCTGAAATCAGTGAAATCATTATCATCTGAATCGTCCTCAGTGGGAAATGTGTGTACTATCACTCTCTCCTGTTCAGGAGCACTCTCTAGAAATTTTGTGAGAATCACCTGACCAGATTCAGACAAAATTACTCTGTAGAGACCCTTTTCATACCCCACAAAAATGCCTCTGGCATTCTTTACTCCACCTGGAGCTTCTGTTCTCACATGAGACCCGAAAACCTTGAAATGGGCAACAGAAGGTTTTCTGTGGAACAGTTTCTCAAAAGGAGAACTTCCCAACTCTTTTGAAACCTTTCTCATTTTCGTATAACAGAACGACATTAGAGACTCGGCCCAGTACTCATGTGGCAGATGTGAACTTAGCAATTGCGCTTCCATCCCCTTTTGCAATTCTTTGTTCACCCGTACACAGACACCCCTGTTCCACGCTTCCGCTGAAACAGCAATCTTGTGTCTGATCCCCTTCTTCTGCAGGAACCTTTGGAAATCCTGTAAAAGAAAAATCTGCTTCTCATCTGTGAATAGACAATCAATGTTAGCATCATGCATACTCTTAACTTTGTCACAAAACTCCTGAAACCTCTCCAAGGCTTCCTTTGGCTTTCTCAACATATAAACCCAGACATAGTTAGAGAAATGATCCACACACACAAGATAATATCTTGCATTGCCTCTAGATGGTTCTAGAGGACCAATCACATCAGCATACACCCGCTGAAATGCTCTGTTGACTCCGGTCACCTTCTTGCTCACACCTGCAAGAGAAACTAGGTTAGACACAGATGAATTACATTCCATGTAATCACTTTGTGCAAAAGTCAACAAATAAAGTCCATCCTTCTGTTTGGCAGAAAGATATAACTCTCCATCTTTGTAGATCTTGCAGCTCTCAGCATCGTAGGACAGTTTCAGTCCTCTCTTTGCAATCTGCGAAACACTCAGCAGATTGAACTTCAATTCAGGAACCAAGTAAACATTGTTTATTGTCAAGTCCAGACTCTTAAGATAGACAGTCCCTTTTCCGGTCGCTTCCAGCTCCTGACCGTTGGCCTGTGTCACAGTGAAGCTTTGCTTCTTAAACGTTGAAAAGAGTTCTCTGTGTGGGGACATATGAACCGTGCATCCAGTGTCAATTATAAACGATTCTGTGACTCCCAACCTCGGGTTGGTGCTGCTGGGATGGGGTTCTCAATCACGTCATAGACCCTCTGATTCTGCAGCAGGGCCTTCATCTTTATAGACCAAGATGAATAATTGTCATTAGTGAGGGGAGGGGAATAGGGCAAACCTCCCGCCTTCTTGGAATCCATGCTGAATCCAAGGGTCAGTTTTCTCAAGCCAGCTTTCACTTTTCAAGTCAGTAAACTCCAAAAGTCTATGTTTACTGCTTCACTGGCAGGCAAACCTTTGGGCTGTTTGTTTTCAAAACCCTTGCACAGCTGCGCAGATACACTTTCGATTTCCCAGGCTCTTTTTAGCCCACTCAGTAACTTACAAGTGCTGGCAGACGTTGCCTAGCAACCTGCTCAGGACGGGATTCCTTATCTAACCACAGGAATTCCTGGTATGCAAGCCTGCTCTTTCAGAGCTTGTTTTTCAAACGCAGCTATTGTGAACCAGAAATTAAGCCTTTCTGCGTTCATTCTCTCTAGCCCGAAATGCAGCATACCTTTTCTGGCTCCGTTGCCTTGAAACACACTCCTCTCGGTGTCCAGCTGTCTGTTCTGTTTAGCCTCTGGCTGCAGGCAGACGCATTTCTTTATCTCCTTAGGTGCAGAGGATGGCAACGATTCATCGACCTCTCACCTCTCATGCAGATTCTCATAGATCAGATAACCATCGGTCTGCTACCAGATGTCGGAATTCAAGCGAGCAGAGCCTCCAGCTTAGCTCTTAGTCCAGAGGAATTTGGCCACCCTCCAGGTGCCCGGCTTGAATCCTTATGACCTCCTGTCTGCGTCTCCCGGCAAGATCAAGGGAGGTCTCCAATCGGCGATTCTCCTCAACGTGAAGAGAACACACCACTCCGCCCACTCCTCTCCCAGGGAGGGGGAAAGAGACAGACAGAAATATATTTACATATTTACATGTCTTTATTCCTGTCGTTCACCAGTACAGAGAAAACATGTCTGCACACTCTGCTTCCCAACTGCAGAGAGAGAATAAACTCCACCCATGTACTTCCAGTACAGGGTCATGTGCTGCTCTGAGGTAATATCCGGCTCTCAGAGCACTTTACAAACTGTCCCTGGTTCCCACGGTATAATCCAATAACACCCACATCCTGTTTACCATTCCAGCCACCTGGTGCTTGCTTCTGCATTGCTCCTTTTTCGTAACATCAATCAATGTTAGCATCATGCATACTCTTAACTTTGTCACAAAACTCCTGAAACCTCTCCAAGGCTTCCTGTGGCTTTCTCAACACATAAACCCAGACATAGTTAGAGAAATGATCCACACACACAAGATAATATCTTGCATTGCCTCTAGATGGTTCTAGAGGACCAATCACATCAGCATACACCCGCTGAAATGCTCTGTTGACTCCGGTCACCTTCTTGCTCACACCTGCAAGAGAAACTAGGTTAGACACAGATGAATTACATTCCATGTAATCACTTTGTGCAAAAGTCAACAAATAAAGTCCATCCTTCTGTTTGGCAGAAAGATATAACTCTCCATCTTTGTAGATCTTGCAGCTCTCAGCATCGTAGGACAGTTTCAGTCCTCTCTTTGCAATCTGCGAAACACTCAGCAGATTGAACTTCAATTCAGGAACCAAGTAAACATTGTTTATTGTCAAGTCCAGACTCTTAAGATAGACAGTCCCTTTTCCGGTCGCTTCCAGCTCCTGACCATTGGCCTGTGTCACAGTGAAGCTTTGCTTCTTAAACGTTGAAAAGAGTTCTCTGTGTGGGGACATATGAACCGTGCATCCAGTGTCAATTATAAACGAGTTCCCAACGTCTGGCGTGGTTCCTGTCGCCATCAAAGCTTTTCCAGGTTTCACCGAAGTCTTGGTGTGACCTTTGCCTGACGCCTCAGGCTTTGCTGAGCGGCCCTTCGCTCCTTTTGGCTGACGTGGCTTCTGACAGCTCCGCTGAAGATGCCCAGCCTGTCCACAATTGTAACATCGGACAGCGTTCAAAGCTAGAGCTTTTTCTCCAGTAGCTTCATCTGCGGGGGAATTAGAACTCCGTTCCTCCCTCCCCCTGTCCTTTACTTCCAGTGCAGCAAGTCTGTCCTGTTCATTCAGAACTACGGCACACACCCTCTCCGCGGTCAAATCTTGAGCCGGGAGGGAACCCAACTGACTGGCAACCGTTTTGTAAGTCCGATTTAGGCTGTTGATCATCATGAAGCAAAACACTTCCTCCTGCAGACGGAAATTGCGTTCCACCATCTGCTGGCGCAGATATTTCATCTCCGTCAGGTGCGCTTGAACATCTCCATCAGGCGCAAGCCTCAGATTGGTCAGCTTCTCAAAATACAGCAACGCTGAAGAACCAGCATCCCTCTGATGTGTTCTTCGTAGCATCTCCCAAATTTCCCGTGCATATTCCAAACCCTGAATATGCACCAATTGGTCATCTGACACACACAGAATTATAGCCGTCCTGGCTTTCAGATTCTGTGACTCCCAACCTCGGGTTGGTGCTGCTGGGATGGGGTTCTCAATCACGTCAAAGACCCTCTGATTCTGCAGCAGGGCCTTCATCTTTATAGACCAAGATGAATAATTGTCATTAGTGAGGGGAGGGGGATAGGGCAAACCTCCCGCCTTCTTGGAATCCATGCTGAATCCAAGGGTCAGCTTTACAGTCAATCTCAAGCCAGCTTTCACTTTTCAAGTCAGTAAACTCCAAAAGTCTCTGTTTACTGCTTCACTGGCAGGCAAACCTTTGGGCTGTTTTTTCAAAACCCTTGCACAGCTGCGCAGATACACTTTCGATTTCCCAGGCTCTTTTTAGGCCACTCAGTAACTGGCAGACGTTGCCTAGCAACCTGCTCAGGACGGAACTCCTTATCTCACCACAGGAATTCCTGGTATGCAAGCTTGCTCTTTCAGAGCTGTTTTTCAAACGCAGCTATTGTGAACCAGAAAATAAGCCTTTCTGCGTTCATTCTCTCTAGCCCGAAATGCAGCATACCTTTTCTGGCTCCGTTGCCTTGAAACACACTCCTCTCGGTGTCCAGCTGTCTGTTTCAGCTTTCTGGCTGCAGGCAGACGCTTTCTTTATCTCCTTAGGTGCAGAGGATGGCAACGATTCATCGACCTCTCACCTCTCATGCAGATTCTCATAGATCAGATAACCATCGGTCTGCTACCAGATGTCGGAATTCAAGCCAAAAGTCAGAGCCTCCAGCTTAGCCCTCCAGGTGTCCGGCTTGAATCCTTGTGACCTCCCCTGCCAGTGTCTGCCGGCAGGATCAAAGGAGGTCTCTTCGGCGATCCTTTTCAAACGTGAAAAGAACACACCACTCCTCCCCCTCCCATCTCCAGGGGGGGGGGAATGAGACAGACAGAAATATATTTACATGTCTTTATTCCTGTCTTTCAGCAGTACAGAGAAACATGTCTGCACTCTCTGATTCCCAGCTACAGAGAGAGAATAAACTCCACCCATGTACTTCCAGTACAGGGTCATGTGCTGCTCTGAGGTAACATCCGGCTCTCAGAGCAGTGAATAGACTGTTCCTGGTTCCCACGGTACAATCCAATAACATCCACATCCTGTTTACCATTCCAGCCACCTGGTGCTTGCTTCTGCATTGCTCCTTTTTCGTAACATCCTCCCCCAAAAGAATCAATGCGTGTTGCAGCAAGCAAAGCATGATCCAGAGAAGAAAACAAACAGTTGTCATACACATAACACTCCCCTGTTGTTTCAGTTCCACCCTTGGAACTCCCCGCCACTGGTTTCCCCAGTGTACCTCTCTGGTTGTCTGGTTTCCAAGGAATGAGTGCATCTGCATTATCTTTGCTAGCAACTCTCTGTTGTGTCTTTGTCTCTGACTTAGACACAGCTCCAACCTGTCCTCGGTTGTTTACAACAGCAACACATGCAACAGCTAAGTTAGCAAACTCTTTTGAGTACCTCTTGGGTGGTTGACCCTTTGTAACTCTCTCAGACCTACGTATGAGGTGCTGATCCTCTCTGCTCACTGGTCCAGTCTCAGGACTCTTTGGAGAACTAGTTCCAATGGTAAACAGTGGTTCATCCTTCAGTTGTGAAGGCCTATCTATTGTGTGAGATTTCCTCTCAATGACTATGACAACTGAGCTCTCCGAGCTATCAGTGTCATCACTTTCTGTACAGCTGAAATCAGTGAAATCATCATCATCTGAATCGTCCTCAGTGGGAAATGTGTGTACTATCACTCTCTCCTGTTCAGGAGCACTCTCTAGAAATTTTGTGAGAATCACCTGACCAGATTCAGACAAAATTACTCTGTAGAGACCCTTTTCATACCCCACAAAAATGCCTCTGGCATTCTTTACTCCACCTGGAGCTTCTGTTCTCACATGAGACCCGAAAACCTTGAAATGGGCAACAGAAGGTTTTCTGTGGAACAGTTTCTCAAAAGGAGAACTTCCCAACTCTTTTGAAACCTTTCTCACTTTCGTATAACTGAACGACATTAGAGACTCGGCCCAGTACTCATGTGGCAGATGTGAACTTAGCAATTGCGCTTCCATCCCCTTTTGCAATTCTTTGTTCACCCGTACACAGACACCCCTGTTCCACGCTTCCGCTGAAACAGAAACCTTGTGTCTTATTCCCTTCTTCTGCAGGAACCTTTGGAAATCCTGTAAAAGAAAGATCTGCTTCTCATCTGTGAATAGACAATCAATGTTAGCATCATGCATACTCTTAACTTTGTCACAAAACTCCTGAAACCTCTCTAAGGCTTCCTTTGGCTTTCTCAACACATAAACCCAGACATAGTTAGAGAAATGATCCACACACACAAGATAATATCTTGCATTGCCTCTAGATGGTTCTAGAGGACCAATCACATCAGCATACACCCGCTGAAATGCTCTGTTGACTCCGGTCTTCTTCTTGCTCACACCTGCAAGAGAAACTAGGTTAGACACAGATGAATTACATTCCATGTAATCACTTTGTGCAAAAGTCAACAAATAAAGTCCATCCTTTTCTCTGGCCGAAAGAAATAACTCTCCATCTTTGTAGATCTTGCAGCTCTCAGCATCGTAGGACAGTTTCAGTCCTCTCTTTGCAATCTGCGAAACACTCAGCAGATTGAACTTCAATTCAGGAACCAAGTAAACATTGTTTATTGTCAAGTCCAGACTCTTAAGATAGACAGTCCCCACGCCGGCCGCTTCCAGCTCCTGACCGTTGGCCTGTTTCACAGCGAAGCTTTGCTTCTTAAACGTTGAAAAGAATTCTCTGTGTGGGGACATATGAAACGTGCATCCAGTGTCAATAACAAACGAGTTCCCAACGTCTGGCGTGGTTCTTGTCACCATCATAGCTTTTCCAGGTTTCACCGAAGTCTTGGTGTGACCTTTGCCTGACGCCTCAGGCTTTGCTGAGCGGCCCTTCGCTCCTTTAGGCTGACGTGGCTTCTTACAGTTCCGTTGAAGATGCCCAGCCTGTCCACAATTGTAGCATCGGACAGCGTTCAAAGCTAGAGCTTTTTCTCCAGTAGCTTCATCTGCGGGGGAATTAGAACTCCGTTCCTCCCTCCCCCTGTCCTTTACTTCCAGTGCAGCAAGTCTGTCCTGTTCATTCAGAACTACGGCACACACCCTCTCCGCGGTCAAATCTTGAGCCGGGAGGGAACCCAACTGACTGGCAACCGTTTTGTAAGTCCGATTTAGGCTGTTGATCATCATGAAGCAAAACACTTCCTCCTGCAGACGGAAATTGCGTTCCACCATCTGCTGGCGCAGATATTTCATCTCCGTCAGGTGCGCTTGAACATCTCCATCAGGCGCAAGCCTCAGATTGGTCAGCTTCTCAAAATACAGCAACGCTGAAGAACCAGCATCCCTCTGATGTGTTCTTCGTAGCATCTCCCAAATTTCCCGTGCATATTCCAAACCCTGAATATGCACCAATTGGTCATCTGACACACACAGAATTATAGCCGTCCTGGCTTTCAGATTCTGTGACTCCCAACCTCGGGTTGGTGCTGCTGGGATGGGGTTCTCAATCACGTCAAAGACCCTCTGATTCTGCAGCAGGGCCTTCATCTTTATAGACCAAGATGAATAATTGTCATTAGTGAGGGGAGGGGGATAGGGCAAACCTCCCGCCTTCTTGGAATCCATGCTGAATCCAAGGGTCAGCTTTACAGTCAATCTCAAGCCAGCTTTCACTTTTCAAGCCAGTAAACTCCAAAAGTCTTTGTTTACTGCTTCACTGGCAGGCAAACCTTTGGGCTGTTTTTTTTCAAAACCCTTGCACAGCTGCGCAGATACACTTTCGATTTCCCAGTCTCTTTTTAGGCCACTCAGTAACTGGCAGACGTTGCCTAGCAACCTGCTCAGGACGGAACTCCTTATCTCACCACAGGAATTCCTGGTATGCAAGCTTGCCTTCAGAGCTTGTTTTTCAAACGCAGCTCTTGTGAACCAGAAATTAATCTTTCTGCGTTCATTCTCTCTCCCCCAAAATGCAGCATACCTTTTTTGGGGCTCCGTTGCCTTGAAACACACTCCACTCGGTGTCCAGCTGTCTGTTCTGTTTAGCCTCTGGCTGCAGGCAGACGCATTTATCTCCTTAGGTGCAGAGGATGGCAACGATTCATCGACCTCTCACCTCTCATGCAGATTCTCATAGATCAGATAACCATCGGTATGCTACCAGATGTCGGAATTCAAGCCAAAAGTCAGAGCCTCCAGCTTAGCCCTCCAGGTGTCCGGCTTGAATCCTTGTGACCTCCCCTGCCAGTGTCTGCCGGCAGGATCAAAGGAGGTCTCTTCGGCGATCCTTTTCAAACGTGAAAAGAACACACCACTCCTCCCCCTCCCATCTCCGGGGGGGGGGGGAATGAGACAGACAGAAATATATTTACATGTCTTTATTCCTGTCTTTCAGCAGTACAGAGAAACATGTCTGCACTCTCTGATTCCCAGCTACAGAGAGAGAATAAACTCCACCCATGTACTTCCAGTACAGGGTCATGTGCTGCTCTGAGGTAACATCCGGCTCTCAGAGCAGTGAATAGACTGTTCCTGGTTCCCACGGTACAATCCAATAACATCCACATCCTGTTTACCATTCCAGCCACCTGGTGCTTGCTTCTGCATTGCTCCTTTTTCGTAACATAGCCAAGGACCCTAATGCTCATCCACTGCACTCCATTACAAAAACCTTATGCTAATTCCCCTTCCCCTCTTACTAAAAGCAGCTGCAGTACTGAAGGTAGACCAAATCTATCTTGAAGATAAAGCTCCACCTGGCATTAAAACTGACAGAGATGTAAAGTCCTTTTTTAATTATCCTGTTTCCCACAATAAAAGCCTTGAAAGCAGAAGCATTTTCATAATAATAAATTTCCATGCGCTGAGTTCAGAGCACTACCAAGTCACAAGAGCACATAAATAACCATTCTTAGGAGGAAAGAAATGTCACAGGACTAAATTTAAGGCATTTTCTCCCCCAGACATTAAAATACCTTTTTAGCAAAATACTTAAAATGGCAACAATCATAGCAGAAACATATGTAAGAATAAACATTTCACTGTTAGATGAATTCATAGGGTTATTTGGTATTCATCTTGCTCAAAGGGAGTACTAAAGATAGAGAACACACACCCAAACAGTCAGGATGTTTTAATTGTTGCCAATCATTGTTTAATTCTGGGTTTCCAATGGGACACACATGAGCACAATGGTACTGTCAAAGCCTCTGCTCACTGCCTCTTTACTCACAATTACTTTTTTCATCTTGAAAACCATAGAGTTGAAGGAGGAACTGGGAGGAACAAGATTCTTTCCCATTTCCTCTTTCAGCTCTATGTGTTTCTTCAAGACTCTGAGCAGCATCTGAGCAGCTGAACAGAAAATGGAATGACTGAGAGGATATAAGGGGAAAGAGACCAGGGGAGTGGAGCAACTGGGAGGGAGGCAAAGGGGAGAAAGTTGGGTGCTGCAAGAGTCACACAGAGAGATAACACAGTATAACGGAGTGCCAGAGATAGAAGGCACATGCTGTTGGCTGCTTGCCATAATTCAGCAATCAGGGCTGCATTTTTGTTCCCCATCAAGTCCAGTTTAGGCATCTCCTAGAAAGCCACCAATAGTCAGAATTAACAAAAGGAACACTGCAGCCCATTAAGTGAAATGTAGCCTGGCAATAATGTATAGTGGTCTGCCAATGGCCTTCACACCTGTTTCTTATTCCAAGAATGGTTTCTTATTTACCATTAACCTTTTGCATTGATGTTAAATAAGGAACAGTTAACAAGCTTACCTGCCAAGCAATTGGTAAATCACAGCTTCTTTGGGTTTTTGTGGTATCAGACTTGTGAAAAGATACGAGCCACCATATCTGTTTGACTTGTTGGATATTTGCCAATAAAGTAACAAAAGCATCTACTTTATTTAGACAGGAAGGGGAAAAAAGTTCCTGCTTGTCAATTCCTGATTTGCCTGAACTTGTGATTGCAACCACAAGAGGCCACTAGTGGTTATTCAACCTAGATGGATTTCTCTCCCTTTTCAAAATCCACCCGAAGAAAAGCAACAGAAGTTAGTCTTCCAGCTCTTGAAATAACAATTTAAAAGCCTGGAACCTAAGTGGAGTCTGAGGATGGAGAGCTGGGATGGAGCCTTGTATTTGGGGGTGGGTCTAGCAGAAGGGACGCGGGTGGCACTGTGGGTTAAACCACAGAGCCTAGGACTTGCCGATCAAAAGGTCGGCGGTTCGAATCCCCGCAATGGAGTGAGCTCCCGTTGCTCGGTCCTTGCTCCTGCCAACCTAGCAGTTCGAAAGCGCATCAAAGTGCAAGTGGATAAATAGGTACTGCTCCTGCGGGAAGGTAAACAGCATTTCCGTGTGCTGCTCTGGTTCGCCAGAAGTGGCTTAGTCATGCTGGCCACGAGACCCGGAAGCTGTACGCTGGCTCCCTCGGCCAATAAAACGAGATGAGCGCTGCAACCCCAGAGTTGGTCACGACTGGACCTAATGGTCAGGGGTCCCTTTACCTTTTACTAGGGGCAGAAGCCAAGGCAGTTTTGGTCAATGTTGGGATTTTTCTCTTTAACTAAGATGTGTACTCATTTTAAAAATGGGTGAGGAATGGGGAGGGGGGTATTCTCTCTTGCTTTTCTGAAAATGGACCCAAAACATAAACACAACACATGTACCCCATCCCTGGCTGGGTTTTATTTTTATTTTGTTTTTTTCTGGCCAGTTGGAATAACAACTAGGAATGGACAAACTTGTTGATTTTACATTCTCTCCATCACTCTCTCTTCCCATTCAGTTCTCCACATTTTCAAATCAATCTGTGTCTTTTTAAAGCCCACATGAAAATTCATCAGCATTTTAGTGTGATTTCCTCTGAATATATGTGTGCAATTTTACAAAGCAATTTCTCCTAGTATATTATATTCTTGTATGCTTTTCCCATTAATATATGCATTTTATGCACACTCTGCCCTAATATATTCATATTTTTTGTACTGTATTATTTGGCTGGAGAACTATGTTGCAAAATTCAGATAAGTATGAATTCCAAAGGGTGACTGTTTCAGTTCACATATTGTTGCATAAAGGGTTAATTAGGCAATTGCGCCTTCTCTATCAGACCAGAGAAGTGATGAATAACCCAGGGTACCATTGCCACACCTGGTTCCTTTATCCTTTCCCAATTTGCACTCAGGTGATCATTGTAACATTGTCATAGGGGACTCACAAAAGGACATGGCTACCTTTCTGGTCCTCCCCCCACCCCCAAAAAACTCTTGGTCCAAATTTGGTGCCACATAACTGTCAAACTGGGGTGCGGGTGGCACTGTGGGTTAAACCACAGAGCCTAGGACTTGCTGATCAGAAGGTCGGCGGTTCGAATCCCCGTGATGGGGTGAGCTCCCGTTGCTCGGTCCCTGCTCCTGCCAACCTAGCAGTTCGAAAGCACGTCAAAGTGCAAGTAGATAAATAGGTCCGGCGGGAAGGTAAACGGCGTTTCCGTGTGCTGCTCTGGTTCGCCAGAAGCGGCTTAGTCATGCTGGCCACATGACCCGGAAGCTGTACACGGCTCCCTCGGCCAATAAAGCGAGATGAGCGCTGCAGCCCCAGAGTCGGCCACGACTGGACCTAATGGTCAGGGGTTCCTTTACCTGTCAAACCAGAGATTCAGTGGTAATCTATGGTCTAAGAATTTGATCATGACAAACCCCATGAATACCTCATTTTCTGGCATCAAAGTCTTGCTCTTTATTGGTACATTTGGGTACCAATTTTTAAAAGCAACAACTGGTCGCTATTAGGAAACATTATTGTGGATGAAAACAGCCCCTTTCCGAGAAAATGCATTTTTAAAAAGGCTCTTTGAAATATGCAAAATAAATTTGTGCAGATACAATCTCTTTCTCTCCTGCCTCTTCCCTGCTCTCTCTATGAAGGAAAGCCATAAATCTTGAGCGCTCCTCTATTGTTCCATTTCCCCAGTGCCTCGGGAAGCAAAGTGATAAAAGTCGGCAATGCAAGTGTAAGCGGGTTGTTCCCTCCAACTAGCTCCTTAAGAGGAACTTATTTATTGATAAAGCATCTGGAAAATATTAAAAGGTTGTGTTGTCAATAAAATACACATGCAGGGAGCGCAGGGATGGGAGCAGCACAAATTAAAAAGATATGGTTGTTCAGGGTAATGAGTAACACTATTTATCAGCGCTGCCTTTTGGCAGGTCTCTCTCCCTTTCAGATAAAAATGTCAGAATGTAAAAGCACAGGAATTTAAGACAAGCCCTGCTAGACCACACCAAAGGCTCATCTAGCCCGGCATGCTGTTCTCATAGAGGCCAACCAGATGACCATGAGATACCCTCAAGTGGGTCCTGAGGGCCACAACATTCTCCCCACTTGTTATTTCCAGCAAGAGGTGTTCAGAGGCATGCTGCCTCCAACAGTGGTGGAGATCAAGGCTTTGGAAGGAAAGGTCAACCGTCCCCATGCACTGTGACCCTCACTCACTGGAAAACAATTACCCCTTTTTTAAAAAAAGCCTCCTGTTGACTCCAAGACCAAAGGTTTAAGGCTTGTTCATTATTGCAACACTGGCGGCCAAAATATGCATAATATAAACCCTGAAGAATATCTATCTACAGTGGTACCTCGGGTTACATGCGCTTCAGGTTACATACGCTTCATGTTACAGACTCTGCTAACCCAGAAATCGTGCTTCAGGTTAAGAACTTTGCTTCAGGATGAGAACAGAAATCGTGCTCTGGCGGCGCGGCGGCAGCAGGAGACCCCATTAGCTAAAGTGGTGCTTCAGGTTAAGAACAGTTTCAGGTTAAGTACAGACCTCCGGAACGAACTAAGTACTTAACCTGAGGTACCACTGTATTTATATTCGAAGTACCATATAAAAGGATGTCACATAGAGGAGGGAGAAAGGTTGTTTTCTGCTGCTCCAGAGAAGCAGACACGGAGCAATGGATCCAAACTACAAGAAAGAAGATTCCACCTAAACATTAGGAAGAACTTCCTGACAGTAAGAGCTGTTCGACAGTGGAATTTGCTGCCAAGGAGTGTGGTGGAGTCTCCTTCTTTGGAGGTCTTTAAGCAGAGGCTTGACAACCATATGTCAGGAGTGCTCTGATGGTGTTTCCTGCTTGGCAGGGGGTTGGACTCGATGGCCCTTGTGGTCTCTTCCAACTCTATGATTCTATGATTCTATGATTCTATGATTCTATACCACAAAGTTTTCATTACACCTCAAGGGACAAACTCAATAAGCTTTCCCTTCTCATACCAGAACGTCTAGTTACTAGCAGAATGTGATATCACAACAGTCAACACTTCCCTATTTCCCCACACACCATTCGCAGCCAGTGATGCCATAGAAAGGCAGATTGTGACATTAAGATATGGGATATGTCAGAGGTCGGCAAGATTTATCTTGCCTGGGCCGAATCGGTCCCATGGAGATCCCTCCGTGGGCCGGATCATGCGCCCGCAATTTTCGGTGCCACGGAAGTGAGTCCCCGCGCCGTGCTGCGCCAGTTTAGCGCAGCGCGCAAGTGGGCAACTTGGTTCGGGGGTGGCTCGTGGCTCGGGGATGGTCAAACAACCTCCACAGGCAACTTCCAGCCCATGGGCCTTAGGTTGCTAATCCCTGGGATATGTTCTATTGGACCTTTCAAGGGAGGAAGTACGTATCTATGTTGGCTATCTTGAGTAACAGCAACGACACCATTGTCAGAATGTCTTATAGGGACACGGGTGGCACTGTGGTCTAAACCACTGAGCTTCTTGGGCTTGCTGATCAGAAGGTCGGCAGTTCTAATCCCCGTGACTGAGTGAGCTCCCATTGCTCTGTCCTAGCTCCTGCCAACCTAGCAGTTTGAAAGCATGCCAGTGCAATTAGATAAATAGGTACTGCTGTGACAGGAAGGTAAATGATGTTTCCGTGCGCTCTCGTTTCTGTCAAGGTCTTCCATTGTGCCAGAAGCGGCTTAGTCACACTGGCCACATGACCCGGAAAGCTGTCTATGGACAAATACTGGCTCCCTCAGCCTGAAAGCAAGATGAGCGCCACAACCCCATAGTCGCCTTTGACTGGACTTTGGCAACCACCATCAAATGGTGACACATGGACTAACACAACAGGCCTCAAATGCATGGGTGGGCAAACAGGAGTATAACTGGAACCAGTAGCATAGGCAGAGGGAGTTTCAAATATACCTGGACAGAAGCACAAGGACCCATGAGACTGGCTGTGGCACAGAGTTCCATTCTGCTTGCCCTGCCTGCAGTGTGTCCCTGCATGTTCACCAGCTCAGTAGAATACATGTAAATCCAGTGCAATGAACAGAATGCTACATAGATACTGAAGAGATCACTGTGATGGCACCATCTCATACTCTGGGATTAACTCCTGACACACTTGCCGGGTCATATGACCAACGCTGACTGTGGCTGATGGGAGTTGTTGTCCAAAACATATGGAAGGCACTAGATTGGCAAAGGCTGAAGTAGATGATAGCCTTTGTTATTCAGACAGACCAGGGCTTTTTTTCATCTGGAACTCGCCAGAACTCAGTTCTAGCATCTCTTAGATGGACGCCATTGCCATTATAAGAGAACAAGGGAGGTGTTCATGGTGAGTTCTGGCACCTCTTTTTCTAGAAAAATAGCACTGAGACAGACCAAAACAAAAACCCATGTCATTTGAAAGCAAGCATTGCCAGCTTTGAGTTATGCCCGGGAAGAGAGGAGCAGAGGATAATTTCAAGAAAGTTTTGCTCCTATCTTTGTACGATAAACTCACCCCATGACACTTTCCCTCCTGACTAAATGGTTATTTAACCGCAGAAAATGCAAGGTAATAAACATTCTGGCAACAGGGCTTAGAAATAAGCAAGGCAGTAATTTTGAGAAATTGAGGTTTCAGGATGTTGGCCCTCGCCTTTTTATTCCCATTAATGAATCTTAATGCACTGTGAACCTCATTAGCAAAAACAGGTTTAAAAGCTCCTTCGAACCAGGCTTAGTCATCACTCAGCTTGTGTGCCTGCATCAAGAGCTTCTTCCTTTGGGTAGTGTTTTCTTTTAATAAAAGGAAATAATAGACTCAGCTTCTTGTCATGAAAATGAGTGTCATGAGTTTCTTCGAGGATCCTTTCATATCAGCCATTAAGTATGAATATAAATATGTGATCTCTCCAGCAGTTCTATTTCTATGGTTATTCCACATTTTTTTCTTGTGTTTTTCTTGTGTTGGTTTTTTTTTGGGGGGGGGGTTTAATGCAACTTAGGCTGTGAGCGCATTACAGTTTACTCTGACTTCAGTGCGTTCCTGCCACTTGTGTTTGAAGCCATGGCCACAATCCATATCTGTCCTGTCCTCAAGAAATACTGCTGTGGGGTGGGTTTCCTTTCACATTAGCTTCTGTCCGATTTGGAAACCTATGCCATAAGAGATGACGCTCTTGGGTCTGAAAAAGTACCATTGTTTGGTTGATAGAGTTAATAGCTTGGAAGCTGGATCTGCCCAGGCCCTCCACCACCCAATGTGCCGTATTCCCACATTGCTAGCATTGCTTAAAAAGAGTAAATAAAACACAGAGAGGCCTCATTGGTAAAGGGAAGGGGAGAATTCTTTCCTTCCAGTTTCTTCGTATTTTATCAGGATGCCCTTGGATTCTAAGCCTATGTGGTCAAGCTAGTTTCTCATGGCTGTCTCATACATGAGAGGGGGGCGGGAAGAGGCAGAGTCTCAGCTTTTAGTGGGAAACCACAATGTGTATTATCCCCTCCATGCGTGGAGGCATGCTAGGTTGCTTAAACCCAACATGCGCCACATTGTGCACGCACAGCTTCATCAATAGGAGTTTGAGGACATTGCAGGGAAACTGAACAGACAATGCACATTAGGAGAACGCACACACAAACATACATGTGGGGCGTACAGTAACATGCAAATTCAACTAGAAGCACAGCAGAGGCGGGAAGACAACCTAGCTGAGTTTTAAGTCACTCATGTGCACATAAGCTTCCTGTCTGAAAACAAGGCATATATACTCATGCCTTTAAGGCAGCTACCAGGCATAGTTGTGTACCTGTGACCCTCCATATCTTGCTGGAGTACAAAATCTCACCATATCTAGCCACTGGCTGGGGCTGATGCAAGTTGAACTCCAGCAATATCTAGAGGGCCACATATTCCCCATCCCTGAACTACCTGATGCCAGCTCTCATTTTAATCATTACTTTCTTTCCAGTGATGGAATTACTAATTCTACCCCCACCACGATGAGTTAACAATGGTTATAGGAACCATTAAGGCTGCTGGTACTGAGATCTCATACAAATCTATCTGTCAGACAGCAGAGGAACCGACCCTCACGGCAGGTTGCCAGGAACGGATAAGACAAGGGAAAGTCCTTACCACCTGCTGTTTATTCAATATTAACAGAGAGAGGCTTGGGAATACAGCCTCTTGGCATAATGGCCTTGTCCCAAGTTAATCTCCACTCCTTCCGTCTCTCCCACTTCCTCACGCGTCATTACTATGGGTGCTGAAAAGTGCCCTCTGCCTTTGAGCTCTTTGCTCTCCTACCTTCAAGTCTCACCGGATTCTGAGAGGGGGGGTCTGTAATGCTTTCTAAATACACAGTGTCCATCAGCTTTCACCCCCCTGGTGCTTCTTCTTCTTCTTTCTCCTCCTCCTCCTTTCTCATTATTCCCCAGCTTTCCCGCTCATCTGCCTCTGAGCTGTGACCTCCCTCAAACCCTTGTTGTAACTCTGAACTGTCTTCTTCTTCTCTGGAAGGTCAGGCTGGGGTGGTGGTCTCCGCCATTCCTCCTCTGCCCAGTCCCTGACACTATCCTAGATGTTGTGCAGAAGTAACCTGCTGGCTGCTGATCTCTGCAGTGTCCCATTTCTCCAATTTTCTCCCACCCCATTACCAATATCACATGGCCGGATGTACTGTGCTGTGTTAGGCTGTAAGGTCAGTGAGAGGTTTCAACTCTGTCTGGCCAGTTGCCTTCATGAAGCCTCTGAGCAAGATGATATCTGTCTTTTCATCTATCACTTTGAAAACAGGCTTCATTATGTTCATAGAAAACATGACAAAATGCAACATCATTTTTAGTGTCAGGGTATTACATAAGTGTGGATCCCTGTTTCATGCTCCATCCAGGTTGCACCCAAGACAAGTGACAACGCTGCTTGTTTTATTATCCTCTTCTTGACTGTGGATTATAGCTGCTGCTGTTATGCCTGCAGTCATTTATACAAGAAGCGTTAAACATATAACCTTGGGTCCGAGAAAGGCATGGAAAGTGAAAAGAATCAAATCCTTCATAAATCTACAAGAATGAGCTCTTCTGGAATGTTAAAGTGTGCCGGTCAGGTTGCCAATTCAATGTTTTATTATTTCTGACCCAATTTTAAAAAGTGATTCAAGGATGGGACTTCTATTTCACATGGTGGGTTGTTACCAGTCTTGTCTCATAAATTAGAGTTTTCTCTCATGATGAACCTTCCCAGCCTCTCTTGTAGGAAAAGTCCATTTCATGGACCATAACTATTCCAATGCCATATGCACTTAATACAAGATCTTCCTGGATGGTTTATGGGATGGGCTCTCTTTAATATCTTTATATAATTTAGTTCAGATGAAGAATTTTAACGTAAGTGTGACCAAATACGTGGGTGAGTCATCTTCTCCAGCAACATGAAGACCTTCCACACACTCACTCCAAACTCCTGCTGGACTGTTCAAAGATTCATCTTTCTTGGAAAAGATGCTTTCTCTGTACAACATCTGGGCCCCTCAATCAGGCCACACGATGTCCTTAAACTCTGATAATGTTTCTTGCTTGCTGAATTGGAGAATGGAGAGGGATCTTTTCAGTAAGCATAGAACTGAGACTACTGTATATGGTAAAATTAACATCCGTTGCTCTACCCATTTTGCTTTTGGCTCCACCCACCACTGGCATGTCGCCCTCAGAAAGTTGACCAGAACGGAATGTGACCTTCATACTGGAAATGGTTCCCTACCTCTCCTGTACAAGTTTCCACATTGTTTTGTTAATCCCCCCCCCCCCCTGGAAACAGAAATTGAAGTGTATGTTCTCTATTGAGAAATGCCTGCATCAATGTGTTTGTGTGCATGCATTATTTTGTTTGTGTAATTAAAATTGTGATGGCTTTTGCTTTTTGGCACTCCACTAGGTGGGCTGAACCTCGTTTGAGGGATTCTTTGCAATTTTGTGAGACTGAATCTTTTACCCAAGAGCAAAACAAATTATCTATGATGGGCTCATATGCATTATTATTACTATTATCATAATCATCACTTTCTCGATGCAATGAGAATGGCTCAGGGAGTGATGCTTGTTGAATTTTTTGGATTTTGATATGAACTAACTTAACTCACATCTCTCAGAGTGTTATGTAGGTTGGAACATAGTTACCAATTCAGATTTCTCATTCTCCAAATGTTGCAATACAATTCTTGGCTCCAAAAATGCA
Organism: Podarcis raffonei; assembly: GCF_027172205.1. NCBI lineage: Eukaryota > Metazoa > Chordata > Lepidosauria > Squamata > Lacertidae > Podarcis > Podarcis raffonei. Next base: position 14,348,332 of record NC_070618.1, read on the forward strand.
TACATCTAGTCATGTGTATATGTATATAAAGGGAGAGAGAGAGAATGGATATTTTAATGGGGAGAGGTTTGCAGATTAATGCAAAAATGGACTGAAATGAATGAAACCAGGAACAGTCAGATCCTGTTCATTCCTAGCCTCAGGTTTAAAAAAAAACAGCAGGAAAGTACCTGGCCTTTTCTTATTCAATAGCATTCACATAAATGTTGAGCCTTAGAATGATGAATACTTTCAGCTAATGAGGAAACATTAAATATACTGCAGTTGAGAATAGAGATCTTTATTCACAAGGACCTTTTAAGTGCTTTGGCATGTTGTTTTATCATCATCGAGCCAATCTCCTCTTCTTATAGCATCATAAAATGATGGATTCACACTGTCTAGACACCCTTTGGAAATACCATTCATGTTTTGGGGCCACCAGGAAAGCTCATGTCCCTGCATTTGTAGAACCACACAGCATGCAAAATCAGCTGGGCAGAATCCAAGGGCGGATAAAATAAATAAATCAATAGGAGCTTTGCTAATGACTTCAGTAGGATACAGATTGCATTTGAGTAAGTGGCCTTTTCACACATTACCTGGCAACAAACCTGAATTTGAAATCAGAATATGCACTGAGTGGGTAGCCACAGCCTATTCCAGCTGCTTGCTGTGTATGTCTGATATGAACCATACATTTGCAGCATACATAATTTTACATTTTTAGGTACTTTTAAAAAATGGTTACCTGTACGCCAAGCATAAGGTAGCATGTGGAATAGCCCTAAGGGTGCTTTGAGACATTTCTGGGATCAGCAGCACTGGTGGGAAATGTAAAGTACTTTGCTGAACAGGTTGCAGAAATTCAATTACCCACAACTACTAGATTTGTTGTAATATTAGCTCTCTCTCCTGAGAGCTCACCTAGAAAAGCATCAACTGAAAGAAACCTTATCCTCCTCTCACTGATATTGTTCCAACTATGTAATGTTACATGCCACCTCAACCTCCACAGCGGTGTATGATTCCAGGGGTTCAAGCACTTACCCAGGGTTCGTGTTTCCTTTGGAAATGAGGCACAGTGGAGACTGTGGTGTTTTTATGATATATGGTTTATTTACACATAAACCACATTTACCTGAGGCTATAATGGAGGATCTTGAAGCTACCAGACCAAACTGCGGGAGGCAGTGGAAGACAGGAGTGCCTGGCGTGCTCTGGTCCATGGGATCACGAAGAGTCAGACACGGGTAAACGACTAAACAACAACAACTTAATGGAGGAGCTTTCAGCATTACACTCCAAGGAAGTTCCATTTCTCCTTTTTCTTCAGCCTTTGAGTCAAACTGTCATCCCATACTGTGCTTTGACCCCTCCTCTTCAGCTTGCTGTGCTTTACAGACTGAAACCTTTTTCCCTCGATCATGTCACAGCTAACTCAGATCCTAAACCAACTGCTCTCTTTCCAACACTAAAACTCTGCTTCAAAGGCTAACTAATTCTAAGCTAAAGGAAGAGTCCCACCCATTTGCCATCTGGCACAGAGCCACTCTCTTTGTCCCAGCTAATGACCTCTCTTTTATTGTGTTTTTAATATTCTGTTGGGAGCCGCCCAGAGTGGCTGGAGAAACCCAGCCTGATGGGCAGGGTATAAATAATAAATTATTGTTATTGTTATTGTTATTATTAGCCATCACCAGGCTGGCTCCTGGCTTATATTTTAACATGCTAAATCCAGTGTCCGGCACCCAGAAATTAGAATGTTATTCAGGCACACAGCAAACTCGTAACAGTAAAATTGTGATGTAAGAACAGGAATGAGGAAGAAATGAGAAAGATAGCGTGGTTTGGATTTAAATTTAGACCTACCTAATCCACACTGTAAATATATATATATATATCCTTTGACATTTACTGTGTTTGATGTTTTAATTTGTTAGAAGCCACCCAGAGTGGCTGGGGCAACCCAGTCAGATGGGCGGCATATAAATTCTAATTATTATCATTATCATTTCTATATATTTTAGGAGGCATTTCTTCAATGAAATATGTATATACTTGTATATTTGGAGGCACTTCTTATATGATGGGGAAAATGTGCATGATAATGCAAATATTACTGCATGTAACATACAAAATGCATTGTCTTCATATAAATTGCTTGCATAAAAGTGCATATCAGGTAAAATTGCACATAAGTGGTGTACAATTTTTTGCTAAACTGCTGATGACTTTTTTAAAAAATCACAAATAGATGCAGAAATGTGAAGAACTGAAGAAGGCTGGAAAAATGAGAAGCTGACACATCCATCTATCCCTCTGGCAGACCACAATTTGGCCTATCAGTTGGTTGCTGATTCAGACAGCCCATTGGACACAGACACATTTGAGCACTTCGAAATCACTTTCACATATCGCAAAATCAACATTCAGTACGCGAAACACAGGAGAGTGTAAGAAAGATTTCCCAACAGGTCAAGAAGCAATTAGATTTGGAGTTGTTGAATACATTCACTCCTATTTTTTTAAGCAGCTTATTTAAGAGCTGCCTCACAAAGGTTTGTCTAGGCTAGCATGTTGACCCCATTCTACCCAATTCCACAACTAGAAAGCCACATTGGCTCAGCTTACATGACTCTGGTCTCAGTCTTACATGATTCTGGTCTCAGTGGTCTCAGTGAGAGCCAGTGTGGTGTAGTGGTTAAGAGCGGTAGATTTGTAATCTGGGGAACCGGGTTCGCATCTCCGCTCCTCCATATGTAGCTGCTGGGTGACCTTGGGCCAGTCACACTTCTTGGAAGTCTCTCAGCCTCACTCACCTCACAGAGTGTTTGTTGTGGGGGAGGAAGGGAAAGGAGTTTGTGAGCCACTTTGAGACTCCTTCGGGTAGTGATATCAAATCCAAACTCTTCTTCTTCTTCTTCTGGTCCAGGGTTTTCCAAACTGGGTTCTCCAGCTGTTGTTGGACTATGATACCCATCATCCCTGACTACTGGTCCTGCTAGCTGGGGATGATAGGAGTTGTAGTCCAACAACAGCTGGAGACCCCATTTTGGAAAATTCTACTCAGTCAGATCACCAGCGCAAAATTCCAACATACACAGCTCAGGTGTGCTCTTTATCTTAGAGTTTTCCTTAAAGCAGCAATGCCAATGTTATTATTTTTTTAAAACCTTAATCTTTATGAGAATCTTTTCCCCCACTCAACGCTCAGGTCCATGTGGTATATCTTCTTTACGACATCATAGTGCCTAAAAATATATGACACAGATGCAATTTAATTCACAGTTTTTAAATAGATTTAAAATGTGTATTAAATCACAGAGGGGGAAACGCCATGGGGAGGGGAAGCAACAATTGATCTAAAAAAACTACCAATTGGAGGGCAGTTAATCTTTTTAGGTCTATTGGTCTCTGGGGATAATTGCAGGTGCTTGTAATAAAGATAAGAGACCAGATGCTTTGTGGCTTTAAATAGGTGCGATTCCATTGATTTTAGTTATGCTGTTTAAAGCAGAAGAACAGCTGGCCTGCAGGAAATGATCCAGGAACAACAGCGGGACGTGGAGACATTTATTTATTTCATCTACTTTATTTATGTTGCCGTCCTCTAAGAAAAAGTTGTATGGGTGGCTGAACAAGATTAAGAGCGAGATTTTAAAAATGAGTACAATACTACCATCAACCCCCCCCCCAAAAAAACCCGCAGCATTAAAGCAAAAGCCAGAGAGGACAAAACAGGTGACAGAAGAGATTGAAAGAAAATGCAGAGAATTTGTTTTCAAACAAAAATCAGGGCTGAGAAACTCAGTAAAAAGTCACAGTGTGATTTAAAAGCCTTGGGGAAATAATGTTAGATGTTAGAGAAGACAGCAGGCAGACCTTCTAGGGAGGGCATTCAATGAAGGAGCATCTCCACCCACATCGTTGAGCCAGGCCATGAGATCCAACTCTGAGAAGGCCTTCTGATGGTTCCCTCATTGTGAGAAGTGAAGCTACAGGAAACCAGGCAGAGGGCCTTCTCGGTAGTGGCACCCACCCTTTAGAACATCCTCTCATCAGATTTCAAGAAGATAATAATAATAATAATAATAATAATAATAATAATAATAATAATTTATTATTTATACCCCGCCCATCTGGCTGGGCCTCCCCAGCCACTCTGGGCGGCTTCCATAAAAACCAAAAATACAGTAAAATATCACACGTTAAAAACTTCCCTGAACAGGGCTGCCTTAAGATGTCTTCTGAATGTCAGGTAGTTGTTTATCTCTTTGACATCTGCTGGAAGGGCGTTCCACAGGGCGGGCGCCACTACCGAGAAGGCCCTCTGCCTGGTTCCCTGTAGCTTTGCTTCTCGCAATGAGGGAACCGCCAGCTGCTTCAGGTCGTGGCGGATGTTCTCCTGGAGACACCTAGCTTGGTCGTCCTAGGGGATTTTAACATCCATGCCGACACGACCTTACAAGGGGCCGCTCGGGACTTCGTGGAAAGCATGGCCTCCATGGGGCTGTCCCTGAATAAGTCTGGCCCAACCCATAGCTGCGGACATGCCTTGGACCTGGTGTTTACCTCTATGGATGTTGGTGATCTGACACTAAGTAACTATATAAGTAACTAAGTAACTATATAACCTTTAGAACAGGGATCAGCAAACATTTTCAGCAGGAGGCCAGTCCACTGTCCCTCAGACCTTGTGGGGGGCCAGACTATATTTTTTTTTGGGGGGGGGACAAATTCCTATGCCCCACATAGGAGGCATGAGGTTGGTGGAGGGCCATTTGCAGCTGTGCTGCAGGTAGCAAAATGTTCTGGGCTGGCAACTGATTTGTTTGTTTGTTTATTTTTTAAATTTGTATACTGCCCTATACCTGTAGGTTTCAGGGCAGTTCACAACACAAAGTTACAGCACAAAATACATAATCAAAATAATCAAAACAATTAACAATACTAACATAATATACAAACTAATAAAAAATACACTCCCCAACCAAAGCTCCTAAACTAGGGGTCAGCAAACTTTTTCAGCAGGGGGCCGGTCCACTGTCCCTCAGACCTTGTGGGGGGCCGGACTATATATATATATATATATATATATATATATGAATGAATTCCTATGCCCCACAAATAACCCAGAGATGCATTTTTTTTTTAAAGGACACATTCTACTCATGTAAAAACACCAGGCAGGCCCTACAAATAACCCAGAGATGCATTTTAAATAAAAGAACACATTCTACTCATGTAAAAACACATTGATTCCCAGACTGTCCGCGGGCCAGATTTAGAAGGCAATTGGGCTGGATCTGGCCCCTGGGCCTTAGTTTGCCTTCCCATGCTTTAGAAGATGTCTGAAGACAGCCTGTATAGGGAAGCTCTATAATGTGTAACATGTTATTATGTTTTTATATATGCTGCAAGCCTCCCAGAGTGGGGCAACCCAGTCAGATGGGCGGCCTGTTGTTGTTGTTAATTACCGAGGTGCCACTAACAAGAATGTCCTTTAAGAAAACTTCCACTTTTGCCTATTGTTTGGGGGTGGAGTCTGAGCATTGGCAGTTTTGTGAAATGGGTAGATTTCCAAGTGCCATCAGACCTAAGAAGTTTGGAGAGCCAGGCTCTAGGGTGAGGCTAACATAATGGACAGCAGCAGCACATTTGACCCTTTTCTGGACAGCACCAACATCTCCGCTCTCAGAAAGTTGCTTCCACTGCTGAGGGAGGCCACCAAATGGTGGCTTGCGGGGGGGGGGGGAGTCATGAACCATCACCTATCCCATGCCTCCCATAGTCTCCTCTCCTTCTTCTTTCTAAGATGCAATACACAGCTTCTACTGCAGGCATAGTCAAGCTAGACATAGCTAGGTCAGGGATGATGGGATTTGTAGTCCCAAAACATCTGTAGGGCCGAATTTGCCTATGCCTGTTCTACTGTGTCCCAGAAATGTTTGCAACAGATTTTGCATGTCACCCAGAGGCCTTTTCACCTAGAAGAGAATTGCATGCATACAATTTGATACAATGTTATGCAAGGACACTGGCCTATTTAAAAGCTCAAGATAACCATCAGTCCCTTTTTCTATCAAATGCATGGCAGGAAAAGGATTCGGTTGAGAGAATTAGTTATAGATGAGGGGACTGAATGTACAAGTACGAACTTTTTCTATCTGTCCTCGATGGCCATGAGTGACTGCCAAACTGCCCGTTGACTGACAGTCGTTACACATCTCGCTAAATTGGAGCAGCTAAATGGAAAGAGGTTTTTAATAAAAGAAGCATGCATCTGAAGAACTTTTCTCTCTCTCGTTAATTGACTATGCCAAGAGTAGACTTCAGTGTTATGCAGATGCTCCCAAGCACAAGAGATCCAGCGTGAATTGTTATCCTGGGTAGTTCTCAATGCAGAGCAATGGGCTGGAGTGTGATTCATCAGTTTATTAAGGGTTTTTTTTCTGATTCAGACATTTTCTCTAATGCCCTAATTATCTTCAATAACTGAGGGGTGGATTTCACCATTGGGTAATGCCATTTTGTTAATCCTGACCAAAGCTGATTAAAACTGACATCCCATCATCAGCTTTTCCTCATTTTCTATTGAGTGCCAGCAGATTAATCACAGCACTCCTTCCCTCCCTGCATTTGGAAGTGTGTCGCTCGCTTCATCCAAGCCTGTTTCCAAATGACTTCATGATTATCCTTTGGCTGGACTGAAATTAAGCATAAAAGACGTGGCGTTTAACAAAAACAGAAGAGCATTGTGTGATTTTAATTTGAATTATTCTTAACTACTCGTATAGCATATTTCTCCTTTTTCATTCATCCTCAGCAACAGCTTCTGAGGTGGAATGCTAATATTTTGAGGTTGAATCCTGACAAGACAGAAGTACTGTTTTGGGGGGACAGGGGGTGGGTGGGGGTGAAGGGCTCCCTGGTCCTGAATGGGGTAATTGTGCCCCTGAAGGTCCAGGTGCGCAGCCCTGGAGTCATTTTGGATGCCCAGCTGTCCATAGAGGCGCAGGTCAATTCTGTGTCCAGGGCAATTGTCTATCAGCTCCATCTGGTACGCAGGCTGAGACCCTACCTGCCCACAGACTGTCTCGCCAGAGTGGTGCATGCTCTGTTTATCTCCCGCTTGGACTACTACAATGTGTTCTCTTTATTTATTTATTTATTTTATAATTAAATGTTTATTGAAATTTTACAAATCAAAAAATTCATCATTTCACATAGATCAATCCATTAGATAAAGCCCACAGAAAAAAACAAAAAACAAGAATACATAACAAAAAAGAAGAAGAGAAAAAAGAAAAATCCACTTTTTAAATTACAAAATTCCATGTCCCTCTGTCCTGACCTCCTCACATCTCTCTTTTTTGTGTTCCTCTTTATTCCGATCAAATTCAGCAAGTTCAAACCCTTATTCAAACCATACTTAAAATTATATTTTTCTAGTTATTATGTCCCAAATTTCCCTTATCTTAGCCCATTCCTCATCTTATATACTATGACATAATATTATTCTGTTCATAACCCCCTTCTCCTTTTTAAAATTCTTCTTTTCATTCACTTTTAACCAAATCCCACATGCCCTGTTACCTTCACTTCCCACATCATGTTAACACTCAAACATTTTGCAATATTTTTGTAAATAGTCCTTAAACTTTTTCCAGTCCTGTTCCATCAGTTCTTCTCCCTGGTCACGGATTCTGCCGGTCATTTCTGCCATCTCCATGTAGTCGATCACTTGCATCTGCCACTCTTCCACGGTGGGTAGATCTTGCGTCTTCCAATACTTGGCGAGAAGTATTCTTGCTGCTGTTGTTGCATACATGAAAAATGTTCTGTCTTTCTTTGACACCAATTGGCCAACTATGCCCAAAAGGAAGGCCTCTGGTTTCTTAGGAAAGGTAAATTTAAATACCTTCTTCAGTTCATTATATATCATTTCCCAGTAAGCCTTAACCCTTGGGCATGTCCACCAAAGGTGAAAGAATGTTCCTTCAGCTTCTTTACATTTCCAGCACTTGTTGTCAGGCAGGTGATAAATTTTTGCAAGCTTAACTGGGGTCATGTACCACCTGTAAATCATTTTCATAATATTCTCCTTTAAGGCAATACATGCCGTAAACTTCATACCGGTGGTCCACAACTGCTCCCAGTCAGCAAACATAATGTTATGACCTATGTCCTGCGCCCATTTAATCATTGCCGATTTAACCGTTTCATCCTGTGTATTCCATTTTAACAGCAAGTTATACATCTTTGACAAAATCTTAGTTTTTGGTTCTAACAGTTCTGCTTCCAATTTTGATTTCTCCACCTGGAAGCCAATTTTTTTGTCCAAATTGTAGGCCTCTCTTATTTGATGATAATGAAGCCAATCTCGCACTTTGTCTTTTAGTTTCTCAAAACTCTGCAGTTTCAATCTGTCACCTTCTTGCTCCAAAATTTCCCAATATTTTGGCCATTTGGCCTCCATATTGAGCTTTTTCTGGGACTTAGCTTCCATAGGTGACAGCCACCTTGGGGTTTTACTTTCCAACAAATCTTTATATCTTGTCCAGACATTAAACAGAGCTTTCCTGACAATATGGTTTTTAAATGCCTTATGTGCTTTAACCTTGTCGTACCACAAATATGCATGCCACCCAAAAACATTATTGAAACCTTCTAAATCCAGAATGTCCGTGTTCTCAAGAAGCAGCCAGTCTTTTAACCAGCAAAATGCTGCTGATTCATAGTACAATTTAAGGTCTGGCAGGGCAAATCCACCTCTTTCTTTTACATCAGTTAAAATTTTAAACTTTATTCTGGGTTTCTTGCCCTGCCAGACAAATCTAGAGATATCTCTCTGCCACTTCTTGAAACAATCCATCTTGTCCAAAATTTGCAAAGATTGGAACAGAAATAACATTTTTGGCAAAACATTCATCTTTATAGCTGCGATTCGACCCAACAAGGAAAGCTTCAAATTAGACCAAATTTCTAAATCTTTTTTTACTTCTGACCAACATTTCCCATAATTATCTTTAAATAAGTTCAAATTTTTCGCAGTCATATTAATCCCTAGGTATTTCACTTTCTTAACCACAGTTAAACCTGTTTCATTCTGAAACCTGTCTTTTTCTATTGGTGTTAAATTCTTCTCTAATACTTTAGTTTTTGACTTATTTAATCTAAATCCTGCCACATGACCAAATTCTTTAATCAATTCCAAAGCTCTTTTCATACTAGATTCCGGCTCCTGTACAGTCAAAACCAAATCATCTGCAAAAGCTTTCAATTTATATTGTTTAGCTCCGACCTGTATTCCTTTAATAGACCGGTCCCTTCTGATCATGTTCAGCAGCACCTCCAGGACCGAGATAAATAATAATGGAGAGATAGGGCAGCCCTGACGTGTTCCTTTTTCTATCATAAAATCTTCAGTCACCACATTATTTACAATCAATTTTGCTTTTTGTTCTGAATAGATTGCTCCTATACCATTTTCGAACCCCTGTCCCACTCCCATCCCTTTAAGATTTTTCTTCATAAAGCTCCAAGAAATATTATCAAAGGCTTTCTCCGCATCAATAAAAACTAACACTGCTTTCGTATTGATGTTCGTTTGCAACAGCTCCAAAGTGTCAATTATGTTCCTTGTGTTGTCAGATAAGTGTCTACCTGGAAGAAAGCCTGCCTGGTCCTTGTGTATTACTTCAGCTAACACTTTTTTAAGTCTGTTAGCTAAAATGTCTGCAAAGATTTTGTAATCCACATTTAAAAGGGAGATGGGACGGTAGTTCTTTAGTTGTGTCTTTTCAGCTTCTGTCTTGGGTATCAATGTGATGTATGCTTCTTTCCACGATTCAGGCGCCTTCTTCCCTTCCATAATCTCATTGCAAACCTCCTTTAATGGTTGAATTAAAAAGTCTTTCAAAGTCCTATAATATTTGGAGGTTAGTCCGTCCGGTCCTGGAGATTTGCCCAGTTGCATATTCTGAATGGCACCTTCAATTTCTTGTTCTGTAATTTGATGATTCAATATTATTTTATTTTCTTGAGATATTTTTTGTAATCCATTGGTTCTTAAGAATTGGTCTATATCAGATTCTTTCTGCGGCCCTTGCGTATAAAGTTGTTTAAAATATCTCTGGAAACACCTTCTAATCTCCACCGGGTTCTGTATATTTTCCCCATCAATCTCAAGGTTTGTAATCGTATTTAACTTCTGTCTTTTTTTTCAACTGCCACGCCAATAGTTTTCCACATTTATTGGCTGACTCAAAAGTCTTTTGTCTCATTAGCTTAATTTTCCATTCTACTTCCTCATTAATCAATTTCATATATTGTACCTGATGTAGCTTGATTTCTCTTAGGATCTCTTTTGAGTTTGGTTTAGCTCTTAGCTTCTTCTCTCCTTCTTTTATTTTCTCCAAAATTTTCCCTTTTTTCTTGTTTTGAGATCTCTTTTTTATTGCATTCTGTTGAATCAGGAACCCTCTCATAACCGCTTTGCTTGCGTCCCAGATTGTTCTTTTTTCGACCGTAGTTTTCAGATTTACTTCAAAATAGTCTCTCAAAGTCTTTTGGGCCTTCCTTACAATGTCTTGATTTCTTAATAAGGTGTCATTCATCTTCCATCTGAAGGAACCGATGGGTGTTAGTTTCATTTCCATCTTTACAGCATTATGGTCAGAGCAGGTTTTTGGGCAGATTTCCACCTTTTTTATCTTAGGTGCCAGTCCTCTAGTTATCCAAATTTGTTCAATCCTAGTCCATGTCATTTTGGCTTCAGAAAAGAACGTCCCTTCTCTACCTAGGGGGTTTTTAGTTCTCCAGATGTCAATCAAGTCCATATTGTCAGTCAATTCAAAAAAAGTTTTTGGTAGTCTGCCCTCTTTCGTTACAATCTGTCTTTGTGCTTTGTCCATGTTCGTAGAGACCACACCATTCATGTCTCCCATCATAATGATGTTATTATAGTCCAAAAAGTCCATCAATGTCTCATGCAGCTTCTTGTAAAACTCCGATTTCCCCTCATTTGGTGCATAAATCCCTAAAATCAAAAATTTTTCTCCTTGAGATTGAATTTCAATTGCCAAAATTCTTCCCTGTTCATCTTTAAAAAGAAATTTTGGTGATAGGCTTTCTTTTGCATAGATAACCGCTCCTCTCTTCTTCACCTTATCTGATGAAATAAATTCTTGGCCTAGTTTTTTATTAATTAACACTTTCCTATGAAGCCTAATCACATGTGTTTCCTGCATACAAATTATGTCCAATTGTTCCTTTTTTAATAAATGAAAAATTTTCCTCCTCTTTTCCGGGGAATTCAGACCGTGAATATTCCAACTTAATAGTTGCAGAGACATGTTGGGGTGGCTCTATTTTCCTCCTGTTACTCCCAAAAGTGGCGTCTCCTTCTCAGGATCCTTCAATCCCCCAGGTGTAGGTATCAAACTTAATAGTCCAGGTCCCAAGTCACTTGACTCTTCTTCAATCCCTTTCTGAAGGTCTTCTCCGTAGTCCTTCAAGAATTTTTCCTTGTCTTCCACAGATTTAATTTTCACTTTTTTCCCTCTAAAGGTAAAGGATATCCCCTGGGAGAATTCCCATCTGAAGATAATCTTGTTGCTCCTCAATAGTGTCACCAGATCTCCGTAGTTCGCTCTAAGCTCAAGCAAATGTTTCGGGATGTCCTTATAAATTTCCACCCTTGTATCTTTGATCTCTAAAGGCGTCTTGAAGTGCGCACTCAGAATCTTATCTCTTTCTTCCTTCGTTCTTAGGGAGATCAGACAGTCTCTCGACTTAATCTTCCTCCCTCCCTTTCCCAATCTGAATGCACTTACAATTTTAAAGTCCTTTTCTTCTTCCAGAGACCAAAATTCTGTAAATTCTTTTGTAAGGTAGACAATTAAATCTTCCCTCTCAAGTTCTGGAACTGATCTGATTCTCAGATTATTTTCTTTATTTTTTAACTCAATCATAGACAGAAGTGCCTGATGTTCCCCTATCTGTTTACGCATAGGTTTAATTTCTCCTTGAACTTCCTCAACTTTCTGCTTTGCCTCCTCAGCTATTTTACGATTTGCAGTGGTATCTTCCACAAGCTTCCCAATAGTTTGTGCATTTAAATTCACTTGGTGGGTCAAATTGTTAATACTGGCAGTATTTTGGTCTATCTTGGCTGACTGGTCAGTCACTTGTTTGCTTAGACCCTCCAATTTTTCAAAAATTTTATTTAGCACTGCAGTAAAGTCCCCTCCTGAGGCCATTCCTTCCGGCCTAGGTTGTTCTAAGTCTTCCTCTTGTGCCACAGGAATCGTGGGAACAGATGATCTGCGTAGCTGAGAAGTTAAAGTAGTCTGCAATGTTTTGGCTTTGGCTGATCTTGTCTTTCCACTCATCCCCCTTCTTATCTATGCATCAAGGTCAGTCCCACAGTCTGCCTTTCTCATGGAAATCCCCAAATCCACAGATGGAAAATTCCCCCAGTAAGTTGTCAAACCTGGATACTTCACTAGAGGGACACTATGTTCAGAAATGTTCAGAAATGTCACAGTTTGTAAAAGTTACAAAGTGCCCTCGACAAGTTAAACAATGGCCAGTTGCCAAAAAACCTTCAGACTCCTTTTAGGTCCATTAAATTTCCACAGAGTAACTCTTTAAAAGTTAACATGTCCCGAAGAAGTGCGAGATACAAAGTGACAGTTCCAAACAGCTTTCTAGTTCCAACACTGACAGCTCAGTAACCAAGGATTCAAATTTTTTCCCAAGTCCAAACGTCCAAGAAACAAGTAGGAAAAAGCTGATTTTCACCTTCTCCACCCCAAAATGAATTGAGGTGAGGTCTTCTGCTTAATGTGGAAGTTTAGTTCTTGAACTCCCAAATTCCAAAGGCTTAGGTTCTTTAAAAGTCTTTGCCTTAATCTTTAAACAAAAACCGAGAGACGGACTTCCTGGTTGCGTCTCCCGCTTGTATGCCAAATTGATTAATTTTTAATCCCGATTCAATCACCTACTCACGGGTAGTAGTTTTCTTTCAGCCGAATGGTCCCAGGAAAAGGGTCAGCGCTCACCGACAGCAGCTTAGCGGCTTCACTCCGCAAAAAGAGCGATCGACTCACAGCACCGCGCCAGCCCCGACACGTTCCGGAGCCCCTTGCGGGGTCCCTTCACGTAATCGGGGGGCGCTAAAGGTGCCCGCCGAGTCCCACGACCACAGGCTATCACCGCCTGTGGGTTTTCCAGCAAGGGTCTCCGCTTCGCCGTAGCGGACGACCCGTTTCTGCGGAGCTTCCCCTTCACAGATGAAAGGGGACCGCCATTGCCGTTCGCGCCGCCCCCGGAAGTCCTACAATGTGTTCTCTTTATTATTGTTGTTAGTATTCTGTTGGGAGCAGCCCAGAGTGGCTGGGGAAACCCAGCCAGATGGGCGGGGTATAAATAATAAATTATTATTATTATTATTTCCACTGCATAGATCTTGTGCACATGGAACCAAAGAGCATTAGATAGGTCACAGGCATGTTCAAATATAGCTATAGAATCTCACTTGGTATTCTATCTACATAGTAAACATCCCACCAATTGTCCCACAGTTTCCCACTAAGATGCATATTTTTGAATAACTTTTCCCCATTAAATAGGAACTTCTGGTGCATTCTTAACATAAACTGTGTCAACAGCATTTAGAGAAGTGCACGATCCAATTGATAGCTGCATTCTAATCTGCTTTTGAATCCAGGACCCACACATTAGGTCTGTTCAACCTGGCTAGCTCAGTTGGTTAGAGCATGGTACTGATAACACCAAGGTTGGAAGTTCAATCCCTGTATGGAACAGCTGCATATTCCTGCATTGCAGAGAGTTGGGATCTCTCCCAACTCTACAATTCTATGAAAATGTGGACTGAACAACATTATCTTCCATCTCTTATAATGAGTGTTGGTGTCTAAATGCAGTTCACATGGATTGCATTGCACAGCAGCATGTGAGACGCAGCTGTTTCTTGACAAACTGCCACTTTAAAAACCCTACTTTTTAAGGGGAGGAGTTAAGCTGCAATACTTAGGCATTGATTGAGGGCTCCCCCAGGTTACCTGTTTATTGAGTATCCATCCTGCTTGCACAACACTACAGTGGAAGTTAGCTAATGTGCAGTTTTTACTGAACATCCATCCTGAATTGTGCGCAGGGAAGTTACACAGCAACAAACCTTCATCCAGATTTGCTTATGCAGAAGTTATATGTCATGTATCAGTCATGTATCCCACACTTTGGGGTGCGTTTCCCCATCATTTCCCCTAACCACAGAAAGTCGTTTTTTAAAAAAAGCATATTTGCTGCACCAGAGAGACAGAATGCTTTACTCCTCTTTAAATGTGTGAATCTAAATTTCCAGTGTACAATTTAATCCCTCCCACAGAAAGTGACTCTCTGTGACCCAAAATTGTTACCAAACTAAGCCTGATTTGTGGACGCAAAGGGGTTTTTATAAATCTGAGCAAGGTCAAAAACTGGCTCATTAGATAACAAATGGGAACAAAACAAGTGGCAGCCCTTATTCAGCTAAAATCAGTTGTCACTAAGTCCATTTGCTTTTGGTGGAATTTATTGATTGCCTTAGCTGGAACTGGAACAATACCTTTCTTCAGACCAACCATGATTCCCAAAGTATGTGAGAGATTTAAAGTTTCCAACCACTCTTCCTTTGGCAAGCTATTATACACCTCCTGAACGTATGGAAGGGAAAAAATATATATGATAGATTCCAAATGAAAACTCTCAAGACCTGTGACTGGAACCAAGCTTAAATGAGGTCCCTGGACTGTGTGTGTTCCTAAGTCCAGCACCTGCTAGCTGCTATCCAAATCATTTAACTGGAGAGAGGTCAGAGAGACTTTTGGTGTGCAAGGACATGCTTTTTACCATTAGAGATGGGGGAGAAATTCAATTTCAGCTCATATTTAAAGCAAACGAACTTAATTTGCACTTTCCCAAACAATACGTGAATAAAAAAAAGCCATCCTTCGAAAATCCAAATTTTTCAAAGGGGTTCTCCAGTCAGGTGGTGCTTACAAATATATGTATATACTAAGGCAAAATATACAGAAAAATGCTTTCGTTGGCAAAGGCAACATACAAAAATGAATTATGTTAGGGGAAATGTGTGTTTTAGGCAAGACTGCATGCAAAAGTGGAAATATTTGCAGAAATTCGCTGATGTATTTTCATGAGGACTTCTTTTTTTAATTGGCAACTGATGTGGAAACGTGGAAAACTGATGCTAAGCTTGGAAAAACTAAAATTGATACTAAAACAGAGACCCATTCATCTCTGTCGCCATTCTATCGTTCTTTCTGCTTGCTCTGTGTCTGACCCAAGCTCTCACCTCAGCTTTCAGACCCCCTCCCAAACAAAATCATTGAGAAAAATTGTTCTGTGTCTAGAATTGAACATCACTGGCCACAGATCTGCCCTTGCCCTGTTGTGAAGAGGTGCTGCTGTTGCGCTGACTGAAGGATTGGGTGTGCGTAGGAAGGATGAGCTCTGGAAGAAGACATAATTGAGACACAGCAGGGTAACAGGCCGTAATATTTATGGGGAAAGAAGATAGTGTCCAAATTGAATTTATGTGCCCCATTGAGCTCTGAAAAGGCCCTGTCAAGTCTAGTAATTTTGATAGGTGTCCAGACTGGGCTCCTAATAGCTGTGAGTTTGAAGACTGAGCAATAAATATTGCTCTCAGAGTCAGGAAACATTCTGCCCTAGGCTTCTCCAGGTAGCTACAGAAGAGGATTTCTCTCTCTCCAAAAAGTGAAATCCTATTATCAGGGAATACAGATGTGAATATGTATTGGTATATTGTGCTTCCGTGTTAAAGGCTGGGCTACAGGGTCCCTTGTAATGGTACAGAGGAAGCTGGCAGTGTGACAGTGTGACAGTGACACCCTCAGAGACTGCAAGAAATACAACCCTACATTTAGACTGTGACTTGCCATTTGCCTGGATATTTATTACAAATCAACACAAGGGCAGCCTTGCTCTGAGATTCAGTGATTCTTTAATGGTGTGATAAAACATACTGGTACAAACAAATTATAAGTGTGAAGGAAGACAGATGTCGGAGTGGGAAATCACATCACACCTGGGATAAGTTCAGACACTCTGCCTGTGGCTGTAGTGCTATGAATCCATTTGCCATCCTTGTTCATCCCCAGCAGGTCTGATGATGCATTCCCTGGAATCACTCTGCCTTCCACCAAGGTCGGGCACAGCTTCTCTTCATCACTTTGGGACAAGGCATGTTTGATAGCCTTTGGAAATCGGGCAGGGGGGAGGGAGAGGATAATTTTGTCACATTCTCGTGGTCATGTTTTGTCACCTTTGGAACATCGGCAAATAAAAGCGCAGTATTTCCTGGGGCCTGGCGTTCACAGCAATGTTCGGAACTAGACTGACAGACATGCAGGCAGGTCAAAGTTCAGTTATTTGAAGAGTTGGGTTGGGGCAGAGAAGGACAAATGGAGTCAGGGGAAAAAAGATGCAGCTGGGAAGCTGAAACATGAAAATCAGATCATTATAACCCAGATGGTACATGCAGGACTGTTGGTAGCTAGATATGAATAAATTTGCCAGTTTTCGGTTTCTCATTTTTCAGACCTTAAATCAAATCAGAGCTTAAACCCAGTCCAATCTTTAATTCATTTGTTCCCCAATCTTAAATTTACTTCTAAACCATCCACATTGGAGGCCAAGTTGATGGCTATCACTACATCTTCTGGGAATAAATTTCATAGTTTAACTATGTGCTGTTTAACTATGCAAAAGAAAACAAGAAGGTGCTTCTGTTACCAGCCAACTCAAGGCCATCTGTCAATTTTGCAGATGCCTTTTTGCAGATCTTATTAGCAGCTTAGTCCCTAGGCTCTTTTCCCCACCCCCACCACAAGCTTCATTGCCATTTTCAGTATTGTTCGGAGGAAATGAGCCTTCTACTAGCGCAACCTTGTTCCCTTCAGGATCCACCCAACGCCCCCAAATTTAGTTTTGCCCCCAAATTAACTTTTATTATGATTATGTGAGACACCACGTTCATGCCATATCTCTGACAAGCGCCGCCATTGTGAATGACAAGTGCCACCGCTGGCGTGGCGTGTCTTTGGTCAATGAGCATACAAAGTCAAAAGTCCTTTAGTGAAACAGTAGGTATACATTTGGGTAATACCTAGATATATATGTATTTTGTTTTTCTAGCTTGATCAAAATTATTTATTCTTTCATAACAGGTAGATACAATAGTTAAGAGCTTAGGCAGCTTCAGCGGCAGGCGCCTGGAACCCCCCAGAATTCAGCACCCAGGTGCCCCATACCCCTTGCACCCCCACGTAAAGACGGCCCTGCCTGGGCTTTCTTCCAGCATCCATTTCTCATATTCACCAATGAATCCAAGACAGAATCAAAGCTACAAGCTGTATCCAGGTCTGTCCCCTTGTTCTCCATTGTAGATCTGGCAACAGAATCCCAGATCGCAAATGCAGCCTCATTACCATAGGAACCAACTTCTAGGGGCCAAGGGGTCTTCGGCCCCCCTAATAAAATATTTGAGGGGGCCGGGCCCTCCCAAAGTTAATGGGTGTTGCCGTTCAAATGGTGTGTGTGCACCACATAATGTGATCGATTTTGTGTGGCAGGGCTTACCAGGGTCCCCCCAATATTTTATTCAAGTTGGCACCCCTGCTCACTGCCCACTGGCTCTTTCCCTTGATTTTTCCGCCATGTTCCTTTCTCTGGAATTTGGCCAAAAGAAATGAACCACCAGTGGAATGAAAGTTCTATATTCTAGAGAAACTACCAATATAGCCTTTCCTTATCTGTCTGCCTAGGAGAGAGGTGGTGAACTGCAGGGCTGAAGGCCAAATGTAGCCCTCAGCCCAGTATACCTGGAGGAGCGTCTCCACCCCAATTGTTCAACCCAGACACTGAGGTCCAGTGCCGAGGGCCTTCTGGCAGTTCCCTCACTGCGAGAAGTGAAGATACAGGGAACCAGGCAGAGGGCCTTCTCGGTAGTGGTACCCACCCTGTGGAACGCCCTCCCATCAGATGTCAAGGAAATAAACAACTATCTGATGTTTAGAAGACATCTGAAGGCAATCCTGTTTAGGGAAGTTTTTAATGACTGATGTTGTTATGTATTTTTAATCTTTTGTTGGAAGCTGCCCAGAGTGGCTGAGGAAACCCAGCCAGATGGGTGGGGTATAAATAAATTATTATTATTATTATTATTATTATTATTATTATTATTATTCCAGGTCTCTCTACCTGGCCCTAGATACTATCTCCAGGCCACATCCCTCTCCATAGGCCACACCCCTCACTGGCTCTGCTTCACATTCATATGTTTTTGTCTGGCTGGCATGTGTCCTAGAACTGTGATAATGTCTCTTGCTTGTCTGGATAAAGAGCAGTGTGTCCACCCACCTTTGTCTCTGGCCTTGCCCACCTGAGGCCATACAGCCCTCAGAAAGCTGCTCAGAAAGGAGTGCAGCCCTCAGGTTGGAAATGCCCCCCTCTCCTTGGTTTAGGGTGATCTATAAGACACAATGGGAAGAGGAAGCCATGTATGATGTATATCATACCCTCCAACATTTCTCTAGTGAAAATAGGGATGTCCTAAATAATAATAATAATAATAATAATAATAATAATAATAATAAAACACAACTATCTCCCCCATGCTTTTCAACATTTACATGCAGCCGCTGGGAGAGATCATCAGGAGGTTTGGGCTGGGTGTTCATCAGTATGCGGATGATACCTAGCTCTACCTCTCTTTTAAATCAGAACCAGTGAGGGCGGTGAAGGTCCTGTGTGAGTGTCTGGAGGCGGTTGGAAGAGGGATGGCGGCTAACAGATTGAGGTTGAATCCTGACAAGACAGAAGTACTGTTTTGGGGGGACAGGAGGCGGGCAGGTGTGGAGGATTCCCTGGTCCTGAATGGGGTAACTGTGCCCCTGAAGGACCAGGTGCGCAGCCTGGGAGTCATTTTGGACTCACAGCTGTCCATGGAGGCACAGGTCAAATCTGTGTCCAGGGCAGCTGTTTACCAGCTCCTTTGGTACGTAGGCTGAGACCCTATCTGCCTGCGGACTGTCTCACCAGAGCGGTGCATGCTCTGGTTATCTCCCGCTTGGACTACTGCAATGCACTCTACGTGGGGCTACCTTTGAAGGTGACTCGGAAACTACAACTAATCCAGAATGCGGCAGCTAGACTGGTGGCTGGGAGCGGCCGCCAAGACCATATAACACCGGTCTTGAAAGACCTACATTGGCTCCCAGTACGTTTCCGAGCACAATTCAAAGTGTTGGTGCTGACCTTTAAAGCCCTAAACGGCCTCGGTCCAGTATACCTGAAGGAGCGTCTCCACCCCCATCATTCTACCCGGACACTGAGGTCCAGCGCCGAGGGCCTTCTGGCGGTTCCCTCATTGCGAGAAGCAAAGCTACAGGGAACCAGGCAGAGGGCCTTCTCGGTAGTGGCGCCCGCCCTGTGGAACGCCCTTCCAGCAGATGTCAAAGCGATAAACAACTACCTGACATTCAGAAGACATCTTAAGGCAGCCCTGTTCAGGGAAGTTTTTAACGTGTGATATTTTACTGTATTTTTGGTTTCTATGGAAGCCACCCAGAGTGGCTGGGGAGGCCCAGCCAGATGGGCGGGGTATAAATAATAAATTATTATTATTATTATTATTATTATTATTATTATTATTATTATTATGCCACACCCATCTGACTTTAGGTGGCTTCCAACACACATAGAAATATAGTAAAACATTAAACACTTTTAAAACTTCCCTATACGGGGCTGCCTTGGCTGATCTCCTTGGCTTTGGGGTCGCATAACTTCATATATTCCAACATTTCTCCAATGAAAATAGGGACATCCTAAGGAAAAGCGGGACATTCCAGGATCAAAACAGAAACCGGGACGGCTTCTGTAAATCTAGAACTGTCCCAGGAAAATAGGGGCACTCGGAGGGTCTGGTATAGTGGGAGAAAGCCATTTTGTGAAACATTTAATGAACAGTCATCAGAAACTGTCTTGGATTGAAGCTGGGTGCATATTAAAAAATAATTAAATTTCCATTGAAGCCGGCTCATTTTCAGGTTCCTAATTGTATTTTAATGAAAGGGGGGCAATTTAATAATGAAAGCTGTGGTTATTTTCTTTGCCAATGATGTTGATTTTGTTGTTTTCTTTTGTTTTGTAAAAGGGCTAACTGGAAAGTTGCTTGATTTCATTACCACATAAGCTGACCCAGCACTGCTTTGTCAGTAATAAACAGGAACAAGGAAAGGCTCCACGGAGTGGAATCTATGAATAAACCTCTTCTCTTTTCCCCGTATGCTGCAAAATAATAATGTAACATAATGTTAGTGACTCAATATAACAGCGCAATGCACAACTGCACTGCAGAGTATAACCCAAGAGTTTTGGGATGCAATGAGTAAGAAAAGGAAAAACACCATTCTGAAGATAAGTAACAATAGTGAGAAACACTTCCTTTGTGTATGATACTCAGCGCTTCCTCAGCACCTGAAAGCAGTGGGCTATATTCTCAGCTAGGGATAGTCACATCCACCAGTTTGGGTTTCCATTTTCCCAAGATATATGTGTGTGTGTGTGTGTGTGTGTGTGTGTGTGTGTGTATTCTCATAAAAATTGTTAGGATTTTAGTGTGCAATTCTCCTAATATACATGTTTTGTGTGTGCAGTGTTCCTGTGTATACATATGTGTATACATATTTCCCCTAATAAAATGCATTTGTGTCTGTGATTTTCACAAATATATGCATTGTTATGCACACTTTCCCTTAATCTATAAATCTTTGTATGTGTGTTCTGGTTTGCAAAATTCAGAGAGATATGGCTTTTGAGGGATAGCTTCATTTCAGTCCATACATCATTTCAGGGAAGGTGTGTTAGGTAAAGGTAAAGGGACCCCTGACCATAGCTGTCAACTTTTCCCTTTTTTAAAGGGAAATTCCCTTATTCCGAATAGGATTCCTTGCAAGAAAAGGGAAATGTTGACAGCTATGCCCCTGACCATTAGGTCCAGTCGCAGTCGACTCTGGGGTTGTGACGCTCATCTCGTTTATTGGCCGAGGGAGCCAGTGTACAGGTGGTCATGTGGCCAGCATGACTAAGCTGCTTCTGGCAAACCAGAGCAAACCTCCGAGTAAGACCTATTGAATGCAATAAATTTTAATTCGAGATAGACATGCATAGGATTGCCCTCTGAATTTTGGAATGGGGCAGAGATGATGAAATTGACTGAAACTGACTCATAATGGGGGACAGGGTGTTAATTGAGTTTATAAGGTAATGTTATTATGTGATGATGTTGGAAGTTTTCTTATGTGACATTAAAACTGATTAATTCTACATTGTGAAACTCTGTTTATGTATTTTTATATTTTTGCAATGCAAGCAAGCAGACACATGCGAATTCTGTTCAAATCCCTGTTTATCCTCCTGAATGGAAAAAAAAAACAAGCAATATTTGTGCCCAATATGCATATTTTTAAATATCACCTCCACACACCTTTCTTGTCACACCACCTAAAATATTACCCTTCTTTGTGTGAGTGAGCCATTTCATTATTCATTTTTTTGTGACTAGGGACCCTGGCTTGTTCTACCGTGCAGGCTTGAGGGTAAGGAAATTGAATTGTGTTCCTTTCTCCACCGAAGCTCTGAGGCGTAGAAGCAAAATCCACCTTTGGTTTTCTCCCATCCAACCATTTATAGTAGGGTGTGATGGATGCCCATAACAAAGATCCATCACCCAGATATTCACTGGCATAAGCCATTGGTAGGAAACATGAGAAGCCATCACAGGCTCCAGGTCATATCAGCCTTTAAGCCAACCAGCTCCCAAACAGAGCCAGCCCTACCATTAGACAGGCGGCTGAGGCATTGGGGGACAGAGCTGTGGTGCCATATGGTTTGCCCTGCACACCCACACACCTGAGCTATCTGCTGTCTTGTGGTATGGAGGAGAATGTTCCTCTACTGCAAGCATTGAAGTAACCATCAGCTGCTTTTGCATATTATTTATATTATTTATAATTATTTATATACCACCTTGACATTTGCTGGGAGGGCATTCCACAGGGAGGGCGCCACTGCCGAGAAGGCCCTCTGCCTGGTTCCCTGTATCTTCACTTCTCACAGTGAGGGAACCACCAGAAGACCCTCTGAAGTGGACCTCAGCATCCTGTCAGAGGTCTGGTGCCTCCTGCCCAAAGTCCAGGAAGCTTCTGCCCAGCTAAGGAAGGAAGGTGTGATGTTCACACACGCAACACTCACGCACATGGTGGAACATTGCACACACAACATTGCCCACCCAATTCCATTGCCCTCACAAGCTGGCACCTCTGGCCCTAACTTAAAATTTCACTGCATGTACCTGAACTCTTATTTAAAAAATTGAGATGACATACAACTATCTATATCTATCTATCTCTATACACTATAACACCCTAAAAATGCTATAAAAATAATCATGAAAATGACAGGCTAATTAAGAAAGTTTAAACAGCTGCCTAGTCCTGTCAGCATTAAGACAGAAGCAAAGATGCCTGCCAAATCTCTGTGGTAAAAGTATTGTAGAGTGTGAGACTGGTGACACCAACTCCTCAGCTTCTTATTAAAACCAGTCAGGCTTCAGTAATGTTAGGAATATGGTCTGTGTTTTATATGCTCTGGTTCACCAGAGTCTAGACAAGTTTTAGTCCACTTTTTTTTTACGCACAGCTCAGGAGTTTTAGAGAATAGACCCAGAGGCCATTTCAAGGATAGATTTTGGGTGGGCTTTTCCTCATACTTAATGTGTATTAGCATTTAGGCATGAGAAAACCAACCCCCACCCAGAAATCTATCTGTCAGGGACTGGACCGAAGAGGAGGAGGGATGGTGGAGGTCGCTCCCCCCTCCCTCCTGTAGCTTCCAGAGAAGAGGAAGGCAGTCTCAAATTACAGAAGAGCTTTGAGGAAGGTAACAGCTCAGAGATAGGCGCATAGGAGAGTTATAAGGTGTTAGGAGGAGGAGGAGGGGAGACAGAGCAGCTAACTGACACATCACTGGACAGCATAACTGACCCCCCACTTCTCCCAAAATGTGGCATTCATTAAGGGTGCAAGATCAAAGGGCACAGGGACCATTGACCATGGGTGGACAACGTAAAGGCAGGTACTGTTGCTGGAAAGGAAGGGGGAGACAGTGGCGAAGCTGCATGCTCCACTCCCGGGGGCGGAGAGCAGATAGGGGCATGGCTGGCACCCTGAGAGGCATGATGCAATTCTCGAAGGCATGGTACACCGCCCGTGAGGGCATGACGTGGCACCCGCAGAGGTGTGGGGCCCGTTCTGTGGGCATGACACATTGCCTGTGGGGGTGTGGTGTCCGGTGTGGGGGGGTGCGCGGCGTGTGTCTGGGGGGGCCGCCACGATGGCACCCTACCGGAATAGTGGTGCCAA
Organism: Podarcis raffonei; assembly: GCF_027172205.1. NCBI lineage: Eukaryota > Metazoa > Chordata > Lepidosauria > Squamata > Lacertidae > Podarcis > Podarcis raffonei. The sequence continues at coordinate 14,371,851 of NC_070618.1, forward strand.
GGGTGGTACGCTCCCTCCACTCCCCCGTTCCTCTGTCAGTGGGGGGAGGAGCTCAGTGCAAGCAACGCCATCATTGAGGAATGACTGGATTTCTTTGTCTTTCACCGTGATGACTGAATGAAATCATAAGAACTTTCTTGTTTCCTGCCTGCTTCTTGGTGCCATCAGGGGAGGGAGAGAATTCCTCACGCCTGACACTATCCTTGTAGCTGCCTCTGGATGTTGAAATTTGTTCTCAATAAACTGGTTTGGTCACCACCTTTTGTGTAAAGATTACATCTTATCTTTCAGCTCAGGCAGCAAAGTGTCTTGGGCCAGCCCCGCTCCCCAACGAAATTAATCCAGAATGTGGAAAATCAATTACGTAAATATGAAATAACATTACCCGTGTGGATGTGGGCCATGAACATTTATCCTGCCAGGTTTTTGTTGCTAGGTTTAATGGCATTAAAAAGTCACCTGAATGAATGAAGGCACCTATGCTGTTTATTTGAAATGGCATCGTTCCACAGACTGATAAAGAATCCAATTTGGAGTCAGTCTTTTATTTGCTGGGACTACTGCAATTGCATATCATAGAACAAGCCTGCACGACCTACTGAGCCAAACACAGCTATTTGGTCACACACAGTGATTCACTGGAACTTAATAAACTTGTGTTTGCTGCTTGCCTAAGAACTCCAAAAGCAGAGAGCTTCTCAAGCATCGGGCAGGTAACAATATGTCACTGGCACTCTGTATTTCATTAGTGGGTCAGATCACAACAGATGCAGACTTGTCAGTCACACAACATAAGAAAATCCAGCTGGATCAGGCCAGTGCAGGGGCATAGCATGGGGAAGGCCAGGGGAGCTGTGGCTCCCCAGGCAAATATTTTTAAAAATTTCTTGAACTCACCAAGTTGCACCCAAGCCAAGCATTTGGGGCTTGAGCAGCAGTGCCTTCTTTGCCTTGTGGCTGGCAAAGGGATGCCCCCATGCCACCCCCCACTCCTGGGCCAGACAAAAGGGATAGGGGAGAAGGGCAACACTGCCACTGCCCTCTGGCAGCCACCACCTCCTGTGTGAATGGGGCCCATAGCCATCAGGTCTGCCCTTGTCGTGGAGCAGCTTTGAGCCTCTTTCTCCCTCCCCTCGCTTCACTCACCACTGGCTCAAACCACCATGGCTGAGTCAGTGGTGAGGGATTGGACTGTCACAGCCACCCTCTGCATCCAGCCCCCTGGCACGAATATGCATGCCCCGGGCACCAAGAACCAGTGCTACACCCTGGGCCACCTCTAGCCTAGTCTCCTGTTCTCACATTGGCCAACTAGCTGCCCATAGGAAGCCTGCAGGCAGAATCTGAGCAGAGTGACACTCTCTCTTCCTGTGGTTTCCAGCAACCGTTCTTCAGAGGTATGGTGCCTCTGATAGCGGAGGTACAATGTAGCCATCAGGGTTTGTAGTCACTGACAGCCTTATCCTCCAAAAAATTGTTTAAAGCCATCGAAGTTGGTGGCCATCACAGCCTTCTGTAGAGTGTATTTCATAGTTTAACTATTGTCAGGGATCAAGCTGAGGAGGGCAGCACTGAGGAAGAGTGGTGGGAGTCACCCCTCCCCCTGATCCTGATCCTGACTCTTCCCAGGAGCAGGAGGGCAGTATAGATTTGGAACAGTGGTTTGCAGAGGGGCATAGTTCAGAAGGCAGAAGCTGGGAAATACTGGATGGGGAACAGCTAGGAGAAGAAACTCTGGGAGAGAGTTAACAGATTCACAGTCTCTGGATAGTATCCACCCCCTTTCCCCAAAGTCCTGGAGAGCTCAGAAAGTGTCAGAACAGAAAGCACAAAGGGTACAAACTCAGATTACAAGACGTAGGAGTGACATGGATTAATAGGGATGGAAGTGGGAGTAACCCTTAATTAGGAGCACCGCCATTCTGGTTAGAAGCTTTCTTTTGTCCTTCGCTGTGTTTATTATAGAAACTAACTAGTAAGAATTCCCTTTCGTCTGATCTGCTCATTTAGAGCCACGGGGGAGGAAGCTGATTCCCTGAAGCCTGACAACTATACTTTCCTGAATCTTCCAACATTCAGTTTCACAGCGTGTCCATGAGTTCTGGTGTCACAAGACAGGAGAAACACTTCTGTCCACTTGAGCCGCACAATGAATAATGTTATGCACTTCTATTGCATCGCCTCTTATTCCTGTTTTCTCTAAACGAAAAAAAGAGACAAGAAACTGAATTGCCTTTCAGGGCAACCCCATGCAAGAAGATTGCTTTTCACATACAATCCCCCTAAGAGGTCACTCTATGCAAACAATCCTGAAACTTTTTTTATCTTGTGAACCACCCTGGGACCTGGGGGTATAGGGCAGTACACAAATTTAATAAATAAAATAGAAAATAGAAAACTTTTTCTATCAACTCTGCTGGCTTGCTTCCCCACTGGGCCAGCCATTCAACCAGGCAGCTGATTGCCCTGCTCTAAGTAGGACTGAGTTGAATAAAACCCAAACTCTTTGAAAATCAGATGCACATTGAAAAGTGACTTTGGCACATGGGTGCAAACGTGGACTTTCAGGAAGACTTACTACCTCTAAAAGCCATCCGAATTAGCCAGAATTGGTGCTATTACTCTTATTAAGTAAGACTTGCTGTGGCATATCTTTTCCGAGCTGATTTATTATGTTTCTCATGGACTGCATTAGTGCGGCAGTGACTTAAGGTCCACTTCCACAGAGGGCCTTTAACCTTCTGTAACAGTGACAGAAAGTTTGAAGTGCTCTCTGGGGGAGAATAGACTTGACTCACCGGACCTGAGCTCTGAAGAAATAGAGTGTGCATAACCAGCTTCTTTCTTCACCCAGGACTTAGAACCTACTATGCTGAATCCCAAAGAAGATGCACCCAGCGACTCCCAACCGAAAATCTATAGGCGTCAGGATACATTTTTTGAGGATCAGATTTGGGGAAAGCGCAGGGCACGCTCAGGGAGAGGAAGACGTTTTGTTGCATAAGAGGAAATCCTTGCATTGATGGAACAAGCTAGTTGGATACTACCTTAGTCTCCTAAATCTACTCTCCCAGCTAGTTGGATACCATTTTACTCTCCCAAGTCTTATTTCTGGGTCTGGAGGCAACAAGAGCTGATCATTGTTGTTGTTTTTATCCCTGAGGCTGAGAGCCTTCTGGTGGGTTTTCCACAGGAACTAGGTTGCATAATTAAAGTTCCAGAAATGTGGCAGTTTTCTAGCACAACACTGTGTGTATGTGTTTATAGGTTTTTTTAATTTTAGGCATCTCTCATTGAATAGCAGTTGCTTGGAAGGCACACCCAGCTTATCTGATCTGCAGCAGGGGCTTTGTACCCCAGTTCCAGAAACACCTTTGCTTGTGATGCAAAGAAGCTCATTTACCATTGCAGCACTGCACTGTAGAATCGTCTCCTTACAAATGTTTAAAATGGATGAACAAATCCATCAATTTTAGGTCCTTGCAGTTTCCCTCCCCACCCCCAATTTTAAATTCAATTATTTTCTTTTCCTTTTTAAAAAATGATTGAAAATCCATATGCTTTTATGTGTGCATTTCTCCTAAGCAATTTCCCTCAATTCATTACATTTTTGTGCTACCTTAAGTAATATACCCATGGTTTTCATGAACATACCACTGCCATTCACAGGATGAATTTGGGTAGTATCCTGGCACACAGTCCTTTCCCTCCATTTAACATTTAGCATGGCATGGTGGTACATTGGTCACAAAGCCACATTTCCATAACACAGCAGGTACTGCAGTGTAAAAGGAAGGTTATATCCCGCCAACGTTACTTAATGGATAAAAACAAGAACTGCTTAAAACATAGAGAAATCAGTCATCAAAATACAATTAAATATTGATAAAACTATATACATATATAGAATTATGTTTGGCATTATAACCAGTAAAGCTAACACAATAAACTGCACATCTGAATGCAGCCTGTATATCAGGGAACTGGGAACCTGCAGCCCTCCAGATGTAACTTCTTATTTATGTATAACTTTAGGCCATTTTTCATCCTGAAGGATCCCAAAGTGCTAGACTGCAGGATCTCAGGTGTTGTTGGACTACAACTCCCATCATTCCTGACCATTGTCCATGCTGACTGGGGCCGATTGGAGCTGACTTCTCACACCACCTGGAGGTTAGTCTGCTCCCTCCACAGGTTACAATTTAACTGTTTTCCTTTCCCCCTCCATGCCGGACAGGGCCCTAACAATCTCCGGTGAAGCACAAGACACCTCTTTTCAAGAAGTTGGCACTCGTTTTCCTTCCATAAAGGGAGTAGCATCCCGTATCGCAGCAGCAAGCTACATGATGTCTGTTACCATAGTGATCGAAGGCTCTCGCCTGGTGAGGGATGCAACTGCCCATTCTCCTGTACCTGCGACATGAACTTTTATCAGCTCAGCTGGAGAACTGAGAGAGTAAAGAGGGGAAGGAGAGTGTCAGTAGCAAAGTCAGGGAACCTTGCCAAGCAATTATTATTATTTTTTAAGGGAGGGAGGGAGGGAGGCATTAAAAAATAGCATGGAAATAATTCAGGGCAGGAGTCAACCCTGCAGTGCTATATCAGAGGCCCAGATTTCTCCAGGGAATACAGAATAATGTGGCGGTAGGTATTAAAGGGGGGGGGTAGATGATGGAGACCAGGGCTGAGGAAACTGTGGCCCTTCAAAATGCTACTGGACTACGATTCCTATCATCCCTCTGGACCGATCATGTTGCCTGATGGTGCTCAACAAGATCTGGAGGTACAACATCTAATGTAGAGGAAGAATCAATAAGCAAGTTTCACTTGACCCTCCACGGTGCAATTTTTGATGCTCCAAGACAAGTATTGGTCACCAGCAATGTGTTGTGATCGACCGGGAACTTGAGGAGAGCAGGGAGGTTTATGTCCTTTGAAAGACCTGGATTTGAATCCCTTTTCAGCCAGAAAACCTTTTGTGAGGAGATTTCACCCCTCCCATATTCAAGAATCTGCTGATGTTCTCTGCTGATTCTCCAGAGAGGAGGGGCGGTTTTCTGCTCTCTTCTTATTCCGCTCCAGCCTCACATCAAAGTGTCGGAGAGAGAGAGACTGAGTGTTAGAGAGAGATCGTGTGTATAGATAAGGTTGCTGCTAAGAGCAGCTGCAGACACTCAGTGCAGTTCAACATTTTCGTTTAGACCTCATTTAGCTCTGTATATAGTTCTGTATTATAGTTGTAGTTAGAATAAAGAAGATATTCTACAGAGCTGCTCTCCGAGTCGTTTATGCTCTGCTATACTCTGCTGTGTGACGACTGTCTTCTTGTGGAAGTGAATCCGGTGCTCACAACTCTAAGCTGTGAGTCCACAGCACTTTGACCTGTTCCTGTGCAGAAGGTGGTCTCTGGAAGTGCTACCCAGCTCGCCTGGCCCAGTCAGGGCTGAAGTGTATGAGTCCAGTTGGTGACACTGGCTCAAGGGCGGTGCTGACAGGGGAACCTCAGGCCCAAAGGCTGAATGTGATCCTGCTGAGGGTCGGATTTAGGTTTGATGAGGCCCTAAGCTACTGAAGGTAATGGGGCCCTTTATATGTCCAGCTGTCCTTTGTCGACAACAAATTGTCGCTGTTTTTTGTCTTGAATACATGCTATATGGTAATTTATGGACCTAATAGGTATCTAAAGCTATTCGCACATAACAAAATATGTATTTTATCAAAGTAATTGTTGAAATGAAACCAGTGATATTTTAGGGAACAGGCTAGCAGATGGGGTCCATTACTTACGTCATAGGAGCCTACACAACACAAAACACTGTTGCTGTATGTAGGTTTTATTTTATTTGTTTTTTATCATATATTTTGGAAATGTACATCCAGGTTTTTTCCTTTATATTTTTTGCCCCCCGCCAAGAGAGTGGGGCCATAAGCTATAGCTTATTTAACTGCTCCAGGCCTCTCTTTGTGGCCCTGAGGACTCTCCCCAGGCCATGACTCTCATTGATCCTATCCGTGCCCTCCCTGAATGCTTTTGCCAGGCTGAAATATGTCCTTGAATTCTGACAATGCCTCTTCCTGGCCTGGCTAGAGGATGGAGAGAGGTGGGGATGGGAGGGTAGAAACCTCTGGATGAAATGTCCCCTAGTCAAAAAACGGTATGAATTGCATTCATTGCTCTGGCCACTTTTATCTCTGGCAATGCCAACTTCTGGAATATAGTTACACTGGTGAAAGTTCTGGAATTATTGGTTTAGAAATACAAGAAAGGCTTGTTAGAACCGTGTGGCTAAGCTGCAGCAACTAGCTTAGCCTCTTCATACACTGAGCTTCCCTGGTAGACTGAAAGTAAACAAAGGCATTGATTACCTTCTTCCCAATGTGAAGGGGAGTTACCTATCTAAACCTGGCAGGACAGCTTACTCTATGGCATTAACCCCTTCATGCATTAATTAGACTTAAGCAAGTTCATTATATGAAGGTGGTTATTCCACAAGATCTTTGCCAATCTCTCAGTCCTAACCTATTTATCAGGGAAGCTGTGTAAATAAACAATTATGCATGCTTCCTCCCTTTCCTTCATCATGAAACTCAAAGCAAAGGCTTTTCAAGTGGTCTCCCAAACAAGAGCTAACCAGGCTTATATCATATCATACATCATGAGAAGATAGGGCAACATATATGACCTCATTGGAGGGAATGTGGGAGAGAAATATGATAAAATTCATTATTTGTCAGAATGAGCTTTTGCTATATATCAGACTCAAGATTTATTTATTTATTTTGAAACAGTCAGATTCCTTCACCTTGAAAACTCTTGCTGCTGGCAGAAAGAAAGAAAAAACCCTTAAAGGCTAGACCAGAAATACATTTTATGGGGTGGCAAAACAATTTCCATGTCGAGAAAGGTGTTTTTTTAGAAAAAGGCTTCCATGGGAATGTTGTGTTCTGCTCAGATCCTTGTGATCAATGATTTAAAGGCAAGGTTTTCTCCTGTTCCAATTTTTCAAAGAATTATATCGTTATAAGTAATGGGCCATATAAATCTCTCCTGCAGTTCCCTGACTTAGGTTTAAAAAGGTGGAAAGGGGGAAAGTAAGTCAGATTCACTGTGTTTTCATTATCTGAAGTTGTTGACGCTTGTAAGAGTATTGGGGTTTAATTAATGCAATGCTCTTGGTGCAGCTTTTCACAACAATCCCTTTTATAGGGTGCTGTAATTGAAGGCCTATCTAAACCGCAGACTTAATAGTTTAATAGTTATTTCTTCTCCACAGGGAAGCCCAGGAGCAGTAGTTCTGTGTAGACGGCCAAACAATTATCCACACACTCACGAAACTACAGCCATTAGTGTTAAACAGCTATAAATTCAATATAAGTCTGTTGCACAGAAACACCTTTACTATTGATCTGGGTTGAGGGACCTGTGGCTACTCCCCAGATGTTGTTGAACTCCCATCAGCTCCAGCCAGTAGGGCCATTGATCATGGATAATGGGGGTCTGACTCCATTGTCATCTGGCGAACCACAGTTTCCCCATTCCTGCTATACATCATGTTTAATCAGGGCCAGCCCAACCATTAGGTGGGATAAGGCCACTGTTAATATTTGTACTGTATTTGTTAGAAAATGTATTTTACAAAGAATATAGTGTAGTGGGGAAAAGAAAACCTATGTAGTATAATGTCATGTCATGTGATGTAACAGCTGCAAAATCTTTTCTGCAATCAAGGTCACAGTAGCGATGAATCATTGCCTTATCAATTTGTTAACTCCCATTAAAAGTGTGTGTGTGTGTGTGTGTGTGTGTGTGTGTGTGTTAGGTAGTGATAGGGGTGGGTGGGAGTTGTCTGGATGTTTTGCCGAATGTGGAGACTCTGAGAACACTGCCCAGAGGAGTTGGTGAGGACAGAGAAGTTATAATTTATGGGCTGCTTCAAAGGAGTTTTAGGAACAAGAAGACCCTCTCTTGGGCTCAAAAGAGGGCACTGGACTTAGTATATATGTATGAGATTGCTTGTAATAGTTGTCATCCTACAAGTAAAGAGTCATCTTCAAAGTATTGTGTGTGGAGTTTACTTCATCACTAGGGCTTTGAGGGTGAAACTGCTGCATCACTCTGCATTATTCAGAAAAAAATAGCTCACGAATTTAAAATTTACAGCATGTATGGTCTTAAAGGAAAATGTAATGAAAATGATGTATAGGTGGTATTTGACCCCAGTGAAATGGGCCAAAATGTATAGAATGAAAAACAAATTATGTTGGAAGTGCAATGAAAAAGACGGAGACTTTTATCATATGTGGTGGTGTTGTGACAAGATAAAAGCATTTTGGGAATTGATCTGCAATGAAGTAAAAAAAGATGTTAAAATATACTTCCCCCCCCCCCAAAAAAACCAGAAGCATTTCTACTTGGGCTGAAGGGAGAAGAAATTGCAAAAGTGGACCAAAGATTATTTATGTACGCCACAACAGCAGCAAGAACTTTGTGGAAGACAAAAGAATTACCAACGATTGAGGAGTGGCAGATAAAGATGATGGACTATGCGGAGTTAGCCAAACTGACTGTTAGGATCCGGAACCAAGGCAGCCAGAAATTCCAAAGAGAGTGGAGTAAATTTATTGAGTAGTTGAAAAATTATTGTAAAAGTGTGAAGACACTAGCAGGATTGAAATAAATCTTGTAACGTAATGTAAAAATAGTATCTTACCATGGACAAAAAGGGACTTGATATCTATTGAAGGACAGAAACTGGCAGTTGAAATGTGCATACAAATTATTAGAAATTGGAAAACCAGTTGATGATAATAATGATATAATAATAATTTATTATTTATACCCTGCCCATCTGCGACTCTGGGCGGCTTCCAACAAAACATTAAAATAGTTGAAGTGAAGGAGGGAAGTGTTCGGCGGAGCAAAAGTATTTGATATGTATTTGAAAGGTTGTTATGTTTTGTGTTTTTGAAAAAAGCAAAACAATAAAAAGTATATTTTTAAAAAAGAAGAAGAATAGCTCACAACCACTGCCTCGGTCAGCAAAAGCCCCCCAAATGGCACCCCCTCCACCAATGGTGGAGAAACGGCACCAGAATCCGCACCAATTTTGGGTGAGATCTCACCAAAATCACATGAGATCGAGTGGAGCACATGAGCTGTCACTCAAAATGGGTGTGGATGTTGACATCCCTTCTTTGCCGATGGTAGCAGCAGCAGAACAGCACTTCACATTTCGCCTCAGGTGGCGAAACAAGATACACTGCCCCTCTGTTTAATATATCAATGTGTATTTGTGGAAGGAGATTATTTATGACCACTTCCATCTTCTTTTCTTACTATGTAATTATGTAATTAGGAGAGCACTTTGGGAACATGAATGCTTTATTGCTGTGCCACCATCTTGGTCTAGAGTAGAATTCATTAATCACATCATTTCACAAATCTCATGTCAAACTCATCTCAGTATACTATGGCACAACTATCTGATTGAGGATTTTGCACTCTTTGCTGTAGAACAGTTCACAGTTCCCCCACTACTACCCCTGTGTGCCCCCAGCATCCTGTGAATCAGGCTCAAGGGGTCAGGAGTACCCCCCAGAACAGCACGTGGGAAGGGGAGGGGAGGTGAGATTGTTCCATCTGGCAAGCAGAAATACTTGTGCTGACCAAATGATCATAAGAGTGCAATACTGAATTTCTCCCATTTGGTTGAATTCAACTAAATCCTATTCAGAGAAGACCCACTGAAATTAATGAACCTAATTCAGCCAGGTCCATAAACGCCAAGAAATCTACTCCAAGTAGGACTAGATTTCAATACCACCCATTCTCTGCAACCCAGGGCTCTCCAGTCCTCCAACATGCCTCATTATTTGGTCCCCACAGAGAGTCACTGCACACCCCTAGGAGACAGATTTATCTTGTGTAACAGAATACTGTGACTACGAAAACATCCCAGCTGCCTAGAATACACTATTTGAATCAGCTGCACAGTGACCACCAACAGCATGAAAGTTGTTTTCATGTTAATCAGATGCTCTCTTTTTTAAAGCCCAATAAAGTCTATTTGCCATAATCTGGAACTGCTTCATTTCTGCTTAATGCAAATTCATTACCCAACGTTAAAGTCATCAAAAGCTAGCAAAGTGATTCTGCTAAGTCAAACAGGGCAGTTTATCGACCACGTATACAATGTTAGTATTGCTAACTCCAATTGGACTTGGGCAGTGTGATTGGATAGCTAGTGAATCATCGCTCAGCTTTAATGTCTCATTCATTTATAGAAGTTAGAAAAGTATGAAAGGCAGAGGTCTAATCCCATTTGTTGTTTTTTACGATAGACATTATAAGCCACTAAGCCAATAAAGTTCAGAGCTCAGCGAACCTTGTTGACTCAAAATGGGAGTGAATTCAGACATTGTGTCTGACATTGGACAATTGCTAAAAATTTTGGTAATATGTGTCTAGAGCCTTATGGGAAAGATGCTTAATTAGACTTTGAATTAGAGCACCATAAAGGGCTTTGCCTAGAAACAGCAGTGAACTTTCTCATGCGGTAACAATGCTCCTTCAGATGAAAGATTCCCTATTTTTACTAGCTCATCATAGGCCCAAGAAGACGCTGCGATGGGGGTTTGCTTCTGCTGCCTGATGCTGCCCACATTTACGCGGGGAAATAAGCACTATTGCGTTGACAGTAAAAATCATAAAATGAGCATCTGTTCTATGGGACAGGGATAACTTCAGTGGGGCAAATAGGCAAGCAGACAAGACCTCCTTCATGATGGAGGAGGCAAAAGTTGCTGCTCCAAACTTGAATGAGTGCCTGACTCCTTCTAGGAGAATGAGCTAGACATGGGCCCCAGAAGCACTGGAGGGGGTGCCAGTTTGGAGGTGAAGTGGGCGCACAGCACATCTGAGTGATTGGGAGGGGGGATAAAGCTGAGAGCTGGGAGACTACACCACTAAAACCCTCCCCAGGATCTGATTTTTAATTCCCTCCCTCTTTCAGGTTTCTGACATAGCCCAACACATTGGGTCCCTTGCCAGTTTCATCAACAAGCAGGTCTTCCTACTCTCCCTCCCCTCTGTCCTGATCCGACCAGCCCCTCCATGATGTCTCTCTGAACTTTGAGACAATAGTGCTCTATTATAAGTCTTTCCCCCATTCCAGTATATATAATGTATTCTGCTGAGTGTCTCATTTCCAATATTGTACATTGTAGCTAACATTTTCTCTGGCACTCACCTTACTCCTAAGTAAATGTGTTCAGGGTTGAGGTTAGCCGTATGCCCGCATGGGAGAAGAGCTGGGTGAATTGTCACTTTTGGTTTCTCTCGGTTTCTTATTTTCTCAGTTCTCTACATTTCCATATCATTTTTTAAAAAAGGCTCATGAGAATTTGTCAGCATTTTATCACACAATCCCCCTAATATACACATTTATGCAAGCAATTTTCCATTAAAGGATACATTCTGAGTGCCCACTTAATAAATGCATTTTTGCACACATTATTCAGCTGCAGAACTGCATTACAGAATTCAGAGAAATGTGCAAGACAGCTGCATTTTGGTTCACATTTCCTTTCAAAAGTGTGATATCTTAAAATGCAAACAGGAAAGTTAAGGGATACTAGGGCTGCCAGCTTTCAGCTCAAAAGCTCAACAACTTTCAGGGGTGTGCTGGTTTTTAATTTTTGAAATGCAGAAACCCTAAGAGATGCAAATGAGAACATCACCAGGGAACAGGAAGGAAACAACATGGGGTAGGGGATCTAATCTTGCACTTTGCCACTGGTGAAAATCAGGGTTTGCCCCACTGGCAATTGCAACTTCAGATGAACTGTATTTACCTTGCCATAAAGAACTCAACAGAATGCCTGAGAACAGAACCAATTCCTTATCTGCATAGCCTCACCCCTTCTGAAAACCACACCTGACTTGAGAACATGGCAGATTCTTGGAAGTGAGCTTGAGATATATTGATCCCTTTACAAAATAACTCTTTAACTTTTTGTCAGCGGCAAGCCTACACCGATTTTTATTTTTGACACAGGTCACCAAAATTAATTCTACCAAGATCTCTTTTACAAGTCGTGTCAACAAGCTCATATATCACTTCAACTCACTCATAATACTAAAAGCATTTACAATATTTCTATGTGCTGTTTCCTCCTTTTCCACATTGTAAATATTGCAGCTTGATCCTATCCTAGGCATGTAATAGATACTAGGATTTAAAGGACATTTAATTCAAGGGTGCTTACTTCTGAGTTAACATACTAACAGCATATAAGTGTCACCGATACCAACAATTTAGTTCTATACAGTAGACATTTACTTGGGAGTAAGCACTGCTGAATTCAGTGAGACTTACTTCTGAGGAGACTGGCGTAGGATTGCACTGTTATCCTTTTAATTTGCTTCAATTGAAGCTTTCGTAACAATTAGTTCAGAGGCTAAATCTAAACAAGCAATGTGGCAAAACCTTTCTTTAAAATATAAAGAGAGAAAAGAAAGTATGATTTTTTTAAAAAAAATGAAAAATGAAGGGGATTTTTTTTCTCTGTAAGAGAAAAATGAAGTCTGGCTTCCAAATTCTCTTTAGACATTCTGCATTTCAGCAAAAAGGGGGAAAAATTGCTTGGCACTAACTTCTGAAACTTAATAAAATGTTAGAATGGCTTTGTAGGTGAAAGTTTAATTTTTGGCAATGAAATCACTTGAATAAGGAAGTATTTTCTTTGCTTGCTGGAGAGGGGGAAATAATTTTGATTTGACTGAGTGAGGTGTCTCTGAAGAACACCAAGAGTACATGACTGTTATTTATAGTACTTTTCAGTCTTGGAGGGCTGAACCAAGAACATTTTCCTCATATTATCCAAACCAGTAAATATTAAAGATACTTTTCTTTCACAGACAAAATCAGACAGAGCCTGGTCAATCCAGAGGCGAATTTGTGCTGTGTCCTCCAATCATGGTAAGACATAAAAGAGAGATAAATCAGCTAAGCCAAATCTAGGAGCCATCCCTCCCTCCTCATTTATACATTCACTCTTTTCAGCCAATATTTGAGTAAACAAAAATTGAGTAAATCCTACCATGAACTGCTGCATTGGATAACTAAGGAGAAAACTCTGGAAATGAGTAGTTGAATGACTTAAGGGAAGAGCTTTTCTGTTCCTCTTAAAGTTACAGAAGGAGGGCCAGGAAGCAAACTTGACAACCCTAATCTTTGGCTTTTAACCACTACATATGGGAGTTCAATAGGCATCTTTTTCCCACCCTCTGCTTTATGGCTACAGAAATGGGGACAGGAAATTGTCTTATTTTAGGACACAGGAGCACCCTTCAAAGCCAAAAAGTGCACGAAGACCTTTAAAGGGCAGTTACCACTAACAGTCAGTGGGGTGGTGCAGGCAGAGTGCCATCGAACCCTAGGAAATTGAGAGTTTGCAATAAGGAGAACATCATTCACCTGTTGTATATCCACACCACCCAGAACTCAGAAAGAGGGAAAGCTTTTTGTGTTATAATCTCTCAAGTTCCTTTTTTTTGAAAATAATAATAATATTTGCACCTCTCATCATCCCTCAAGTGCAAATGTTAGGCTACTGTTCCTATAGCAAACAAGTACTCCGTATCCTATGGTTATAAAAACATCCAAAACAGAGTGATAATGCCAAATTAAGCTGTGGACATGGGAGATTGTCAAAATTGCCAGTCCCATCTAATACCTAATTAAGATAAGCTTGGATTGATCCAAATCTTTGAAAAGGTCTTCTGACTGGCTATGCTGAAATCTGGCACAGTTCACCACAGTTCAGCTTCATGTAGGGTAGACTCCATTTGGAAATGGAAATAACTGGGGACAGTTCCCCAGCTGTGCTGTATTATAACCATGAGCATAGCACATGCTGTTTTATTTCTTCCTAAGTAGCTCTTGATTAACATCCAGAGCCCAATGAAACCCAATGTTTTTGTGGAGTTGCAGTGGATCTTCAATAGGTTCTGTTCTGGAAATGAGACACAGGAACTGCCAGTGCACAGTACAACCTGGATGTGGCCACTGTGTATGGGATAGTGATGGAGAAAGATCAGTGGTTATGTAAAAATGTACTGCTCAATATTTACATTCTGTCATCCTCTTCTTTTTCCAACAGTACTGGACTTCACTATGTCTCTAAGAGAAACTGAGACCTCTTCTCCAGAGGCCAAAGAACAGAGGTGCCAGGAAGTTTAGATGTTTCATGTTGCCTCAAGATTTCATAGACTGTGTGTGATATTAGTATATACCACAGAAGTTCAGCTCTTCCATGTGATCAAAGAGAGAACTTTTCACAAGGATATTGTGTCTTGCTATATGAATCAACCCAGATCCTGAAGTCATTATCTGAGGCCCTTCTTCATGTGGCTCCTCTGCAAAAGGTCTGGAAGGTAGCAACACAAGATTGGGCCATTTCTGCAGTCGGGCCCTGCTACAAACTTAACAACCCATTAACAATAATGTACAGTATTTCAACACCTTCTGTTACATGAAATCTTAAATAATATATACAATGTCAAAATAATAATGACTTGTGCAACTCAGTATCTGAGAGCCAAGCAGTCTAAATATTTCTGAAACAAGTCAATGAGAGAACTCTCTATGTGTGTGCTGGTGCGGTCCCAATGGAAGTCCGACAACGAGATACCCAGATTTCCATCTTTGTTCCGTGAATCTTCTTTTGGTCAGCCAGAAAAGGAACTATACACTGGCAGCTCAATGCTCCACCAAATAGATCAGCTACAACCTTAGAATGGTACTTTGCTATTTTTTGAAATACGGCTACAGCATACTGCCTCTTCTCCTGGCTAATTAATCTATGGCATTTTAAACTGGAGGGGGGGTTACGTTTTTGTTTGTTATTATGGCCCCAGCCAGCATGACCAATGATCAGAAAGGATGAGAGTTGTAGTCCAACAGCATATGGAGGACAACAAGTTCCCCATCCCTGCCATCCACGTGATGTGGGTTGCCATGGCTCCTACACTGTTCCTGTGTGTAAAATATGCCCTGTGGGAGCAAATGGATGGCTGTGATCTTTTACCACATCTATATGTTCTGTGTTACTAATGCCACAAACCCAAAGAGAAGGCAGAGGTAAATAATAAAAACTAAGCACTTAAAGATTCATCCTAACGGGCTAAACATTCAACATCATAGTGCATATACTAGCATCAGTGGCATATAAGCTTTTGTGATCACGTATACTTCTTCAGATGCACATGAAAGCTTATACCCAGAACAAACTTAGTTAGTCTCTAAGGTGCTACTGGACAATTATTTATTTATTTATTTATTTATTTTGACTGCATCAGACCAACATAGCTACCCCCTGAATCTAGAATCAGTGGCATAGCATGGGTTGCCGGCATCCAGGGCAAGGCAAGTGTTGTTGACACTTCCCACTGATAGGCTGGAAAGAAGGGGCAATAGCTCAGCAACCTACCCAAGTGGCAGCCACAATGCCCCATGAGTGTTTAGCACCGCAGAGAGTGGGACAGAAGATTGGTCAGGAGCAGGTATCTTTCTAAAGCCCATGCAGAGTGTGCCCTAGCAACCAGCCGTTGCCCAAATCTGCTCCTCAGTCCACCCACGTGAACACTGGGAGGTTTTCTGTGTCAGTAGGAGGGTACACTATTTTTTTTATTACTACTACTTTCTTTCTTTTTTCCTTTGAAATTTTGCACCCTTAAGAATTTTGCATCCCATGCTACACCTGACATGATTTTTTTTTTGTCTCGCCTTGCCATTTTTCCCCACTGACAAACAAGAGTAAGGAAAAATCACCTGCTGTTTATCAGCAAGATGAATTATTGCAAAGTTGCATGTCTAGAAAAGGGACAGTAAATCAAGGTGTGTCCTTCATTAGTTTCTTGCATACACAATGTATTTTCAACTGCTGAAGGTAAACCTTTAGCTAACTGCTACCCAGCCAAGAACAGTGAATGGCATAAACAAAAGTTTGGTTGGAGGAACTAAACTGAAGAAGCAAGGAACAGCTGTTTCTACCACTGCTGGCTTCTGCCAAGTAATTAGTCATCTCTACCATTCCTTTAAGCAGTTGCTGTAGTAAATGAATATGCCTGCCAAGGATTAGACAAGCTGGAAGAGAAACTGCCAGTCCTAACGCAGCCAATGGATAGGGCAATTGCAGGAGGAAAATAGGAGAGTTTTCTTCAAGTACTTAATCTGGCTGCAGTGCAGAGACTGTCCAATTGCCCATGTCCAATATGAAAGACTTAGGATAAGAAAGGAATGAGACAAGCTGTCTGCAATTTGCTAAATGGCTTCCCTCCCTCCTGAGCTGTTCTTAGGGGTTCTCCTGACCCTTCCCCCAAAAAGCTAATTTGAGGGGCACATGTGGAGAGGAGGAGGGGAAACCCCACTGCACCAGCAAAAGTCTTTGTTCAGGGCTTCTGTTGATAAAGATTGCTAGATGAATCCCACCTATAATGTTTGTATACATGCTGAATTGCTGTGTCCTCCTCCAGGTCTGAAACAAAAATTCTCAACTTTCTAAGTCCATTGGTCTCAAAAGTTAAACAATTCCCAAATTAAATTTTGCAGAAATTTACTAAACTTAACAGTAAGTTTTACAGTCTATTGAAAACAGACTGAGGAGAGCAAATGGGTCTCAACTTTCTTTACTCAGGACTGTTCTGCAGATCAGTAAACTATTTCAGAATTCATAAACGGCTCTAAATTCAAGGAATCCCCAGGGGGCATACAGAAATTTAAAAATAAAATGCATTTAAAGCATATTTAAAAACCAACAGTAACTTAAAACGGACCAATTTGGGAAGACTTGGGAGAAAAGACTCTTTCACTGGTTGTTCCTATGAGATGCCCATATTAATGTTCTATCCACCAGGAGCTTGTCCACACCAGAGCAAAATGTGGAATTGCAATGGCCTGTCTCTCCACTGATGTAGAGGCATGATATCCTCCCCATCCCAGTGTTGTCTTCTTCCCTTTTAAATGCAGAAAATCCAAAATTACCAAGATTGAGCAACCCCATTTTAAGGGACAGAGGTCTGAGACAACACTGAAATGGAATTCACATTTGCTTTGATGCAGACAGAGATGAACTTAGGGCAATAAAGTGGTCAGTGACATTGATCTCTTGCTGGGGAAATAAGAAGATTGGGTGGACCACTTTCTCCCAATGACAGATGAAGACCTAGGTGAGTTCAGCAAAATGGATCAACTTTTCCATAGGTATGTATTAGTGCAAATCTTAGAAGACAAACTCTGCCTTCTAGAGGAGGGGAAACCCAGGCTCAGGGGCCAGGTGTAGCCCTTCAAACCTTCTCATCTGGCTACACCTCTCACTGGTCAGCTTCTGACATTGAGTGTTTTTGCCTCGTTGAGATATGCCTCTTGAACTCTAATAATGTCTCCTGCTTGTCCGGATGGAGAACAGAGAGGGGTATGTGGGAAAGAGCCTACCCAAACAAAGGCAAGATTCACACTTATTGCTTCACTCACTTTGGCCCCACCACAACTGCCATGTGGCCCTCAGGAGGTTTTCAGAAAGGAATGTGGTCCTCTGACTGAAAAGAGATTTCCACCCCAGTCTAGAGGCACGTGTATAATCATTTCAGAGCTTCTGGAGTTCTTGCCTTTAGATGAACCATCTCTTCTCCATCCACAACATCCTAAGATTTGCTGTACCATGTCCAATGGATGAAAATCAATCCTGCCTAGTTCTGCACAAATTAGCTACTTATCCTAAAACAGACTCAAAACTGCTATACAAGCCAATTTATGCCATTGGGATTTTCTTTTATTGGCTATGAGGATCAAACTAGGAGCCCAGCATGCTGAATTCTTACTTGGCTCAGCTGCCTTAATGTCCAACCGCATAAATCAATTGACTTGGCTATGATGGACGGTTGCCTAAATTCACTGTGCACCCCTGCTGTTTATATCCACTTTATTCTGTCACCTCAAAAGACTAGATACCAAGCCTTGGTTTTTAATCTGGTTTGGTAAAGACTCATCCTTCCGACACATCCTGTGTGATTTGTCTTCTCTGTGATTGAACTGGATGCCCAAAGATGGGTGACTCAATTAAAGTCTTTATTGACCAGCTGGATGGAGGTGTCCTTGAGGCATACAGTAAAAACAGTGCTCCATTTCTTGCATACCAAGTGTGTTCTTTCACAAACTCATATTGGGTATGTGGGGGCCACTTTGATAGCTGGAATGGGGTCCTCTACAAAGGCTTTAATAGTTTAGATGCTCAACTACTGAGCACTGGCAATAACTTGCTATCTTGAGGAGTTCAGTTGTTCTGTTCTCAGTTTTAGTTGCATTGAATTCCACCCTCCCTAGAGCTGGATCTTTCCCAATCAGTCCTCTAAATTTTGAAGTTTATTATTCAATACACCCATTGGGCTGAGTCCATTGAAGTCATTCTGCTCCATAGTGGAAAGTCTCCAAGTATGCTATGGGGGCTTCATCACCCCTCAGAGCTGATTTTGTCAGGAAGTCTTAGGGGGCATTCACTGAAATGTGTCATTGAAGAAGCAGGTATGTAGCTTGGGCATACTTCTGGATCCTTTGCTGTCACTTGAGGCTCAGGTGGCGTTGGTGGTACAGAGTGCCTTCCATCAGCTTCGGCTGGTGGCCCAGTTCTGCCCCTATCTGGACAGGTATTGCCTAACTTTTCTCATCTATGCTCTGGTAACCTCTAGGTTATATTACTGCAATATGTTTATACGTGAGGCTATCTCTGAGGACAGTTCAGAAACTTCAGCTGCTGCAGAATACAGTGGCCAGTTTGCTCACCAAGGCAAAATGGTTTGAGCATAATAACACTAATGCTGGCTTGACTGCCCTGGCTTCTAATTAGTTTCCAATGCCAATTCAAAGTGCTGGTTTTGACCTATAAACCTTAAATGGCTCAGGAACTCAAGACCTCAAGGACTGCCTCTCCCCAACTGACCTGGACCCCGTGATCATCAACTGAGGCCCTTCTTCCTCCATGAGAGGTCTGGAGGGTGGCAACACAAGAACAGGCCTTTTCTGTGGTGGCTTCCTCCTTGTGGAATGTTCTCCCCAGGGAGGCTCTCCTGGCACCTTCATTACATATATTTAGGTACCAGACCAAAAAAAATTCATTTTCTCCCAGATCTTTGAATAATTAAGCAATCTATGGCCTTTTAAAGTGTGGGAGCTCGACTCTTTTTGTTCTTATGATACGTATTTTTGTGTTTTTATATCATATATCACCCTGGATGAAGGGCAGTATATAAATTTAATAAGTAAGAGTAAGAATTTGGAATCAAGGGTTCTGACAGTGTTGGATGAGGTCACTGAGCATCTGCAGGCCACCTGCTCTGTCCTGGTTTTTAACATCCAGGGACTATCAGACAACATCCAGGACTAAGTCTGCCAAATCTTTGATGACCTTCACGTCAATTTCATCCTAGGGGCTTCTTTCCAGGATCTCCCTGGCATCATCGTCTCTCAGAGCAAGCAGAAGGTGATCAAAGCATAGGGGTCTCTAGATGAGCTGCTTGGCTGTTTGATCCACAATCTCCCCCTTATGTGGTTTGAAGGGCATTTTATAATGTCTGGGGAGCCAAATAAGATGCTAAAGTAGTAGAGGAACTTAACCACATGTTAGCCTCCTAGATTCTACATGAATATTCAGTTCCAACATTTGCAATGTGATATATGAATTATTTTGCTGCTAAATACTTTCTCTCTCAAAAGACTGCCACGGTTATGATATTTAAGATTAAAATAATGGTAGGGATTTGCTGGGTAAACCTCACAAAGTTTGTGCTTCCATTGTGAGCCACATATTGACAATGCTCATTGAATGATTTTGCTGTTGTAAACTACTGGTGCTGCACTCTTCAGAGGCAGCAAAGCAATTGGCACAGCAGGATCCGGAACCACGGCTGTGAAAATTAAGGATTTCTTCATATGCTGTTGATCAAATAAAGTGGTTACATTACTTATTTGTACAGAGACCACCCTAAAGCAAAGATTTCATTCTGATCTCCCCACATGATGAGTTGTAATTGTCAGTTTCTTTAACTGGATTTGAAAAGATGAGCTGGGAACAAAATAAGCCTCATCTTCTCTAATCAGTACCTTATTTTATTTTACTTTAGTTTTCCCAGCTTTGTAAAAAGCTCACTGTTTGGATGACTTACACAGTAACATTGTTAAGCTTTAGCTGAACAAGAAACAAGACTAAGACTACTACAACTAATATAATAATAATAATAATAATAATAATAATAATAATAATAATAACAACAAGAAGAAGAAGAAGAAGAAGAAGAAGAAGAAGAAGAAGAAGACGACAGTAGTAATAATAATAATAAGGCTGAATTATGTACAGGACTATGAGTTTTTGCAGCAAACAACAATGTGTTTTAGGGGAGGAGTTAACTTCTTACGCCTTAGAGGAGCTGTATCCTTAAGCATCCACTTACTTTGGCTTGTGGGTTTCATTTATTTGGGGCAGCTGCATTTCATCCCCACCCCCATTCTAGAACCCTGGAAGATCAGGCAGCTCTCTGCTTCAGACGCATTGGAGGTCAATGCACAAATCGTGGTGAGGGTAGACCTGGCACATTTGTCCCTACAGCACCCCTTAGTATGATTAATTGGCATGGCAAGGGAACACCTGAAGAGAGCTTCAGAGACCAGATATAGCCCATCAGGTCACCAGTTGTTTTTATATAATCGTTAAAACTATGGTTAAAGACCCTTCATCCATGAATTTGGCTAGTCTTTTCTCAAGACTGCCTAACCCTATAAGATCTAGTGGTAGCAAGTTTCATGTGTTAGTTATGTGATGTGAAGATGTCCTGTTTTTCCAGTGTCATTGGGTGACCCCCAACTCTAGTATTGTTTCATAACACCTTTACACTTCGGTGGGTTTTGAAATCTGAAAAGCCTTTGAGATTTCCATGAGTTCAAAAAATCCATTGATCATCTGGCCGGAGGGACTGGCTCTGCAATGCATGGCTCAGTCAATCCAACACAAGGTTCTGCATTACCAGTGATAAATCTTCCAGTTTCTATTAGCCCTTTGCTGCGCCTTATTTTTAATGTGTAACAGTTTCCCAAATTTGCTTTACTTATTTGCCTTTCATTTCATCTACTGCAACCAAATCAGATGTGACGTTTACTCCATGATGGATCATTGTGTGTTCTTTTGATTCTTGTCTTTTCAGTCATTCAAGATGAAATCGTATAGTCAGTTACACAAATGCAAGTACTTTTGAACTCAAAAGGGCTTACTTCTGAATAGACATGCATTGGATTGCATTGTCAGTTCCTGAAATTTAAATGGACTAGAATTACATTATAATGAGTGCTACTGATATATAAGCTACAAGAATGCTGGACTAGATGGACCTTTGGTCTGAGCCAGCAAAGCTTTTCTTATCTTTTATACCCTGTTCTTGTACACAGTTAAGGTGATCTGGTTAGTATCATGGCATGTCAATGATCTGATATTGTCCAATATCAAATATTGAAATCAAGTATCAAAGAGCCAATGGAATGGAGAGAATATTTCACTGGGAGATCCAGTTTTTAAATTCCTGCTGAAGATCAAACTGGACAAGTATCTTGAATAGATCCCAGAAACTGCTAGTCTGGTGGCTGAAGTAGCCCTGGGTGTAAGGGTCAGTATGCATGTCCAGAGTTGACATTATTTTGCATCATTCCTCCACATGGTAAGCCGTTCATGTGCAGCACGCCTCAGGAAATTTTCTCAACAACATGGCAGAAGGACCATTCACAACAGCATGGTCACAATCACCTAAGTCATGCACAAGGTGCTGTGAATGAATGCTTTGCCACATGGAGACAAACAACACATGTTTGTCTGTTCGGTGGAACACGAGCAACAAAACTGACCCTCAACTTCCTGAGCCATTAAAGCTAGTGTGGCAGCTTTGCACACTCCAATGGGACTTGCTTGGTAAGTAATATTAGCCTTTATCACTTTGAAGCTAGCATGGCAAGGAGGAGTAATCCAGCGCATCTGTTGTGGCCCAGCTTGATTAATGGATCTAATGTTATCCCCCACAGCGCATGTCAAGGCAAAAATTTTTTAGAGTTCAGTGTATGTCGTAAATCCATTTACAGCTGCTTTTTTATGATGTAATGAAGGCAAACATTATACAAGGCCAGGATGAAGTTATGACATCCTTGGAGGCTTCTCTATTCTGTTCCTTATGACTGCAATCAATACTTTATGGCAGTTTAGTACGATGGTTCGGGTGCTGATTAGAAAAGCCCTTTGCTCGATCAGGGGTTTGTTTCATGGAACAGAAACTTGCTTTTCTGGTAACCTTTCAAGAAGATCACTGCTAACTGGAAACAATTAGTGGGAATTGAAGCAACTCCCATGAGGCTCAACTAGATCCTTCTATGTCCCATTTTAGTGTAATAGAGGCTGATCTGTGTGGGTGTGGTTCTGCCTCCCCTTTTTTTACTCTGGCAATAGGTCTTCAAAGAAGTGAAGAGAATGATAAAAGGCAACTGTCTTTGTAGCTGAGGGATAGCTAGCCAGGCTGCGCCCCCTGGGAGTGATGGCTGCTGTTTTGTTTCATTTTCCTTTGGGGACTGTGTGTGTGGACACACATGATGAGAGAGGCCCTGGGGAAGGTCCAGCGTGGGCTGGGAAAAGTCTAGGCTCTATCTGGCAGAAGTTCCATCCAGGGACAGCTGTCTCTTTGCCAGCTGTGAGGAGAAGCAGGCACCGCTATAGGCCCCAACCCCAGCCTAGGAGCAGCTCTCCTCCCCGTGGCTCCAGAAGGTGGCAGCCAGGCAGCCTCAGCAAGGGACCCTGTTGTGGGGTGCCAGGTTGCGCCCCCTCAGAATTCTGCACCTGGGCCATGACTCCCCTTGCCCCCACCCCGGGCTACACACCATTGACCTGCTGCTAGGAGAGCTTCCAGAGTCTCCTTCATGCATTATTTCCATGAAGGGGGGTCTGCACATAGAGTAAGGACAGGGAGTGCTTGCCCCGTTTCCGATGCTGTACAGCCAGTCTAGCCCAGCCCCTCACATCTACACGTTGAGCACCGACTATTGAAGAGGAACCTCTATGCAAAATATCTGAGAGATAACTAAAAACACATTAGCAAAATTCAAGTGCAGTATTCATTTCACATGTAGAAACATGAGGTGATGATCCACAAAATACAGTGGTACCTCTGGATACAAACGGGATCCGTAAACGTAATGCGCGACTGCGCGTGCATGGGTCGCATTTTGCAGCTTCCGCGCATGCGCGTGACGTCATTTTGAGCGTCTACGCATGCGTGAGCGGTGAAACCCAGAAGTAACATGCTCTGTTACTTCCAGGTTGCCACGGAGCGCAACCCGAAAATGCTTAACTTGAAGCTACTTCAACCCAAGGTATGACTGTACCAGCAAACGACAAGCACGTGGGGGGAACTTTTTCACATTGCTTCATGGACAGCTTTACGGGGGGCACATGTGAACAGGAGTGGACAGAACCAGATGCAACAGTGAGCCAAGCAACAGATGTGATTCTTACCTTTGTGTACAAAGCTATAAATATCACACACACACACACATCTCTCTATCCAGACAAGCATCACTACAGTACGGGGATGCATTCTGGTTAAGAACCAAACAGGCTAGTGATGGCTGTGGCCTGAGGAGACTCGTGACGGTTGGATAGACCACAATCTGCCCTCAGGAGTGAAGCTCTGTAAATTACAAAAATTCATTAAATAATTGCAAGCTACCAAGATGAGACCAGAAAAAACAAACATGCACAGAATGTCACAGAGCATGCAATAAGAGAAACTGAGCAGCTAAGGCACCTCCCTCCTGCCTTGCCCCAGCCAGTGTGGTCTAGTGGTTAAGAGCGGTAGTCTCGTAATCTGGGGAACCGGGTTCGCGTCTCCGCTCCTCCACATGCAGCTGCTGGGTGACCTTGGGCCAGTCACACTTCTTTGAAGTCTCTCAGCCCCACTCACCTCACAGAGTGTTTGTTGTGGGGGAGGAAGGGAAAGGAGATTGTTAGCCGCTTTGAGACTCCTGAAGGGGAGTGAAAGGCGGGATATCAAATCCAAACTCTTCTTCTTCTTCCACCTGTCCACCCAAGCTTCTTGTACTTCAGTGATGTGCATGTGCTAAAATTCAGCCACGATTCAAAAGCGCGGCAGAAAGGAAGACTTTCATCCCATTTTTTGGCAGATAGCTCATATTCAGCATCCAGTGCCAATGTGCAATAAGGTCAGTTCCATCATCACTAATCAACATTCCTGTGCTGCTTTAAGCCATCATTTTAAGGTGGTCATCTCCCACCTGGCTCAAGCAGACAGGCAAGACTAGGGTTTGACCAGTGCCGGAATTACATATAAGCTAAACAAGCTATAGCTTAGGGCCCCACTCTCTTGGGGGCCCCCAAAAAAAATTAAAGGAAAAAAACCCCTGGATGTACATTTCCAAAATATAAGATTAAAAAACAAATAAGTTAAAGCTGCATACAGCAACAGTGTTTTGTGTTGTGTAGGCTCCTATGATGTAAGTAATGGGCCCCACCTGCTATCCTGTTCCCTAAAATATCACTGGTTTGCTCATTTCTATATATAGGGTGCCTACATTCTGCATGGACTGGTTGCATGGCAACATGTACAAATGGCTTTAGGTACCTATTAGGTCCATAAATTACCATATAGCATACATTCAACACAAAAAAACAGCGATAATTTGTTGTTGACAAAGGACAGCTGGACATATAAAGGGCCCCATTACCTTCAGTAGCTTAGGGCCTCATCAAACCTTAATCTGGCCCTGGGTTTGACCCAGAGTTTGATCCCTTGCGTTTGTTTGCAATTTGCTGTGGATGCCCCTGAGCTACGAAGGATGATGATGAAAACTCTGAAGCTGTTCCTTAAATACTATGGCCATCGTCAGCTCAACAAGACACTTTTACTGCAAGCTGACTGCTCCTGCACTTGTAATAAAAAACAATGCTATACCCAACAGCTTTTCATTACTCTTTGCTTTGAAACACCCCGAACAATTTATGGTGACAAAATTACAGCCTGGCTTGCAAACCAGTATCTCTGTCCAAGTTAAGTCAGGGAACCTATGAATCTGTATGACTGAAGCAGTTGAGCTTGTGCTTGATCATTCTGCTTCCTGTTCCTACATATATTTCCCCCCCCAAAAAAGGAGATGGAGTTGAGTCATTGTCTAGCATTATAACTAATCTCTCTCCCCAAGTAAGTTTTCCAAAATGACATATTGCAAGGTATGTTAAGTAGAAGCGAGGGCTTTTCCCAGTGGTGTTCTTCTTACAAGTGTCAGAGTGTGACTCCCATCTATTTTTTGATCATTTATTCAATTAGATATGTAAATCGGCTACAAAACCTGAAACACACCTGTTCCTTCCAGCTGTCTACCAAACATGGACTCCTTTACCTGTATAAAGCCAGTGCCCATTCATTAAAAATCTGTGGAAGGGTAGCAAGATAATTTCCAATTAGCTCTTCGTAAATGCCATGTAAACAGCTGGAAATTATTTGTTAGTTTTTTGTTTTTGTTTATTTCAAATGCAGAGACATAAATCCATGAAAAGGTAGGGCTGCCCTGGATCAAAAGTGGTATTAGCAGACATATACACACCTGGTTTATATTCTTCCCAGGCATCAACTGCAGCCCTGAAACCTTCTGCCCTGCTTTTTTTCAACCTCCTGCACCCCTACAGAAGCTTTTCGAGAGGAAATGTTGTATGTTAATTTGGATTTTTTTGGGGGGGGGGGTTATTTGTGGGCTGGGGGTTGTTTAGGGCAGGCATAGGCAAACTCGGCCCTCCAGATGTTTTGGGACTACAACTCCCATCATCCCTAGCTAACAGGACCAGTGATGATGGGAATTGTAGTCTCAAAACATCTGGAGGGCCGAGTTTGCCTATGCCTGGTTTAGGGGCTTTTGTTGGGGAGTGTATTTTTTTATTAGTTTGTATAATATATTAGTATTGTTAATTGTTTTGATTATTTTTATTATGTATTTTGTGCTGTAACTTTGTGTTGTAAACTGCCCTGAAACCTACAGGTATAGGGCAGTATAAAAAATTAATAAACAAATAAACAAACAAATCAGTGGCCAGCCCAGAACATTTTGCTACCTGCAGCACAGCTGCAAATGGCCCTCCCTCAACCTCAAGTTGGGATATATGAATATGTGTGAAATATATATGTATATGAATATGTATATGAATATATGTGAAAAGGTATTGACATGACTTTGATATCTAAGGCATTTGAGAAGCACCCTCTCGCTAGAACATAACAAGAGCCCATCAGCATCAAACCAAAGGTCTGTCTAGTCTAGCATTCTGCTTTCCTAGTGGCCAACCATGTGCATCTTACTACATTATCATCATCATCACCACCATCACTGCCAAGGGTACAAAACTTGATGTCGTATGTTGCAATAAAATTAATTGAAATGGGCCCATAATAGGAAGCCGGCAGCCCAGTATCCAGAGCTGATCTAAAGTGCAGAGATTAATGAGATCAAATCCCAACCTTCTTTTTCAATGTTGGTTGTGAAATGCAAAGCTGCTTCATGTTCCTGTCTGGGTTATATGGCATGTGCTTTATCTCATTTTTACTTTGAAGAAAAATTGATTGGGGGGGTGTTGGTTGGTTGCCTAAGCAAACAGACTGTCCTGCAGTCATGTCAGGCTGATTTATGAATAATCCAAGAATGTTTGTCTGTGTCTATACATGCATATCAGATCAATATTCAAAATCATTGCTAGGAATGCCAATGTCCAGGTCACAAGCTAGTTAGTTCCTGAAACCAATCTACATAGTAACTGGGGCCTCTGAATTGCTGTCTCCTAAACAAGAGTTGTCATGCAGAAAGCAAACCTTAGTTAGAGCAACTAAGCAAAACTGACCCAAGTGTTGATTTTATTCTTCTCAGCAAATGCAGGTGAGGAAGTGAGTTCTCTGAATGAGCATCTGGTAGATAACAGACTGGGTAAGGGCCAATGAAATGAACCTCTACTGAGAAAAGAGGGAGGTATTGTTAGTGAATTGTTTGCCTTCTCAGATGTGTTGTGTTCTAATTGATCTGGAGGCCTTGAACATGCACCAAACTTAGACTCTCAGATTCAGTGTGATCTTATCACTAGAGCAGGCATGGCCAAACTTTGCCCTCCAGCTTTTTTGGGACTACAACTCCCATCATCCCTAGCTAGCAGGACCAGTGGTCAGGGATGATGGGAACTGTAGTTCCAAAACAGCTGGAGGGCCAAGTTTGGCCATGCCTGCACTAGAGGCACAGCTGACCTCAGTGACGCTGAGCATCTTTTCCAGCTTGGGCTGAAATGCAACCTTACCCAGACAGAGATGCCTTGCTACAGTTCATCAAGTTTTGATAACCTCTCTCTTGGATTACTGCAATGAACATGGAGATCCTTTGAAAGCAGTCTGGGGATTTCAGCTGTCCAGAACAGGACCGCTAGATTGTTAAGTGGGACTGGATGAGCTGGTCATATTATACCAGTGCCTTGTCATCTGCATTGGTGCCCATCCACTTCCAAGGCACAAGTTGGAAAAGTAGGGTGGGCTACATATGCATCACCAAAACAGGACACTGATAAGCACAGCATTTCCATGTGCTGCTATATATATGATGACTTGAGTGCCTGCTCAGTCTATTGCCCAGGTGCAAACTCTGGATTAACAACTTCAGGTCTCTCCTCCCATTCTTATGATCCTAAGACAGCCCTTCAGACAGAGGACTCCTCCAAATAGAGAACTCTATTATGTAATATGTAATATTTAATATGTAAAGACACAACCACCCTAATTCAAAGTTTCCAGAGAGGTAGTTATATTAGTCTGTTGCAGGAGAACCATCAAAAGCTATAGTGACTTCTTGAAGATTCACAAAACAATCCTAACCATGCTACTCAGTTGTCAATCCTAGTGAATTAAGTGGGACTTACTTCCAGGTAAATGAGTTTAGGATTGTAGCCTAAGGAGTGTAGTCAACATTAGCCATACTCAGAGTAGACCCATTGAAATGAATGGGCATGGCTGACTTAAGTCCATTGATTTAAGTCTCTTTTTTTAGTAGAACATTGGGCACACAATACATTTAAAACACAAGATTTCCCCCAAAGAATTCTAGGAACTGTAGTTTCCCACTCACTTTACAAACTACAATTCCCAGGATCCTTTGCTTTTAAATGTGTTTTAAATGTGTGTTGGATGTGATTTAAAGCATGGTGTGGATGTGACCTTAGTTGGATACAACTAAGGTGTGTTTTTAATTATCCTCTTTGTGAACCGAACCTGCCCCAAACTCCCAAAATAGCTTATTCACTCCCCTACATTACTTCACGTCCAGCTGAATTCACAGCTCTCTCTGCCCATCTCAGACACAGACAGACATTTCCTTTCACTGTCCTTCCATCAAAAATTGGCATGTGTCACATTCTCAAGACTGGAGAGAGATTCGAAGACATTAAGGATCTTTTTTGTTAAAATCCTTGGGTGCTCATTAAGTTGCCCAGTGACAAATGCATTCACGGTCATCAAGACAGCTGCATTAATAGCACAATTAGCTAGAAAAACCAAGAGGACAGATTATATTCATAAGGTGAAAATTACTTCCCCCTCTCACCCACATTATATCCTTTATTGAGGGTACTTCTTTTTCAAGGGATAACATTTCAGAAATTTAACGCCCACTTTTGCCAAGGGATAACATATAAGAAACAAGGACATCTGGAAGCAAATATTCTCTCATCTGAGGATGTTTTGTGGAACAGGCTGAATTCCCAGGTGAAGCCAAATTTAAAACCCATTAGGAATCTTAGGTTGTCTTGGATACCTTTCAGGAAGAATGTGATTAATCCATTCTAGATTTATTTATTTTTAAAGAAAAAGAGGAAGAAATTGAGTAATGGGGGAAGGATAGCAAATGATATGTGAGGATAAAAAGAAAAATGGTTCTGATGTGTTACTTCTAAACACAAATTGAATTAAATATAAATAAAGTAAAAAAACACCTAGGGGAAATGGCTTTACACCAGATTATTTCTCCATCTATTCCAGGTGTGGGGAAATTTAGGCCCCTCCAGATGTTTTTGGACTACAACTCCCATCATGTTGCTTGGGACTGATGGACATTGGAGTTCAGCAACATGTGGAGGGCCACAGGTTCCTCACATCTGTTGCAGCACTTTGATTGGCAGCAACTCTCTATCACCTGCTGCCTGCTCCTTTTAACCAGCAATCAAACCTGGGACCTTCCAGATACAATTATTATTATTATTATTATTATTATTATTATTATTATTATTATACATACATACCCATCTGGCTGGGTTTCCCCAGCCACTCTGGGCGGCTCCCAACAGAAGAAGAAGAAGAAGAAGAAGAAGAAGAAGAAGAAGAAGAAGAAGAAGAAGAAGAAAGCAACAAAACATCAAACATTAGAAACTTCCCTAAACAGGGCTGCCTTCAGATGTTTTCTAAAAGTCAGATAGCTTTTCATTTCCTTGACATCTGATGGAAGGGCGTTCCACAGGGCAGGCGCCACTGCCAGGAAGGCCCTCTGCCTGGTTCCCTGTAACCTCACTTCTCGCAGTGAGGGAACAGCCAGAGGCCCTCAGAGCTGGACATATGCTCTGCAGCTGAGATGCATTAATAAAGAGGTTGTGGTTTGCAAAGATAATCCCAATGATTTTTTTCCACTTTGCTCAGTATTTAGATGGTATGCAATCCATACAACATAGTTTTGGGGTATGTTATTATGGAAATGATACCGAAGTGCTTTAACACCTTAATCCATCCATAATACATCCATAATCTGGGTGGGAAGGAGGTGATGCCCCTGTTACTTTTCTTCCTTCAGAGCTTAATACCATTTTGCTGGTGTGTTTTCCTGAGGTTCTGCAGAGAGGTAATGCTTCATCCACAAGGCACCACATTCCTTCAGAGTGCTGCTGACATTGTTGTTCTCTGAATGAACGCCTGCAAGAGACAGACCTAAAACAAGCTCCTCAGTGGTAATGAAATCACTTCAAATGTGCTGAAAATATCAGATAAATGGTCGTCACAGCCCATGTTAACAAGCTCCACACGCTGCCTTTCCCTTTCATCTGTGACAACATTAAAGGTTTTACTAGCCATTAGGTTGCATTGCGAGAGTTACAAAGGAAGACGAGACGAGCTACTCCGTGAGGAATTTAAAGCTGTCTAATGACTGTACAAGACATTCGAAATGTTGCCTCTTCGGCAGCTAAGAAAATACTTACATTGGCATAATTAACCATTCCAGGCTTCGAGGAGCTCATATATCTCAGGGCAAGCAAATGCCAAGATCTTACTTGAGGTGATGTTTCAAGCAAGACCATAATGTGGTGGAGATGAGATTTTACTTGCTCTCCACCACAGTCACTGAGTTCCGTGGCTGAAACTGCACATGCATGCAGCCTCTGAGGGGTTTCATGCTTTGTCACATCATTCCATTGTCGCACCTCTGTTCATAACAGAAGGCACTGGCAGGGCACATTCCCAAAGTAGCCATGTTCCATAAATTGCTTGGTTCCCGCCTTCCCCCATGCGTCTTTCTCCCAAGTTAATTCACATTACAAAAATGTCAGTGAGCATCCTTGCACGATTGCTCATTTCTCTAAGCTATTGGCCTTTGGCTGACTATGTTCTTGACATGTGAGCAGCGTGGAAGCATTTGTTCCCAGTCGTAGCGCGTCTGAAGTGGTGTACTGCAACGGTTAAAAGCACATGCTACATATGGGGAAGGCTGGGCCAAAGCTCATCCAAGATAGAAGTGAAGACAACCTACTCTCTCCCTCACTCACTAAGCCCCAGCTACTAAAATGAAGACGACAGCGCTGGCTTTCTTAGGGATGTTGCAATGATTAGATGCCTGCCAAGATATGATGGGTATAAAGAAGGATGGACATACAACACCCTCATTTGCCTACCAGTGATTACTTTGCAACAAGCTCCACATTACAGATTCCTGAAGGCACTAGGGACACAGGTGGTGCTGAGCCTCTTGGGCTTGCTGATCGCGGTGAGCTCCCGTTGCTCTGTCCCAGCTCCTGCCAGCCTAGCAGTTCAAAAGCACACCAGTGCCAGTAGATAAATAGGTACCACTGTGGTGGGAAGGTAAATGGCATTTCCATGCACTCTGGCACTCATCACGGTTCTTTGTGCGCCAGTAGCAGTTTAGTCATGCTGGCCACATGACCCAGAAAGCTGTCTGTGGACAAACGCCAGCTCCCTTGGCCTTGACCCATAGTCGCCTTTGACTGGACTTAACCGTCCAGGGGTCCTTTACCTTTTTTACCTGCTGCATTAGTAGGTCAGGGTTACTCATTAAGTGAGGATACCAAAGAATTAGCATTATCTGCTGCGGTAGATTGTAAAGTAAATGGCTGCTTACCCAGTCACAGGGTGGGCGGCTGTTATGGCTCGTCGCGCTGGGCTTCTCCCCCCTTGGGAGCAACAACAGGGTTAGGTGGCCGGCTGTAGGGAATTCCCAGGAGATTGGCAATAGCTTTCCTGCCATTGGTTTAGTTGAAATCCTAGCCAATCCGGTTAGGCCAGGTGGGCAGGGCTTGAGCCCCAATAAAGGCCAGCTGCAGCCAACCCCAATGACTAATAGTAGCGAAAGAACACAGAGCAGATAACATCATGTAGGGGTGCATCACTCCCACTCCAGAACTGTGTGATAAATGGGTACCCCATTAAAGGGGTCTAGTAGGAAGTCTACGTCAAAAAGTTAAAGCATGTGGCACATAAGTATCATATATATATGATACTTATAGTGTTTGGCTCCAGAAATAGAATTTCCATCTCAAATTCTGGATTTATTCTAAGAAACTAGGGATGGATGGGTGTGGTAATTCTGGTCTCTCTTAGTTCCAGTCTGAACTTCATTTCATCCCATTTCCACATCAGTTTGCAATTTTATAAAAAGAAATGTCCACATGAACATTCATAACATTTTCATGCTGCTTTCTCCTCATGTACAATATTTCGTACATAGTTATCTGTGATTCAATCATTTTCTTCAAACAATTGTCCCTCGTTTAACGCATTTATACATTATTTTCACACATACATGTATTGTTGCACACTTTTTCTTAGTTAAGAATGATAGTCAATGTTAGAGTAAGCCCATTGAAATCTATGAACAGAAGTCCATTGATTTCAATGGTTTAATCCAATTATGGTTTAGTTGGATTTACTGATACTTTCACTGCAGGCATTTTCTTATTGAATAACTGCATCGTGAAATTAATGGAAGAGCTAATTTTGAAGGATAGCTGGGTCATGATGGCCGGGGCTGATGAGAGTTGGAGTCCAGCTACTTGTGAAGAGCCCCATGTTCCCCCCTTGAAATATTGTCTGGGGAAGTGCAAGCTAGATAGATTTGCATTAAAATGTCAACAAACAAATTTCTCCCCCGGTCCCTACAGGAAACCAGGGTTTTGCCACTGAAAATGAAACTAACTATAGTTTTTGACTAACTTCCTCCTTTGAAAGATTTGGGTGTGCCATACATAACATTTGATGTATAATTCATGGAAGGAATTGAGAGATTTGCTCTGCTTAGGCATCAATTTACCAGCAGGGAAGCTAATACCCTGCAAGCAAAGATACTATTATTTCCAGAAATAAAATGTGAGCAACAAGATGAATTTCTTTAGCAAGCCCTGATTGTTTGGGAGACAACCAATGTTTGCATTAGTGCGATATCATCTCTGCTGCAATAATAGGAGCTAGTTTGTGCATTATTATCTTTCACGCTTGGTTTTTGTTTGTTTTCGTGCTCTCTACGTCTAGGAGGGAAAATATGGAGAAGAGCAATGGCTCAATTTGCTCATCATCACTTTCTGACTGTGAAGATAACTTTGTAAAGAGAGACAACATTTTGTTTTCTTGGGGGTCAGTGAAATCATTGTGGATAATCTTGGGACTGTATCTGCCTTTTGGTGGGAAGAGATGGCTATCCTAGTCTGTGCCTACTCCTAATTTCAGAATGCTATGGGAGGCTGGGCTCAGTGGGGATTACTCTAATGCAAATGTATTTTTGGTACCTTCTTTCCCTCCCAAATACCGGGTGTAGGCTGAATTGAGAACCACCCCCCTCAGTCCAAATTAGCTCATCTATCTTTGCTACCAGGCTTCTTCATCATTGGGTCCCCAAGTAGTTATAGTTGCTAGACTACAATCCCTCTATCATCCTTCATCCCTGACTAGGCTGGGTGGTAATGATGGGAGTTGTAATCCAGCAATATTTAGGGACCCAAGGGTGAAGATTTTCACAGGACAAACATCAAGGCAACTGAACTGATTAAGGGGCTGGATACATGGTGCATAGAAAATTGCAGCTCTGAACATCTAATTCAAGCTGTTTAAGAAGAAAGAATCATTCAGGTCAGACAGAAAGCAAAAGGAGTGAGTGCATCACAGGTTATGAGAATGGGGATGAGGAGTGATGTGTACCTTTTCCTCATCCACCACACAAGGATGGGCACAGTGTCAGCATCTGGGCAAGTGTTTAAACTAGGGTGTTGTTCCACATTCCCTTTAAAGAAATAAATCCTGCCCTGTGCTGTGTCAAGTCTAATTCTATTTCTACTCAGGTGCTCCCCCCCCCTTCTTCAAATAAGCCAGTTCTTAAGTTAGCAGCCTGGACTTTTTTCCCCTTGTGTGGAGGGCACATGTTGTGTTTTGTACATGGGGAAAGGGAGAATGAAGCACCTGCACAGGTTCGCACCAGAAAGCCACCGTAGGCATCTCAGTTTGACTAATCAGTGACATATTCCATCGCAAACTGTATGAAATGCTGTCCAGATCCCCTCATTATTTCATTTCAAAACTACTCAGCATGGAGTTCAGGAAAGGAATTCCTAAGGGATAGTGCCTAGTTGGTTTAGGAGTTCTCGTTGCTTATAGTCTATCATTAACAGGAGAGTGGGGGTGGAATCTCCCTTGTTCTCAGCAAAGACTTTTCACGGTTAGGACAAAAGTGATGAGTCAGAGAATGTAGTGGAACAGACGCAGATGTTCATAAGCAAGGTGTCTTGTGGTTTAATAGGCTGTCTCTCCTATACCAGGAATGACAGGATTGGAAGGATTTGGTCTGAGAATTTCAAGGGAAATGGGCAGCCCAGTCCTATTATGCTGTTGCAGTTGAACACATTTAGCAATGGAAAAGTAAGTCTCTGGGCCATTTAAGAGGCATTTAAGATGTTTTGTATGGGCTGGATTCAGACATTCCTCTTTATCACTTGATCCCTGTGACATGAAGTCATGACTATTATGTGTGAATGGGTCATCACTAGTAAGAAGAAGAAAAAGAGAGTGTTTTAAATATTACATATAGCAGCAGATCCAGCCAAAGATATTTCTCTCCCTGACAAGATTGACTTTCACACACACTACATACAGAAGCCAACCAGCCTAGCAGCTGAAAAGCACACAGCTCTTTCCTACAATGAGGGGATCCAGCAACTGCAGCCTGAGACAGTTACCTAACATGGCCATCACTGACAGGATGAGCAGACTCTCAAGATGTTGCCAGAATACATACAACTCCTATCAACCCTGACCTGCTGGCTGATGGGAGTCCAAAAGCATCAGGAGGACCACAGATTTCTCCGCCTGACATAGGCGGTTGGATCCAAGGAGAGGAATGGATACAAATGTTCCCTTTCACTCATGGAAGGCTGCCTCTGGATCCACCATTGTTCTCCTTTGGATCCAGTCCATGGAACCTTTCATATATCACCTGAAAGCCAAGAATAATGAGGAATCCGCTGTATATCCCATTAAAATCACAGCCATTACTCAATCAAGCTGTTTCATAACCAGAGTCTGAAACACATCTTATTAATTGAAGACCCATAAAAGTTTTGCTTAAGTAGAAATGTTCAGGCAGGACTTTGAGAAGAGTATAAAATTGGTGGCTGTGCATATCCCCCTGGGGTTTGAGAAGGGCGGGGGGAGGTAAGTACCTTGGGACCAGATGTCTACAATCTAGAAACAGATGGGCGAAAATTAATTTTACATGACAAAAGAATTCATCATTAAAGTATGGTTATCAGACACTTTAGAGAATGCGGCAACTCAAGTCTTCCGTTTTGTTTTTAAATTCTCCTGTAGACAACATCATTCCTGCAGGGGAAAAAATATTCTTAACATGACCTTCTCAATTAAATCCCAAAAGACCTAAGTGAG
This sequence comes from Podarcis raffonei, assembly GCF_027172205.1. NCBI lineage: Eukaryota > Metazoa > Chordata > Lepidosauria > Squamata > Lacertidae > Podarcis > Podarcis raffonei. The sequence continues at coordinate 14,407,165 of NC_070618.1, forward strand.
GACATTTCTGAAACCTACATGACAGTCACCAAACTATTTGAGGCAAAGGTAAGTATGTTAAAGCTCATTGATTTCCATGGGAGAGTTCAACCACTGTTGGAGGCTGTATGCTTCTGAAGACCAATTACTGGAAACTGCAGGAGGGGGGAGTAATCTTATGCTTGTGTCCTTCCTACTTGCATGCTTCCCATAGACATCTGGTTGGCCACTGAGAGAACAAGAAGTTGGCCAAGGTGGTCCACTGGTCTGGTCCAGCAGGGTTCTTTTAGATTGCCCCACACGAATTTATTGACTCGAAAAGGGGTCTGGAGCAAGAAAGGATCCTTTTGATAGAAGTTCCCTGGGAAAAGGAAGTGATTATTAAACCACTCTAGAAATTGTAGCTCTTCAAGAGAAATGCTGGTCTCCTCGCAACACTCAGAACCCTTCATGTGCTGCGAGTTTATACATACCTTCTGTCCTTTCGTTGTATAAAAACAATCTGGAAGTTTATTGGGTCCCCCCTTTTTTTTCTTCTTCATTCATCTTTTGTCTTTAAATTATTTTTATTTTTAATAAAGAAATTTTACCTATTTATTTTTTAAACTATCAGAACCCCTAAGACACTTCAGTTCCAAGGATTCTTTGGGTGAAACCATGACATAGCTCTATACGGCTTATGAGATAGCTCTAAATGTATAGTACAGATGGAAGCCTTAGTCCAAAAGAATGTCTTACTATCAGTATATTCCAGCTCCAAAGTCTGATGTGTTACCAATAAGTTGGATCCATTTTCTATTGCCAGGCTCCTCTTATAGGCCCCTTCATGGCCTAGGACCCTCATACCTACGGGACCGCCTCTCTCGGTATGCCCCACGGAGAGCCTCAAGGTCCATAAACAGCAACACCCTAGTGGTCCCGGGCCCTAAGGAAGTTAGATTAGCTTCAACCAGAGCCAGGGCCTTTTCAACACTGGCTCCGGCCTGGTGGAATGCTCTGCCTCATGAGACCAGGGCCCTGCAGGATCTGATTTCTTTCCGCAGGGCCTGTAAGACAGAGTTGTTCCACCTGGCCTTTGGCTTGGAGCCAATTTGATTCCCTCCCCCTCTTTCTTTTTTCTTTTCCTTTCTCCTCCTGCGATGAGGCTACATTTTAATATTTTAATGTTTCAATATTTTAATGTTGTATTTTAATTTTGTTTTTAAGTTGTATTCATTCAACTTGTTTTTATTATTGCTTGTTAGCCACCCTGAGCCCGGCCTTGGCTGGGGAGGGAGGGGTATAAATAAAAATTATTATTATTATTATTATTATTATTATTATTATTATTATTATACCTTCCCCCTCTTACAGAGTTAAGGGTTTTCGTTTTTGCAAAGAGTTGTGCTATTTTAAACAAGGATGAGAGAAAAGGGACCATAATCTCTGCAAGGCAAAGCAAATCATGACAAAACTGAAATTTATTTTGAGTCCTAAGGAAAATCAAGACACCAACGTCCAAATGAGGGGAAATGCTTAGACAAGCATATAATTGCCTTAGAATACCGTTAAGGCTCATAAATGAAATGTACATCATACAAAAGGTTCCATTGCCATTAGCAAAGCTGACAGGCTTAGGAATTATTCTGGCATTTTAACACACTACAACTGGTTTTTTGATATGGCATTTTTCATATGTAAAATTACTGGAAAGGGCATGGCGGTTAATTCATTTAGTTGCAAAGTTAGCCTCAGCTCTGACTTGATTGCTTAAGTTTACCATCTGGCATCCAAAGGACTATTCATGTAATTGAAATTAAGATCATGAATCCATCAAGCAGCATGATATTTATTGCTGGAAATGGCAACATTATAATAATAAATAGCAGCAGCCGGGGTACGATGTTTCGCATATGCTGATAGCACACAGTCTAATGATGACTGCTAAATACAGTATATTTCCACTTAAATTGGACACATTTAATGGTGCAATGTCATTTTGCTTGATGACATATACAGAAGAACTCCCTGTTTGAAAACTAATTGTTACGGGGGACATATTTTTGAATTTAGTCTGGGAGGTAGATCTGTCCCCAGGAAATAGACCCATCAATGGCCATTATCAATGACAAATGGGGCAGGCAGCAAAATGTTGCATTGTGGAGTGCTCTGTTTTTAGATTCTTCCAGTCAGCCATGCCTCTTCCAGCATACTCCTTTCCAGTTTCCCTCTCTCCCTCTTGCCTATAACCAGAGTCTAAAACTGTTAAGGATAATAGTTTAATTTCCTGAAATGGAAATGTTTGTTTATGTTGAATTGCTGTGTATTTTTAGCATGGGATTTTTACTTTGGCAAAAGCTCTCATGTGATTGGCTGACTGCAATCCATTCTGTTGTGACTGTTATTCAAGTAACTGTTGTTTTTGTTCTCCCCCTGTTCTCTGGAGGTGGGGGGATGGCTTCTGAGAGAGGTTTCTCTGGCTGCTGCTGAGGACGATGTATGTCTGTCTGGGGTGAGGCAGACAGAGGAAGATCCCTAAATGTCAATAGAGAGAAACCTGTGCTTTCTATAAGGAACAAAGTGAATAAGCATGAGATTGTAGATATGTTCTTCTCAGTTATATGTTTATGAAAGTAAAATTATTTTGAATATAAAGAGTCTGTACATTGCATATCATAAAATTTTTATATACCGTACACAACAACAACACGTCAATTATGTGAATAGCAGTCACGTTGTGTGTGTTTTTCAAACATCAAATTCCAGGTGCAGCAAATTGCAGGTGATTGTTATCAGTATCACAGTACATGGGGAGGGGAGCCCTCCCCCGCTACAATCTCCATTAAATCTCCCTCCCCCGGCACAGTAATTAGCATTAGGAAAAGAATCTGAACGTTGCTGCAATCTTGGTAACAATCACTATAATAAAACACATGATTGGATTACTAATTGCATTGTTAATGACAAATATAGTTAGGCCCTCAGTCATCATTCTAAGCCCACTGAAGATGTTTAGTCCATACTGAGCAATTGAGGGGGGGAGGTTCCCCTCACTATCGTGTTTGTAATAATAAATATGCAGCAGTACAATTGTTCACCATAAGATGCTTATCTCAGACCTTATTTCAACAGGGCAGGGTTGGAAGGACTCTGTGGACACCAGAAAAGCGTCTGGAGGAGAGGAGCATCATGTTGGTGACCCCTAATCTACAGCACATATTTATTATTTCAAGGTATTTATAGGCTACCTGATTACCCAAGTTTTTAAGTGGTGTACATAAAAATTCTTTAAAAACATGCAAAGAACATTAATAACATTTTTTATTAAATCAATAAAAAGTAATAATAAAAACCAGAAAACTTCCTTAAATCCATGCTGAATAGCATTTGTCTGGCATGTGGTGTTCAACAGGGAGGGGGCCTGTCAAATCTCAGTCAAGACAGAGTTCCACAGAATTAGGAGGACCATAATAAATTCACAACTTCTGGAGAATGGAAGCTGTGCATCTGAGCCATGGGAGAACACTATTGAAGACTCTCTCCCAGATATTTCAGTGACTGGGCAGGTATATAAGGAATAAGGTGGTCCTTAATGTATCCTGGACCCAGGTTGTTAAGGGCCTTTTAAGTGAATAAAAGAACATTGAACTTGGCCCAGAAATATGTGCCAATATGGACAGCAAGTGCAAGCTGATAAGGACCAGTGCTGGAGGTCATTTGGATTGCTTCCTAACAACCATCTCAAGGCAATTTCATAATGCAATAAAAGCATTTATAAAATAAGTGCAGATATAAAAATAATTTTAAAACATTACATGTATAAAAACAGTTAAAATGAGGGCATTTAAAAAACATTATCAAATTCAATACAGATACCAGTTTTATTCATTGGGAAAAGGAAACTCTTCACATTTTAGACAAAGATCCATTGGTGTAACTCCATTCCTAGTTAGAAACATTTATAACTGGTAGGGTAGCAGTGACCCATAGATGGGGACTGGATTCCTGAAGAAGTTGCTTTTGAAATGCTGTAATTTTAGTAATAAGTGGGCTCCTTTTTATCAAGTGTTATGAACCACAGGATCATTATATGGTAGGAATTATGCTAAGGGATATGGAACCGGTGATCATATGGTCTAGTTACTTTCCAGTGACTGGAGACGGGTCAGACAGCTGCATATCACTCACTTTTAAAGGACTCTGCGTCTTCGGAAACTTCAGCAGAATGAAGGTGAGAGATTTTGTCCCTACATTAAGTCAAGGTGAAAATTTAATCATTCTGGATGTGCCAATTATTCCTGCACTTGCAAGATGTCCACCAAGTGCAGCAAAAGTGATACATATCCATAAAGATGAACAAAAGCAGAGTGAATGGGTGCATGCCAGATCCTTGTTCCCTTACGGTCCTCTGTGTGCCAGAAGCGGTTTAGTCATGTTGGCCACATGACCCGGAAAGCTGTCTGTGGGGAAACGCCGGCTCCCTCAGCCTTAAAAGCAAGATGAGTCACCTTTGACTGGACTTAACCACCCAGGGGTCCTTTATCTTACATTAGGTCAGGGGTGGTGAACCTGATTGGCTTTCCAGATGTTACTGGACTCCTATCATCCTGGAGTAGGGTTGCCAGAATTTCCCTGATATATCTGGAATACTGCAGCCACAAGCAGTGTCTGGGCGAAAATTGTTGAGATGTCCAGGAAAATCTGGCAGCCCATGTTGGCACTGTTGTTTTTCCTGATTTTCCTCAGAAATAATATAATAATAATAATAATTGTTTATTTATACCCCACCGTTCCTGGTTTAAAAACAGGGCTCAGGGTGGCTAATAACAAATATAAAACATTGATTAAAATGCAGCTTAAAAACAGCATAAAATACAACATAAAATGCAGCATCAATATCAATAAAATTCAAAAATTCAGGGGTCATTTTGGGGAAGAAGAAAAAACCCCGAGTCAGTAGACATCAAATGATCACCAGGGCTAACTGGCCAAGTTGGTCCTACTAGGGCCAGCAAGGAAACCAGGGAAGAATTTAAATGTGGGGTCCCGGAAAGGGTTTCTTCATAGAAGAGGAAAGGGAAAAGGAAATAGAGGATCAGGCTAATTCAAATTGAAGGCCAGGTGGAATAGCTCTGTCTTACAGGCCCTGCGGAAGGAGATCAAGTCCTGCAGGGCCCTAGTCTTGTGGGACAGAGCATTCCACCAGGTTGGAGCCGTCACTGAAAAAGCCCTGGCCCTGGTGGAGGATAGTCTGGCTCAAAAACATCCAATTTCTTTGCGATTTTACAAAAAAAAAAAAGCCAACCAACTTTTCAGCAACATCTGGAGGGCACCACTTCAGCTGCCTTATGCCTCCTACATCCCCCATCTCCTTTTCGCTGGTTCCTCTTGCTTCAGTCTGTTGCCTCATCTGTATTCTTCCAGAATGAACCCTGCCATCACCATTTCCTTTCTTTATGCGCTACTCCAGCCCTTTTTCATAAGTAATCCCAAGCAAGAGTACCAAAGCTATTAGGCCAAGGTGTCTTTGCCCCCCACCCCAATATCTGTTGGAAGGGGGCCAGGGCCCCTCAATGTTGAGGTGACCAAGGAGTCTGAACGTGGAGCCAAGTGTGGCACAGATTCATTGTCTGGCTCCTTCTGAGCATGAGGGAGGAGAATCCACCGACCATTGAAGCTGTGCCACATTGTGCAATGTGTTCATCCTCCAACTGATGATGCAATGTCGTGTCCATATTTCACACTGTGTTCATCATGTCACACATGTGCAATGCACAATGGGTGCATGAAGTCATACATGATGCACATCGGGGGGCCTTCAATCTTGGGCACAAGTCGGCATATCTGACCCCAAGTCATTGGAACCCAGATTGTTGCTACTACTTTTACCTAGCAGCCAGCAGTGGCAGACCTTGGAGTCTCAAATTTCATCATCATCATCATCATCATCATCATCATCATCATCATCATATATTATTATTATTATTATTATTATTATTATTATTATTATTAATACCCCGCCCATCTGGCTGGGTTTTCCCAGCCACTCTGGGCAGTGTCCAACAAAAGATTTAAATACAATAGTCCTTCAGATATTAAAACCTTCCCTAAACAGGGCTGCCTTCAGATGTCTTCTAAAAGTCTGGTAGTTGTTTTTTCCCTTTGCCATCTGGTGGGATGGTGTTCCACAGGGCGGGTGCCACTACCAAGAAGGCCCTCTGCCTGGTTCCCTGTAACTTCACTTCTTGCAGTGAGGGAACAGCCAGAAGGCCCTCAGCGCTGGACCTCAGTGTCCGGGCTGAATGATGGGGGTGGAGATGCTCCTTCAGGTATACTGGGCCGAGGCCGTTAAAGGGCTTTAAAGGTCAGCATCAACACTTTGAATTGTGCTCAGAAACATAATTGTGCAATGCCAAAATTTGGTGCCCCCTCCCCACCTCTTGCCTTCCATTCTACATCATAGTTGTAGTGCCCCCGAGGCTGTGCACCCTGTATGACCGAACCAGTTGCGATCCCCTAAACCCACCTCTGCAGTGAGACATGAGGAGCAGAGCAGCAGTGGCAACCTCCCAGCTCTGACAGCGGAAAAGTGAGATATTGTGAGAACCAAAGCTACCAATTTATCTGTCCTATCACATATCCCATTAGAGGTGGAGCATCTGGACAAGCGTTAGCTCTGGCTTTTTTTTTTTTAGAATTTTACCCCTGAATATGTTTAAATAAGTTGACTGATGATATCCTGAAGCAGAACTACAGTCCTCCATCAAATGGTAAGGGTGGCATTCTGTGCTGCTCCTAGTTCATAGGCATGACTAACTAAGGTCCATTCATTTCAGTGGGTCTACTTAAAGTAGGGTTTCATTGAATAGAACCCTATGAATAAAAACAGAAGACCTTGCTGTCAATCATATGTATTGCGATTCTCCACTTCAGATGAAAATAATAATTAATTCTATTTCTTTATGCCTCCACCCACCTCAAAAAAGAAAACCCAAACAGCTTATTACTATTTTGTTTCAGTCGCTTGGCTCACTTCATTGCACCCTTTTGTGTTGTTTATTTTATTGCTCACCGTGGGCCTGTTATTACATTAAATTTTCCCCATGACATGTTACAAAAGTGTTTGCTTTATCCTCCCACACAACAGCAGCTCTGTTGCCGGCACAGCCCCATATCTGCACTTTCAATAATGCTATTGTTATAAGAAAAACTTTAGCTTTAATTCATGTGTTCAAGAGAAATAGCACACAGGGAGGGAAAGAGAGAGAATCTAAGGGTGTTTCCAGATTGCCTGTTTATTGGGTTTTATCCTTATTTGTTTTCAGAGAGATTAGATGGTGCTGGCCATTTAAAAAGCATCCATTATGCTTTTTTTCTGGGGAGGTTCAATTACTGTTGCATCAAAGCAAGTGTTATCCCAAACTCCCCAGTGCAATTTCCCATCACTTAGACCCTGATGCTGGGAAAGATTGAGGGCACAAGGAGAAGGGGACGACAGAGGACGAGATGGTTGGACAGTGTTCTCAAAGCTACCAACATGAGTTTGACCAAACTGCGAGAGGCAGTAGAAGACAGGAGTCCCTGGCGTAGGCTCACAAAGAGTCGGACACAACTAGATGACTAAACAACAAACCTTTTGGGGGAAGTGGGTTTGTTGAAGAAAATCTCCCAATCAACTATAATTGTACTACCTTAATTTGCCAGTATGCAACTGAATACTGCCTGAAAATACTCTCATATGAAGAGAAGAGGAAAGCATTCTGTCCAGGGCTGGCTCCAAGTTTCAGTGAGTCCCAAGCAAAGGGCCCTGGGGCAGGGAGCTTTCCTATGTCAGGGGGCCTTGGCAGAGGAGACTGCTCTGTGAAAACCTTCTCTGTTTTTGTGGGGTGGGAGGCAAGAATTCACATTTAACACACACACAAATTTGAGTATTCAGTAGAAATGCTCGTGAAGGCCCAACTACTTTTGGGACAAGCAGTGGGGTGCTTGTAGATACCTAAGGAGCAAGCGAGCAGGTTTGTGTCCCTTGATGTCCACACGTTGATGGACTCTTCAGCATAGAGTCTACCTGTGTAGAAACTGCATGTGCACATTCAATTTCTGCATGCACATTCTGCACCCTGAAAACAACGAAGCAGGGACAAACTTTAGAAATCCTTCATCTGCATGAGGGGCAAAATTTGGTGCTCCAAAACAGATCTTCTCGATTATGGATACTCTCAATGTTGCAGCCCCTCAGCTTGGTGTCCTGCATGGTGGAAATACCAGCACTGCTCTAAATCTGGCACTGAATGTGGGGTGCAGATTATGCAGAGACATTGTACACAACAGTGCAGAAAGGAAGTGCATGGCTTGTATACAGTGTAGAAGAGCTCATTAATACATGGAGGGTGGAGCCAGAGGACAAGTTCAAATTCTTCTATTCCATGCATTGCTATGTCCATGAATAGCCATCTGCACTGAACTGTAACTAGAGGTTGAGGGTGAACAGTAGATTGCTTCCCCCATTGCCACCCATTTCATGCTTTGTAAATCATAGTCCTAATACGCTGCTGATCTCTTACAAAGCCAGGATATTCATTTTTTAATTAACTTGCTAAAGAGCTAAGCTATTGCAGTGGTGCTGTTCTGAGCTGACAGTTTAGCTTAGATTTTTAGTCAGTGGAGATCATGACCAGCTTCAGTTCATTGACTTCAATGGGTGATATTCAATGGGTCAGAGTAGACCCATTGAAATTAATGGAAATGACTAAGTTATGTCCATTAATTTCATCGGATCTACTCGGAGTAAAACTTAGCTGAATACCACCCAGTGTGTCTACTCTGATTATAACTTTGTTCAGTACCCCTTTGGTTGGCTGGTTGGTTCATTGGCTATATTGTTAGGCTGCTTTTAAATTTTGTGTGGTTTATTGTTAGCTTGCTTTATTTGCAAAGCAACTTGAGTTTTATACCTCAGTAACGTATGATAGAATCAATGCCATATAAAGTTTACTCTCAAGTAACACCCTCTGTGTCCAATAGTGCAGACCAAAGGATTAAAGCTAAATAAATTTGCATATCACCAAACCTCAATATATAATAGGTACCTTTTTGAAGTACAGAAAGGTAATGAGGAATAGGATGAACAAAACCTGTTGCTCGTCCTTTGAAGGAAAGTCGCCATTTATATCATCTTTTTTGCATTCCCTATTACAGGAGAACATCAAAAATAAAGTAACTTCAAAATATAAACAATGGTCTCAGCTGCACCAATTAAAATGAGCCCCTGCTCATCAAAACTGACCCCCTCAACAATGAATCAGAGTTTTATCTGATTAATCTACCTCTTAAAATGATTAAAGTTTGAAGGCTTATTTGCTTTCAAGTTATCCGTACAAAAATAGCTTCTTTAAGCTACAGGCACATTCATAGCACATTCTTTACATCAAAGACCTCTGGTTGCTGTAGTTTGTTAAGGGTTGCTGGGAGTTGTAACTCTGTGAGGGATAAACTACAGCGCCCAGAATTTTTTTGAACTAAGAATGTGCTTCAAAAGTGCTTTAAAGGTATAGTGTGGTCCATGAGTAGGCAAACTAAGGCCTGGGGGCCAGATCCGGCCCAATCGCCTTCTAAATCTGGCCCACGGACAGCGTGTTTTTACATGAGTAGAATGTGTGCTTTTATATAAAATGCATCTCTGGGTTATTTGTGGGGCATACGAATCTGTTCACCCCCCCCCCCAAAAAAAAAAATAGTCTGGCCCCCCACAAGGTCTGAAGGACAGTGGACCGGCCCCCTGCTGAAAAAGTTTGCTGACCCCTGGTGTGGTCTGTACACAACCTTTGTTTCACCAGCCCTAAGAGTTGCTTCTGTCCAGATGAAGCAGTTGTCTGGACTGATTTGTAACTCCCCCTTCACTCCCTAGCTCTCTGTCTCAGTCTCCTCCCTCTGTCTACAGTGAGCTCCAAGGGACCTTCTGTGTGTCCGCCTGGCTCTCTGCTTGGCAATATGCAACAGATGCCAAGTTTTGGGAGCGAGAGGGCTTGCAGGCTGCCACAAAGAAGCTGTCAGGGTGGCTCTGTGGTAGAGTTGCCAGATCTGATTCCTGCCTCTGCTCTGTACTGGGGCACCTGACTGTTTCCTCTTCTTCGCTATCTATTAAGCTTCCTGCCTCCAGTATTTCCCAGCTTGTCCTCTTCTCTGGGGTGTGGCCAGCTTCCCACCACCAGGAGCCCAGATCCAAATCCTCTCCCTCTTGGTAAGGTGGCTTCCAGCACTCCTCCTCATCCAGCCAGTCCCTGACACATATTGTCCTCCAGCAATGAAGAAGACTGACACCATTCTTGCCTCTCTGGTAGGGCTGCTAGGTTTTCAAAAGCATTTTCCAAGGGTATCCAGAGGGTGTTTGCAGGCTTTTCCAATTGTGTTTCAAATATACACAATTTCACTGACTCATCTGGTGCCTCGGAACATCACTTGCCTGTATCTGTGGCTTCCCAATCTTCTGTCATCCTAACCCTAACCAGAATATTTTCATTTGAATGAGACAAATGAAACAAGACTATACTGATAGGAAAATGCTTAATTCTGAGAGCACCTGAAGCAGATAAAATCTATCTGTTTAAGATATTTTTATTTTAAAGCTGCAGTCCTACACCTTCAATGTCGCCTCCCTCAGCTGGCCTCCAATGGTAGAGAGAAGTGTCCCTGGTGTGGGAGCTCAGCTATACAACAGCACATCGACAGCGAAGGACCTTAGCTCGGTGGTAGACTATTCTGGGCACCACTATTTAAGAATGATATTGAGAAGCTGGAACATGTGCAGAGGAGGGCAACCAAGGTTATCAAGGGTCTGGAAACCAAGCGTTATGAGGGACAATTGAAGGAGCTGGGTATGTTTAGCCTAGAGAAAAGGAAACTGAGAGGAGATATGATAGCTATCTTCAAATATCTCAAGGGCTGCCATATGGAAGAGGGAACAAGCTTGTTTTCTCCTGCTCTGGAGGGTAGAACTTGAACCAATGGCTTCAAGTTACAAGAAAGGAGATTCCGACTCAACATCAAGAAGAACTTTCTGACAGTAAGAGTTGTTTGAAAGTGGAACGGTCTCCTCTGGAGGCTGTGGACTCTCCTTCCTTGGAGGTTTTTAAGCAGAGGTTGGATGGCTGTCTGTCATGGCTGCGTTAGCTGAGATTCCTGCATTGCCAGAGGTTAGACTAGATGGCCCTTGGAGTACCTTCCAACTATACAATTACCTGATTCTATTATCTCTTCTTAAAAGGCTGGTTGGATAAGTCATCAGTAGGAACTGAAAATATAATAGCGATGGTGCCTGTCTGAAGTGTAATGGGAGGGAGTTCCTAAGGTAGGTATCACCACACGAAAGTCCCAATTCCTACTTCATATGGAACAGACCTCCTGATGGAAGCCCTCTCTTGCAGAGTGCAATGATCGATTGGTTTAAAAAGGGGTGAGATGACCTTTTTCCAGGGTTCCCTTGGGAGATAGAATGGATGTTAATGCAGTTTAAATCCATAATATGGATATGGCCAGAAACTACAGAGATATTCATTAAGATTGTCCCAAGGAAGAACCTAAAACCCATCTAAAATCAGAGGAGAAATGCAGGATTTGAGCCTCTGACATACAAAGGGGAGGAGAACACAACTTAATATGTGAGGCACTATAAGGATTTGTGTGGGATGTCTTTCCAAACAAATAGCAATAAACCTTTAGAGGGCCCCATGCTATCGTATATTTTGATCATGCCACATGAGCCCGGTCTAATGATTTGTTTTATTTTCTCTTTTGCTCTTCCCTTATTACATAGTTCCTGTTTCCTCCGCCTTTGAAATGCATTAATTGGTGTGGAAACAATGATGTTCCTTGCACGAAGTAACCCAGCTAATGCCCACGTGGGCAATTTGGGGATGATGAATATAATGACTTGCACGTTTTATTGGCAGTGCTAAAGTTCCTTTGTGGTTACCTTCGTCAGGTTTCTCTCCGCTACCCTGCTTCGTTTGTCCTAATGAACATCGTGTGCCATCAATAGAAAAGGATGGCACATTGTAGGCAGTCACAGGCCAGGCCAAATTGCTCTCAGTCAGATCAAATCAGAATGCACAGCTTGGCTGGCTGGTGATTCATAAGAAATCCAAATCCAAGCTGCTATGTCCTGGCCCTCAGATGATTGCATTGGCTGTGCAGTGGACTGTTCCTGGACTCTCAGGGAGAGACATACCTAGGGGTTGGCAAAACAGACCCCACCAGGGGTGCACAACTGGTGGATGGGTGTGCAAAAATCACCTACAGACCCTCCAAGTGTCCCTATTTTCCAGGGGCAGACCCAGATTTACAGAAGCCATCCTGGTTTCTGATTTGATCCTGGAACGTCCCACTTTTCCTTAGGACATCTCTGTTTTCATCAGAGAAATGTTGAAGGGAATGAAGTTATGTAAGATAAGCAACTATACAACCTTTAGAAGACATCTGATGGCAGCCCTGTATAGGGATGTTTTAATGTTTTATTATGTTTTTAGATATGTTGGAAACCGTCCAGAGTGGCTACAGCAACCCAGTCAGATGGGTGGGGTACAAATAGTGAAATTATTATTATTATTATTATTATTATTATTATTATTATTATTATTTAATAGGACATCCCTATTTTCATTGGAGAAATGTTGGAGGGTATGAGACTATGCAGTGTACAATGTACGGTATATGTGTGTAGCAATGTGCCACCGTTATCGTGGCGAGATCAAACATGGAATAAGCTTTTCATCCTTCTCTCACCATGGCAAAGGCCATTTGAGTTTTTATTTATTTATTTTTCACCCTTCTTCCTCACCTTGCCCTCACTCTGGACATTCTGAATACTTGGATCACATAAAATTTAGTAACTTCTGATAGTCATATTGTGTTAAAGTGGGTTTTTTCTTGCCATTGGGGCTGATCCAACTCCTGCCTCGGGTGCAAAGGAGTCTGCCTCTCTGCTCACAGGCAGACCTGACTCAAATAGATGTACACTTTGTGTGAAGCTCTTTCCCTGTGTGATTCAGCTACCACAAACCAACCATTCTCATAGAGTATGAGAAGAGTGTGCTGGACCAACACCATATGATGTGGCAATGAAGCTCATAAATTAACTACATTCTGCATTAGTTTCAGATCCATTTATCATTACAGTGGTACCTTGGGTTATATACGCTTCAGGTTACAGACTCCACTAACCCAGAAATCGTACTTCAGGTTAAGAACTTTGCTTCAGGATGAGAACAGAAATTGTGCTCTGGCAGCGCGGTGGCAGCAGGAGGCCGCATTAGCTAAAGTGGTGCTTCAGGTTAAGAACAGTTTCAGGTTAAGTACAGACCTCTGAAACAAATTAAGTACTTAACCCGAGGTACCACTGTATTTTGATTGTTCATTTGCACTTTGCTGGTTCATCATTGTAGACCACCTTGAAAAGTTCTTTTCAGTTGTACCCAACCAGATTGCAAAATGCCCACTCCAGAGACACCCACCTGGAGCCTACCTAAATATATTTTGAGTGCTAGGAAAATCATTTTTCTTTCATTTTCCCAGGGCTTTCAAAATATAAAAACAACAACCACAACTTTGTTTTACTGTGGTTTTGCCATGGTTGTTTTAACTTTTTGGAATGTATCCTTTTAGTTTGCTGTATTTGACTATCATTGGTCTGATGCTGGACTCTCAAGATCTCTGTTTTGGAATGGTTGTCTTGTTATTAGATTTGTTTTATTTACTGCTTTATTGAGTCATAAAAAGAGACCCCTGGTGATTAGGTCCAGTCGTGACCAACTCTGGAGTTGCGGTGCTCATCTCGCTTTATTGGCCGAGGGAGCCGGCATACAGCTTCTGGGTCATGTGGCCAGCATGACTAAGCAGCTTCTGGCGAACCAGAGCAGTGCACGGAAACACCGTTTACCTTCCCGCCGGAGTGGTACCTATTTATCTACTTGCACTTTGACGTGCTTTCGAACTGCTAGGTTGGCAGGAGTAGGGACCGAGCAACGGGAGCTCACCCTGTCGCGGGGATTCGAACCGCCAACCTTCTGATCGGCAAGTCCTAGGCTCTGTGATTTAACCACATTATTGAGTCATGCTTTATTGGAAATGTGATATGTAATCTGTTTTGTTGTGTATGCTGCCCAAAGAATCATTCTTATTGGCTGCCTGATAAATGCAACGAATGCATGAATAATTAAATGGTATATTGCAGAAAGGCAAGGAAAAATGTCAATAACATTAAATGTCACCATGTATATATCAACAATGTGAATCATATTCTGTGTCACATGAGCAGAAGCCAAGCTCATGGACCTGGTGTTTCCCTTCTCTTCATCCTCTTCTACCCCCCACCCCAATAAAGTCTCTTCAGATAGCAGAAAGTGGCCTGCTAAACATTGTGGACTGTGGCAATTGCTCAAAATAGCAGATGAAGTGGTAGACTGAGGTTGTACCACTTCAGACTGCAGGTGTGAAGTTATATTTTGAATACTTAGGAGGATGGGCATGAAAGCACCAATGAGCTTCCAGGCACAATTCAAAGTGGTGTTTTTTGCCTTTGAAGTCCTAATCAGCTTCACCCCAGGATACATCAGGGAATGCCTTCTCCTGTCTGAAACAACCAATGCATGGAAGTCATCATAGAAGGCCTTGCTCTAAGTTTCAGCATTGGTAGATCTTAGGCTGGCCCACAAAGACTTTGGTGGTCTTGATTATGGAACTGCCTCCCAAGAGAGATTCAGCACATCAGCTTGTTTTGTCATTTTTAAAAATTCAGCTAGATCCATATTGTTCTTGTGATGTGAGCATTGCAAGAAAGGTGCATTTTATTCCAGGTGTGAGGTCTTTTATTGGAGCCTGCTGTTGGTTTTGGGGGGATTTGTAATTGTTATTGATGGTGTTTACGTTCCAAATTGATTTTCTTATATTATATGGATTCAATTTTATGTTTTTTAATTGGGGTTTGGCTGCCCTGGGAGGTTTCTAAGCATATGGCAGGACTGCTGATACATTGGAATGAATAAATTTATGAACGAATGATATGTTGAGAGGTTGCTCTGTACTCAGGGATCAGTTCCAATGTTTATAAGATGTAAGATATGAAGCAAGATTGGAAATAACAAGTGAGATCAAGCCAGCTGCAAAAGCAATCAGGAAAACAATAACAGCAGCTGTGTAGGAAAATACTATATTTTATTTTCCGAGAATCGCCTTCGCAAACCTCAAATCGACTAATAAAATCACTATATTGACGCCCTTATAACACACATATATTTCCATAGAAATATATACTTAGCTAAATGATCACCCACAACATTATGTCATTGGAAAAATCAAAGAAACAAACATTGCACACATATCCACATTTACTAATATCTCGAAAATGAGATGGTCATGCAAATGACAAAAAATGATTTCACACTTTTCTTTTAAAACAACTCTTAATATGACATATTTTAAAGATAACCTAGAAATATTGGCTAATTAAGCAATCTATTGCCTTTTAAACTGTTGCTGGTGTTTTTGTTTGTGATTACAGTGCTACCTCAGGGTACATATGCTTCAGGTTACAGACGCTTCAGGTTACAGACTCCACTGACCCAGAAATAGTACCTCAGGTTAAGAACTTTGCTTCAGGATGAGAACAGAAATCATGCTCCGGTGGCGCAGCAGCAGCAGGAGGCCCCATTAGCTAAAGTGGTGCTTCACATTAAGAACAGTTTCAGGTTAAGAACGGACCTCCGGAACGAATTAAGTACTTCACCCAAGGTACCACTGTATGGTGTGTATCTTTGTGTTTTTATATTGTAAACTGCTTTGTGAACTTTGGGTGAAGGGTGATATAGACTACTACTACTACTAATAATAATAATAATAATAATAATAATAATACCGCTAATCCAGCATCTTTTTCTCACAGTGGCTAAGCCTCCATGCAGGACCTGAACAGCAACTGATATCCTTTGACTCTGGAATCAGAGCTAGCAGTCATTGGTAGCCTTATGCCCCAAGAACTTGTCTAAATGTCTTTTAAAACCATCCAAATTGTGGCCATCACTATATCTTGGGGGTGTGTGAATTGCATAGTTTAACTATGTGCTGTGTCAAGAAATATTTTATTTTGTCCATCCTAAACCTTCCAACATTCAGCTTCATTGGATGTCCCCAACAGAGAGGGAGAGAGAAGGAGAGAGAGAGACTTTAACTCTAACCTCTTTCTCCATACCCTGCATAATTTCAGAAATTTTTAGCATGCCTTAAACACCTTTTCTCTAAAATGCCACTTGTCATGATTCCACGGCATCATTTTCAGTATCAGAGGCACATTTTCAGCAGTACTGGATCTAAGGCGGTGTGGGCAGTTCCATTACACAGGGTCTGAGCCAAGGAGAAGATCCTTAACTGAGAAGATCCAATTGGGGCCACCAAAATTTGGCCCCACACAGGGCACCATACTGCGAAAGATTACCGAAGTCTGCCCCTATTTCCGGAAATACTACTGTAGGTCCTGGCACTCTTATTTACAGTGGTACCTCTGGATGAGAACGGGATCTGTTCCGGAGCCCCTTTGCATCCTGAGCAGAACGCAACCCGCGTCTGTGCATGCGCAGGTCGCGATTCGCCGCTTCTGTGCATGCGCATGACATCATTTTTAGCATCTGCGCATGCGCGAGTGGAGAAACTCCACTTCTGGGTCACACTTCTGGGTCACCGCGGAGCACAACCTGAAAACGCTCAACCTGAAGCTACTTTAACCCGAGGTATGACTGTACTTAGTTTATGTTCCACCTTTCCTCCAAGGCACTCAATGTGACATAAGCGGTTCTCCCTTCTCCATTTTATCCTCACAACAATACTGTGAGGTAGGTTGGGCCAAGAGAGAGTGATTTGCCTAAGGTCACCAAATGAGCTTTGCAGCCAAGTGGGGACCAGACCTCTGCTTTCCCAGGTACTCTAACCTAGTAAGGTAAAGGGACCCCTGACTATTAGGTCCAGTCATGACCAACTCTGGGGTTGCGGCGCTCATCTTGCTTTATTGGCCGAGGGAGCCGGCGTACAGCTTCCGGGTCATGTGGCCAGCATGACTAAGCCGCTTCTGGCGAACCAGAGCAGCGCACGGAAACGCCGTTTACCTTTCCACCGGAGCGGTACCTATTTATCTACTCGCACTTTGACGTGCTTTCGAACTGCTATTTCAACCAGTGGCCTCTTTCTTTCTTTCTTTCTTTCTTTCTTTCTTTCTTTCTTTCTTTCCTTCCTTCCTTCCTTCCTTCCTTCCTTCCTTCCTTCCTTCCTTCCTTCCCTCCCTCCCTCCCTCCCTCCCTCTTCTGATGCCCTCTTGTGTCTCTGCCTCCCAAAGGCTTGCACAGCTGTTTGTTGCAGCAACACTGGCTATAAGTTCTGCAGGTGAATGGTGCCTCTGGGGCTGATCGAAGCTGCTTCTCCATTCTCTGAGGGGCAGTGTGAGGAGGCATCTCTCTTTGTGGCGTGCAGGGGGGGTGCGCTCAGAGACCAGGGGAAGAAGCTGCAGCTGCCTACAGGACTCCCAAGGAGAGGCGAGAGGAGGCTGAGGGAACCCTCCACAAGGGAGGGTGTTTGAAAAAGGGTGAGAGGCTGCCAGCTCTGCAGGCAAGGGGTGACATAACTGAGCTTCTGAGCCCCACAGGGGTGCCACGAAAAGAATGCAGCTGGCCAAGTGAGCCATAGACTTGAAAAGGTTGAAAACCTCTGCTCTAACCGCCACACCACAGGGGCTCTCACTGGATCTTCTCACTGGGAAGCTCTTGTGCGCATGCTCAGTTGGTTAGAGCATGGTGCTAATAACACTAAGGTCATAAGGTTTGGTCCATAAGAGACAGCTGCAATTTCCTGCATTGTAGGGTCTTGGACTAGGTCCCTTCCAACTCTTATGATCCCATGTGCTTCACACAGGCAGGCAGCCAATCAGTGTGACAAGAGAATTCTAGACTTGATAAGTCTTCAGTCTGATCTTCAGTTAGATCTATTTTTATATTCGTTTGATGAGTGGATTTTCCCCATCCCTTCTTTTTATAGAGGGAACAGTGCACCTGTTGATTTTCTACCTGTCATGCAGCTGTTGTGCCTGTCATGCAGCTGTCATGCAGCTGTGGGGAGAGCAACCCATAGCTGGAGGGTATGATTGCTGTATCTCAATAGAAAGATTCCTGCATTGCATTCCTGCATTCAAGGAACTAGATGACCCTCGTGGTCTCTTCCAACTCTACAAATCTATCTATCATCTATCTAAGCATCTGCTTTCCATGCAATTCCCTGGTTCATTGCTCTGTGTGAAATCCTGGAGAGCCACTACCAACCAGTGCAGGGAACACTGGGTTAGACGTTCCAGGAAATTATTTAGGAAATAGGGGTGTGCCCCATCCTTCTTGGTGATTTCCAGCTCTCTTCTAGCTCATCAAATATTAGACAATCTGTGACGATGGGGAGAGGAGGAGGGGGGAAGCAGCCTTCTAAACTATGGCTCCGATGACGCCAAGGCGTTTTTTCCTCTAAGCCCTGGAGCTGTGGGCGCTTCCCAGCACCCGGGCTGTGTTGACTACAACCCCCAACATCCCTCGCGGGGAGCTTGTCCCGCTCGGGGCGCTACCTGCTCGCCTCCCCCAAAGCCGTCTTCGGCAGCCAGTCAGCCAGTCGGTGGGAGTTTAGCGCAGCCAAGCGACGGACTGGAGCCACTTCGGACAAGCGGAGAGCAGCGAGAGCGGCTGCCTCTGGCTTCAGCCTCCGCGCCGGGCAACTTTGGTCTCCTCTTCGCAAGAGACTCCAAAGCGGGAAGGGGAAGCGCCTAGGAAAGGGAAGAAGAAGAAGAAGAAGAAGAAGAAGAAGAAGAAGAAGAAGAAGAAGAAGAAGAAGAAGAAGAAGAAGAAGAAGAAGAAGAAGAAGTAACAAGGCAAGGAAGGAAGGAAGGAAGGAAGGAAGGAAGGAAGGAAGGAAGGAAAGGAGGAGAAGCAAAGTGACCGAAGGGAGATGAGGCAGATCTGGAGGCTGGGATCCCGAGTCTGCTTCCCTCCGTGGCGATCTGGAGATCTGGCTTCCCCGCTTGTTCCCTCCTAGCAGACGCAAGCCATGGCGCCAGAAGGGATCGCCCCGAAGGGCTGCGGCGATCCGCCCGGGATGGAGTGGCTCTCGCGACTCCCCTGCTAAGCCCTGGGGCGCGTCGTCGGGTTGGGTGGAAGGCGCGAGGAGGACGACGAGAGCGGCCAGCGGAAGGTCTCCCTTTCGAGGCGGGGATCCGAAGCCTTCGCCGACGGGAGGCGGCGGCTGCCCGTCGGTGTTCTCCCCGCCCTGGCTGATGTGGACTTTAGGAGCCCGCAAGGCGCCCGGAGCGACTGGCGAGCCGTCCGAGTTGTATGGCTGGCGGAAGGCGAGGGGCTGGGAGAGGAGCGCCTAGCGTCGCAGGAGGAGGAGGAGGCGGCGGCTGAGGTGCCAAGCCAGCGGGGGAGAAGGGGGCTTCTCCTTGCGCGCAGGGCACCGGGCTCTTCTCCCGTGATGTGGAGACTGAGCGTGTGGTGGCTCCTGAGCAGGGTGTGCCTTTTGCTGCTGCCGCCCTGCGCCCTGGTGCTGGCCAGGGTGCCCGTTTCCTCCTGCCACCCGCAGCCCTGCCAAATCCTCAAGCGGATCGGGCACACGGTGAGGATCGGCGCGGCGCACCTGCAGCCCTGGGCTGCCACTTCCCCCGCCGGCGCTGACGCCTGGGGACCAGGACCGCACCATGGCATTGCGCTCGGAAGAGAAGGAGGGCGAGAGGCGGCAGCCGGACCCCAAGCCGAGCCGCAGGCGCCTAGGGCGGCCGAGTGGAAGGGGTCCGGAGGGTCTCCAGGGAGGTGGCGAGCGGGAACCGGCTTGAGGAGCAGGGCACACTTGGGCAACGGGAGTGGCGACGAGGGTCTCCCTCCGCTGCTGCCCCGGGAGGCGCTGCTGTCGGCGGTGGAGACCCTCAACCGTGTCAAGGGGCTTCTGCCTTACAACCTGTCCCTGGAGGTCGTGATGGCCATCGAAGCGGGGCTGGGCGATCTACCTCTCTTCCCCTTCTCCTCGCCCAGCGCCTCGTGGAGCAACGACCCGGTCTCCTTCCTGCAGAGCATCTGCCACACCGTCGTGGTGCAAGGGGTCTCGGCCATCCTCGCCTTCCCGCAGAGCAGAAGCGAGATGCTGGAGATGGACTTCGTCGCCACCGCGCTGCACATCCCCGTGATCAGCATCGTGCTCAACGAGTTCCCTAGAAAGAGCCTGGTAGGTGCGGGTGGAGGGTTTGTAGGGTGGGGGGCGTTGGGGTGGGGAGAGAGAAAGGGATGCCTGGGGTCTCGCCTCTGTGAGCGTACCGGGGGAAGTGATGAAGGGGAGGGGAGGAGGGGAAATGGCCCGGAGCCACTATACATATTTAAGAGCTTCCGAAAGGGGAAGGGGAAGGGGGGCGGTTCCAATGGAGAATGTGAGTTCAGGCAAGTTCTGCTTCAGTTTGCTAATTTCAGCACAACGGACAGTTTGATGTTTCAGCACCACGGACAGCGCACCTGGTAACTACAGTACAGTACTGCTTTATGCAGAGACGGTCCCAGCACTTCCGCGTTCAAAAAAATAACAACACTACAACAAAACCGTCTTTCATCAAAGAGCGCTCACTTGCGCGTGAGCGTTTGCTATTCTGGGTTTCTTGTCTTCCTTCCCCGTTTTCTTCCCACTGAGAGAGCAGCTCCACTTGGCAAAGGCGCTTGGGATCAGGCCGGCAGATGTTCCCCACCTGGTTCCACGTTTTTGTAATTCATGCTAAATGAACTTTTAATTCACTCAGAAGCTTCTGCCTAGAGACTTTGCTTGTTCTCAGAGATGAATCCAGATGGATACCCACCAAATCTAAGCACCCAGGCGCAGAGAGAGATCCGTTTTGTTTTAACTTTACCCTGAACATCTGTGCGTTATAGAGAAAGACTTGTGTGGTTTTAAAGCTCATGAAGCTGTTAAACAACTCGATGTTCTCAGTGGTGACTACTCCACTTCTTTCAGATCATTTAATGCTTGAGTAGATGCATTCTTCAGTCTCATTCTTATTCTCTCTCATTCTTGCAAACATATGCATGCTGCAGATACATACACACATTTATTCCTGAATAACACCCCCCCACACACACATACACACAAACCCAGAGGTGGGTGAGATGAACAGTCATATTTGAGATGCTAAACTATTATTTGTTTATTTGTATACACTTTTCAACATTCAAGGCACTACATAAGACTAACTTAGCTAAGCAACTTCAAGGCATCTTTTTATCCACTCCCCGCCAGCCTCCCTCTCTCTCCCCCATCCCTTGATTTATGT
The DNA here is from genome assembly GCF_027172205.1 of Podarcis raffonei. NCBI lineage: Eukaryota > Metazoa > Chordata > Lepidosauria > Squamata > Lacertidae > Podarcis > Podarcis raffonei. Next base: position 14,428,493 of record NC_070618.1, read on the forward strand.
AAGTTTTCTGGAAAACTCAAAGGTCTGCCACATTCTGTTCTTGCATTTATATCTCACCTTTCCTCTGAGGAGCTCAGTGGCAAACACACTTAACTACCTCCTCATTTTATCCTCACAACACCCCTATGAGGTAGGTTAGGTTGAGAGGCACTGATTGACCAAAGATTAACCTATGAGCTTCATGGTTATGAGTGGGGATTTGATCAGTGGTCTCCCAGGTCCTAGGCCACTATGCCAGGCCTTCGGATTTTTTTGCATTTTGGCTGGCATTGCCCAATCATGGATTTTGGAGAAATTCCCATGTTACTTTGCTTCCTATTTAAGATCAGAGGTCAGGGATGTGACTCATCTGTCTTAAGTCCATGGAAACGTGATGAATGTTGGCACCATCTTCTTTCACTCTGTGACAACTTACATTTTCCTCTTCATTTAGCTCACTGCAGGTAATAGTCTTGCATCTAAAAAGGCAATTCAGAGAGTGATGAAGCTGTTGTGGGTTTTTCTTCTTCTACCTAGATGGAGAACCAGGGCATACAGACACCATACCAATATAATATAATATAATATAATATAATATAATATAATATAATATAATAATCTTTATTGTGGTCCAACACAATATGGATTCAGAATAAAATACAGATTCATACAGACGACCCCCTCAGGGAAGGGAGACCGAAGTGTTATTTGTTTCGTCATGGGTATGTTGATCTTTGATTTGTATGACTACTGAAAGAAACTTTGCCACAGCCACTGTGATATCATTGGACTTGTCGTCCAGAAGATATTTGATATAGTAGGCTTCAGATTGACACGGCCGATTTCCCAAGTGTGGTTTAATCAATAGTTCCCTAGCTTGGTCATATTGTCCACTATGCAATAAAATATGCCTCATGCAGTCAACGTCCTGAGAGCATACACAGATCCTATTTTGATAAGGAATACCTCTCAGTCTGCCATTTAACACTTCTGATGGGAATACATTTAATCTGGCTTTGGTGAAAAGACGCCAATATGTTGCCATACCAATACAACCCTCTATGTATCTACTCAGGCATACTCCCAGTCAAGTGTGCATAGTATTGTAGCCTGAGAAAGCAATCCTATACTTATTTACTTGGGAAGTGAGCCCCATTTAACTCAGTCAGACATACTTGCAAAGTAAACATGTATAGAATTTGGCTGCAAGTAATTAAAATGGCCTGGGGCAGTGTGTGTGTGTGTGTGTGTGTGAGAGAGAGAGAGAGAGAGAGAGAGAGAGAGAGAGAGAGAGAGAGTTTTCACTATGGTTTAGGAGTGTGAGACCTCTGTAACCCACTCTCTGCAATTGTAAGACCTCTGCAAGCTCTCTTCCCACGTGATGTTCTCCGTCTTTACCATTTTTGAAATGCCATCACTTGCTTTAACTTTGACTTCAGCATGACAAATCTATAGCCCAAGATTCAGCTGCTGGGTGGTTCTCAACAAAGGCATTTTAAAGGAGGGACAGTGCACTTAAGCAGAATTTGTACTATTGACTAGACTACAGCTTGAGTTCCAGCTTGTTAGTTCCTGGGTTTTGTCTCTTTGTCAATTGCTATTCAGTGGAACCCAGAATGGGGCTGTACAGATTGGGGAAAGCTTAATTCTCAAATATGTCCACTGAGATATTATGGACAAAGTTAGTGAGCTTCAATTCTTGGACACAGCTGATGTGGTAAAAACTGCCCCCATGTCTTTTTGAAAGAAATGAATTTATGTTGCATTCATTTAATTGTAGCACTGCTGTTTTCTGTATATTTCCACCATGTGTCAGAAATAACATGATGAGGCTTTGCCACTTTAGACCACTGCTGTATGTGATCATTTTTTTTATGCCACTTCCCCGTAAAACATTCCCTGCGTGCATATGAGGGAATGGACTGTGCTAAATTTCATCCTCTCTCTACTGTGCCAGCATTCTAAAACATGGGACCTTTGACTCACCAGATGTTTCTGGACTACAGTTCCCATCATCCCTGGCAATTGGCCTTGCTGACTGGGACTAATGGGAGTTGGAGTCCAACAACATCTGGAGGGCCAGGAGTTTCCAATCCTTACTTTATACAAGCAATTATCTGGATTCCCCATTGGCAGCTGCACCACTGAAAAATGTCTACTGTATTTACCGGTATTTGTTGGGTATATTTACTTCCTGCTTTTCAGCCATCAGGTCATCAAAATAGTTTAAGATGCAATTTTAACTTCTTTCACTGCACCCTTGCTGCCCAAGCCATCTTTTCCTCCTGTGTAGCCCATTAGAAAAACATCACACCATTACCCTCTTAGCTTCAAAGGTGATGTCCTAACATGGTTGCTTTTCTCCAAAATTGTCAACACACTTTAGCTGACTCCTTGGGGTTCTTGTCCTCCAGGACTACAGAGCAACTTAATACCCCAGAAGAAGAGTCAGTGGTACTGCTATGAACTTATAAAGCTATTAAAATAGGCCTGCAGTTATTGTATAATAAAAGTTATTGTGCTGTAAGGATATTTCTACTTCTAATGGTGCATTTATAACCTAGAAAAATGCATTCACATTCATAAAGTACAGCATAATTTGCATTGAAATTGTCCACACTGCTTCTCTCACAAGGCTAGTGCTTAATTTGCTCCCTCTTGAGTCTTCCAGGTCATCCCTCTATTTGCTACCTTCTGTCCATATATCATCCAGGGGCAGAGCATCACTTGACATGTGCTCTGCACTGTACCACTCAGAGCAAAGCATCAAGGAGCTGAAACTACGATTAGGAACTTAGGATCTGAGCTGCTTTCTGGCCCTTCCTATCTTGAATCAAGCAGTCAGGTTGCTTGTTAATGGACACAGAAGTGGACTCTGAAAAAAGAGTTGCGACCTTCCTCTGCAAATGGGGTGATTTGAGGACATAAGCCACACTGCTGAGTTAGGCTGGGGAGCAAGAACAGAACCATAATATAAGGGACTGCCTTACAGAGTTGTGCTAATGAGACGTTTCACTGAGCACTGCCTACCCTGACTTGCTACAGCTATTTACAGCAGGTTTCCCAATGTTTTGGCTGCAGGACCACATTCCTTTCTGAGCAACCTTTAGAGGACCACATTTCAGTGGTGGGCAAGGCCAGAGGCAAAAGTGGGAGGGGCAAAGTAGGGTAGTTTCTACACCTACTCAAACATCCATCTGCATCAGCCATCTAGATAAGCAAAAGGCATGGTCAGAGTTCAAGGACACATTACATTCAGGGTGCTCATGAGGGTCACTGAGGGTCACTGAGGGTCAAGGAGACTGGTCAACCACAGGGCAGGCACACACATGGCAGGCACAGGACACAATTAGCTCTTCATTAACAGAAAATAATAACACTATGGTTCACCTTACTCTAGCTGAGAGGTTGCTGAAACTGGCCACTACAGTGGTACCTCGGGTTACAAACACCTCAGGTTACAAGCACTTTGGGTTACAGACTCCGCTAACCCGGAAGTAGCACCTCGGGTTAATAACTTTACCTCAGGATGAGAACAGAAATCGTGTGCTGGCTGCATGGCAGCAGCGGGAGACTCCGTTAGCTAAAGTGGCACCTCAGGTTAAGAACGGCTTCAGGTTAAGAACGGACCTCCAGAACGAATTAAGTTCATAACCAAAGGTACCACTGTAGTTCCACCCTTCTTCCTCTAGTCTTTCACTTTGGATCCCTCCCAAGAAGACAAAGGTTGCATCTAGTGGCGAGCTCCTCCTCTGGGCCTGTCTGGCCTGTTGCTCAGCAATGTGCAGGACTCTGCTTGATCAGGGTCTCAGAGGGGGAGGCAAGTCAGCAGGACTGGCACTGTCCTGCTGGTGGGTAGCGGGGCCACTCTCTGACTCCACTCTATCTGAGTCTGCACTCAGACTGTGACTCTCAGCCTCTCACCCTGTTCTGGAAGACCCTCCTTCTCCTGACCCCTCTTAATTGCTCACACCTCCTGTTTCTAGCACCTCCCAGCTTGTCCCTTCTGCTGACTGCTCTTCAGTGTCCCACTACCAGGATCCAGGATCTAAGTCATCTTCTGTGCTGTCCCTGGGGTCTTGTGGGTGGGTGGCTCCCCCCACTCTTCCTCATCCTGCCAGTTCCTGACACTGAGGGGCATGGCCTGGAGAGAGTTTCAAGGACCAGATGGAGAGACTTTGAGGGCCATATTTGGCCCACAATCCTGAGGTTCTCCACCTCTGCTTGATAGTGTTAAAAAGATACATTTCCCAGCTGTGCTATCTGAGCTGCTTTTCAATTATACATGCCAGGAAATAAGCCTAGGAATGGGGTCCCCAATGATGCTTGACTGCAGATCCCATCATCTCTGACTATTGGCCATGTCGGCTAGAGCTGATAGGAGTTGGAATCCAGCAGATTTGAAGGGCAGATTTGAAGGTTAGTCACCTGTGACCTAAGTTGATACTTAACAAGGTTGACCCTCATCACCCCGGTTGTTTGTGCTCTCCATTGAGCCATTAGCGCAGGCAGTTAATCTCTATGCTGATGATGCATTATTTGTCAAACATCCTGAATTTTTTGGGAAATGTTTTGAGTTTGATTGATGAATTTAGCAAGCTGTTGAGGTATGAAATTAATTTAACAAAATCAGAAAGGGTGGAATTCAATGTTAACAGAACATATGATAAAGTGCCCAGGAAAAAAATCCCCTATAAGCTATTTTGGGTGTGTGAATGTATAAAGATATAAAATAGATAGATGATAGATAGATGATAGATAGATAGATGATAGATGATAGATTAGATAGATAGATAGATGATTGATTGATAGATGATAGATAGATGATAGATAGATGATAGATGATAGATGATAGATAGATGATAGATGATAGATGATAGATGATAGATGATAGATGATAGATAGATAGATGATAGATAGATGATAGATAGATAGATGATAGATAGATAGATAGATAGATAGATAGATAGATAGATAGATAGATGATAGATGTAGACAAAAACTGGCTAAATATAATCATGATAATTTAAGGACAGAGGTCAAGAAAGAATTAGAGTGATGGTCTCAAATAAAAACTTCATGCTTGGGGAAGTTAGCAACAGTTAAGAAGACTATACTCCTTCATTTCTAATTCTTTTCTGAAATCTCCCACTCCATATAGTTATTTATTTCAACATTTTGTATTCTGCTTAGTGACAGTCATCCCTGAGCAGTGTACAAGGGACCCAATACAATAAGACTGAAAATGAGCTAAAACCTACAAAATCAGAATTCAGTTCGAAAACCTGCTAGAATAGGGGGGGGAAGCCTTCAGTAAGAGCTAGAAGTTCAACAGGGGGAGTGGGCCTATCTGACCTCAGCTGGAAGGAAGTTCCACAAAACTGGGCTCACAATACTGAATGCAGCATGGCTTCTGAAGGATACGAGTTGTGCATCTGAGTCATTAACAGTGACTTCCTTGAAGACCTCAGAGTTGCAAGGGATCAGGTAGTCCCTGAGCTATCCTGGCCCCAAGTCGTCACAGGCCTTGTAAATTAATCCAATTGTCTTGAACCTGACCTAGTAGTGTATAGGCAGTCAACACAAGGTTTTAAGCACCAGAATTTAGTGCTGGTGACACTCTGTCCCCATCAACTGTCCAGATGGGGATGTGTCTGCAGAAGCTTGTAAAACCTAGTTGGAACATTGCATTGTTATTCACCTCTCCAGCCAATATGAGGCTTACAAATTAGCTTGGCCAGGGGTGGGGATGGATGGGGAGAGAGAGACTGTCAATAGAAATAACTAAAATGTTGAATCAGGTCACTGCATTATATTAAAAGGCAGGCAGATCAGCACAGATAAACAGCATCTCCTAACAATTCAGCCTCAGCAAGTGGTATTTCCAAAGCTGTGTACACGCTAACCTGTTAATAGCACAGAATGCAGTTTCCCCCTCTCAATTCAGAATTGTTCATGCTTGTCCTCAACATGGTGTTTTCAATCTAGATTAATTATAGATCCTGCTATTCACAAGGATAGGTGTGGTTACTTGTAAAGCTTTAAAAAACCCTCTCTGGGATTAGATTATCTGTGACTTTTCCTCCCTACACATGCCCCAGGTGAATGAAGAAGTAGCACTTGTGATAACAGCCCTTTTTAGGGAAGTTTTTAATGTCTAATGCTGTATTGTTTTTAATATTCAGTTGGAAGCCGCCCAGAGTGGCTGGGGAAACCCAGCCAGATGGGCGGGGTATAAATAATATATTATTATTATTAGTATTATTATTATTATTATTATACAGCATCACTGGGCATGTATGAATACAACCCCCATTGCCAGGCCTGCCTGCATCTGTTTTCGAAAGGGCATACTGTGGAGCGATGCAGATTCAATTTGCAATGAGCTTTATTTTTGGAATAAACCAGTTTCTTAGGAAGTGCTTTGCAGGGACAAAATATAAGCAATTGATCTAGACTGTGTGTGGGCTACGTAGAAAAAAGCAAATACTCTGTCTCCATTGATTCTGGAATAAAATGGGTATGCAGCCAAAATCTCTGCAGTTAACTGGTGAGGATTACATTTCAATTAATGAGATGCATCGCCCCACCTCTTCCAGGAACTTATTCACAAACTTCTCAGCTGCTGCAGGCCTTGCTCTTATGTGCTCTGGATGATGGGATGATAAGCAGAGCCCAAGTGATAATATCAGACCCTCCAAGTGTCCCTATTTTCGAGGGGAAGTCCTGGATTTAAAGAAGCCATTCTGGTTTCTGATTTGATCCTGGAATGTCCTACTTTTCCTTAGGATGTCCGTATATACATTGGAGAAATGTTGGAGGGTATGGAGACCCACAAGCCAAGGAGATAAGTAACTATACAGCCTTTAGAAGACAGCCCTGTATGGGGAAGTTTCTTAATGTTTAATGTCTTAAAATGTTTTTATATGTGTTGGAAGCTGCCCAGAGTGGCTGAGGCAACCCAGTCAGATGGGTGGGGTTGTTGTTGTTGAATAGGTAAAGGTAAAGGGACCCCTGACAGTTAGGTCCAGTTGCGGATGACTCTGAGGTTCATCTCGCTCTATAGGCCGAGGAGCCGGCATTTGTCCGCAGACAGCTTCCAGGTCATGTGGCCAGCATGACTAAGCAACTTCTGTAGAACCAGAGCAGTGCACGGAAATGCCGTATACCTTCCTGCCAGGGTGGTACGTGTTTATCTGCTTGCACTTGAAGTGCTTTTGAACTGCTAGGTTGGCAGGAGCTGGGACCGAGCAACAGGAGCTCACCCCGTCATGGGGAGTCAAACTGCTGACAAGCCCTAGGCTCTGTGGTTTAGACCACAGCACCACCCACGTCCCACCCAGTCAGATGGGTGGGATATAAATAACAAAATTGTTGTTGTTGTTGAAAGGATGTCCCTATTTTCATTGGAGAAATGTTGAAAGGTATGCAATATCAATAGGCTAGAATTGCATGTATGTGGGAAGCACTTCCTATACAGTGCAGGTACAAGTCCTGAAATGCTTCCTGCATTGGTGTAGCCCAGTCTTTCTCCAGCCTTTCAGATTTAGGAGGAACTACAATTCCCATCAGCCCCAGCCAGCATGGCCAAGGGGTGGAGATGATGGGAGTTGTAGTCCAGCATCATCTGAAGGGTGCCAGGTTCAGGAAGGCTGAACCAGCCAGGAGAAAGGAGGCAAAGGGCAGTGCTGTGACTTTTGCATCTCAGCCCCACTCACCAGCTCTCTGACAGCATGCTGATTTGAGCTGACATCCAGGGAGCAGACCTTTCTTCCTTTGAGGCTGGCAGCTCCTGACAAGAACTTAGTAAGGTTGCTTGAAGGTGACAGCAGTGAAAGCTATCTTTGAAATATAATCACAGAGAGAGAAAATGTAGATCCAGGGCTAGGTGGAGCAGTAATGTATAGCTGGTACAAGCTTTGCAGTGGGGTGGCATATTCCATGGAAACGAGCTGGGAGCTTTTCTATTAAATTGGCTTCCTTGTGCTATGGGGTGCCTGGAGCAGAGCAGAGGTGTCAATTGAACAAGGACTGGTGTGCTTGACAATTGGTTCGAATATCTCCCTGAGAAATATATAGGACACAGGAAGGGGAAAGAGGCATATATCACAACATTTCCATAGCTGTAGTCGCACAAATTACCCCAGCGCTGTGAGTCACAGTTAGAAGAAATGTATGTGGTTGCAGGACTGCAGCCTGAGAGGACGATTCCTTTTCTACCAAGATACACAAACAGCAGACTCTTTAGGTGTAGCTGTTGTTGAGTGTGCCAACTCTGAATGCAGATGAGGATCTGAAGGCATTAATCAATGCTCACTTGTGTAAATGAAACCCTCTGGACATGCAAAAAGATTCTAAGCTAGGTTTCTGTCCACTGTGGCAGTTTTGCAGGTAAAGTGTGGCTGGGTGTCTTGTTTGTTTGTTTTTGACATGGTATAGCCCTGATTCAGTCCGTCTGTCCCCCAGCTTCAGTCTTTAATAGTAAAGTCCAGATTCGAGGCATCATAAGATTCTGCTGGTCATGTAGCTCAGCTCTTACTGACTGCTATGCTTTTAAAAATGGATAAAAAATTGTGCATCTGTGTGTGAGTTTCAGAGCACAGGATGGGGGTCATCAGATGTGATGATGTTATTTATTACTAGTTAGTATCAGCTTGTCTTGCAGCTTGATCCACAACACATTTTTCATAAGTACCGCCAGTTTTAATGGAATGTATAGCTAGAAGTCAAGTCCTCTGCTTAACCTGTGCAACAGACCATAGTACAGGAAGTAACTCCAAGTTTCCAGAGGTGCCCTAATGGGGTCCCCATTTCTTTGCACTAGAGTTGGGAGCTAGGCTTGCTTCTGTAGCAAAGCATCAAGTAACCATTGTGTGTGTGTGTGTGTGTGTCAGGAGTAGTGGTGGGGCATGTTAGTATTATTCATTCTCCCATTGCTGTTGGATCTTGTGATCCACACTGTTTACATTCCATTCCTCTGGAAGTGTGAGAATGGAAACTGAGACACAGCACTTCTGTTCTCTGTGCTTTTGTATTTCTGCTTTTTGTTCTGTCTCCTGGACAGACAAGATGTCTGTGTGAGTTGCTCCTTGCACTCTTGTTATTTTCTTTATTATGATTTGTTTTGATTCGGTTTGATTTGACATATAGCAATAAAATTAGCGGTGCTACATACTTCCGCAGCCAAGCTTTCATTTACTCTGCTGTTTTGCGTGCTCATATGGGCAGATATGAGTCTCTGAGATACAGGACTGCTGCCGAACACTTCATGAGTGTCCTGTTACTGGAGGCTGGGGCCTCATAGGGCTCCCTGTATATACTTCCTCTTTAACATATACTGAAGATAGAATCATGGTGTCCAGGAGCCACTAATTCATCTAATCCCCTTTCAAAGCCAAAAGTATCTTAATTTTGCTTTTCAAAGCAACTCCATAGTTATGGACCTCTTACAGACAAACTGTTTATAGAGCATTCGTCCTGATTTGTTTTCAGGGAGACTGGATGATTCTAACTATCTGCTGGACATTCATTCTGATTTGTTTGCTAGAAGGTCAGATGAAATTGCATCCGGCAAATGTTACCCCACACTTTCAGGTGCATTTTCCCATTGCTTTCCTGGTTGCAAGAAGCCCAGGAGTTAGGAGTTGAGGGAAGCATGTTTGTTGTGCAAGAGCTCCAAATCAGCCTTTATTGAGCATGCTGGATTTGCCAATATATGATGGAATCCCATCTGAAAATAGCAACAGTTTGGAAGTGCCCTTTCATGATGTGGAGTTTTGTGAGCAATGTCTGCTGAATCTCAGGCTCAAAAAAGATGAGAGGTAGGAATTGCAAGAGCAAGACTTTCTGCTTTTTAAAAACAGACTTTCGGAACCATGGTGCTAGGGGAGACTTGGTTGGTTTTGTTGTTGTGACTTCAACCTTTTCTATGGCAATGATTTCCCAATTTAAATCACCTTCCTCTGAAGCTGCTATTGGTCCCATGGATAAAAACATCAAGATACACTTGCGAGTGCTGTACATTCTCCTCTGCAGGGCAAACAGCAGCTTCAAAAGGGAGTTGGCAACTTAAAGAGAGATAATTTCTTGATGGAAAGAGTTTATTCCCCCTGCAGCCATCATTTCATTTATTTATTTCATAAAATGTATATACCACTAGACTGTAGAAAAATCCTCTAACAACCTTAACATAGTTCACAAAAAGAATAAAAAAAGATCAGTAAAAACAGTTAAAAGCAGCTATTTAAAACATTTGAAAATTAATTAAAATCAATGATAAGAGAAATACCGATTAAAACACAAGTCAACTTTCTAGATATCTGGGTAGGCTTGTCTGAACAAAAATGTGTTTAGGGGGACACTGAAAAGAGTACAGCGGAGGTGCTTGTCTGGTGTCAATATGTGGGTGCTGCCATCATCTCTTCCCTACAGCTACTTTTGAATTGGTGGCGGGGGACCTGCAGGAGATCCTGTTCTTGGCTCTTCCTTATTCGATCTAATGCCAAAAGAATTTTCCAGTGGTCTGAGAATGAGTTGGCTTGGTGCAGAGATACCAAAGGAACAGAAACAATTATTTATATATGCAATGACAGCAGCACGGATGCTACTGGCCCAGAGATGGAAAGAAGATAAAGTCCTGACCAGAGACAAATGGCTGATGAAGATGATGGACTATGCCGAAATGGCGAAAATAACCGGGAAAATCAGAAACCAAGAAGAGAGGAACTTTAATAAGGAATGGGGGAAATTCACAATGTTCTTAAGAGAACACTGTAAACAACTAAACACTTTGGCAGGGTTTGAGTAACACTTGTAATGTACTAAAAACTAAGGTAAAAATTGGACTATTTAAGAAAAATAGAGAAAATATGTGAGGCAGTTGAAAAAGATTGACAATGGTAACAATGGTAGGTGGAGGGGAGTCTAAGGATTCAGGGAATACAAAATGTTGATGATGGTGTTTAATGTTTGAATTTAAATGTGCAGTGTAAAATTTATTAACAAAGTTTAGGGAAGTTTTTAATGTTTAATAGACTATTGTGTTTTAGTATTCTGTTGGAAGCCACCCAGAGTGGCTGGGGAAACCCAGTCAGATGGGTGGGGTATACATAATATATTATTATTGCTATTATTATTATTATTATTATTATTATTATTATTATTATTATACAAAAAAAGAGGGAGAATGGGATGGCTCATCACTTTGACCATCCTCACTAGAAGAACTCATATAAATTGCACACAAGAGTCCAGAATGTCAAGGTGTGTTTAGTGTGCCTCATTTTATACAGGTCGCAGAATCCAGTGCACAACCCTGATGCTAGTGTTTTATAACTGGCCATCAAGCAACTATGTGAAACAACAGCAAAGTACTGTAGCCCAATACAGAGTCTTTCTAACTTTTGGCAACACTAGCAAAATACATATATCGCAAACATAATCCTGAAGCTGGAAAAGCAGGTGTTCAGCCAGGCAGAGAAATGTAGATCTTAAAAAAAAAACCAACCCAAAACCAAAATGTAAACACACCAGACATCAGGACAATGCCAGAAGGGAACAATCTGATATAACTGCCTGCTTTTCTTCTCTATCCACCCTCCATAAGATTTATTTGGTAATGTCTGCTGACAATAAATCCAAACATTGTTATTACCACGGAAGGCTGCTTACTTCCTGACGTCCGTTTGGAAATAAATAAATCATAACTGTGAGCAAAATGCTGCAATTTGAAGCAATCGTTTAGCAAAGGCGGTTAGGATTTTCCTTGATAATAGTTCTCGTTGTGTTGAAGATCTGACAGGTAATTGTTTTGGAGAGAGAGGAGTTTGCGGCTGACAGTCTCTTTAAGTACACACACAAACATATGCAATACTCAGTTTCATCTTTAGAATGCAGTGCCTCTGTTCCCAATGTACAATAATTGCATGTACAAAAGACCTGCGATTCAGGTTTCAGAGAGGGGGCCTTTCCTAGCCCTACCTGGGAATGCCAGGGATGGAATCTGCCTTCTGCATGCAAAGCAGATGTTCTGCCTGCTTAGCTGCAACCCATCTCAACAGTGGCCATTCTCCATAATGAGGATGGCACCATGTAGCATGGAGAGGCTGTGACTGGCATGACATTCCATGCAAGCCTGTATATTTGAAGACCATTTTAAAACACAAAACAGCAAGCAAGAGGACAGATGATGTGCAACATCAAAGGGGAGAGGCAAGACTGAAATGTGGAAGTTCTCCATTTCTTATAACTTTAAACAAGCAGAAGATATTGTGTGCATAAAAAGTGTGAGAGAGGGAAGCATTTTCACAGATGAACATAAAGGGTTTTTAAAAAAATAAATTACCTATGAAGCAAGGCTTGATGGTAAGCTGAAAATGCAGGCAACCCAGAAACAAAGTGTACTTCTATGCTGCCAAAAGAAAGTTCAGTTTCCTGTAAGAAAGAATGAATATCTTCTGTACTAATTAGCTGGCCAAGTCATTTTTTAAAATGTGATAGCCGAGATGCTGCTGCGAGACTGAGTCTATATAATAGAAATGAAGAGTGGCTTTGCAGTGACTAAAGAGCCTCATGAGTTATGGATGTCTTCTTGGTAGGCTTCCAGGCTGCTGGCGAGATGTGCTGAGTTCCTTCAGAATGAAGAAATTAAGCGGATATGGGAAGGAAAAGGAGGAAGAGGTAGGGTCCCAAATGGAGACAAAGCCAATCCCATTACTGGGCCCTCTTTGTAGCAAGTCTGGGAATGTTTGGCTTCACCTGTGCTTCATTCATTTTGAAGCCTATGAGCCACATTTTCTAGTTTCTCAACAAGATGGCCTTTGTTAACCAGATGGTTCTGTTGGGGTCCGCTAATTGGGCCCAAGCTGCCTTGGTCCCAGAAAAGCCAATAAATGCCATAGACAGAGGAGATCCCCATAATCACTTGTTTATTCGGCTGAATAATACAGAGCGGGCGAGCCACACTCACCAGTGTGATGGTGAAGCCATCCCAAATAGCCTTTGTTCATACTTTTTATGAGCATCCCCTTTCCCCCTTTCAAGGTTCATTGCGCTGATCAAAACAGGACACCTTGCTTGGAGACCTTGAAGGGGAGAGTTGCCCTCAGGAAAACCTTCAGGTTTTCCTGAAATTCACCTGGCAACGTTATCTGGTCTTCACATATTTGTGGCTCACCCTTCTAAATTCTAAAGCGGACAGTTTTTTACAGAAGCAAAATGGCATCAGTTAGGCTAACCAGAGAACAGGAGAAGAACAGGCCTCTAAGGCTTTTCCTGAAACCTCACAGTTCCAAGGCACACATAGGAATTGAGGATGCCCTGTGGGTGCCGCAGGGTCTTCCCACAGGGCACACCTCCATTCCCACTTTCCGCCATAGGCATCTGCATATGGATGGCCACTGTGAGAACGTTCTAGACTAGATGGACCATTAAACTGATGTAGCAGGATCTTCTTATGCTTCAATTATATAAAAGGAAATTGAAAGCATGAGTGACTGAGGTGTGTTCCAACACACGATCCTCCCTACCCTGCAGAACCAGCATGATTACAGGTGCCATGTAATATTCATTCCCCATTTTTAAGAAGCCTACACTTTGGAACTCCCTACCTATCAACATCAGACAGGCACCTTCACTGTACTGTTTTTGGCACCTGCTAAAAACAGGTGTCTTTAGACAAGCCCACCCAGATGCATCAAATGTTGGCATGTGTTTTAATCTGTTTTTAGTCTGTCGTTTACTTTCATTTTTTGAATGCTTTAAATAGTCATTTTAAAAAAAACTGCTTTGATAGTAATTTTGTTCTTTTTAAAATTGCATTAAGGGTTTTTTAAAAAACAACAACAACAACAATCAAGCAGTGTGTAAATTTTATGAAATAATAAATATAAAACAGATATATCTTAACACTACTTGTGTTTTCAATTTACTATGAACATGGGTCCCAGTGCACAGCCCTAATATATAGGATTGTGCTAATTACATAGCTGAAAGACAGCAAAACCAAAGAAAACATATGCATCTGTATTTGAAATTTGGTCAGAGACTTGAAGGGCTTCCAAACAGGAGACCTATGGAAACTATAGTATTGTGCCATATCTTTCTTTTTTTAAAAGTTGAAGTTTCTTGCTTGCTGCACTTGTTGAGTAAATGTGTATATAATCATAGTGTCCTCAATTTTATCAATCCTCTGCTGTTCAGAAGGTTGCTTGGGAAACTTCCAATTATGCACTATACATGTTTCGCTGCTGTACACAATTGCTTAAGAAGGTCTTTATGCAGGAATCCAGTGTCATTAGGGAACTTTGCTTGTCCTCTGCTTTTGGAGCCTCCAATTTAGGGAGAGTGCAGACATGCATAAACACACGAGCAACTTCACTGTGCTGAATTGATGCTCGACATTTGCACTGGAAGAAACAAACACAGCCCAGGAAAGTTGACAGTATCACTGGTTAGAGGTTCTGAAGTTCATGGAGTAGGTTGATATCCTTCTCTGGATGGGGCAGCACTCCCGGTAAGAGATCAAGTTTGTCAGTAAAAGCTTCTAAAATATTTCATGGAAAACTGGATTCGTTCCAGAGAGAATACGAAGTGGTACAGCTTCCACTTCAAAGACTACTTTGTAGGCATCAAGGCATCTTCTGAGAACCAACATGTATCACTGTAAGCTTAAATACATTTAAACTGAGCAAAACGGTAACAATAAATGTTTTCATTCTGATCCTTCTGGAACACCTGTTCCAACATAAGCCATGTGAACTCTTTTTGGCACACATGGAGCGCATTGCAGTAATCCAACCTTGAAGTCACCAATACCTGAACCTTCCTCTCAGTGCTAGCATCAGCCATTTGTGGGTTTTTGGCATGGTCTGAAAGGAGTCATCAGTGCCACTTATAGCACATGGGGTTCTTTTTGGTGCAATACAAACATATTTGGAATTGCCGTGTCTGCACTCTAATGGCATATGTTCTGTAACAAGTCATATGTCTAACTGATGCCAATTCAGATGCCATAGAGAATCGATTTAACACAAGACCAAACTGCATGTTACTTTACTCATGCTGTTAAAAATGTTTGTTGGAACTCGTAACTTTTATTTTGAAGAAACTGTAGCCCCGGGATTCCAGTACAGAATGTTTTTTTAAAACCTAGATTGTGAGGTCGAAGTGGGAGATGCCAGCTTTCTGTTCACACCTGTTATAAGCTCCTAAAATGCACTAAGGGATTCTGAGAAGAATGTTGAATGTGGGACACCAGTCCAGATCTGGAGCATGTTCTGGACAAGGTCCCAGAGCTGCTTTTTCTTCAAAATAAAAATGACCAATTTAATCATGCTTCAGAAACATTGTGACGAATGTAACATACAGTTTGGCTGACACCTGGTCTACCAAAAAAATTCCTGTTTTAACTGCTGCTTTTCAGATCTTCTAGCATGCAACTAAAGCAATTTACATTGTGGGCAGTTAAGGCACTAGATTGGTACTAACTCCCAAGAGTACCCCCTGTTGTCATGTATAAATTGTGTGTTCTAAAATGCGACGAATTAACATTTGCCTTTTTCTTTTTAAAAACAACAACAACCCACCATACTTAACTGAAGCTTAGCTGAATGCTACCGTGCCACAAATATTCTGTCTCTTTCCCCAGCAACTCCTGTTAATTATCTACAACTACATTTTGCATGAAAACATGGGGATTGTCTCTCTCTCTCTCTCTCTCTCAGCTTCATGTCTATACTATTTAATATTTATGACACACTTTTCCTAATTGCTCTACATTCTCAGTGAACCATGTAGTAAATGTGAAAGTGATAGCAATAATATTATTCCCAAATTAGGATAAAAGGATGAGAAACCTAGAAAAGGTATGGCTGAGATGGCATTAAAAACTCAGGGCATCCTGCATCACATCCTACTTTTGCTCCTAGGAATGGGGGCGAGATTTGGTTCAGTTCAGTTTTCAATGTGAACCTGCCAGATTTGCACTTCGCAATACAATCTGTAAATCCAGCTATCCTTTGAAATTTGCATTTCTTTGAATTTTGCAGTGCTCTTCTCCAACCAAAGAATGTGCAACCACCAAGGCATATTAGGGAAAGTGTACATAAACATGAATATATTAATAGGAAAAATATACAAAATACATTGTGTTGGAGAAAATTACTTGCAGGAAAATGTATTTATTAGCCCAAAATGCATACACAAAAATGTCTATATTAGGAGAAGCACACTATCATGCTGGCATTTTTTTGTGAAAACACACACACACACACACACACACACACACACACATATATATATATGAAAATATATGAGAAAGATTGCAAACTGGTTCAAAAATGTGGAAAATTGAAATGCTGGTGTGAAAAATGAAAAATGGAGAGAAACTGAAATTTACAGATTCATTCATCCTTATATTCTGCACACAGAATTTGATACTTATAATAGTCTAGATAACAACCCTATGATATTTCTGAGGTCCATTTCTGGGAGTTTAATGCTTGACCTGAAACGTTTCCTCTTCAGAAATACCGTTGCTAGAAGGAAGCTTATTCTAGCTCAATGGTGATTACATCTGACCCACCAAGTGATGTTGTAAGGTAACTTGAACAGAAGAAGAAGAAACCTCCAGGATTAGAGATGCCACAGTTGGTGGACCCAGAGACAATGACAGGCAGAGACAATTATTTCTAGTTTTGTCCCCATCCTCTTCCTTGCTGAGTTCTACAAGGGCAGCACTGAGATGGAGAAGGAGGAAGCTGACAGCCAGGACCACCTCCTGGACTGGTTGTTATTCTGAAGGCAGGTAGGTCAGACCTGGCTAAGGATGCATTGAGGTTGATAGAGCAGCCTCCACTGTTGTGGCCTAATCAACCAGGACTCTTACTATGTTCCAGTATTGGTTAGCAATGGTTCCCTATTGGTTGTGGTGCACTTTAGGGATTATTCTCCCACCACCAAAGGAAGAAAAACAATATTGTATTGTTCTAAGTCAGGGATGAGGAATTGGATCCAGCTAAAGGACCCAGAAGTGAGTGACCCTCTGTGGACCACTTTGACAGGTGGATGGAGCAGCCCAGCTGTCAGTTACCTGACATCAGAAGACTGAAATGTAAAAGGAGGGTCACTTAATGCCCAGTTCTTCCTTTGCAAACAGAGTTTGAATTCAAAATGAATTTAAGCTGTAGCTATAAAGATTATTTCTTGGCAACCTCAGCTTGTATTCAAGACACAGCTGCCAAGGAAGAATTGAGAGCTTTCTGGTGCAATGAAGATCTCCTGAGTGTCTTCTTCTTCTTTGGCAATCACTTGAGTAAGATTCCATAACATGTCTTCCATAAACATGATTTTAAAAGTGAGTCCGTAAGTGACTGTGGAGGCCAATTCTGGATCCACACGTCCTTCCACAGTGGGGACATAGGTTTCTGGGCGGAAGTTGATCACGGTGTGGATTTGCCAAGCATGTCTTCCTCTTAGCGCATTTCTCTCTTTCGCCCTGAGTTCGGGTGTCTTCAAAACCCATGACACCTTTGGTAAAGGCTGTTCTCCAACTGGAGCGCTCGCAGGCCAGTGTTTCCCAGTTGTCAGTGTTTGTACTACATTTTTAAAGATTTGCCTTGGGAGAGTCTTTGAACCTCCTTTGTTGACCACCAGCATTACGTTTACCATTTTTAAGTTTGGAATGGAGTAGTTGGTTTGGAAGACGATAATCAGGCATCCACACAACATGACTAGCCCAATGAAGTTGATGTTGCAGAATCATTCCATTGTCACTGGTGATCCCATCTTTGGCAGAAGGAGAGTGACAATGTCAGGCATCATATTCAACCCGTGGCGACAAAGCAATATGTGTTTGCATACCCCTCAACCATCCTGATTTAGCGGGATATTCTGGAATTATGGAAGCCAAGCCAACTTCTGATGGGATTCCAGAATGTCCCATTTTTTGGTCCAGCGCTGTGGCGTGAATTGGCTAGCTCGTGCCAGAGTACCAGACAAAAAATCACTGGGGTTTTTTTTTGGTCTTACACTCTGGCATAAATCACCCAGCTCTCATAAGTTCTCAAAACCAAAAAATGAACATCCCAATTTTGATTAGCAAGATGTTGGAGGGTATTCCTTAGCAACCGCTGTTGGAAGCCAAGCTTTTCTCTGCCCTGTGCCTGATATCACATGACATCAGGTGATGCGTAGCTAGGCACAGCTGAGCCAAACAGACAGGCAAAGCAAATATGGAGGCCTTGTGGGCCTAATTAGTGTCCAGGGTTGGTGGTTCCCACTGCTGTGATAGGCCTACAATTGTTCAATGTGACTGATAAAAGACTCAAAGAAAGAAAAATGTAAGGAGCACCTTCTCATGCATGAAACGATTGTTTGAAAGCTCTGCCCAAAAGGCCCATAGCAGATGCCATCCTTTTTTAAAGATAGGCTGGTCATCTACCAGGGGTAGAATAGTGCTTTCACTAATATGTTCATTTCTAGGCACATCTGTAGCATTCTTGACAGATGTACAATAGACAAGTTACATTTGCTAATATTCCCCCTTTCACACTTAATTATGTAGGAGAATTGTCCTCTTCTGCATCTCCAGTCATCTTACCATCCAGCCTCTGCTTTAATACCTTCAGTGAAGAGGAGCCCACCACCAATTCCTTAGGCAGTCTGTTCCACAGCTGAACCCAGTGTGATTTGACCAAAACATGCTTAGCTACAGTTTCAACCCATTCTTTCTAGTCTTGGGCCACACTCACACCATCCTGGGAACTATAGTTTACCCCATTGAGCTATAATTCCCAGAACCCTTAAACATGTTCCAGAATTCTTTGGGGGGGGGGAGCCTTGTGTTTTAAATGTATGGTGTAGACATGACCCTGGCCTCTTTCTGGAAATAACATTCTGACAAATATATTCCACCAACTTTCATAATTTAGCTCCGATTGTATCGCTCTCATTTTTATTCTTTCCACTTTTTAATTGATTTTGTAGTTCACCAGCATTTTTAATTGAATTCATTGTACTTTTTAGTATTTTTATCTTGTTTTCTGCCGTACAGGTGTATATTGAAATGCAGATTACAGATAAACAGCACTACAGCTCTGACCTTTGCAGGTCTGTTTACTCATTAGCATGAAATTTGATTCAAGGTATTATAAGATCATTATCTGAGGAAAGAGAAAGATGATTTGATTTAGGTAGAGCACTGAGGAATATAAACAACTCTGCTGAATTTCCAAGAGATAAAAAGACCAATAGACCTGCAGGTATAGGGCTGAATATAAATTTAATTAATTAATTAATAATCATGTCAGAAATAAGGGTGGAACTATGTAGAGGTGAACAGTAGGGTTCAGCGATATCAGGCTTTCAATGTTGTGATATATCACCGGCTAAACATTGCGATTTACTGATATATCACAATATCTGAAATAAGGATGGAGCTATGTAGAGGCACTGGCTGGCTTCACAGTTTTTCCCACATTGTGATTTTTGCATAGCACACACACACACACACACACACACACACACACATGATTCAGAATATATTGCCAGGTCAAAAATTAAGAAACCGATATCACGGTATGGACTCCAAATTAGCTTTTGGCGCTAGATCGATATATCGCCCAGCTCTATCCAAAACTAGCAAAATTTGGGGCTCTTTGTAATGGCCTGAAATACATTTTTCTCCCCCCCCCCCAACCTCTGAATATCTAACTTGAAGAAAAGTTCTAGGGAAGTGATAAGCTTGCTGCTCAGTGCGTGATCAGTTGGTCCCAATAAAAGGTTACACTCGACTACCCAACACACACACACACACTTCAAAGGAACAAAACGACTAGCTGAAAAAGCACTATCTCTTATTCCTCTCACAGCCACTCACAAAGCTTCCTCTGTAAACCTTTGACCTATCCAATTAGCATTTTGCAAATCGTATCTGTCAAGTCTAAGCAAATAGCTGTTGGGTGCAGCCCTTTCGATTTTTCAAAGCTAGCACGGTTGGCGAAGTTGTAGCAATTTCTTAAAACAGCGAGTGGGTGAGAAGCCAGAATTAATTACTTTTCTCCCCTCCCTTTTGGAGTTGTCAAAGAGGAGGCATGCACTCTGCTACTTGGCTTGTTTCATTTATCTGACATCGCATGACAAAACACCTCTGCAGCCGACTTGTATGAAATCATTACCCCTATTGATTCGGTAATGTGATGAAAAGGCCAGGCCAAGCCACAGACGGGAGAATATTCCCCCAGATGGATTTCTCAAGCAAAGCCATGGAAAGGATGGAACTTGTGCTAATGTAGCATAATGCTATAGTTGTGCACAGGAATGATGGTGCTTGCAAGGCTGCTTGTATGACTGAGAGCAAAAGGCAATTGGCTCTTTCTGACTGCGCAAATCAAATGCAAGTAGTCATTCATTTGTGGCAAACAAAAATAACCGAAATGAAATTTATGTGCCCTTGGGAAATGCATTTCTTTGTTTCTATCCTGACAGTGTAATCCTATACATGCCTACTCAGGAATAATCCACAACTAAGTATAATGGAGCTTACTCCCAGGTAAATGAGAATAGGATTGGAACTTCAGAGTGGCTTTGTTTAAAGCTTATATATATACCATTTCCAAAATCACATTCACATTCAAATATGCATTTCCACCATTAATATCTTTCTTTATAATAAAACATTCAATAACTTCCCTTCTTCCTCTTCCCTGGTTCCTTTGATTTTCCCACCGTTCCTATATATTCTTATATATCCATTTAGTTCACTTCCTCCCCTTATTCTTCCTTTATTATGTAGCATACTGTTGAATTTAAATAATCCTGCTAGCATTTTCACTTGTTTAGAATTATTTTCTAAGTACTCCACACAAAAATTCCACTCTTTGTATTCTTGATCTTTTGCTCTCTTATTTTAGAGACCTGCAACTTTGTTTCAAGTTTTTGGTTTGTTGCTACACCAGGGATGGAGAACTCTTTTCAGCTGCAGGTACAGGTTTAAGGATCTATCAGTTTCAGTTCTCTCAGGTTCTCATTTCTGCAATCTTGAATTCAATTCTCCACATTTTGCAGCAATTCACACACAAATTTTCATGAAAATTCACCAGCTTTCCCCCGTGAATTTCTCCTAATGAGCTCCTTTTTATATGCAGTTGTGACTAACGCATGCATGTTTGCAAGCAGCTTTCCCTAAAATAATGCAGTTTTGTATGTTTCTTTCGCTAATGCCTGCATTTTCATGCACACTCCCATGATATACGCATTTTTGTAAACATTTGTTGGAGAACTGCATCACAACATTCAGACAAGTACAAATTTCAAAGGATAGCTGCGTTTAGGTTGGTGTATCGTTGTTCAGTCCCAGCTCCTGCCAAACCTAGCAGTTTGAAATCACGCCAGAGTGCGAGTAGATAAATAGGTACCGCTCCGGCAGGAAGGTAAACAGTGTTTCTGTGCGCTGCTCTGGTTTCGCCAGAAGCGACTTAGTCATGCTGGCCACATGACCCAGAAAAACTGTCTGCAGAAGCAGACAAACGCCGGCTCCCTCGGCCTGTAAAGCAAAATGAGTGCCACAATCCCAGAGTCATTCGCAACTGGACTTAATTGTCAGGGGTCCTTTACCTTTACCTTTATTGTTTTGGTAAGTTTAGAACAGGCCATGTTGTGGGGTTCAGAACAGGCCATGTTGTGAGGTTGCTAAGGTAAAAAGATTAAAAGGCCAATCACTGGCCAGTTGTCCAGCCTTCCTGCTGCTGTGCTCACACTCAGAAAGCCAATGGGAAGGGAGAATGCAGCACTCTCTTTCTCCCTCCCCCCTTCCTGTCTACTTTTGTCTATATGCTCTGGAATGGCAAGACCTTTCGATCTGATGTTAGCAACTAAGAAAGCCAGAGGCAACATGGGTTTCCTCCAAATGTCGCAGCCACCTTGCAATTCAAAGGTGCAAGGTCTCTCCTCCATCAAACATCTGATTGTACTGCACACGACACCAGGAGCTGATTCCTAAAGTGGTACAACTCGCCATTCCTCAGCTGTGCAAGCTGCAGTTAAGCCTTATGTGGCTGTTGCAGTTAAAGGTCTGGTAAACCCTGAACTAGAAACCTAGTCTAAAAGGGTGACTCCTAGGGATGATCACGCAGAACTAGGGCTGAGCAAATCTGTTGTTTTCAGTTTCTCTCCATTTCTCATTTTACCAGGTGTAAGTTCTCCACATCCCCACATCAGTTCCATAAATCATCAGTGTTTTAGTGCAAATTCCCCCTAATATTCAGATATGCAACTTTGCCTAATGTTCCCATGTTTGCAAAGCATTTTTGCATAACATATGTTTATGATATATGCATTTTTATTTTGTTTAGTGAGAGGGGTGGCTCTGCTTGTCATTAGCTCTAGTGCCACCTGCTGCTGGCCTCCCTCCCTCCTGCCCTACCAGTTCTAGGGGAGACCAGCCATTGCTGGCTGCTGCCTGGGCTTTCCTTTGAGATCAGAATCTCACAAGTCTGAGGGGTGACAATGCTGGGTCTAGAGTGGCAGAGATTGATAGGGACACCTTGCAGCAGCTGACAAGAAGGCATTCATTCGGCAGCAGACTGGAAATATTTGATCTGCAGCGTGCTGGCTAATTAACTTTCCTCTGAAAAGGTTTCCGCTTGCGAAATCTGAATAGCTGCAAGCGGCAGATGGAGGGGTGGAAGACATTGGTGGACCATTAGCCACTGCCAATGAGGAATGAATGGGGAAATGATGGCCATCATTTGACTGCTAGAATCATATCGCAAGATTTAAAGTGTCCAGCAATTCAAAGCCGAACAGCCTTTTATTTTCAGCTATGGAATCTTTACTGCTGATTCATCGCCAGCTTTCTGCTATATTCCCAGTGTTTCTTTCACAAATTGGGAAAGGAAATGGGGAAGACATAACCAAAAGTAGAAAATATGCTGCCAGGGCATTTTTGTCAAGATTTCTGTATTTCCCTAATGGCAGTCTAAGTTGCACTCCAGTTTTTTTGTGCTCTTAGACATGCGAACGATGTATTGGATACACGCTCTGCGCTGATGAAGTTTTATAAAAGACTCTTATGGGGAACTAAACCCCATACGTTTATCTCAGATTGCTCAGGTAGCGTTTTAAAATCTCAGTGCAAAGGACAGAGAACTATTATCAAATGCAGTACTTGCTTCCCAAAGATGACCAAAGAACACTTTAGCTACATTGCTGATAATATTTAAGGAACCACATTTTTGCACTAAATATTATTGTTTTAAAATATTTAAGTTTTTAATATTTAATGCTGTACTGTTTTTAACATTTGATTGGGAGCCGCCCAGAGTGGCTGGGGAAACTCAGCCAGATGGGCGGGGTATAAATAATAAATTATTATTATTATTATTATTAAAGAGGAAAATGTGTTTGTGAAGAAAAAGAAAAGAAAAAAAGAATATGCTTCAGCATGAGCCATATGGTTATTGTTGTCATTACAGTGGTCCCTCGCAAGACGAAATTAATTCGTTCTGCGAGTTTTTTCGTCTTGCGAATTTTTCGTCTTGCGAAGCACGGTCAAGTCACAACTGCACCTCTTCAAGCGGTTTTAAGAAAAAGGAAACAAACTTGCAAGACGTTTTCGTCTTGCGAAGCAAGCCCATAGGGAAATTCGTCTTGCGAAGCAACTCAAAAAAACGAAAAACTCTTTTGTCTTGCGAGTTTTTCGTCTTCCAAGGCATTCGTCTTGCGAGGTACCACTGTATCGTTATTATTTTACTACTACTACATTTCTATACCACTTTCCCCCCCAAAAAAAGTTTAGTACATGGTTCTCGCCACCTTCATTTTATCCTCATAACAACCCCAGAGAATAACTTAAGGCTGAAAATCCTAACCCTGCTTACCTGGGAGTAAGCCCCATTGGATCAGGGCATTTTATAATGGAATTCAAAAAGACTGAGTTCCTCAAGCATCTCTAACCACATTAATTCTAAAAGGCCTAAAGACTGTGTAATCCTAACCATGACTATCCAGAAGTAAATCCTGTTGAATTCAACGAGGATTACTTCCAGGTAAGTGGGGTTAGGACTGCTGCAGCCTTGCTTTTCAAACTTGGGAATCTGAAGTAGCTGAAGGACTAAACATGTCATGTCAAAAAGCCTAGGAATCCTGGCCACATGACAACACTAACAGAGGGGTGAGCTCTTGGATCATTTGAGTTTCAGCATCTCCGCCTGCAGCTAAAGAAAAAAGCTAAGAAGGAGAGAGAGACATGATTAGTATTGTCAACCTACCAACAAAAAACAAAAAGGGAAAAAATGGCCCTGTATATTATTATTTTTTGGACCTCTGGGTAAAATCCAGATTTTTACCTCTGTTCATTGTCACTGTACGGAGATCCATGGAGGAAAACTCTTCTTCTGAAAATAAACAGGTTCATTAAGTGTGTCGGCACAGCACAGAGCATAGCACTATTGCATTTCCACGGTGCTCTCTTGTGAACTCCTATTAAAAATCTTGCTGCGGCAGTGACTGTTTGGAGCCAAAGCTGTCATTTACCCAATCATCTCCAGGGCCACTTTTTCTAATCAGTATGAATTATTCACTTTGTGTCGGGTACTTACATGCTGGCTAAAGCAATTAGTGCTGTGTTTGCATCCGATTACACCCAGAAGATTCTCCTTAGTGAGTGCAATCTCTCTCACAATATTTATTATGTCCTCACTCAGCTGTACTTTTTTTTTTAAACAGGGTGTTAGTTTTGACTGTGGTGATACTAGGTTCTTTCAAAGGAACCAAGAGCAAAATATTTTCTTTTGTACTGTAATACTTTGAAATAAAGCACATTGATCAGCCATCACAGAAGAGGAGGCATATTCACATACAGCACAGAACACAGATTCACACTGTACATAGGGTTTGTGTAAGAGAGTGCACATTTGTTGATTTGCATAACCATTATGTTCAAGGTATACAGACAATACATTCCTTGAGCATAACATGTGTACAGCTCATCCATTTGTGCACACAAGAACACAGCTTGTACACTAATTGAGTGTAATGTGTGAACATCCCTGGTCCCTGGGGCAGGAGTGGTGTTTGTGTGTTGTTTGGTGATGGTACCTAATGTGAGAGAGTAGGCCTGGATTCAACAACCACCCAGTGGACCATTTGGAGGGTAAGGGTTGCATGATATTAATGTACTATATACACAAATCATATGACAATTAAACACATGATAAAAATATCATGCCAGTATTAAGTTATCTACAATTTAGTATATGTACTTCTGAGTCGACTGTTTTTAAGTAGGTACCACTAAGATTGTGTGGGAGTATAGATATTTTCTAGCACTGATAGTATAAAAAGTAAGAACTTCTGAATAATCAATCATCACATTATTTAATTTAGGTCACAGCTCCATCTCATTCCATGAAGGATATAAATTACATTAAAAATTCCTTCTCCTCAGATTGCTAGTTTGGGGGAGGGTGTTACAAATTGTGTTCCTAGATTCCAACCATTTATCTTTTCCCTAAATCTTCCTTTCTCTCTAATCATAGTAGTTGGTTTTGTAATATCTAGCTCACCTGTTCTACCCTGTTTCCTCTTTATTTCCAACTACAGTCGTAGCTTGGAAGTCGAACGGAATTGGTTCCAGAAGTCCGTTCGACTTCCAAAACATTCGAAAACCAAAGTGTGGCTTCTAATTGGCTGCAGGAAGCTCCTGCAGCCAATCAGAAGCCACGGAAGCCCCGTCAGATGTTCAGCTTCCAAAAATAATTCACAAACAACAACAGTCACTTCCAGGTTTGCGGCATTCAGGAGCCAAAATGTTTGGGAACTTAGCTGTTTGACTTCCAAAGTATAACTGCATTTGCATATAAAGTTATAGCCATTGTTTTGACAGAGAGATAAGATAAACTTTATTCGCATTAGCCAATGGCCATAGCAACATAAAACAAGCAATATATACAAATAAAATATATACAAATAAAAAAGACAGCAGTGGGCAATCAAATGACCAAAGTTACAGTGTTCAATACTTGAGTCATTATCCTATCATTTAATTAATTTGGGGGAGAGGTGTGTGTAATGGGATACCATACCTGAATTTTATTTCTCATAATCCAACAGCTTTTTGCTTTGCTACATTTCCATCACAGATGAATGAAATCCTTTCCACTGTGCCAACACCTAGCATTTCCAGTTTTTCCAACTTGATAAGATAGCCAAGCAGTCCAGGTACCACTGATAGATCATCTTGATACAATTTTTTTAACTGGTGGCTGTTGAGATGGTAGAACCTTTGTTAAATTTAATTGAATTATTTTGTTTTTTAAAAAATAGTATGTTAGCAGGCCAAAAGAAATCCCTTAAGAAATAAATAGTCCTATGCTTTGGATCAGCACTGGAAGTCTTTTTATGAGACCTCCAATGATTATAGCTCTGAATTTCTCCCTTACTGTCAGAGGTGGTATGTAAATAATAAATGTTGATGATATGAAAAGTAGCAGAGAAACTTATACCCAGGAAGCTAAATAACTGTTCCAAGTGATGTATAGCTTCTTTGTAAAGACTATACAATGTCCAGAGTCTTTATATTCAAAAGAACTTTATTGTAATAAACTTATAACGGAAAAGAATATATTTACAATCTCTTGCTTTTTTAAAATGGGTACATTCTCACTTGACAGCGGCGCCGGCGGCAAACTGCTGCATACACCGCACGCACGGTGTCGCATGCATGCACTGTGTGTAGTGACGCCGCACATGTGCTGTACATAGCGGTTTGCCACCGTTGCCGCTGGAACACCCTATGGATGGCAGTGGAATCCCTCCACCGCTGGCAGGAGCCACTTACCCCCCCCTCCCAGCCTCCCAGCCTCCCTCCCTCCCCAGCTCGCTGTAAGCGGTTCCTGCTTTGCCGCTTTACAGCGAGCCAGGGAGGGGCGGACAGGAGCCATGGCGTAGGAAAGGGAGCGGACCACCCTAGGTGTCATCACTGAGGGGGTGACATTCTGCACCTGCCTGCAACTTCCAAGCCTACCCGAGCTGTCAATGTTGGGGGGGGTGACCAAAAAAATTCTGCATTGTGTAGCACCTGGGCTTGCTACGCCTCTGATGCCTGTTTCAGATGGAGGCAAGAAGGAAGCTATTTTTGGCATGATGACCCAGGTGTCAAAGAATGGGCCGAATTCTGAAAAGCCACAATAGTGTTGGTCCTTTACTTGTATGGCATTGATCTCCAGTAGCCTTTCCATTGGATCTTTGTATTCTGGAGGCTTTTCTCTCTTTCCTTTTTTGCAGTGGGAGCCAATGCCTTACCCGAGTCTTCCATTTCCATAGATGCTTTATAAGAAGATCTAATGCTTAATGCAGTGTCCTTAACATTCCGAAGCATAAATAGCATCTTGCTGACAGTTATGGCTGACATAATCATTTTTAGCACTCCAAGTACTTCACGTCAACAAAGTTACTATAACCTCCATGTGAGGAAGAACAAATTTCCAGAGGGCAATAGGGACACCAGAGAGAGAGAGAGAGAGAGAGAGAGAGAGAGAGATGTGCAGGAGGCGAGGGGTCATTTTCCTGTGAAGTTACTGGCATGAAATCTGCCTTCTGTTCATTTATTTAAAATATATCTAGCCGACTCTCTGTCGCCAAAGCAATCCCAGAGTGGGGATATTCCTGACATTTGAGAGTCAGGAGCAAAAGTGTCCAGTGTTGAAGACTGACACCATGGCTAGAGACAATGGCTTGGTTCAGACATAATGCCACCCGGTTGCTGATCCATGCTTTCTGGTTTATCAAGCTATGTGCCCGCACATTCCTTCCTCACCTGTCCCCTTTTGCGTGTTCAGACCCAGAGACCTCCCCCCTAAATAAATACACATTTGACTCCAATTTTAGTTTTGGTTTTTGGCAGAATTTAGGCCACAACTTTATTGACTACAGAAAGTGAGTGGTTGCATAGGCTCTGGTTCAACTAGTTCCCTGCACCCTTGCAGGCAGCGCTGACCCAGGGCTCCAGCACAGGTCAGCCAAGGGTGACCACCTGGGTAGGCAAAAAGCTGGGAACAGACTATGTTCACCCCCAGATGCTCCCCTGGACTCAGGCATGGGCACAACCCCCTCTCGTTGGGTTGACCAAACCAGCTGAGTCCCTGGATTCCTTTAACGGAATACCTTTCACATAGGGATGGCGAGACCATTGTCCCATCCCTATCACCTGAACCAGTGCCTATCCGCAACCTTACAAGTTGTGACGATTTGCTATGCAGCAGGCGAAACCCAAATGGCAACAGCCAATCAGCCAAGTGGGGAAAATTCCTGCCGTGCCCCTGTCCCAACGACAGACGACACACGACGGCATAACAAGGTCAATCGCAAAATGCCCTAACTATAGGGAGAGGTAGGGGGGTGTTCCAATGCACGAGCCAAAAGAGGAAGCTCTGGGTCATATGCATGGGTATATATAGGTTGCTAGATCTGTTTGGACTGTGCCCCATTGGCCAGATTAAACCCAACATCGAGGGACCTACCAATTGGGTGTTGTGGCCATCCAATCTTACCCACCCAAAACACAGAAGGTTGGTCTCCAGGTCTCACCGCAACACGTGCCCTCTTTGAGGGAAGGCATGATCTCTTCTCATGCACACAGCTCCAGCATTCCCATCCTGCAGGGATGGAGACTTTGATCTTTCAGCTTTCAGCAGTGGCCTGTGCAACAATAAAATAAAATAGGGATGAGGGGTTTTTTCTCATGACAGAGAAGGGTGTGTATGCTTTGTTCCATTCATGTGGTGGTGGTGGTGGTGGTACTTGCCCTTCTTCCGACAGGAAATGCTCTGTGGGGGGGTGGTAAAAATGGGGGGTTGAGTAGGATCAGTTGTGGGGTGTGGGGTTGGTGAGAAATGTCCCTATTTTCATCCGAGGAATGTTGGTGGATACTTCAGTGGCTCCAGCCACCTCTTTTTCTAGAAAAGAAAGCACGGCTTACCATTCATAAAAATGGAATTCAGGTGGTGCAGCTAAACATGCAAAACAGTTGTGGGGCTTGTTTTGTTTTCAGACCATGATTTACTCCTGAGAAGTTGGGCCATTCCAGTTTTAAGCTAGCCTGTTCAGAAGACGGATGCACTTTTCTCCTAGCGAAACGTGAAGCTATTTATAACTTACAACCCAAAAGCAGGTGTTACAAAGAGGAGGGGGGTGAAATAACCATTTCAAATCAGGCTTTCTTTGAGAAGTGGGAGTACACCTGGTCCTGCGGCAGAAGAGCAACATCAGCAAGAAATAAAATATGGTCTCAGTTTCAGATGCTGGCTTCCCACAGGAAGTCCTCCCATTAATTAAACAGTTCAACACCACCTCCTGATCTCTTCTAGTAACTGGGAAATGGAGACTTTTATGTTGTGTGCCTGCTTTGTTGTCAAACCTGCTATTTCTCAAAGACCTTTTCACAGAGCCTCTGCAGACAGGTGTTTTTTGTAGGTATATTCTGCAGCATGTGATTGACACAATAAAAGCTCATTTATGCTGGACCGTCCACACGTCGTCCCACTTTTTTAGTTATTCTGCAATGCCCCAGTGTTACTGCATTATTGCTACCGCAGCCCCATCTGCACAAAACACACACACATTTGGTAACTGTGCTGAGTTGTTAAGAGATCCCCTATTCCCCTCACAGAACTACATTTCTCAGAGTAATTTAACAGTCTGCCTCTTTTCCCAGGGAACTCTGGGAATTGTAGCTCTGTGAGGGGAACAGGGGTCTTTAACAAATCTCAGCATCCTTAACAAAATGCAGTGTTCTGGATTCTTTGAAGGAAGCTATGCAGGGCCATTGTCTTTGTCCATAGAGTTTTCTTGGCAGGGATACTCCTGCTCCAGGTGGATCACATTTGGTCAAAACCCTCCACTATGACCTGTCCATCTTGGGTGCCCTGCACGGCATAGTTCATATCTTCTCTGAGTTATTCAAGCCCCTTCGCCCCGGCAAGGCAGTGATCCATGAAAAAAGCAGAGACATCACCACATCACCTTGCCAACAAAGGTCTGTATAGGTAAAGCTATGGTTTTCCCAGTAGTGATGTATGGAAGTGAGAGCTGGACCATAAAAAAGGCTGATCACCAAAGAATTGATTCTTTTGAGTTATGGTGCTGGAGGAGACTCTTGAGAGTCCCATGGACTGCAAGAAGATCAAACCTATCCATTCTTAAGGAAATCAGCCCTGAGTGCTCACTGGAAGGACAGATCCTGAAGCTGAGACTCCAATACTTTGGCCACCTCATGAGAAAAGAAGACTCCCTGGAAAAGACCCTGATGTTGGGAAAGATGGAGGGCACATGGAGAAGGGGATGACAGAGGACAAGATGGTTGGATAGTGTTCTCGAAGCTACCAGCATGAGTTTGACCAAACTGCGGGAGGCAATGGAAGACAGGAGTGCCTGGCGTGCTCTGGTCCATGGGGTCACGAAGAGTCAGACACGACTAAACGACTAAACGACTAAACAACAACATGCAGGGCCATCTTAAGCATATCCGGCACTGAGGTGCAAAGATCCCTCTGGCGCCCCACCCCCCATTTCCCAAAGTTGTGGACCTTTTTCCAAGCCTCTGTGGGGATCGCTCTTCTCCTGCCGGGGCTTGGGAAGGAAGCTGCATGCCCACCAGCCATATGGTTGATGGGGCGCAGCTGGCAGGTGTGCAGGATGGAAAGGGGAGGCCGCCGGCAAAGCCACACAGCTCTCCCACTTGCTGGGACACCCCTGAGAGGCTGGCGCCCTGGCGCACTGCGCCAGTAAACCCAATGGGAAAGACGGTTCTGAAGCTATGTCTGTCTAAGGTGGCATGATAGTGCTTTAAATGTATGGTGCAGATGGGGTGACAAAAGCAGGGCAAAAAAGTAATCTGGAAGATTTCTGGTATAAAAAGTCACAGGGTTTCAAAGGGAAGTTATGGGACATACCTTGATTGGAAATGAAGCAGCATGTCTACCCTGAAACTTTTGCAGATGTCAACAGTATTTGAAAGCAGAATCACATATAGCTGCCCCCAAGCCATCATGAGTACAAATCATTGTGAATGCATTAAAAAACAAAACAAATCTGGAGGAGTCCACAGAGAAAGAATTGTGTCTTTGGTTTGTCTCATCCAACCTTTTGCAGGAACAAAGGCCCGTCATTTATTCATTCATAAATTTATAGCCCGCCCTTTAGATAATGTGTCCCCAAGGCTGCCTATGATGGAAACAATAAAATGCAACATCAAAACAACTTATTCAACTAAATTGGTAAGAGTGACAAAAACTGGAGAAAATGCTAAAAAATAATAATTTCCAGGATTGTAATGGCAAAATTCTATGCATTATTTAAACACACACACACACAAATATATTACAGGTGTGCCCTCCCCCCCCCACTTATGTGAGGGTTACATTACAGGCCTCCACATGTATAAGTGAAAATTGCACCCTCTTAACACCTTCTTTAGGAACGCAGGTGGAGCTGTGGTCTAAACCACAGAGCCTCTTGGGCTTGCCGATCGGAAGGTTGGCAGTTCGAATCCCTGTGACTTGGGCTCCCATTGCTCGGTCCCAGCTCCTACCAACCTAGCAGTTCGAAAGCACGTCAAAGTGCAAGTAGATAAATAGGTATCGCTCCGGCGGGAAGGTAAATGGTGTTTCTGTGTGCTGCTCTGGTTCGCCAGAAGCAGCTTAGTCATGCTGCCCACATGACCCGGAAAAACTGTCTGTGGAAGCGGACAAATGCTGGCTCTCTCAGCCTGTAAAGCGAGATGAGCACCGCAACCCCAGAGTCATCCGTTACTGGACCTAATGGTCAGGGGTCCCTTTACCTTTAACACCTTCTTTAAACACCCTCTCTGCCATTCTCTCTCCAGTTCAGACCAAAAATACTGTATCCACAAGTAAATAATTAAGTTAATGTGGAAAAGGCCATATTTAGTGTGGAAAAGGTTGATCAAGGAAGGACTATAGCTCAGTGGTGGAGCATGTGTTATGCACACAGAAAGTTCCTTGTTCAACCCCTGGCATCTGCAGGTGGGGATGGAAGAGAATACTCTCTGAAATCTTTGAGAACTACTGCAAGTTATTGCAGACATTGAGCTAGATAGACCAATGATCTGACTCAGTGTGGCAGCTTCCTCTTTCCCTAAGTAATGCTTTCTTGAAATTCCTTGACTAGTTTTAAAAGGGCCCAACTCTGTTCTCAGTGACTGGTGTGTGTGTGTGTGTGCGCGCGCGCGCGTGCGCGCTCCATTTTCAAAGTCACCTTCAATGAGGTCATAAAAACGCTTCACTCTTATTAAAAGTATCAGGGGCTTTTTTAAATGCATGCTTTCATATACATTTTAAAAACAGCATTAGAAGTGGCCCAGGAGCAGGATCTTTTACAAGCCTGGGGCGCGAAATCAAGCTGATTTATACGCTCTGCAGGCCAACTTAATTTCACCACTGAATATTTTACAGCCAGGAAGACTGACGGAAGAAATCCCCGTGTCTGAATGGTTGAAAGCTCACCAGATGCTCCTTAAGCAAATGCTGGATGAGAGGTTTAGGCTTCAGACACCATCATGAGGAAGGGGGCTCCTTTAATGTCAGCTGAAAATAATCCATAAAGTATGTACGCTCTGCTTTCTCATCCGCTGCCAGCGTGCATAGCTTACTTTATTGGATAGTGGCACCCCACCCCCCTTGTCAACAGTGGCTGCAGCTAGTCTGAAATGTTTGCAGGCTGGACTATCCAGGCAAATGGGCCAATGCCCCATCAAGCTCAGTCTGTCTCGGGCTCCAGTTACTGTTAGACTGCTGGCCTTCTGCCCCACCAGTCACTGGCGGAGGAAGGGGGGGCGAGAGGAGCGGCCCACCCCAGGTGCCACAGGAATGCACAGTGAGAGGGGTGTCGCTATGCTGCACTATTCATTCTTTTCCCCCTTCCGTGCCTTCCTTCTCCGTCAGTGGGAGAGTGTGTGCATGTGCCGCCTGTTAGAATTCCTGCTCCATGATTACAGTCATGCGATTGTTGTCTTTCACATGACGGTATATGTTTTGACTCCACAGAGTGGGATGTGACAGAGACAAGATGTTTGTGTTACTGTGTTCCGTGAAGTGGGACTATTGTCCTTTGTTTTTTTCCTCTTTGCTTTCTAATGCTAGAGAGGGAGAAGGAGCCATGTTGAGGTGCTCCGTGTGTGATTATATGTAAATAAAGTAGATTAGCCAAAATGCTGAGTTGCTGAGGTCTGTCATGCGAACTGCGCAGACTCTGCGGATCCCTAAGTGTGCTGGTGTCTGTTGGCATCAGTCGCTGTGATGTTCGGGCAGAAGAAAGCTTTCGAAGCTCCCGAACAAATGACCAGGAGGGAGAGAACATGCCAGTTGGGCATGTGTCTCTGCCAGGGTCCTACTTGAGTGTAGGCTGAGCTCCTGACACCACCACCCCCTTAACCCACTCAGACTCGGGCATCACCCTTACAACCCCCGCTGGGTGGCAGAGGCAGAGGCAGGCAACGGGGAGAGCGAGCCACCCCACTGGTGCATGGCATTTAGTGCCTTCACTATGTGCTCCGAGTGGTCTTTTGTCCCAGCCCACATAAAGCACTGGTCGTCCAGCTTTTCCTCCCACCAGCAATCCTTAATCATAAGACTATTCTCACAATTACATGAAGGAACCAGGAACGCTCCAGAGAATAAGAATTTCAGGTTCTAAAACAGTGATGAATCTGTTGTCATTCTGCAGAGATTTCCTTGACAGTGGGGCTGCTTAGATACCAAACAGAGTATGTCAAAGGGCCTCAAGGTGTGGGAGACCTGGCAAGGTGTGTTCTGGCAATTAGAAGAGGGATACAGAGCTGGGTGGTGCTCTTTTTGCAAAGTGGATATAGAGTGCCATCTATTGGTCCAGAGAATGAGAATGCTAAAGCTTTTTATGCACCCAGCATTAGACACAGGTAGAACTGCATTGTTACGACCACAGAACACAATTGCGTTTCTTGCAGGAAAAGTAAACTGAGCGCTGTCTGTGTTGTATGCTGTTGACTTGAGCTGACACACATCCTACCCTGTAGGCACCAGTCAAGTCCCAGCAAGCCCCAGACAGATTATGAGGGCCATGGAGGCTTGGCAGTATCTGGTTTCATGATTGGGCAGCTCTATGACAGTAGCAAGCTGTCAATTCCACATGTCAATTCTACCAGTAAGTCAGGGTAGTCATACCAGTTCATTGGTCTTGGCTCGCTTGGAAAAGGTATATGAAATCTTTTCTTTTGCTGTTGTTGAAAGATTGTTGTTACATGCCTTCCCAGTGTCCTGATTTCCCAGGGACAGTCCGGGAATTACGAAAGCCATCCCGGCTTCTGATCTGATCCTGGAATGTCCGTTTCCCCTGCCAGTCCAGCCACTTCCCAGCTCAGGGAGGAAGATGAGTCAGTGCTTGTCCCGAGCAACAGTGGCTGCAGCTTTGGTGGCTGCGAAGAAGCATCCTATTGTCTCTCCATGGCCTCTCCGTAGCTGCTGCCGCCAGCCTCCTCCTTTGGGCAGCTCATAGCAGCTGCTGGAGAGCAGGTGAGGAGGAAGAGAGGCTGCGGCTGGCGATGCCCAGCCCTGTGTGATGTGCCAGCCCTGAGGGGCAAGCAGACAACAGGGCTGCCCTGTTGGGAAGAAGAAGGGGTGTGGAGAGCAAGGAGTCTTGATCTTTTGGGGGGGGAAATGCTTTGTGCATCTGCATCTAATCTTACCCCTTTCTAAAATTGATTTATTGGTGAGTGCTTTTCTTTTTGTAAACCTACTGAAGAATAAAACAAAATAAAAGCAGGGGGTCTCAGGACAGTGGAGGGCTGTGTTGCATCTTCTGATTTATATTTTCTGGTGTACAGCAGTATCTCGGGTTAAGAACTTAATTTGTTCTGGACGTCCATTCTTAACCTGAAATTGTTCTTAACCTGAGGTACCACTTTAGCTAATGGTGCCTCCTGCTGCCGCTGCGCCGCCGCCACGCAATTTCTGTTCTCTTCCCGAAGCAAAGTTCTTAACCTGAGGTACTATTTCTGGGTTAGCGGAGTCTGTAACCTGAAGCGTCTGTAACCCGAGGTACCACTGTATATTGTTTTGTTTTGTTTCATTGTATCTTTACTGATAGAGCTTATGTTATATGCACTAAGTACAACACAGTACCTTTCTCATATTTTAGGTCTTGTTCAGTGTTATGCTGTGGCTCCAAGAATAAGAGACTTTCCTGAGCAGACATATGGTGAATAGTCAAAAGGTTGTGCTGCATGTCAGTGTCCAGATATGCCTCAGTTTTGTCAAGGACTGGCAGCTTGTGCAGGCACTACTGGGCTGGGGGCATGGGAGAGGAATCCTCAGACCATTTTATAACTTGCCCACCTTCGTTGTTCAATGCTTACAGGGGAAAATCAGTAGTATTCAACTTGAAAATGGTACAAACAGGTTGCTATTAATCTCATTTTACAGATGAAGATGTTAGGGATATTGAATTTCCATTGGACTCCTAGCAACTGATCAGCATCACTTGAGTGGCTCTATCCAAATGATAATTTTTCATGCATATTTTTGTAATGGTTGCAGTTCTCTCCTGTGTGTGTTCTTTTTTAAAAAAAATTATTAGTTTTACATATAATCACAATATGTAACATTGTATCCTCTTATTAAATCTCTTGGCTCAATGGAGCCTAAACGACTTCCCTCCCTCCCACTGCTGGCTTACAAAATTAAAATTTTATATTATTGCATTTCACTTCTTTTCCTATTCTTGTTATATCATTACTTAAGATATTAAATTAATCAACCTGAATCGGTAACTAATTCATCTTACAAATCTTCAGATAACCCTGCTAATGATGTTAATTGCTTACAGTTGTCTTTCAAGTATAATATAAATTTGTTCCAGTCTTTTTGGAATGCTTGATTTTGCTGGTTCCGGATTCTTCCCGTCAGTTTCGCCAGTTCTGCAAAGTCCATCATTTTCATCTGCCACTCTTCTTTTGTTGGTACTTCATGCTGTTTCCACTTTCGGACTAATAAGATTCTTGCTGCAGTTGTTGCATATAAGAACAATTTTTTATCTTGTCCTGTGTGTGTTCTTATCCACCCAGAACTCCACCCTTTGCTCTGGGCCAGCTACCAAGTGGAATGTAGTAAGCCTGACTATCTACACCATCCTGCCAAATGTTGAGAAACACTCTACTGTTCTCCTTCCTCCTCTGTCAGAATCTGAAGATTTTCCCTGCAGACGGCAAAGTCCAAGCACTTAAAGCAAGATTGTGTGTGATATGGATATGGCTGGGACCCAGTGTAAACAATTCTTAATGGGTAAAGGGGCCCCTGATCATTAGGTCCAGTCACAGATGTCTCTGGGGTTGCAGCGCTCATCTCGCTTTATTGGCCGAGGGAGCCAGCATACAGCTTCCGGGTCATGCGGCCAGCATGACTAAGCCGCTTCTGGCGAACCAGAGCAGCGCACGGAAACGCTGTTTACCTTCCTGCCGGAGTGGTACCTATTTATCTACTTGCACTTTGATGTGCTTTCGAACTGCTAAGTTGGCACGAGCAGGGACCGAACAACAGGAGCTCACCCCGTCGTGGGGATTCGAACCGCCGACCTTCTGATCGGCAAACCCTAGGCTCTGTGGTTAATTGTAACCATAGTTTGTTGCCTTTGGCCTAGTTAAAATCCTAAGCATACCACGGACCCATGATTATGTTTGGACACAGGTGAGACCTGCCTGGCTGCTTATTTATTGACCATGATATTGATAGATTGCAATATTTGATAATTCACACTTTTAGTCTGATGTGTCTTCCAGTATCCAAGTAGAAAGATGCTTTAATTATGGTTTGCTCGGTACTGCTGTACAGTTTAGCCATTGTATTAAATCCTGTTTTGTGGCTGCTGACCAGCCATTAATTGTGCTTTAGGTATTCAGATACTAGGTTTAATGGTGGTTGGTAAGGAAAACAAGCTATAGTTAGGCATCATGTTTGCTGAGGATCTGTATTCTGTAGTGTGGCTTCAGAAACACAGGCAGTAGAAAACAGGCTGCAGTATAAATAATTTGAAAGCCCCTTTGTATAGTATTCCCATTTAGCTTCAACATCATGCCATGCTTCGATGGAGCCACCACTGTTCATTGATCTAATTTTCATAACTTAAAATAGCCTGTACTAGATTCCAATTTTTCTGCTCCCTTTAAATGCCCTTTAATGGAGAACACTTGCAAGTTTCTGGAGCCACAGTATTTATCCTCATTTGTAACCAGAAACGTGAATAAATAATAGATCATTCTCTCCTAAAATGGCTGACTTTTCATAATTTTGCTTTTTTTTGGTTTTTGTTTAGAGCCTCTCTGACCTTGTACAAAAGCTTGAAATATTCATATGCGCTAAGTTGGGGTGCTGGTGTGCAGCCTTTCAAAATGCTCAGCAACCCTGCGAGCTGTGGTCCACAATCTGGTCCAAAGACAAAATTCAGAGAACCTTTAAATTAATCAAAAGAGAGGGTGATTAACATTTTGCTGCTTTTTTAAAATCAATAGTTGGAGGTTTGCATATTTGTGATGCTTGTCTAAATTAGCTTCCATTTCTGAAGCTCCCTTCATGAACATTTCAGAAGTTGATAAATACACAGAGAAACATAGTTCCATATTCAGCTTCCTATAGGCGCTTATATGGAGCAGCTCCAAGAATAGGCAGGTGGGAATGGATCTCGCTGAACCATTCTTCCCCTCCTTGCTGCTGTTCATCCATACATTTGTCTGCATTGGGCCATGATTCCTTAGGCAAAGAGTTTCATTGCTGCTTTCTTATTTTAGAGATACGGTAGTGCATGTCTGTTGGCAGATGTTGCGTGGCAAGGTCCCAAACCACCACCACCCCACGAGGTTGAACAAGACACTTGACAACAGTATTTTAGTTTAATGGGCTAAAAAAAGGCCACAACTTTATTGGTTACAGATTGTGAGCGGTATTGGCTTAGGCATTGGACCTATCCGACTATATCTGACTCCTGCCCATCTGCACAGAGTCCAGGAAGGGTTAACCACCAGTAGGAGCTCCCCCGGGGCCACCGATAGGGGTCGTGACTTAGGCACTAGCCTCCCCAGGCTTCGGACAGGGCCACACCCCCAGAATCCTTTAACGGAATACCCTTCAATGTGCAGGGGAGGTGATGGCGCTACCTTCCCTCCTCTCTTGTCCAGCAATATTCCAATTCCTAACCACCAAGCCAGAGCACCTGGAAGCATGATAGGGGTGAGATTCCCGCTGCGTCCTGCTTAAATCAAGCAGGCCACACCCCTAGAGCAATTGGCTTGGTTGCCTGGGCAGTGACACAGCCTGGAATCCCCCCCCCCCAATCACATAGGGCTGACCACACCCCTGCGTCCGTGAAGGTATCTGAGCCATGCCACATGAATATTGAACACTATGAAGGGTACAGAGGGAGGGACAGTGGGAAATTCTGTCTAAATAAGGCAGAAAATTTCACACATCCTGGAGAGAAATCTTTTTCCCAAAGAGAGAGGTAATATGTCGGTGGTTTTGATCAAATGGTTTGGGCAATTTCAACATGGCTCCTTCTGAATTAAATAGTGGGTCGGAAAAGAATTTGCTGTTGTTCAATTATTTGCCCACCCTCTAGCATGAGGTCCCGGAGGAGATTACAGCAGCTTAAAGGTATAAAAATAATTAAGTTTTACAAGTGAAGATAGCTCATGCTGCATCACGTGGAGACAATATACAGTGGTACCTTGAGTTAAGTACTTCATTCGTTCCGGAGGTCCGTTCTTAACCTGAAACTGTTCTTAACCTGAAGCACCACTTTAGCTAATGGGGCCTCCTGCTGCAGCCGCGCCGCCGGAGCCCGATTTCTGTTCTTATCCTGAAGCAAAGTTCTTAACCTGAAGCACTATTTCTGGGTTAGCGGAGTGTGTAACCTGAAGCATATGTAGCCTGAAGCATATGTAACCCAAGGTACCAGTGTAATTGCACAAGGAGGTCACTGATCAAGGCACAGCTACAAGCCTTTGCTTGTTAAATTAAATAACAGCTCTTACTACAGTGGTGTAGAGAAACCTGAAGCCATCAAAAAAAGGAACAAATAAGTTCTAGAAGTACTCCCATCTAAGAAACGAAATAGCACTATACATCATGCAGGCTTAACATGATCAGTAAATCAGAGTAATGAGTTTGATCCAACGCCTATTAATATAAGTGGAAGAACTCCAGAGACTTGTGGGCCAAAACTGCAGTTGCAGCAGGCTTACGTTTCCTGAGCCAGATCCCCAAGCACATAAACGGAATATTGGAACTGTGCTCCAATATGCATTTTGTGACTAAGAGAACTAAATGGGATCATCTTCATATGATTCAGCTAATGCCAGGGGGGGACAAAACAAAAAGAAACCCCCAATGAGCTCAGAGTAATGTACAATGGCCATTTCTCTCTCGCACCATAGCCCTGTAACGGAGCTTCAGCCAAGAGACTGGCCCAACATCATGTAGACAGCTTCATGACAAAGTGGGATTTAAACCCAGGTCTCCTCAGTCCTAGGCCACATTCACACCATACTTTTTAAGCACTGAGATACCACTTTGAACAAACATATACAGTGGTACCTCAGGTTACAGACGCTTCAGGTTACAGATGCTTCAGGTTACAGACTCCGCTAACCCAGAAGTAGTACCTCAGGTTAAGAACTTTGCTTCAGGATGAGAACAGAAATCACGTGGCGGCAGCGGGAGGCCCCATTAGCTAAAGTGGTGCTTCAGGTTAAGAACAGTTTCAGGTTAAGAACGGACCTCCAGAACAAATTAAGTTCTTAACCCAAGGTACCACTGTACACTCACCTATCCTAGTTGCAGCTTGCTGTTCCTTCCTCTTGTGGTTCTCACTTCCTGCCTGCAATGGTCCCTTATCTTAAGAAAAAGAAGAAGAAGAAGAGTTTGGATTTGATATCCCGCTTTATCACTACCCGAAGGAGTCTCAAAGCGGCTAACATTCTCCTTTCCCTTCCTCCCCCACAACAAACACTCTGTGAGGTGAGTGGGGCTGAGAGACTTCAAAGAAGTGTGACTGGCCCAAGGTCACCCAGCAGCTGCATGTGGAGGAGCGTAGACTCGAACCCGGTTCACCAGATTACGAGACTACCGCTCTTAACCACTACACCACACTGGCTCCCAAGTAAGATGGCATACAGCCTTTCTAGATCTCTATATAGGACCCAGGCTCAGCATCACAGCACAGTGAGGCAAATTTAGAGATCGTCTGATGCATCTGGGCCATGTCCCCAGTGCTGAAGTTATAAATTTCATGTGCATAACAAAGCTGTGTTTAAGTGTATTATAAGCGTTGATTTGTGTGTGTGTGTTTTGGGTATAGGGACAGAGCTAGTAACTTTCCACTGGGTGTGGTAAGGTGACTTGTGACTAAATCTTGTGAATGCATCAAAAGTTTTAGGTCTGTCACTCAACAGGAGAACTAAGACATGAGGACCTGCCTGTGTGTATATATGTAAATGAGGGTGCTTACAACACAGAGACACAGCGGAAGGAGAGAGGTGCCGTTCGTGATTTTAGCAGAGAATCTACATTTTAGTAAAGATGTTTAAAGTCTCAGCCTTGGATCAGTGAGAGCAAAATTTGTAAGCTGAAGCCCATTGCTAATATGTAATGGGTTGTTTGCACGTTTGTTGTTTTGTAACAGTTTTGCTGCTATATTCTAGATTACTAAAGGCACTTCCGAACTGCGGTTTATTGTGGACCTGGCACTGTTGATGCGTGTGAAATTTTTGCAGGAACCACGTGATATTGTGTTCTTCAAAGTGTTATCCCATATTTCTCCTCCTGCCACCTCCCCCATTTCAATCTGCATTTACTTTTTCTGCATTTTTATTTACGTGCTGGGTTTTCTATGGTAAATCCAGATTAAACTGTAAAAATAATATGGGACGAGGTTTTGAAGACGATGATAGTGGATGCTGCACAAAACTTCCATGCCTGAGCAGCATCAATGATAAACTCTGGTGTGGAAGCATAGAGAGAAAAGATTACTGAACTATTTATGAAATAGTACCATTGGAGAGTATGCCATGCCCTCTTCAGTGGCTGCTGGTTTTGTGCAATTCCAAGCCATCAGCACATTTTATTCATTCTACAGTCCAAGTAAATTATTGCTATTACAAGATGCATATTGATTGTGTTGCTCTTATCCATTTAATTAGCTGGTCTGTGAAAGAGGTTTTGGATACTTAAAGGAGGAGTAGGGGAGGGGGAAGACTGAATATCCTGAACTGGAGCTTTTCTTATCACACTTTTGGGAATTACATCATTGGCTCATTACAAATCTGCTCTTGCTACTGCATATTCATCTCGCTGTGGATTAACATGCTGCAAACATTTCCCATGTTAATAAGCTTTCTTATGTGATTTCCACACTGCAAATCCGTATACCTGTCTCTGGTGTTTTGAAAATGTAAAGGCCACAAGCACTGGGCAAAACAAAATGTATGGGGTATGTCTTGCTTTTACTCACTTTGACTTGTAAAACCTTGTAGCCTAGGCTGCACCTCTTAGTATTTGGAGCTTAGTGTGTGGCTGGTCTTGCACTCAAATGGGAGGTTACATTCAGTAGCCTTTTGATGCTTCCAAGCTGCATGATTCTAGTGATCAACATGTTATACAAAATGGCACAGGGACGTGGGTGGCACTGTGGTCTAAACCACTGAGCCTCTTGGGCTTGGCAATCAGAAGGTCGGCAGTTGGAATCCCCATGACAGGGTGAGCTCCTGTTGCTCTGCTCCAGCTCCTGCCAACCTAGCAGTTCGAAAACATGAAGTACAAGTAGATAAATAGGTACCACTGTGGCGGGAAAGTAAATGGTGTTTCCATGCGCTCTGGTTTCCATCACGGTGTCCTGTTGCACCAGAAGCTGTTTAGTCATGCTGGCCACATGACATGGAAAGCTGTCTGTGGACAAACACTGGCTCCCTCGGCCTGAAAGCGAGATGAGCGCCACAACCCCATAGTCACCTTTGACTAGACTCAACCATCCAGGGGTCCTTTACTTTTACCTTTTACAAAATGGCATATATATAATGATGCTTACTTACCTTACCTTGACCAAAATTATTTGGATGCCTCCACACGATATAAAGCCTTGAATTTGGTGCACCCTAATTGTGTGCTTTTTTAAAAAAATAAATCTGAAAATAGGACATTTCTGCATCTCTCCCTCAAAATGAGAAATATAAAGAGTACCCCAAAATAGTTAAGCTAGATAGAAAAGTTGAATTTGATTGGCTCATAACCTGTTAGACTTCCTGAAAAGCTAGGAAAGGCTGGACATGGAATGTTTTAATGAAGAGTCAAAACATGGGAAGATAGGTTTGCCTCATTTTGGAAGCTAGGACTCCAAAGCAAAGCAAGCATATGTAGGATGGATTTTCATTCTGTGGGAGTTTTCTTAGGGGATGAGCTATTTCAAATAGCAGCCAGGAACAAGATACTTGATTGCAGATGTAAATTGAACATATGCTACAAGGTCAATAAAAATTGAAACACCAAGGTGAATTAGATACTTTTAAAGGATTCTATGATTTATGGCTTTATTCAAGCAACAGAGTTTTGCATACATTTGCTTCCCCACCCCACAAAAGATCCCCTTCCAAGTATAATACATTTGTGGTCATGGCTTTCCCTAACCAATATTTTTCTTATTTTACAGAATCCCCTTCACCTGCAGCTGAGCTTAGAACGCTCATTAAGTTTTGACGCTGATGTCACTTTCTCCATCTTGGCCTTGAACAACTGGTATAACTTTAGCTTGATGGTGTGCCAGGAAGAGTGGAACATCACAGATTTTCTCTTCCTCACACAGCAGAGCTCCAAGTTTCATTTGGGATCCATTATAAATATCACAGGGAACCTCACGTCAACCAGCAACCTCTTGACTTACTTGCAAGTTCATCTGGAGAACATTAAGGACACAACGTCAACGGTGGTGATGTTTGGCTGCGACATGGAAAGCACAAGGAGGATTTTTGAAATTACCACCCAATTTGGGGTGATGCCTCCTGATCTCCACTGGATTCTTGGAGATTCGCACAACGTGGAAGAGCTGAGGACAGAAGGCTTGCCGTTGGGTCTCATAGCTCATGGGAAAACAACACAGTCTTTTTTTGAAGACTACATACAGGATGCAATGGAGCTTGTAGCTAGAGCTGTTGCTTCCGCTACAATGATCCAACCAGAACTGGCGCTTATTCCAAGTACAATCAATTGCTTGAACACTGAGAGAAAAAATCTCACTTCGGGCCAGTATTTATCAAAGTAAGATTATCTCTCAATTAATTTCCTTGCAAGCACTGTGAATGTGTGATGCTGACACTCCATATTTAAGGGTTCAATCAGGACTTGCCTAAAGGTCCAGATGGTACTGAGTAGGGCGGGACTTAGAGAACAGAAGCAAGAGGGCAAGGATGAGGTGCTTAACCCTGACCCTGCCTCCTGTTTTTCCCTGGAGCTCTACTTCTCCAGCTAGTTTTCTCTCAGCCTCAGGAAACTTGGGCCTGGGAACCTGAGCTGGGGTTTGAAGTGGAGGAGGAAAGTAATGGGGAGAGGGAATTAAAGCACTGTTAACCCAACTGCAACTTCTCCACTATAACT
The DNA here is from genome assembly GCF_027172205.1 of Podarcis raffonei. NCBI lineage: Eukaryota > Metazoa > Chordata > Lepidosauria > Squamata > Lacertidae > Podarcis > Podarcis raffonei. Next base: position 14,472,151 of record NC_070618.1, read on the forward strand.
TGCATCCTCACTCACTTTGCAGCTGTTCAGTGGAGTCCTGGGTCTTCTGCCAACCATTCAATCTAGCCCTTATTTCCAGTGAAACAGCTTCTTTTTTATTTCATGTGCTCTGTGGGCTATTATTTGTATGATTGACTGTATAATAATTTCACTTGGATTTTCATGTTGACCTCATTGGAGTACTAGACAGAACACACAATAATGACATCATGGAGAGTCTGGTGGAAATGACTATAGCCATCACATCATCACTTCCTTTCCAGAAATGCCAGTGCTGATGTGGGAACTCTCCTTACCAGGAGCAGAAATAATGTGACAGCTGGCATGACCCAACTATGATGGCGTCAAGGGAATATCAACACATTATGGCCATTTCCAGTGATCACAGGACACAGTGGCCATACAGAACCAAGAGCTAGCCTATTCTCACCTATAATAGAGAGGCTTTCCAAATGGTTATATAAAGTAACAAAACATCTCCTCTCTCACAAGTCTGGCTTTCTCAAATACAAGGGAGGCTTTTGGACCATGATGTTGCTGCGGCAATTAAGCCATTTGACTATTACACTATGATATCTAAGGATTTATCCAGATGATTTGCCCCACCTAAGTTTCTTTTTTCTTTAAGTTGACTTTTAAATTCTGTGATGTGACAGCTTCCATTTAAAGGTGTACAGCTTGCTTTTAGAATAGAACTTGTAATGGTTTGAAAAAAAATATGGTGGCAGGTGATGACCCTCAAAATAGTAGTGTTTCAACCTGACCTCCCCTTTGACTCGAGGATATTTTGAAAAGCACAATCACTTTTGTTGGGCTTATTAAGCCATCCTGGAAGAGTGGGGGGGGGACTCCATTTACCTCCTTTGATTAATCACCTTGGTATGTTCAGTCATAGGAGCTAAATTGAGTTGCTGGTTTTTTCAGGAAGACTGGAGAACAGTAATGATAGAGGATATGGGAAAATTTTAGGACAGCAGTAGGAAGCCTGTATCCTGCCCCCAGAAGTTATTGGACTTCAAGTCTCATCAGCCCTGGCTAACATGACCAATGGCCAGTGAAACAGGAAACTGGGTGGCCAAACCTGTGGAGGGCCAAGGATTCCCCATCCCTGATTTCTGACAGTATTCTTATTCCTGTATTGGAGGGGGCTGGACTAGATAACCCTTGGGGTCCCTTCCAACTCTCCTATTTTATGATTGTATTATTCCTTATTTATGGAATTTATGGTCATTATAAGTTTCTAAAGGCTAATTATTTTTTAAAGCTATTACATTGTACTTTGCAGATGAAACCCACACTCTTTGCTAGTACAGGAGAGCAATCTCTGTAGTTTAAAAACTGGGGTCTCTCAACAGTTCTCGCATAAGTTTGCGGCTGCGCTTTTGCAGTGGATCACATGCATTAGAGGCTTCGTGATGAGAGAATTTCTGCTGATCACCCTTGTAACAGGGTAAAAAGCATTAGGACTTGAAAGGCCCATCTCATCTGTAAATTATAGTGTTTTAACTATGCTATTTAGGTAATTAAAGCACTGGGTGATTTGACTTGCTGCCCATACTCATTTTCTCATTCTGTACTAAACTTTGCGAGATAAAGACAGAATGACCAAGTCATCAGACTAATGAATGCAGAATAATTGAATTAACCCATCAGCGAATGTTGACTACTGTGACTCTTTGGGAGAGAAGCACCAGTGTTTTGAAATCTTCATGAAAAGAACCAAAATGCAGTGCCTTTGTGTTTATGAGCTACTGGCTGCACACATTACATTTTAGGCACACAACTAAGCTTTTTTAAAAAAAATAAGTGTCCACCTAAAATGTAAAGTGTGAAGATGACAAGTACAGTCATACCTCGGGTTACAGACGCTTTAGGTTGCGCGTTTTTGGGCTGCGCACTGCGCTGAACCCAGAAGTACTGGAAAGGGTTACTTCTGGGTTTCGGTGCTCGCACATGGACAGAAGCACCAAATTGCACTTTGCACATGCGCAGAAGCACTGAATCATGACCTGTGTGTGCGCAGACACAGCACTGCAGGTTGCGAATGCTGCGGGTTGCGAACGTGCCTCCCACACAGATCACGTTCGCAACCCGAGCGTCCACTGTATGTATCATACTAGCACACTACTAGGGAGATGTAGTTGGCCAAAGCTGAGGTCCTTTGTTGCATTTATCATTCACTTTACCCCAGCAAGGCCTTAAGCATTGCCTTAGACCAGGCATGTCCAACAGGTAGATTGTGATCTACCGGTAGATCACTGGACGTCTGTGGTAGATCACTGGCTCCCCCCACAGAAGCTCAAGAACTTTGGTTCACCTTAAAAAAGCTCAACATTTTGTCCCTGCACTGCAACTTTGTCCCTGCTCAACAACTTTGACCTGAACCCCCAAAAAAGGGGGTAGATCACTGCCAGTTTTTAACTCTGTGAGTAGATCACAGTCACTTGGGAGTTGGCCACCCCTGCCTTAGACAAATCTCATATATTTCTGCCCAGGCCAAAGATCTTTCTCCCATGGTAAAGGCAGTAGCAGAGAAAGGGGTCAGGGGGGCGGTCTGCCCTGGGTGTCATCCTGAGGGGGGTGACATTCGGCATCCCCCCTCCCCGTCTGCAACTCCCAAGCCTCCTGAGCTGTCAAAACAAAGGGGGAAGGCTGCGGGCAAAGCAGCACAGCTCCCCCCCTTCCCCCAACAGCTCGGGGTAGAGTCCTGAGCCTTCACCACTTTGCTGGTGCCCTTCCCCCTTCGTTTTGACAACCCGGGAGTCGGGGGAGAGTCGCAGGTGGGTGGCGCACCGTTGCCCCGCACTCCCAGCTGGAGGAGGCAGGCAGGCAGGCAGGGGAGAGGATGGGAAGGAGGCAGGCAAGCAAACAAACCAGGGGACTGGAATGGGTGCCACATGCCCCGTCCCCTCCCTCTCTATGAGCGGTTCGCCCCACCCCTGGACACACCGCCCCAGGTGCCAGAGAAGCTTCCTCCGCCACTGGGTGTGCAGACACGCCCTCAATATTCTATCAGATCCATAATGTAATATATGATGCAGGTGTTCCACACAGATGCTCCCATGATTAAATAACCCTGACGTCTCGCCATCTTTTTTTGAGTCTGAAAACCACAAATACAGCATCCCCACTCTTCCATCATGGGAAAAGGATCATCCTAGAGAAAAATCTGAATTTGGCCTTAAACTTCAGTCCTAATCCCATTTACCACTGCATTCAGGGGGGCTTACTTCTGAGTAGATAGCATTTGGATTACAGTTTTAGGCTCTTTTGAAGAAAAAGCATAGGAAGGAGCGGGCAAAGCAAATTTCTGCTGTGGGAGATCTGTTGTCTTGATTCTCTCTTTGTAACATCTTGCATTTGTCCCATAGGTTTTTAGCCAATACCACTTTTCACGGGCTCAGTGGCCACATTAAAGTGAAAGGCTCCTCCATCATCAGTTCGGAAAACAACTTCTTCATTTGGAATCTGCAGCACGATCCGGTAGGGAACCCGATGTGGACTCGTTTGGGGAGCTGGCAAGAAGGAAAGATCATAATGGATTACGGGATCTGGCCAGAGCAGGCCCAGAGGCACAAGAATCACAACCAGCATCCCACCCGGCTACACCTGAGGGTGGTGACCCTCATTGAGCATCCCTTCGTGTTCACAAGGGCTGTGGATGATGAAGGACTATGCCCAGCTGGACAGCTCTGCTTGGACCCCTTGACCAATGATTCAGCGGTGCTGGATGCCCTCTTCGAAAGCCTCCAAGGGGGCAATGACACAGTGCCCACAGAGCTGAAGAAATGCTGCTATGGCTACACTATAGATTTGCTGGAAAAATTAGCGGAGGATATGAACTTCGATTTCGACCTGTACATTGTCGGCGACGGGAAATATGGGGCTCTGAAGAACGGTCAGTGGACAGGGCTTGTAGGCGACCTCCTGGCTGGGACAGCCCACATGGCTGTGACATCATTCAGCATCAACACAGCCCGTAGCCAAGTGATTGATTTCACCAGCCCATTCTTTTCCACCAGCTTGGGCATCCTGGTGAGAACCAAAGACACTGCGGCTCCTATTGGAGCTTTTATGTGGCCGCTCCACTGGACCATGTGGTTGGGGATTTTTGTGGCGCTGCACATCACTGCAATCTTCCTCACCCTGTATGAATGGAAAAGCCCCTTTGGGATGACCCCCAAGGGAAGAAACAGGGATAAAGTTTTCTCCTTCTCCTCTGCCTTGAACGTCTGTTACGCCATCTTGTTTGGTAGAACAGCTGCCATCAAACCCCCCAAGTGCTGGACTGGAAGGTTTCTCATGAACCTCTGGGCCATTTTTTGTTTATTTTGTCTGTCGACGTACACAGCTAATCTGGCTGCTGTCATGGTGGGAGAGAAAATCTACGAAGAACTGTCTGGAATACACGATCCAAAAGTAAGGACCAGCTGTTTATTTATATAGTCAGCTTTTGGTTATTTCCATTATAAGAAAAGTCTTCCCTACTGCTGTTTGTGCAAATTATTTCGTTATGCCTCAGTGTCACATTTAGAACTGTATTTCATGTCTCCCCATTGTAAGGCCTTTGAGGGGGCTGGTTCAGACATACTGTTCATCACTTGATGACTACAGCAAGAAGCGGTAGAGCATGAGACTCTTAATCTCAGAGTTGTGGGTTAGGGCCCCAAGTTAGGCAAAAGATTCCTGCTTCGCAAGGGGCTGATGATCCTTGGGTTCCCTTCCAACTCTACAGTTCTGTGATTCTATGTATGAATGAGCCACCACGGATCAATCATCACAGACAAGATTTTGTGCCACATGTCAACTCCAATGCCCTGCTTTCAAATTGAGTGCTCGTTGTACATTCAGCGGTGAGACTGCAATGGTTGAGTCATCAAGTGATGAAAAACTGTGTATGCAATACATGCACTAGCAGCAGCCTTGATTGAACATAATCATGAGCCACAATTGACATGGGACCTGGACACCCTACACATTCCTATGTACCTTGCAGTACAAGTGGAAATGTGCATCCCCATTCATAAGACATAGCAGAGGAGTGGGAAAACTTCTGCTGGACTACAGCTCCCATCATCCTTGACCATTGGTCATGCTGGCTGCTGGGAACTGGAGTCCACCTATGTAGGGAGGGTCATGGATTTCTCAAACCTGAGGTAGTGAGTATAGAGCCCAATTCACCCCTTTACTTTGCTTAACATCTGGCCTGCTGATGAGTTCTGGAGAAACAGAAAGGTTATTTTATGACATTTTGGATAGTCCTCACAAAGGTGGTGTGTGAACATGGTTTCATATGCTAGAGGGCAAAAATCTAGGTTTCTTTTTTCTTCTTCTCTTGCATTAGCAGCTTTTAAAATGAGAACCAAATTGGTTCCAGTTGGTTCCATTGGAGTGGATTGTACTAGCAAGTCTTAACTTAAAATAGTTTATGCCTCTGGCTACCAGTTGTTGGGAATCACAAGAGAGGCGAAAGGGCTGTTGTGCTTGGCTGTTGCATCTGATTGGCCACTGTGAGAACAGACTGCTAGATCAGATGGATCTCTGCTCTCTTACAGCAGGGATCTTCTTGTGTGCAAAAAGAATATTAATGGGAAGATCTGAGGATGTGTGGGGTGGAATTAAAGAAATAAATGCAGGATTGCTTTTGAAATTAAGTGACAGGTTAGCACTCAAAATATTGCTGGAAAATGTTTCGACAAAATGTCTGGGTTTTCTTTCTAGAAGGAAGGTTTCAAATGAAATTTCTGTCTATGTTCAGTGAAATCCTACATCCAGTGAACTGTCCTGAGACCTGTGGATATAGGGCAGTAGATAAATTCAATCAATCAATCAATAATAATAATAATAATAATAAACACACTTACTTGCAAGTGTGTCTCACTATGCTCTTCTGAGCATGCATAGGACTCGAGTTTTCATGTAGGGTCCACTGTAATACTTTAATTCATGGATGAATTTCAAGCATCCTCTGGTTTTGAGATACTGCAGTTAACAAGAATTGGCTCTGTCTTTTTCTCATCGGTTTGGAAATGTGTATGCATTTACCTTTCTTTGGGAGAAAAGCCATCTCAGTTCTTAGATCACTTTGAAATTACTTCTGTGCATGTCATCCCATAATGTCTACTGCTCCTTTCTTCATTCCGTTTCTAGCCCAGATGAGAATCTAGAACAGGGTTTCTTTTTTCTAGCTGAAGAGAACAGCGGTGAGATGGCTTACGATATTAATATTGGTTAGAAGCTTGGCAAATGTAGTGATAAAACAGCAGCTACTTTCAAGGGAAGTCCAGACCAGTTCCTATCAAATTAATTGGCTTTCTCTCCCTCCCCCCCCCCCACCAGAAGTGTTTAATTAACTGGAAAGCCTCTGGGTGACTATTGCCCTCTCCTTGATTGGCTATGACAAATCCTTCCTCTCTCCTTTGTGCACAATTAGCTCCTGCAGTGGGTGGAATCTATTCATTAGGTGAAAGGAAAACATGGGAGAAATGCACTCCTTACATTTCTTCTCCTTTCTTCTCCCTGTTTATGTTGTGGGCCCAGTTAAAATAGGGGTGGGGAACTGCTTGGCTGTGGGCTGGGTGTGGTCCACAGCACACCCAAATCTGCCCCACGTCCTCTCCTTCTGGGTCCTGCTGCTTCGTCTTCTGCAAGCTGCATACCACCCAACATTTCTCTGATGACAATAGGGACATCCTACTCTCACTATCCCTACCCAGCAATACCAACCATATAACCACCAGCCCAATGCCAACCATCATGTGCAATAGAAATGGTATCTGGAAGAGCCCTAAGGAAGGGAGTTCTGCAATAAGGGGGCCACCGCAAAGAAGACTCTCCTTCTGGTTTCCACCAACTAAGCACGCAGAGGCTGCAGTATAATCTAGAAAACATCTCATTGGCCAATGTGAGAACAAGAAGCTGGAATTGATCCAGCAGACTTTTCTTACATTCTTATTCCACCCTACTTTATAATGATTGGGGAAGACAAATGGCTGCTGGCATCTAATTTGACTCTTACATGTACAATAAAAAGACCTAATAAATCTAAAAATAGCTGTGGGGCATATCACCACAAAAACTCTAACTGTGCCCTGACTTTGAAACCAGTAGTATGAATGAGGACAAAAAATCAAACAGATCAAATAGTATCAAACTGCATTTCTCAAGGCTTTCTTCTTGATGGCCTCCTCCCACTCAAATTGCCTCTTGGATCCTTTTTCGGTTTTAGTGGGGAGCATTAAAAAAATCTTTTAACAAATGCTAACCTTTTCAAGGTGGTGGAAGACAAGTATGATTTGGGGCTGGCAGATGGCAGGTTTGACACAGAAATAAAATCCCCTGCGAGCTCTCAAGCGAGTCGGCAGTCTGCGCTGAAATATTAAACAGACTTTCTGCCCCGGAAAAAAAAAGGAGATTAAGAACTTTCCCATCCAAAGTCGCCATTGCCAGGGTACATTGGTGCCTCCAAGAGATAAGCAGGGTCAGATGGAAACAAAGCTGTCTGTCTCCCTATCAAAATGCACAATAAGAAGGCATGCTAAGGTATGTGAAGAACTCATCAGTCACACCATCACAGGGGCTAAGAGTCTTAAAGGGTGTTTGAAATGTAGCATCAACTATTTTTCTTCACAAGTTTTCCATCTCTTTAACAAGTGCCAAGGAGGCAGACATCAACAGGTGGAGTTTGCCCATCACTACTTCTCCATGCAGGATAAAAGCTCCTGTTCATTTCTTCCTGCCAGACATTTAAGGTAAAGGTAAAGGGACCCCTGACCATTAGGTCTAGTCATGGCCGACTCTGGGGTTGCTGCGCTCATCTCGCTTTATTGGCCGAGGGAGCCGGCGTACAGCTTCCAGGTCATGTGGCCAGCATGACTAAGCCGCTTCTGGCGAACCAGAGCAGCACACGGAAACGCCATTTACCTTCCCACCTATTTATCTACTTGCACTTTGACGTGCTTTCGAACTGCTAGGTGGGCAGGAGCAGGGACCGAGCAATGGGAGCTCACCCTGTCACGGGAATTCGAACCGCCAACCTTCTGATCAGCAAGTCCTAGGCTCTGTGGTTTAACCCACAGCACCACCTGCATTCCTTTTCCAGACATTTAAACTACATGTTATTTATTTTAAAAAATTAAACCCCTTTCCTCTTCCTCCAAGGAGCTTAGAGCAATGTACAGTCATTTTTCAATAGCCCTGTAAGGTAAAGGACCCCTGGGCAGTTATGTCTAGTCAAAGGCGACTATGGGGTTGCAGCGCTCATCTTGCTTTTTAGGCTGAGGGAGCCGGCGTTTGTCCAGAGACAGCTTTCTGGGTCATGTGGCCAGCAGGACTAAACTGCTTCCAGCACAACGGGACACCAGAAACCAGAGCACATGGAAACACTGTTTACCTTCCCGCCAAAGCGGTACCTATTTATCTACTTGCACTGGGGTGCTTTCGAACTGCTAGGTTGGCAGGAGCTGGGACAGAGCAATGGGAGCTCACCCTGTCGCAGGGATTCGAACCGTGACCTTCCAATCGGCAAGCCCAAGAGGCTCAGTGGTTTAGACTACAGCGCTACCCACATCCTCCCTGTAAGTTAGCCTCAGGTGAGAGACTAGCCCAACGCCTTGTGTTCAGCTCCATAGGCAGGTGGGGATTTGAACCCAGGTCTCCTCAGTCCAAGGCCCAATCACATCACACACTGAAAGCGCTATGAGACCACTTTAAACCGTCATGGCTGCCCCCAAAGAATCCTGGGAGCTTTAGTCTGTTAAGGGTGCTAAGAGCTCTTAGGAAATTCCTATCCTCTGCAGAGAGCAAGCATTATCAGATTTTCCTGTGAAAAGGGATTGATTGTTCAATCATTCTAAGGAATTGTAGCTCTGGGAGGGAAATGAAGGTCTTCATCCATGTAAGTAACAGTATATACATTCCTCTCTGGGTTTCAGGCAATACATTAAGTATTGACCAAGCAAAATTTGTAAAGCTTGTTCATTCCATCCAATGACACCAATGGCTATATGGGAGGTGAGAATTTGCTACCCTGCAATGCTAACAGTGCCCGATTTTCGGCAGTGAGGGGGGTTCCCCCACACAGAGAGCCAAGCCGAGGGGGTGCATGATGATGATGATGATGATGATGATACCTATATTTATACGGGTACCTACTCAAAGTTGGGACGCGGGTGGCACTGTGGGTTAAACCACAGAGCCTAGGGCTTGCCGATCAGAAGGTCGGCGGTTTGAATCCCCACAATGGGTCAGCTCTCATTGCTCGGTCCCTGCTCCTGCCAACCTAACAGTTCAAAAGCACGAAGTAGATAAATAGGTACTGCTCCGGCGGGAAGGTAAACAGCGTTTCCGTGTGCTGCTCTGGTTCGCCAGAAGCAGCTTAGTCATGCTGGCCACATGACCCGAAAACTGAATGCCGGCTCCCTCGGCCTGTAAAGCGAGATGAGCGCCGCAACCCCAGAGTCATCCGCGACTGGACCTCACGGTCAGGGGTCCCTTTACCTTTACCTTACTCAACGTTAGGCCCAAGTCATAGAGGAAATTGAGTTGCCACCACTATGACCTAGTGCACTTTAGAAAATGTGCAGAATGGAAGGCAAAGGGGAGGAGAACATGAAAATATTTAGGGGGCGCCAAATTTTTGTCCTCACTGATATCATGCCCTGATACTGGGCTCTTAAACTCAGAAGACTAATGATGATGGTGGTGATAATTTAAAAGAAACATTTGAATATCAGGATCCATACATGATTGGCTACATACTATATTTTATAATATAGTGTTTGTATTTTATGATGTCTCTTCATCCTTTCCAGATAGTGAGGGACAGATTATAAGAGAAAGTGATAGAAAGGGTTGTATTCTATTAGCTTTACCCCAGACTAAAACCCAATGAAATGAATAGACCTAAGTTAGTCATTGCCATTCATTTCAATGGATCAAGTCAGAGAACATGAGTGAGAAATTGGTGGGCTTCCAGATGTTGCTGAACTCCAACTCCCATCATCCCTGGCCATTGGCCATGATTGCTAGGGCTGATGGGAGTTGTAGTTCGGCAGCATACGGAGGACCAATGGTTCCTCACATCTGTTCCAGCATAGGTCACGGGCCTTGGGGAGCCTGTGTGGGAGGGCTTCCAGATGTAGATTGGGATCAGGCAGTCACCAGCCTAGCCCCCTGACATTTCTCCCACCCTTCTCTATGTGTTTCTAAAAATGGAATCTCCTGGCAATTAAACTGTGTGTGAACTAGAACAGTAGCAGCAAAAAAGCAATCTAAATTCAGATAAAGATCAAAAGCACTGAAGCATGGCAAATGGGCTTTACGTTTGCACTCTGAAGAATTAAAAAGGGAAGGAGCACCAAGAAAGAACCATTAGCCATCACTGTTGTTTTGAAAGGGAGTTGGGGTTTTTTTGTGTGTGTGTGTTTTTTAGAAGATAGGTAACTGCTTCCAGAATCAAAAACCTTATTACATTAGCAGCAAATTGCCAGCATTGCAAAACGGCAATAACAGAGTCCTACTTTAATCAGGTTAGATCTTTTGCATCTGATGAGCCAGTTGCAAATCCCACTACTGCAAGACCAGTATGTCAAGCATAGCGACTTCCACTGTCTAAGGTCAGTGATGGCTACAGGCAGACCACTTAATTTTCAGTGAAGAAATCACTGGTATATAACTCATACGAAACACTGTGTATTCTTGGTATGATAGAACAGGATCCAAAAACAGATTTTTCTGCGGGTCAAACCACATACAGTTTTTTATTTTATATTTTTAATGCAAATGGCATCATTGAAAGGGTGGTAGCTGATAATGATGGAGTTCCTAGAGAGGTTGGGGGGGGGACTTAACTCTAACTCTGCTCCTGAAGAAAATTCCACCTCTCAAGCTGGGATTTGCTTTTGGGGAAATCCGTCATTGGCCCTAGTGGGGGATTTGCTCCCTATGCAAACAAGCAGCTTCATAGAATCATAGAATTGGAAGGGACCCCATGGATCATCTAGTCCAACCCCTTGCAATGCAGGAATATGCAGCTGCCCCATACGGGGATCGAACTTGCAACCTTGGCGTCATCAGCACCAAGCTCTAACCAACTGCAGCAAGGGAGGACAGGGCTAAATCCTCCTCCACCAATCTGGATCGTTAGCCATTCTACCACCCCACCCCAAAAAGAAACCCTTCAATAAATAGCATCTAACACATACCCCTACTACAGTGGTACCTCAGGTTACAGGCGCTTCAGGTTACAGACTCCACGAACCCAGAAATAGTACCTCGGGTTAAGAACTTTGCTTCAGGATGAGAACAGAAATCGGGCGGCGGCGGCACGGCAGCAGTGGGAGGCCCTGTTAGCTAAAGTGGTGCTTCAGGTTAAGAACAGTTTCAGGTTATTCTCTGCATGTTACAAAATTGTATAAATCCTTAATTTGTCTAGTTGGTTATTATCAATAAAAAGTTTGTGAGAGAAACCAGAGATTAGAACTGAGAGAAGTCAGGGGACGGGGAGGGGGGTGTTTTATGTGAGGGAGGGGGAAATGGGGAGGAATTAAGGATGATATGTTTTAAGATAATATGTTCTGTTTAAATTCAGGCGAAGGCAAATACTTAATTTTATTTATGCTGTCTAATTTTAAATTGCTGTTATGGCCTAATCTGTATTGAAATTGTCCTTTGTTTTTTCCGGTGTTATGCTTTGCTGACTAGCTGTACGAGTTAATCTGGTCTGTGACCGTTTTTAATAAATTTGATTTGATTTGTTTAAATTCCTAATAAAAAATTCAAAAAAAGAGAGAACAGTTTCAGGTTAAGAACGGACCTCCGGAACGAATTAAGTTCTTAACCCGAGGTACCACTATACATGCATTTTCACCCCTCCTCTAGTTTGGCCCTAAAATATTAGAAGTGAAATTGCTCTTTGTCATCTCCTGCCATTCTCTATGTAGATATGTAATCTGACAGCTGATGATGATGTACATTCAGGAACTGTCAAGAAGGATTAGGAGGGCACTAGGAGCTCTTTGGATCAACAAATCCTACAGCGATGAGCTTCAGACTTCAGGACCTGCTGCTTAAGGACAGGGAACATTGGAAGCTGCCTTGCACCGAGTCGAGGACCAGCTACAGCAGTGGTCAGCAAACTTTTTCAGCAGGGGGTCAGTCCACTGTCCCTCAGATCTTGTGGGGGCCCGGACTATATTTTGGGGAACAGATCCCTATGCCCCACAAATAACCCAGAGATGCATTTTAAATAAAAGCACACATTCTACTCATGTAAAAACACGCTGATTCCTGAACTGTTCACAGGCCGGATTGAGAAGGTGATTGGGCCGGAACCAGCCCCCGGGCCTTAGTTTGCCTACCCATGAGCTGCACTATCCTGTACCAGTGCCAGATTTATGTATAAGCTAAATAAGCTATAGCTTAGGGCCCCACTCTCTTCGGGGGGGGGCAAAAAAGGAAAAAACCTGGATGTACATTTCCAAAATATAAGATGAAAAACAAATGAAATAAATCTTACATACAGCAACAGTGTTTTGTGTTGTGTAGGCTCCTATGATGTAAGTAATGGGGCCCCGCCTGCTAGCCTGCTCCCTAGAATATCACGGGTTTGCTCATTTCTATATATAGGGTGCCTAAATTCTGCATGTGCAAATGGCTTCAGATACCTATTAGGTCCATAAATTACCATATAGCATATATTCAACACAAAAAAAGCGACAATTTGTTGTTGACAAAGAACATATAAAGGGCCCCATCACCTTCAGTAGCTTAGGGCCTCATCAAACCTAAATCCGGCCCTGGTCCTGCAGCTGCCCTCCAGGATTTCAAAAAGGATTATTTTCCTTCCCTTCCTCACACCCTGAAAAAGGCTTGAGTTCAGCTGCTCTGAGCTACTTACTCTTTGACAAAGCTCTTCCCCCAAAATGCTTAACAACTTTGAGTTCCATGCTCCCCCCCAAAAAAGCTTTGTGTCCTGTATTTTACTTCTAGAAATATGACAACCGTATATTATAATGTACATTGTGAATTAGCCTTGACTACAACAGCACTCTTTTTTTCAATACCATGCTTAGCTTGGGGGGCAGGGTGCTGAGCCATTTTGGGAGGGTAAGTCCTTGTCTTTCAGAGCCATCATTCCCATTTCCAATTGCCCTCATAGTCAAGAGCCAATTTCCTGACAGCCCTGTGGAAGCAGCATCACACATTGTAAACCTTTCTTTTGAGAAGGAGCCTTTATGGTTGCAAGAGATAGCCTTGGAGTGATGAAAATCACCACATCTGTATGGGCGTCCCATGAGCCTCTCTGGCTACATGTCATTCCCAAAATTCTGTATCATCCCACACAGCAGTAACAATATTTTTTTACAGCATCAGGTGCAGTGGTGTGGTAAAACTGTCACATATATCTTTCCTCGTGCAATGGTGTTCCAGGTGGCAACAACAAAGCTATTAAGAACCGGACCTCAGAAATCCCTGAGGCAAAAACAAGATCAAATTTTAAAGTAAAGACCCATTTGGATTACTGCTTGGAAAGAGCTCTGCTACAGATGCTAGGAAAAGTGATTTCTGGACTAGCCCAGGCCTCCATTCCTGACAGCCGTGCGTGCTAATGTCGCTGACTTTTACAGCAGCCTTGGGCACCCTATCTGCATTTTTGCAAGACCGGCTGTGTCACAGAGCTGGAGATGAATCTGCAGCCTTTTAGTTCAGAGAGATTTAATCAGAGTGAATCAGTGAGCACATGACTGCAATGAAAGCAGCCTTTGCCAAGCGCGTGAGAGAGTGCGCTATACGTCCCCCAATAAAGCATTGCCCCCCTGCTGCGTTTATGGAGCAATTATTCAACTTTCTGTTTGGCTCAACTGCAAATTAAATGGGGAAATAGCTAATTTCTGGGATGCATTTCTGTTATCTAAAGCTGCAGAGGTGCCTTTAGATCATACCCTCCAACATTTCTCCAGTAAAAACTGAGGCGTTTCTATTCTACATCAGGAAGCTTCTCCTGTGTTAGATCTTGACAGACACCTAGACGTATTGTACACATATAAATCTGTCACCTTGAGCCAATTACAAGATCTCTGCCAATCCTACCTTACAGGATTGTTGTAAAGAAAGATGGTTGCGTGAGGGAAGGGATCACGTACAACATCTTACATAGATAAATACAATGAAATAAAAATTTGGCTGTAAGCTGTTTTGGGCCCCTGCCAGGGGAAAAGGTATTATAGTAATAGTAGTAGGGAGAAGAGGAGGAGGAGGAGGAGAAGAAGAAGAAGAAGAAGAAGAAGAAGAAGAAGAAGAAGAAGAAGAAGGAGGAGGAGGAGGAGGAGGAGGAGGAGGAGAAGGAGAAGGAGGAGAAGGAGAAGGAGAAGGAGAAGAAGAAGAAGAAGAAGAAGAAGAAGAAGAAGAAGAAGAAGAAGAAGAAGAAGAAGAAGAAACTGAGAGAATGAACTCGGTGGGACTTAGTTCTGTATAAAAATGGTTAGGATAGCAGTGTAAGACTTCACAGACTTTACCCAGTTACCTGGGAGTAAGCACCATTGAATACAGTGTGACTTACTTCTGAGTAGACATATAAAGGCTTGCAGCGTAAAGCTCCATTTACAATAAAGGAATAAACACTTCACACATTTCCTTTTAAAAAAAATGGCTGGCTGGTGAAGCATTGCAGTTAAAGAATTTAAGGTGTCTTGGTGACATTTTCCTTCAAAATTATAGGGAAGGCTTCGTATGCCAGCTTCACCATTTTCTTTATTTAGTGCAGGAATTTTATTTTCGATATAAACAGGACTCCATTTTTGCATCTCCACATACCCCACTTTTAGTGGTTCTCTGAGACATGGAGGGGAGGAAGAAGGGGAAACTGGGGCATTCTGGGATCAAATCAGACACCGGGACACCTTCTGTAATTCCGGGACTGTCCCTGGAAAATAGGAGTGTGTGTATCGGGGTCATGGCAGACAAGCAGAACAGAACAGCAGAGGGGTCATCAAAATGGGGCATGTGTGCATGTCTTGGAAATATTATTTGAACCTCTTTAGGTTTGCTGGGCAATTCTGTTACCTTGATTTGACAAACACCTTAACTGATAAAGAGGAGAAATAACTATGCTACAGAGAGGCATGCATATTCAGTTTTCAAATACTCTTGTTCACAATACAGTTGTGAGCTCTTTGACTAGCAAGTGGTTATGTGGTGTCCAAAATTTTTTCAAAGAGGGCCAGATTTGATGAAGTAAAGGGCCATGAGGGCCGACCAAAGGGCCAACCAACATTGTTGAGCTTTTTTTTAGGATTGAAGTTGTTGAGGTTTTTTTTAGGATTTTACCCCAGGAAACAAACTGCCACAGGGGCCGGATTAAACCGACCGCCAGGCCAGATTAGGCCGCCGAAACGGACTTTAGACATGAAGTGTCCTTCAAGGACTTGTTAAGTACAGTGGTACCTCGGGTTAAGTACTTAATTCGTTCTGGAGGTCCATACTTAACCTGAAACTGTTCTTAACCTGAAGCACCACTTTAGCTAATGGGGCCTCCTGCTGCTGCCATGCTGCCAGAGCACAATTTCTCTTCTCATCCTGAAGCAAAGTTCTTAACCTGAAGCACTATTTCTGGGTTAGTAGAGTCTGTAACCTGAAGCATATGTAACCTGAAGCATATGTAACCCGAGGTACCACTGTATCTGAAACTCAGGAATCATGTCAGTCAGTTAAGGAGCAGCAGAGGTGTTTTGATGTAATAATGATTGCAAGCATAGTGAAAAGACAGAAGTAGGCCCACAACTAGCCTGATGATAGTACAGGTCTATTTTCCAAATGGCACTAAATGACATTGAGCAATAAGGAGAAGGAGACTTAAGCATTCTCCTCACAAGCTTTTCCATGTCTTATTTATGATCAGAAAAACATTGAGAAAAGATGAGGTAATGTGAAGTAGCTCTGTAGTGAAGTATGCCTGGTCTCCCAAATCAGTCCCATTTCCCCTGAGGGACTTTGGCCACAGAGAAGAGTTATTGTGGAAATGAATTTGCTCGCAAAACATATTCTTCCAATTCTCCTCTGCAAGTGTTTGTATTGGAAGTTCACCATATTCTCTGAATATTCAAATGTTTGCTGAACATTTGCTGAACAAGTGATACTTGTACCTGAAATATGAAAGTATTGAATTTCCCTGTTTGATATTTTATTACAATATTTGATCATTGCATTCAGTAGTTTGACATAATTTTTTTTTTCATGTGTTGCAACTGAAGCATTAATATGTTGGAATGCAACGGTATTTCATATCTTCTTGAATTTGGTAGTTGGCCTGAAATGGTATTTGGTATTTAATATGCAATGGTCTGTAGCATTTGACAGCTGAGATTCATATTTTATGCTTGAACTATAAAGAGATTCCATCAAGTCTAAAGTACTCAAAAACATGGAATATTGTTGCAAAATTTTACAGTCACACAATTCCGTATTGAATTTCACATGTGCAATTTGATTAAAATTTCGGGGAAAGGGGAGATTTTGAATGTATCAAATTCACACTTTCTGAAATAATATGCGAACTAAAACACAGCTATCTTTTGAAGTTCACACTTTTTTGAATTTTGCAATCCAATTCTCCAACAAAACCCTGTTCACAAAATTGCATATATTAGGGGGAAAGTGTGCAGGAAAGTGAAGACATTAGGGGGGAAAACATACAACAATGCAGTATATTAGGGTGCATACGTATTGGCACCTTCTGTATCTAAAATCTGAAAATTGGTTGAACTGTATGAAAGGGTGGGGGGAGGGAATACTGAACATTCTAAAAGACCATGGCTTTCTCTTGTTAACTGTAGGAAAATTAGGCGTAATATAGATTTAAAAGAATACTTTATTCTTTGCAACTGGTGTTTTGTCATTCAGATACTTTATAGTCTGTGCCACAGTATAAACTTGCCAAATGATAGTGCATCTGGTCTCTGCTGTACTTTAGCGCCACCACCATAGATGGACAGAAAATGGTATTGCAGCTACCTGCTGAACAGAGGGCAGGTGACACCCAAAGTTTGTAGCTGTTCCTATAAAAGAAGCTGACTCTGATCTGGCTCCTCCGTTGAAACAATATGTTGACTGAGGTAGAATCTAGACAGGTATTTAAAAAACACTGTGAAAATGCTTTTTAAAAAAAGTTTTGAAAAATGTATTGAATTTTTTCCATAGCTCACCGTCGCCATCTAGTGTCACATTTGTATAATGCACCTTACAACACATAGCATTTTATTTGCATCTGTATAGCTAAGTCCTGAGTATTGACTGAGCTTTCAAAGCGCCTGCCTGCCTCCATGCTTACCTCCAAGGTTGATTTAAAAAAAAACTCCTCAAAACAGTCTGCATCTGTAATTAAATTGTTTTTAGATACTTCCATTGTTTTATCATTTAGAGTCCTGGGCTCTTTTGGGAAGAAGGGCAAGAAATAAATTTAATAAATAAATAAAATGTAGAAGGAAGAGAATGGAAAGCAAAGTGTAAGCATACAGTTCTCTCAACTGGGAGAATGTTGGAATCCTAGATCAGGATAATGATCCCACAGTGACTGTGCAGCCCTTCACACAACTCAGACAGTTATCACAGACATCTGAAGGCTCTAAGCACTTAACTCCCTAAGCACAGAAGTTGTGATCTTCATTTGTTAATGTGGCCGAGATGCTCAAAGGCCTGAGAAGCTAGAGGAACTAAAAGATGTTGAGGAACCTGGGGTCCCTACAGATGCTTATGGGCTAAGTACATAGCTCAGTAGGTAGAGCATGAGACTCTTAATTGCAGAGTTGTGAGTCTGAGCCCCACATTGGGCTAAATTTTCCTGCATTGCAGGGGGTTAGACTAGATGACCCTCGTGGTCCCATCCAACTTTACAATTATATGATAATATGACTCTATGACTACAGGACCCATCACGCCTGATGGTTAGACACACTAGCTAGGGCTGGTGGGAGTTGGTGTCCAACAGCATAATAAAGGCCAGAGGTTCATTACCCATGAATGAAATAATAATAATAATAATAATAATAATAATAATAATAATAATAATAATTTTTTATTTATACTCCCTGATGGGAGAGTGTTCTACAAGGCAGGTGCCACTACCAAGAAGGCCCTCTGCCCGGTTCCCTGTAACATCACTTCTCACAGTGAGGGAACCAGCAGAAGGCCCTCAGAGCTGGACCTCAGTGTCTGGGCAAAACAATGGGGGTGGAGACGCTCCTTCAGGTATACTGGGCTGAGGTCATTTAGGGGCTTTAAAGATCAGCACCAACACTTTGAATTGTGCTTGGAAACGTCCTGGGAGCAAAAGTAAGTCTTTCAAGACCGGTTTTATGTGGTTTCGGTGGCCGCTCCCAGTCACCAGTCTAGCTGCTGCATTCTGGATTAGTTGCAGTTTCTGGGTCACCTTCAAAGGTAGCCCCACATAGAGCACGTTGCAATAGTCAAAGTTGGAGATAAGCAGAGCATGCACCACTCTGGCGAGACAATCTGCAGGCAGGTAGGGTCTCAGTCTGCGTACCAGACAGAGCTGGTAGACACAGAAATCATAATACATATTCCTTCGTCTTTTTTGAAAAAAAAATGTTTCCGCGTTTTTCCTTAGCTGCACCACCCTTCACAAGGGTTTCGCTTTGGAACTGTGCGAGAAAGCAGCGCGGAAGATTATTTCAAGCAAAGCTTTCCAGACATGCACGAGTACATGAAAAGATTCAATGTGCCTGCAACTCCCGATGGAGTGGAATACCTGAAGTAAGTGCACATTGCAATTTCACATAAAGATACTGTATCTCGAGGTGGACCTTTGGGATCTGGTAGGTTTCCTATAGATTGACTTAATTGCCACTGTTTGGCTCAGTTCCACCTAGATGCTTAGCCTGTGTAAATTGGCAGAGATTACTAAAAACCATCAAAGCTAAGCCACCAGAGAAGTCTGTACAATGCTCTATGAACTCAAAGTCAAAGTTAAGTACTTGAAAGCTCCATCAATTGTAATGAATTATACATGCTTTTAAATATTTCCCACTGAAATTCTTAACTACAGGTGTGTTGTGGCCAATATATTTTTAGCCTTCTGGACCCATCAAATCATATTTATTTAGGGAATCCTTCCAGACAACCTTTAATTATTTTTTTTAAAAAATATTACCCATTTCCTTTAAAATAATCTCTGGTTATTTTTAATTATATTTTAGATAAAATGCATTTTTAAGCATTTATAAACCAACTTAGTTTCAATTCGTAGAGGTGTGTTTTTTAAAAACACACACACCAAAAAATCAGATAAATAAATCGATTGACTACTATGTGTTCTGACATCAGCATCAAGCACTTGTGTTTATTGACTTATAAATTAGATTTCTGTTTGATTTTGTACAGTGTTTCTGTTAAAGGCTTCTTGAGGATTAGCTAAAATAGATCCAGAATTTCCATCCAGAAACAATAAGGCCTCTGCAGATGAGTACAGCGGAATAGCTTCTTGTTCCTTATCAAGTGATTTTTCTTGGTGGTGGTGGTTTTATGCTTTGATTTGCAGGCATGATCCAGAGAAACTAGATGCCTTCATCATGGACAAAGCGCTCCTGGATTATGAAGTGTCAATAGATGCCGACTGCAAACTTTTAACAGTGGGGAAACCATTTGCTATTGAAGGTAGGAAATATCTTTCTACAAATGCGTATGGGCACTCAGTTATTCTTTATTACTTTTACATACATTCAGCTAACTGGGGTAGCTCAGTCAGTGTGCTACCCCAGAGGAGGGCTGCACTGAGGAATAATGGTGGGAGCCACCCCCTCCCCCTGATCCTGGATCTTCCCAGGAGCAGAAGGACAGTACAGATTTGGAACAATGGTTTGCAGAGGGGCATAGTTCAGAAGGCAGAAGCTGGGGAATACTGGATGGGGAACAGCTAGGAGAAGAAGCACAGGGAGAGGGAGAGTTAACAGATTCACAGTCTCTGGATAGTATCCACCCCCTTCCCCAAAGTCCTGGAGAACTTAGAAAGTGTCAGAACAGAAAGCACAGAGGGTACAAGCTCAGATTACAAAATATGGGAGTGACATGGATTAATTAGGGATGGAGAGGGGAGAGACCGTAATTGGGAGCACCGCCATTCTGGTTAGATGCTTTCTTTTGTCCTTCGCTGTGTTTATTAAAGAAACAAACTGGTAAGAATTCCCTTTCGTTGATCTGCTCGTTTACGGCCACAGGGGAGTTTACGGCCAATTCCCCAAAGCCTAACAGTCAGTACAGCATGAGACTCTTAATCCCAGGGTTGGGGGTTTGATCCCCACATTGGGCAAAATATTCCTGCATTGCAAGGGGTTGGAGTAGATGATCCTTGTGGTCCCGTCCAACTCTACAATTCTATGATTCTCTCTCTTTTACACAAGCCCACCAGACGACTTACGATAATAAAATTCGAAGCATTTCAGTATTGAAAACAGTACAAGAATAGCAATCATTTAAAGTTTTAAATACAATTAAATAAATAAGCGACAGCCCAGGATGTAGCATGAAAAGCAATAAGTCTTGGGTCTGTGTAATGAGTCATCAATTCAGCCTCTGGAATCAAAGGGCTGTATACTCAGATCGGACCCATTGAACTGAATGGATCAAATTTAAAAATATTGTTTAATCTCAGTGGATCTGTGCTACATTGGATTTCGGTGGATCTATGCTAACATTGGATGCAAGCCAAAGCCGTCTTGGCTGAAATCCTTAACTCACTTACCTGGGAGTAAATTCCGTTGAACTTAACGGGGATTAATTCTGATTAGACATGAGACTGTGCTGCTGTTGTATGCTTTCCTCTCTGGGATTATTTCAGGCTGCCTGCCATCCATAACCGTCACTGATATTTGTCACAACATTAATCACTTCCATCATTTCCAGTACATCTCACTTCTTTTATAATCAGGTTTTTGGGGTTTGTCTGTGTGGGCATTAAATGACAAAACAGCTCAATTCAACACATGTCTACTCAGAAGTCTCGGTGAGTTCAATTGGATTTACTCCAAGTAAATGTGTGTGTGGCACAGGATTGCAACTGAAGGTGCTCGCTAAAGTTCCAGTGGTTCACGACTCAGAGTCCTGGTTTCACTGGTGCTGTTGGTGCACAACTGCACCCTAAATTGGGTTCCCCCGATACCTCTTCCAAACAGACGTCTTGACTTTTCAACCAAACGGGTGGTTTGAGTTAAGTGGCTCACTTTCTTCCTCTGCCTCTCCCACCGCTGTGCTCCCTTGAGGCTGACATGAAGGAAACTCAAAAGAATGGCTTGAAGAACCAGCAACAGTTACATAACCACCATGGACGATAATAGGAGCCGTTAGACTTTGGGCTTCTTCACTCTTCTGGGAGGAATGATCCAAGCTGGACGTGATTGATGCCCTTTCACCACTTCCCGTCCCCGCTTTCTGTGACAATCTATCAAACTCTACACCCACTGACCTCTGTGCTGGACCAAGCACACTTTCTGCCACTTGATGTGCTAAATGAAGCCAAGAGAAGTCGAGTGGTTCTATCTGTAACTCGAGCACTGCCATTTTAAAGACTTTGGCGGTGCTGCGGTCCAACCTGACAGTTTGAAAAGCCATTTTAAACTCTCTGTTGCTGTGGATGAATAATGACATGGTAGCTGCTGTCTCAGATTACTGAATCCCTTGAAAGCTCGTATTGCAAGGCTTAAGCCAGGGCTGGGGAACTCTTATCAGCTGTATTCAGCATGGCCAGTGGTCAGGGATGAGAGGAGCTGTAGATCGATGGCATCTGCAGAGTCAGAGGTCCCCCAGCCCTTGGCTGCAAACACACCACACATTTGATAACTCAAAGAATCCTTGGGGTGTGTTTTAAATGTCCTTTAGAGTCATGGCTTGCATGCAGCAGTCACAGGCTCTCAGCACCAGTAACTTACCCTCCATTTTTTCCACAGATAAAAGCAGAAAGGTTACATCCCCTCCAACATTTCTCTGATGAAAAGAGGGACCTTGCTGCTATTATTATTATTATTATTATTATTATTATACCCCACCCATCTGGCTGGGTTGCCCCAACCCAGTGGATTCCAACATATACAAAAATATAATAAAACATTAAACGGTGTGTGTGTGTGTGTGTGTGTGTGTGTGTGTGTATATACACCTTTCCTATACAGGGCTGCCTCCTGATGTCTTCAAAAGGTTGTATATCTCCTTGGCTCAGGGGTCGCATAACTCCACACCCTCCAATGAAAATAAGGACCTCCTAAGGAAAAGTGGGACATTCTGGGGTCTAATCAGAAACTAGGGTGGCTTCTGTAAAATCCAGGACTGTCCCTGGAAAATAGGAACACTTGGAGGGTCTATGTATTTGAACTATCCAGTCTTTTGTGGCCACAGAGCATGTCCTCATTTAGCTGTTCCGCAATTTCCTACCTAAGGGGTCCCCCCAAAAAAACCCAAGGGTTTGCTTTTTGCTTGTTTGCCAACCTTGGGATTCCTCACCCATGCACTCTGCTGGTACCTTCCTCTTGTCTGTTGATGGTGGTGTTTTGGTGACTTAAGGATCAACACTCAGAGAATGAGTGTACCGTTAGCCTGCAGGACAGCCCATAGAATGTTAATGCAGCTCTCGAATCAACCATAGATCTGCCCGGCATTCAGGTTTTTGGTCAGAGAGCCAGTGTGGCTTAGTGGTTAAGAGTGGTAGACTCGTAATCTGGTGAACTGGGTTCGCTTCGCCGCTCCTCCACATGCAGCTGCTGGGTGACCTTGGGCCAGTCACACTTCTCTGAAGTCTCTCAGTCTCACTCACCTCACAGAGTGTTTGTTGTGGGGGAGGAAAGGAAAGGAGATTGTTAGCCGCTTTGAGACTCCTTAGGGTAGTGATAAAGCAGGATATCAAATCCAAACTCTTCTTCTCTTCTTCTTCTGGTCACGCTGTAGTGTGACAAAGAGATGCAATCCAGGAACTGGTTTGCACATTGAAACTGGTCTGTTTCCTCTGCTCCTTCGGGCAATTGTTTCACTCCCCTGGTGCATCCGTAGTTGCCAAATCCAAGTGCACAAGTCCTGAACACGCAGTTCTCTTTCTCTGAGCCTTCTTTGGGTTTCCTGCCTGCCTCTCTCTAGAACTGGACTTTAAACTTTCGGTAGCCTGACTTTCCCCTCCCGCCTATGTGTGTTTAGCTGATTAGAACGGGCAAGCCCCTAGAGCAGGCCAGCTCAACCAGCTAAATATAGCTTCATGTGTATATACCCATATATATATAAATATATAAACACACACACTACAACATCGCCTAATTTCCTAGTTGTATAACATGGCAGTGGGGCTGCCGACCTCCCGCTGCTTCTTGGCTTTGTGCTCATGGCTTTGTGGGCTACTCTTCTGCCGCAAATAGTCATGAATTTGCATGTGCTAAAAAGGGTGATTATACAAGCAATTAGCAATCTCCCACTGGCAACTTGCAGAGTTGTTTGTGAATTCACCCACTTAATAGGCATAAAAGCTTTTTGCTTCTTCTGTTTTACTAGTCTGAACCTGCTGCTTCTCTCTGTGCACTTAGAGGTGTTGTGACAGTGAACTAACTGTGGCACGCAAAATACATGTAGTTTTTTTATTTCTTACCAGACACACACATAAACATACCCCTATGCCTATCAGTACCACTCTTCATCAACCTGGTACCCTGCATTATTTTGGGCTACAACTCTCATTGACCCCAGCCAGCCCAATTTCTTCCCCCACCCCTTCATACAAAGGATCTTTGAAGCTATGAGGTGGCATTTGAATGCAGGACTCACATGCATAGTTAGTGGGAAGCAATGTAGCATAGTTATTGTACATCCAGTTTATGACAAGGCAAACCACAAGCATCCCCCTCCACATACATACATGCAAAGAGATCTACATCTTACTAGAAATAGTTTCCAATATTCTGCCCCACTTTCCAGTAATAATAATAATAATAATAATAATAATAATAATAATAATAATTTGTTTATACCCCGCCCATCTGGCTGGGTTTCCCCAGCCACTCTGGGTGGCTTCCAACAAAATATTAAAAATACAATAAAACACCAGGTACCGGTATTTAAAACTTCCCTGAAGGGCTGCCTTCAGCTGTCTTCTAAAAGTCAGATAGTTGTTTATTTCCTTGACATCTGATGGGAGGGCATTCCACAGGGCGGGCGCCACTACCAAGAAGGCCCTCTGCCTGGTTCCCTATAACCTCACTTCTCGCAGTGAGGGAACTGGCAGAAGGCCCTCAGAGCTGGACCTCAGTGTCCAGGCTGAACGATAGGAGTGGAGACGTTCCTTTGCCTTGCGTGCCATTGTTCTGGGTTCCTCCTCCCTCCGGCGTATGGTGAGTGAGGACCCTGTTGCAACAGATCAATAAAGATCAGGCTTACTAGCTGCTTTGCTTCTCAATATTCTCTGGTTGGCCTCTGTTATTTTCTCCTACCAATAAGGAACCTACGTAAGGACTCTATATGGGCTCTTGGATACCCCATAAGGGGAAAAGGGCAGATTTTTGTTTACAACAAGGTATACTGGGCCGAGGCCGTTTAGGGCTTTAAAGGTCAGCACCCACACTTTGAATTGTGCCTGGAAATGTGCTGGGGGCCTCTTTCAGGACCGGTGTTATGTGGTCTTGGCGGCCGCTCCCAGTCACCAGCCTAGCTGCCGCATTCTGGATTAGTTGTAGTTTCTGGGTCACCTTCAAAGGTAGTCCCACATAGAGTGCATTGCAGTAGTTCCCAGAACTCTGTTGCCCTTTAGTGTGACCAAGGAATAGAATCCGCCTTGGGGCTGAGAGGATGGAAGCAGCCATGATTCACAATGGCTGGTTTCTGATGAGAGAAGGAGCTGGTCAAGCTTCCATTCCAAGTACTCCCCATTACCTTCTGCAAGACAAGGGTGCCATCTCCTAAGGGCTGGGCTCATGTGCCCCCCGATATTTTTTGGTGGGGAGGCGGCCCCCCAATGGCAGGAGGAGGAGGCTGAGCACCTGAGAGGAGGAGCTTCTGGCACTGTGTCCAGCTCTGCTTCTGCCTCCTCCCAACCGTTGTGATGCGACGTCACATGTCATGTATGCAACGCTTCCCCAATCTTTGGCGCAAGCCATTGCCTCTGTTCCAAGATAGGTGAACAGTTATCATTTCCATCTGAGGGAAACGTAAAGTGCTACGCTTTGGGGCTGTGATGGAGTGGGGGGAACCCAACGCACACTGACTGGGATCCGAGGTTCAAAATGTCTCTAGATGCAAAGGAACCAGAGGTTTGCTATGCATTATACCAGGCACATCCAAAAGGTAGATTGTGATCTACCGGTAGATCACTGGACATCTGTGGTAGATCAGTGATAGATCACCGGTTCCCCCCCCCAAGAAGCTCAAGAACCTTGGCTCCCCTAAAAAAACCTCAACGTTGACCTGAACCCCCCAAAATGGGGTTGATCACTGTCAGCTTTTATCTTTGTGAATAGATCGCAGACTCTTGGGAGTTGGCCACCTCTGCATTATACAAACCCTCTGCAAACACCCCCATCAGTCATTATGACAGCATTTTCCTTGTCTGTATCCAGCTTGTCAGTAGATGAAGAGACAAATGAACTTATGTGTATACACGGGGGGGATGGGGGACAAAGAATCCACATGGTGTGTGGGTGTACATGCACGCACACATTCACATTTGTGCACAATAACAGATGTATTGTCTGCAAATCACAACAAAATCTGAAGAAGTACTAGAGGAGATTGTGACTGCTCTGGTGGAAACAGCTTCAGTCTTGCGGTTCTGATGAGCTCCCCGTTTGGGTTACCTCATTATTACTTATGTGACCTTGAAAAGCCTCCACATTTGCCAATAGCTATCACTTATTCTTGTGGCTCACAGAGAGATCCTTGAATCTGGCCAGTTGACAAGGAACATCAAAATTGAACAAAGCAAATTAGGGTGGAAAACCCTCATACAATAGTGGAGACATTTCATCTTCAAGCGACCTATTTCGCATAATAGAATTATAGTGTGTTTAGAACTGGGGGTCCACGATGGGGGAGGTATAGAATTTTGTTGATTGTTCGCCAGTCACAAAACTATATCCCAAGCACCACACAGCATTCCAGGGAACTGAATAAATACATATGCATATATTTGTTAACATTTATATTTTAAAACATTATTCTGTGGAACGGGGGGGGGGGAGGTACTTTACCTTCATTCTACAAGGTAGGTTAAAGGTAAAGGTAAAGGGACCCCTGACCATTAGGTCCAGTCGTGGCCGACTCTGGGGTTGCGGCACTCATCTCGCTTTATTGGCCAAGGGAGCCGGCGTACAGCTTCCGGGTCATGTGGCCAGCATGACTGAGCCACTTCTGGCGAACCAGAGCAGTGCACGGAAACGCCGTTTACCTTCCCGCCGGAGCGGTACCTATTTATCTACTTGCACTTTGATGTGCTTTCGAACTGCTAGGTTGGCAGGAGCAGGGACCAAGCAACGGGAGCTCACCGCGTCACGGGGATTCGAACCGCTGACCTTCTGATCAGCAAGTCCTAGGCTCTGTGGTTTAACCCACAGTGCCGCCCACGTCCCTCCATGGTAGGTTAGGGTTAGGGTTAATATTCCTTGCATATTATCTGTTTGGAGTGGATCAGGAAGGACAAATAAGTTATGCTTTCCCCCCTCCCCCCACAGCTGATGTGAGAAAGTGGGAGAAGCAAATTTGTTGACATTTTGAAGGTATGATGATTGGCTAACCAGCATCTGTTATTGGACTTTTATTGCCAAAATGAAGATACTAATAGACAAATAAAGCCTTAATTAATGATCTGGGGGAAGGAGAGGAACCTTTGCTTCGTTATAAGAAAAACAGCAACCCACATTCAGCTGTGCAGCCAATCAATTGTTCTCAGGAGACCCCTGGATAGACACTGAATTTTAAATTGGATTAGTCCTAATTCAGTTTGGACATCCAGCTGGCAACATCCACTGTTCATGGAATATATAAGCAAGCTGAAGAGTACTCAGGAAAATGTGGGTATTATTATTATGGTCATCATGGCAAACAATGGACAAGGGTGACCTCGTGAGATGTCTTCCAAGTTTGTGCCTCTCTAATTGCACTGTGCTTTGTCTTTCCATAGGGTATGGTATTGGCCTTCCTCCAAACTCTCCACTAACCTCAAATATTTCTGAACTGATAAGCCAGTATAAGTCCCACGGCTTCATGGATGTCTTGCATGACAAGTGGTACAAGGTTGTACCGTGTGGGAAAAGAAGCTTTGCTGTGACTGAGGTAAGAGACGTTTCATAGTTACCCAACCGACAGCATCCTTGTTTTTCTCTTGGCTCAGATTCTTACTTACATGTACGCACACATACTCAGTACATGGCATGCAACAAGGGGGGAAATTAAAAGATAATTGGTGTTGATGTCAGGAGTGGAGGAAGGGGGGATGTGGTCCGTCCCAGGTGTCACCACTGAGGGGGGTGACAAAATGCCAGATGGCACTCTGCGCCTGAGCCACACATCTCTCCTGGGAGAGACACAGTGGCTTGGATTCGCTCAGGCTCTGTGCTGCCCAAACGGTCCGCCCACTGCCTCCCCCCAGCTATAGGGCAGCTGAGTGGGAGGAGGCAGGCAGACTCCAGAGACCCCCCTATGGGCAGCTCACCCCAATCCTGGGCACACCGTCCCAGGAGCCCAAGCAGCTTCCTCTGCCTCTCATTGATGTAAAGAGTGCTGTTTGCAGAGTTATTCCAAGAAGTGTGTGGGATTAGCATGCAAAGGCAGCTGCAATGTGATCATGTGGTGTGTTTCTTTTAAAAAAAGATTTTCCTTTTCTTTAGAAGGAAATAAAATAATACAAAGTAAAGTGGGGAGAGACGCAACCATCTAACAGTTATATTTCTCCTGGCTTTTACCCCAGGCCAAATGTTTCTTGTATAGATGTTCTGTTAACCTGTCAAGGTATCCACCAGAGCAACAATACATGTTCATTCCACAGAAATGTGTACTGCAAAGGAACTTTTTCTGAACTCCTTGTGTCCTGTTGGAAATTTAATAAAAGAAAACCATGTATTGTGAAACCTTGTCATGTTGAATTTGCCCCTTAAGCAATCAGGCCTTCTTGAATCAGCTTTTCCAGTATTGCTAAATCCCAAACCTCAATGCACCAAGGTTCAACGGTGGCTCCCTCTAAGTTGTTGTTGTTGTTGTTTAGTTGTTTAGTCGTGTCCGACTCTTCGTGACCCCATGGACCAGAGCACGCCAGGCACTCCTGTCTTCCACTGCCTCCTGCAGTTTGTTCAGACTCATGTTTGTAGCTTCGAAGACACTATCCAACCATCTCGTCCTCTGTCGTCCCCTTCTCCTTGTGCCCTCCATCTTTCCCAACATCAGGGTCTTTTCCAGCGAGTCTTCTCTTCTCATGAGGTGGCCAAAGTATTGGAGCCTCAGCTTCAGGATCTGTCCTTCCAGTGAGCACTCAGGGCTGATTTCCTTCAGAATGGAGAGGTTTGATCTTCTTGCAGTCCATGGGACTCTCAAGAGTCTCCTCCAGCACCATAATTCAAAAGCATCCATTCTTCGGCGATCAGCCTTCTTCATGGTCCAGCTCTAAGTACTGACCATAAATGAGCAGCAATTGCTCTCGCTGCCCTGCGCGAAAAGCAAACCATGTGTGCTTCTTGAGAATTAAAGAATAAAACCAAACAAAAAATACAGAAATTACAGGGGGGTTTTAAAAAGGTGTCAAGGGAGCAAAACAGAGTGAATAGAGGTAGCTGTTCATGTAGGTGGGCTCCTGTCCTTTGTATTTGTGTTTGGAGGTCTGAATAACAATGACTATTAGAACTGGTGGAGAGAGAAATAATACGACAAGCCTCTGAGCAGGACTTTGGTAAAATGCTAATACAGTGGTACCTCGGTTTACAAACTTAATCCGTTCCAGAAGTCCGTTCTTAAACCGAAACCATTCTTAAACCGAGGCACGCTTTCCCTAATGAGACCTCCTGCCACCAGTGCCCTTCCACCGTTCGGCTTCCATTCTTAGACTGAGGTAAAGTTCACAAACTGGGATACTACTTCCGGTTTTGCGGAGTTCGTAACCGAATAGTTCATAAACAGGGCTGTTCTTAAACCGAGGTATCACTGTATGATGTACGGTTAAGTGACACATTGTCAGGGAGCCGACAAGGAGAACAGGTCGTTTGCAGATCAGAGAAAGTCAGTGAAACACCGGCTAACTTAGAGTTAGTTCATTTATAAAGGAAGCAGAACAGAGAACACAAGGAGACTTCTAAGGGTTGCTCCTGTCTTAATGAAGCAGTTGCCTGGACTGGCTTGTAGCTCCCCCTTCACTCCTTAGCCCTCTGTGTCAGGCCCCTCCCTCTGTCGATGGTGAGCCCCAAGGGACCCTCTTTGTTTCTGCCTGGCTCTCTGCTCAGTAACATGCAATAGATGCCTTGTTCTGGGAGCGGGGTGGGGAGCAGGGACTTGCAGGCTGTCAGCACAGAATCTGTCCAGGTGGCTCTGTGGTGGAGCTGCCAAGTCTGATTCCTGTCCCTGTCCTGTACTGGGGCACCTACCTGTTTCCTCTTTGTCATCCTTCAAGCTTTCAGCCTCCATTACCTCCCAGCTCCTCCCCTCCTCTGGGGTGTGGCCAGTTTCTCATCACAGGAGCCAGGATCCAAATTCTCTCCCTCTGTGCTTTCCCTGAGGGGGCTCTGGGTCGGGCAGCTTCCACCACTCCTCCTCATCCAGCCAATCCCTGACACACCCAGGTGGTTTTGGAAGCTGCAGCAGGATGAATACAGAGGACCAATGTAAGCCAGTCAAATGCCAAAGATTTACTCTACTGATTCCTTTCAACATGCAGCCACACAGTGGTCTGGGTGACACTTTTCAGTGGCTGTGAACCCATGCTGCTGTGGGGTTTGTGTAAGCAAAGCAGCCACATGGTCGACAAAGTATAAGAAGTTGTGCAAACGTTGCAATATAAGCATCCACTATTAAGATGCACATTAAAGTAGCAGCATTAAGACAATACAGTGGTACCTCGGGTTACAGAAGCTTCAGGTTACAGACTCCGCTAACCCAGAAATTGTACCTCAGGTTAAGAACTTTGCTTCAGGATGAGAACAGAAATTGTGCAATGGCAGCACAGTGGCAGCGGGAGGCCCCATTAGCTAAAGTGGTGCTTCAGGTTAAGAACAGTTTCAGGTTAAGAACAGACCTCCAGAACGAATTAAGTTCTTAACCTGAGGTACCACTGTAGAGCAATTGAAAACAGGTGATTCGAGATGAGAAACCTTAGAAATTTCTAGGTCAGTGTTTCCGAAACTTGGGTCTCTCTAGCTGTTTTTGGACTGCAACTCCCATCATCCCTAGCTATCAGGACCAGTGGTCAGGGATAATGGGAACTGTAGTCCAAAAACAGCTGGAGACCCAAGTTTGGGAAACACTGGTCTAGGTGAATAGGCACTTCTTCCATCTTCAAAAGCTGGGGCCTCTCATATTTCAGGGAATGAGTTCCATAATGCAGTGGAAAATCCCACCTCTGCGTTATCACAGCCCAATAGTCATCAGGCCTGTGCAAAGTCAGCTCATTGGCAATGCTGAGTGGCGGTGGCTCTCCAGAGTTTTGGCTGGAGCCTTTCCAGCTCTACTTGGAGATGTCACGTTGAACATGAGACCTCTTGCTTGCTGTCTGTGCACTCTGCTGCTGAGCTACAGCCATATTAGTTACCATGGCAAAATGTAGCTGCTTCCATTAATCCAAAGCCATATGCTAAAGTGAATAATTGTGCTTCAGCATGGCAAAAAGTAGGACAAATCACTGTTAATGCAAGGGACAGTGGGGTGAAAAACACCGGGAAAATAAACACCCTCTGCTAATACAAACGTAGCAATTTTACAGTTTGGGGATTATGGTGATGTGTGGCGAGAACTATGAGAACAATCGCTGCTGCCTTTTGATGGAATGGCACCTTAAAAGGGAAGGAAACTTTAGGATTCATCTCTAGGGCTGAGAGATACGCAGCTTGTGAACTTGCAAAACTGGATTGTATGTTGCAAGAGAGGGGAACCTGTGGTCCCACAGAGGATGCTGCACTCCAACTCCCATCATCTGTTTAATGTATATGGGTTGGCGCATGCAGAGAGAAAGGACAAGAAAGGGTTGAGTTAGGTGTTTTGGTTGATTTTCGAGTGTGTTTGTCCTGCAGCAGCAATTGGTTAAGCAAGCATCTGAGAGCAAGTCAGCACAATCTGAAGTATAAATGCACTTGTGTTTGAAGCAAATTTGCTCTTGACCCTTGCCCTTGGCCGAGGGGGCGGAGGAAGGGGTGAGATGGGGGCGGACCATCCCAGGTGCCTTCGCTGAGGGGGGTGACATTTGGAAACACTGCCTGCCCGCGACTCCCAAGCCTACCCCGAGTCGTCGGGGGAACGGAGGAGCTGTGCCACTTTGCCAGCAGCACTCCCCCCTTCCCCCTTTGTTTTGACAGCTGGGGGAGGCTTGGAAGTTGCAGGCGGGCTGCGGGCGAAATGTACGCCATCCGTGGCTCGCTCCACCCCTGGCTGCAGGGCATGTGCACTGCTCCATGCACCCGAGTAGCTATCCCGTTCTTGGGAGGGCACCCTCTGTGCCCCGCACCCCTTGGGAGCGTGCCTGCCCTGGGCAGTGAGGGCATATGCTCTACTACTGCCTTGGCCAGAGCCTAGTCTGTCTTGGAACACTGCAATGAGACTGTGGAAAAAGAAAAGGCATTTTAAATGCGTTATAATGCCATGACACCAGATGCCGCTGTGATATTACGTCTTTCAGCAATGTGATTTCCCATGATGAGGTTTATAATATGTTTTTCAGAAACATTTTTTGGATGTGTCTAGATCCAGACTGCATACTGCTGGAAAGACTGTATATTACAACTGTATGCAACCTATAAGCTGTGAAGCTGCATTATATTATCAGTAAAGGGACTAACCCTACCTGGGACTGTCTGGTGTTTTTCTGTTCCATTGGCACACTCCGCTGGCATGTTGAATGGGCACTTTGCCTATGCCCCAATTCATCCCTGACTAGCAGTTATGCTAGCTGGAGTATATGGGAGTTGGAGCCCAACAACATTTAGAGAGCCAGTGGTTCCCCAGCTCTGGATGTTGTAGAACACAGAAAAATAGATGGGGCTATATTATTATTATTATTATTATTATTATTATTATTATTATTATTATTTTATATCCCGCCCATCTAGCTGGGTTTCCCCAGCAACTCTGGCCGGCTTACAACATATAAAACACAACAAAACACCAAACATAAAAAACAAGATATCCTATACAAGCAACAAACAAATCAATAAAAATCCATAACAATAATAATCAGAATAAACAATTTACAGTTATACCCAAATTAAAGTAACCACCAACCCCAACTAAACATTTAACCAACACCAACCCAACAAAAATGAAACAGAGGAACCAAAATTAGAAACATTTAAAGCATTTTAGCCAGTTGCCCCAACCCAAGAGTTGCTCCGGCAATGTCCGAGTGGCCTCCCAGGAGCCTCTTTTAGCTGTTCAGGGTGAGTGTGGGCCCTGCCCCCTAGGCCAGGTAGAAATGGGCCTTGCAGCAGTGAGTGGTCTTCCCTTCAACACTCATGGCAGCAGCTGTGTAGAAATCAGTAGGCTTTAAGCAGAGTAGGTTAATACCGACAACCTGCTGATCTCGAGATGTTTCTTGAAAGCAAGATGCACTCCACATTCTCCAACAACAGTGTCATCCTAAATAAAATGTTATTGGGGGGATGCCAGTTTTCAAGGCAGCACACCTGCACCCAGCAAACTCTTTAATCTCTGACCTCTTGGTCCTTTACATACTCTGGAATATTGTCCTCTTGGATGAAACTGTATTAAAAGGAACAACAGGCAATTGCCGTCCATTAGCATCAAGGTACTTACAGAGGAAACAGTACCTTTGCCAGGAAAAAGCTGGCCTGCGAAATGCAAAAAACGATATAACTTTCTTCTTCTTCCTTTTCCCCCCCTGTAAGGAGCTAAAAGGTCAGAAAGAAAAGTCTGTCAAGTTGTTGTTGTTTAAATGAGGGGGGGCAACACTTCTTGGCAACTCCTGCAAAAATGTAATGGCATTTATTTAGAAGCCTCCTATTGAATTAAAAGTTAAACCACAATGGAGTAAATGTGTGATGACACTCAAAAGCTGAAGTTAATCTGTACTGGAAGAGAGACATCTAGTTGAGCCTTTGAGGCATTGCACAAAATTGCCTATTAGGAATGCTGAAAAGCAATCTTTGTGTTTCTAAATTTAAGTAAAGGATTGCATGCATTTTGCTTGCTTGCTTGCTTGCTTGTTTAAGAACCATGCTTTGCAGCCCTCTATGTATTTTTTAAATGTAACCATAATTACATGAATTGTGATCTTTGATTCTAGAGGATTTCAGCATCCTTTTGGTCTGTACAGCAGAGGTGGCTCCAAGATGATGCTGGAGTTCCAGCCAGCCTTGTTAAAAATCAGGGATGATGGGAGTTGTAGTCCCAGCAAGTCCTGGAGGACCACAGATTAGACACCCCTGCCAAAGAGCATCAAACTACATGTGCTGCTAAATGCTTTGTTAACAACTGTTTCAGGGTTTTTAAAAACTTAATACCAATTTTCATCAGGGCAGCAACACACCAGAGGGGAGGGAGGCTTCACCCTCCCCTCCCCTCGCCAGTCACAATCCTGACAAAAAGCACCTCCCCGTTGAGCTCTTCAGTTACAAAGCATCAGGTGGAAATTATCTAGACAACTTATTTTCAAGTCTCAGAAGCTAAATATCATCCTTCTGCATGGGCAGCAGAAAGAGAATAAACTGAACTAGCATGAATGGTGTTTCTTCTTCTTCTACTACTGTTTATAAAGTACCAACACAATATATTGGCTCATAAAAAAATTCGCTGTTTTGGGAGTTTCTACTGAGTCACACCATTGATCCGTTTAGCCTAGAATTATATACTGGCCAAGGCTGTCCATTGTTTCAGGCAGAAGCTTCTCTCGCTCCTGCTAAGTGATGAGCCTTTTAGAACAGAAGATCTTGGCCAGTGACCATGGGCCCTGGAACATGAGGTGAAGTGGCTTCAAATATTCTCCCAGCCTTGCTGAGTCGGTAGAGCATGAGTCTCTTAATCTCAGGGTTGTGGGTTTGAGCCTGAAAGATTCCTGCATCACAGGGGGTTGACTAGATGGTCCTCATGGTTCCTTGCAACACTACAATTCAATGATTCTATGATTCTATGTAACAACAACAAAATGTTAAGTTTATACTAGAGGAGATGTGAACTGTTAAAGCAGAAGATAACCCTAGCTGAAAAATCATTCTGCAGATTAGATAACTGTCGCTTACATCTGAGATATCTGTGCAGGCAAAAGGCAGGATATTGAGTTTATCTGTCGAGCTCAAGGCTGCATCCTTCTTTACACTTGTCAAGAGAAAGCTGTGTTTGCATGTCCAGTTCCCAGAGGCCTAGCAAAGGAGGAAATAAGGTGGAAGAGTCACAGTTACACAACACACACACTTGTGTGATAGTGCTATTCTTGTTACCACTTGAATCTGCAATATTATTCATAGATAGATAGATGATAGATAGATAGATAGATAGATAGATAGATAGATAGATAGATAGATAGATAGATAGATGATAGATAGATAGATATAGATTTGTGTGTGTGTGTGTGTGTGTGTGTGTGTGTGAGAGAGAGAGAGAGAGAGAGAGAGAGAGAGAGAGAGAGATGATCATATGGGAAATGTATTGTCTAGTCTCAGCAGTAAATCCTTTTAAGGAAATGTTAGGATTGGCTTGTTTACCTTTGTTATATGCTCCCCAGTCTCCAGGCTAGACTTCCTCAAACTCGGCCCTCCAGAAGTTTTGAGACTACAGTTCCAATCATCCCTGACCACTGGTCCTGCTAGCTAGGGGTCATGGGAGTTGTAGGCCAAAAACATCTGGAGGGCCAAGTTTGAGGAAGCCTGCTCCAGGTGGTGAGAGATTTCAAGCATTCCAGTGCATACCTCAGGTTTGATTTCCTTACAAGAAAGGTCACTAGAGACGGTGGTGCCTTGGTGATGTATGGTTCTATTTGCACATATACAGTGGTACCTCGGGTTACAGGCGCTTCAGGTTACAGATGCTTCAGGTTACAGACTCCGCTAACCCAGAAATAGTACCCTGGGTTAAGAACTTTGCTTCAGGATGAGAACAGAAATTTTCTGCAGCGGCAATGGGAGACCCCATTAGCTAAAGTGGTACCTCAGGTTAAGAACAGTTTCAGCTTAAGAACGGACCTTCAGAACGAATTTAGTTCTTAACCCGAGGTACCACTGTATTTAGGCTGAGTATAAGATTGAAGGGCTCACAGCATTAACAGTCCAGTGGATCTTGGTCTCCCCACTAGGTTTCTAAGCGCAAAGCCTACAAAGGGGTCTGGAAATAGGCTTCCCGCTACCCGCGTCCCTCATACATGTCCCTTATACACGTCTACTTGGATGTAAATCCCATTGATTTCAGTGAGGCTTACGCCCAGGTAAGTGGGCACAGGACTGCCGCCTAAGCCTCATAACAATCCCCTCAGCCTATTCTCTGCATTTCTGCTGGCTCCACTGCAAATCTCTCTGGGCTAAAAGAATTGGTAAAGAGGATCTTCTCCCTTGCTACATGCTACAATGGGAACCTGGATATTTGTAATAACCAGTGCAAGGTTCCATACAGTTTCCCCCTTGCATCTTTCTTCTTCTTTAAATGAATTTTTTGGCTGGTCTACAAGGACGTGTCAGCAAAGAATAATGGCACAACCCTGCTCATATCTGTAAGTGAAATATTGATTGTGATGACCCTTTTAAACAGCAAAATATCCATCTTTGTGCTTTCACTGCTACCTCTGCGGTGTTATATCCCATTTTTAGACACACAATGCATTTTCACTTTATTCCCAGATGAAATATTCTGTGAATTGATTTCTAGATTTTGCTTTCCCATACATTTTTTTTTTAACCAAACAGTTGAACTTGTTCTGTGGGGGAAAGGTGCTATTTTCCTTGGGCAGAGCTGTTTGCCTGCTTCACCTAATCATGTATTAGCTGCTTGATCGATTTAAGTTTTATTAGGAAATGACAGTCTTGTGGGTAGAGTACAGGCCAAGGAACATCTAGATGCCTCCCACAACACAGGGGTTGTGGCTAGGAGACCTGTTTATTGTGCCTTCACCCTGCTTTTTTTGCACAACGTTTGTGGAAGGAATGGGCAAATCTATCAATTTCAGTTTCTCTTGCTTCCTCTTTTTTCCTATATTAGTTCTCTACATTTTTACACCAGTCTATGATTCTGTTGGAATGTTCAAGGAGGCTGGAGAGGATATATTGTTTTATAATATCCTTCCTAACTTGCATCAGCAAGTTCTATAACTTAGCAGAGTTTTAACATTCCCCTTTAAACGCACAACAGTTAACTTGTTGCAAGCTTGTTTAAGCTTCTCAATATAGGATTCCTGGTAATCCCCTTTTCTCCCCCTTAAAAAGAATAGACACGACACAGTCTTGTGCAAAGTATTATAAAAGAAGTTTACTCACACATTCAGTTCACAGATGGATCCCCGAAGGCAGACTTAGGTTACAAAGTATATACATGTGGAACTACCCCACAGGCAGTCACTGCTGCTCACACGATGAAAACAAGATGGAAAAGTTAGTCCAAAAGAAGTCCAAAAGAAGGAAGTGTGCCTTGTCTTTTTGTTACCTGAGCAGGCAAGGTCACCCCCCCCCCCGCCTCTAGTCGCATGCAGAGGAAGTTTGTACCAGCTCAGGAGGACACAGGAAGTTCTGACTGGCTGGAGCAAACATCCCCTTTCATGTCCACTCTAGGAATGTTGTACTTGACTGCTTTCTATGTGTGACATCCCACAGATTCACACACATACACACCCTGAAAATTCACCAGCATTTTGCCCTGGTTTTCTCCTAACAGACACATTTTTGCAAAGAAATTTGCAAATGTCTAGGCCAAAATGTCTACCGTTGGCAACTCCTCAGCTGGCCTTACTTCCCATTTCTATCACAAAGTGTCTTGCTGAGTCTTTCGCTGGAGTCGGACTTTGCTGACTGTTCAATGGGCGGCTCAGTTCTCTGCCTGAACTCCAAGCCTTTCTTGGCATTTTGCATCTTCCTCCTCTTCCCAACTCAGGCATGGAAGAGGACAACTTTTGCACCTCTGCAGGATCTGTCTGGACGCTTTTCTCTAAATCACATAACTCTGTACATTCAGACCCTCCAAGGTCTTCTATTTTCTATTTTC
Source organism: Podarcis raffonei (assembly GCF_027172205.1). Lineage (NCBI taxonomy): Eukaryota > Metazoa > Chordata > Lepidosauria > Squamata > Lacertidae > Podarcis > Podarcis raffonei. The sequence goes on from NC_070618.1 coordinate 14,509,501, forward strand.
CAGAAGCCATCCAGTTTTACAAAGGTCCCATTTAAAGGGAATACTTTCACAGTGGAATCCCTGAAAGAAAAACCCAAACCCCACAGGTGTCCGGTCTACTCGGATATTTCACTTTGAATTCCACCTTCACTTTGATTTGGCCTCAGCTCATTGAAATTGATCAGGGCCCCCCCTCCATTAAGTAACTAGAATCATTAAGCTCGTTACTTAATTAATCAAGCACAGATGCCACACTTTTTTGCTATCAGTTCTGAATAGGAAGGGAATGATATTGAAACCTTTTCTGCAGTGGTGCATTTTCATTACAAAGCTTGCTTCAGCAAGTGAGCAAGATTAGATTTCGCTGATGCGGTATATAGAAAAGAAAGGGGGTGAAACGAAAACAAAACAAAAAAAAGTTTTATTGAGATTGGCATACCCTGGAGCTGGATCAATTCTGGTTTTTTCAGCTTGGAGAAGCTTATCTGTGCCATCGAAAGAACCTGCTCTTTCAGTCCTGGGGCCAAATTGGGCATGATAACCCAGGGTACAAATAATAAAATTGTTGCTGCTGTTGCTGTTGTATTAGCCACATTCTTTGGGCTTGTGGTGATGTTGCTGTTGTGCTTGCTTTTATCCTTTTCCCTCCATCACAGTCATGCTCTGAATTGCATTTTGTAATGCATTTTAATAACAACAATAGCATTTGGGGAGCATTTAGTTTTAAGAGACTGTGGCTAGACTACTTACCAGAGCTGATTACGGGGGGTGGGGGCAGACTAATAAACAAAATGAATTTCAAATGTAAGGTACTATACTCAGGTGTCATCCATACTTTCTGCTTGTCCCATACATAGAAAACATGGGTCCAAGCTGTTTTTTGCTCACCCTGTGTTTTCTAGACACAGGTCCAAGCAAGTTTGCCTTTGACCCGCCACTTTCCCCAGCTCTTTAGCACTAAATCGAAACAAATGGTAATCCACAGAAATGGTAATCCCTTTGTTCTGATTCAGCACTAAATGAAAGGTTTTCCTGGGGGAAGTCTCAGGACAAACAGGTGTATGGATAAGCCCTAAGGCAGGAATTATCCAATGCCAAAATTTAGAACAGGTGACACCTGCCTTGTTAGCGATGCACGTGAAAAAGTTCTAGAGGTCTTGGTAAACCTTAAGTTTGATATGAGTTAACAGTGTGATACAGCAGCAAAACAACAGCTAATGCTATTCTAGGCTTCATCAACATAGCGTCCAGATCAAGGAATGGAATAATACCACTTTATTCTGCTTTGGTCAGTTCTTTAAGGTGCCACAAGGCTCTGTTGTCTTTATTGAAATTTATACATATTTTGCTCTATGATTGCCCAAAATGTGTGTGTGTGTGTTATGATATATACAGCTAAGAAAATTGCCAGTTTGTAATTCTGCTGCTGCTGTAATTATATTTGCCTCCTCTTCTTCTATTTTTATTTAAATGTGCATCTGAAATGTAGGCTTTCAAGAGAGCTGTCACAGCATATTTATCGGCTGTTTCGCTCACGCTTTGTTTTGACATCTCCTTTGTGAACAGAGAAAGATATTTGTTCTGATGCACACCTACCTACTAACCGAAAACTACCCATACATTGAAATGCCTCCATTAGGAACCCATCTATTTGTTTTGCATAGGGTTGGTCAAGACAAATTTGAGAGCGTCATTCAATAGCACCCTTCACTCATTAATTAACACGAGACAGAATATTATAGCAGAAACACCAAAGTTTTACGTATTTCATGGGGACTTATTGAGGAGAATGTCCTAATGGACAAAAGGGCATCAAGCTGGTATTAATCGCATTGTCATACATTTTGTTTGCAATCCCTGGTTGTCTCCAGAGATAGCTACAAATTGGTCAGGTACTTAACAAGGGTTACTAGGTGGTAAACAAGGTAAATTTACCTTTTTTCCTGTGGCTAAGGTAGTGAGCTTAAAAGATTGTGATGATTTTATTATTTGTACCCTGCCCATCGGACTGGGTTGCCCTAGCCACTCTGGGAGGCTTCCAACAAACATAAAAGCATAATAAAACACCAAACATTAAAAACTTCCCTATACAGTCATACCTCTTGTTACGTTCGGTTCAGGTTACGTTCTTTCAGGATACGTCCCACGGAGACCCAGAAGTAATGGAACAGGTTACTTCTGGGTTTCGCCACTCGCGCATGCGCAGACGCTCAAAATGAAGTCACGCACGTGCGCAGAAGCAGTGAATCGTGGGTCTTTGGTCTGATTAGACCTGGGTGAGGCAAGGACTAAACCAGCAAGAAGGAAATCAACCAGACTATATCCTTATTCCAGTTTTTCTAATGTTGCAAACTTCCTTTGTTTTCTTAACAGACACTTCAGATGGGCATCAAGCACTTTTCTGGACTCTTTGTGATGCTATGCATTGGGTTTGGCTTGTCAATTCTCACTACTATTGGAGAGCACATCGTATACAGGCTGGTGATCCCACGAATCAAAAAGAAATCCAAGCTGAGATACTGGCTCCATACAAGTCAGGTACGTCCTCCTGGTATTAAATCACTCTTGTTCTGAATGGATTACACCACAAAACTGCCTTGGGTAACCTCTCTATATCCTCCATCCAGAGAAGCAAAGGTTTAATTTTTTTAATTTGTATTTATTTTATTTCATAAAAATTTAACACTACTTAAGTGAGTGGGGAAAACCCTCAAAGCTGTTTACAAAAAGACAAAACAAGAAAATGGGGGAGGGGAATCACAGCCATACTTCAAAACACAGTATCTCAGGGACCTCCTCTTTACATATGAACCTACCCAGACCCTAAGATCATCTTCTGAGACCCTTCTTAATGAGCCTACTCCATGAGGGTCCAGAGAATGGCATCACAAGAACGGGGCCTTCTCTGCAGTGGCTCCCAGTTTGTGGAATGCTCTCCCCAGGGAGGTTTGACCAGTGCCTTCATTATGTACCTTTAGGCACCAGGCAAAAACATTCCTCTTTAACCAGGCCTTCAGCCGATTGACATCCAATGCCCTTTTGAAATGTGTTGGGGAGCCGGGGAATTCTTGTTCTTGTTCTTATTATGTATTTTGTGTTTTTATTTTGTGATTTTATGTTGTGAACCGCCCTGAGATCTGCGGGTATAGGACGGTATACAAATTAAACAAACATACATACAAACAAATGTTAAAATGCTAGAAAGGATCAAAATTACTTCAACTTTCTAAGCATCTTGTCTAAATGAGAAAGGTTCTGGCTATCTTCTGTGGTCTCTTCCCAAACCATACAGCATCGGTGAAAATGGGATGGGTGGGATTGCTCTGAGAATCACAATAGTGGGGGTCATACACCAACAGCTCAGTACAGTGGTACCTTGGTTCTCGAACTTCTTCCGTTCCGCAAGTCCGTTCGATTCCCGAAACGTTCAGAAACCAAGGTGTGGCTTCCAATTGGTGCAGGCGTCCTGGAAACAATAGCAGACTGCTGCATCGGACGTTTGGCTTCCCAAAAACATTTGAAAAACCAGAACACTTACTTCTGGGTTTTCAGCGTTGGGGAGTCGATTTGTTCGTCAACTAAGCCGTTCGAGAACCAAGGTTCCACTGTGCTTCGCTTCAACAAAATCGCAGCCTGTTACATGCAGCATTCATTTTTCCTGTCCACTCCACCCTAAAATGCAAGGCTGATTATGCTACTGATTAATTTGTTCCCTGCTTTTCCTCTAGAGATTGCACCGTGCTCTAAATAGTTCATTTATTGAAGACAAACACCAGCCTAAAGCAAAGCGAGTTGAAAAGAGGTAAGAAAAATGACTTTTAAAACCCCTTGTTTCCAGATGAATCTGTAGATATTGGCTCCCATGACACAAAACACCCCCCCCCCTTTTTTTTTGTTAAGGAAAATGAAAGAGAAACACTTGGGAAAACTGTAGTGTATAATGTGAGTCACACACTGAAGAGAAACTGAAAATCATTTTTATTATTGTGCCAAGAGAATCGTAAATCATAAAGAATGGCCTTTGGCTGTATGACTTTATATGAGGGAGCAATTCCATTCACATCATTTTATTATATATACACTATAGCTGTCTGACCCAGCAGTGACATGACAGTCAGACATGTAATCACTTTTTTTCCTTTCAATGTGCTTGGCACACAAACTTCCCATTAAGACAACCACGTCTAGAAAAACAGGGGGAGCAACCCACAGTGGCAGCTGCACCCCTCAGTCGACTTCCTCATCTGTAGCAGCAGCACACTCACGGAAGGCAAATTTTTGAATTTGCCCTTTCATCCCCCCAAAAAGGTCAGCATCCCAGTGCAGGTTTGCAGATGTAGGCCAAGCTGTTCTGTGTGCTCAAATCCCTTTCCTTATGTGCAAACTGAGGAATGGAGAAAGCCTCGCAATGCCAGGCATTGTACGATCTGTTCAGAAATTATAATTAGGCATACATTTATTTTCAGCCTATTCAGACTTGTTGGAAAAATGCACCACAGTTGTGAACCTGTTTTCTCCAACACTGTTACCACGGACCTTTTTTAAAAAAATAATAATAATGCGTCGTTTACAACATGATTCCATTGCTCTTTAAAAGGCTTAAGTATACAAGCTGGCACCGCAACACTGTGTCAAGTCTGACAGCTGTGTTTTTAGTGCCCTGGCGTTACTCATGCCATGAGTCACACGAACTGTGCCTGCCTCTGCTTTTCCACGGAGCCCATTTTGCCTTCCCTTTCCATGTCCCCGTAACAAACCCAGCCTGACCGTAGGGCAAGTTTGGGAAATCTGACAGAACTAAATCCCCGGGCAAATGTGACTTCCCAAACACTCTTGATAGAAAGAACAATTCTGCATGAGATGGCGGGGCCAAGATCTCTCCAGCAGGAAGGGTCGTGCACCATCATAAAAAATATCCCTTTTACATTTGCTGGGTCTAATTGGAACCCTCCCAGCCCCAAGCCTGTTCAAACCAGCAGCGTTTCTGTTGCAGATTCACCGAGAATGTCCACAGGGCCGTGCTGCTGAACCAGAGCATAGGCACCAAACTATAATGAATTAATGCAGTCGAACAGTGTAGCAAAACTCCCCCTCCATCCCACGATAAAACTCATTTATTCCTTTAGATAGCTGCTGCATTGGAAAACGAGAAGAAACAGAGGATTGATGAAAATAGCTTCTACTGTATTATTATTTCCCTAGGGAATAATACTCTGGCACTTTCTTCAATCATACATTTCCCAGAAGGCACAGGGTGTGCGTGCATGCACACACACACACACACACATATACGGGTGGCACTGTGGTCCAAACCACTGAGCCTCTTGGGCTTGCTGGTCAGAAGGTCGGCAGTTCGAATCCCTGTGACATGGTGAGCTCCCGTTGCTCTGTCCCAGCACCTGCCAACCTAGCAGTTCAAAAGCACACCAGTGCAAGTAGATAAATAGGTACCGCTGCAGCGGGAAAGTAAATGGCATTTCTGTGCACTTCTGTGCACTCCCCAGATGTTCCATTGCGCTGGAAGCGGTTTAGTCATTCTGGCTACATGACCTGGAAAGCTGTCTGTGGACAAACGCTGGCTCCCTCGGCCCGAAAGCGAGATGAGCGCCGCAACCCCATAGTCCCCTTTGACTGGACTTAACCGCCCAGGGGTCCTTTACCTTTTACCTATAAAAAACAGAGTACATGCACACCCTTGCCTCTTTGACGGTTTCAAGTGTATCAGGATTCATTTGCTTCAGTCAGCATAGATTTTGCTAAGTGCAAATTCTTTGGCCTAGGGGTCAACATTCTCTATGTGGATCTAGCAGAAGCAAAAAATCTTACAAGTGAGATTGTTAGCTGGCAGCGGGTAAGATGTTCACCATCTGCCGTCAACTCCTGCATCCCACAGACCAGCATGTGTATGGTTCTCCACCTCCCCATTTCATCCTAACAACAGCCCTGTGAGGTTGGTTAGGCTGAGAGATCAGGAATGGCCCAAGGTCACCCAGTGAGCTTCATGGCTGAGTGGGGACATGAACCTCTGCAAGCAAATTGGGATCTGGATATCAAAATTCCACGAAACAGAATAATATGAACTCGTTTTCAGAAAACTTACCATACCTAAACCAAAGATGTTTTGACCAGAGGTCTTCTTCAACTGTCTATTGTAAACATGCACACAATATATAAGATTTGCAAAGAATACACCAGTTGAAAATACTCCGTACAATAAGAGCAAAAGAAGAAAACAAACTTAAATTTGAGTAATAAGGCCTGCAAACGTTTAGAAAATGATGTGATTAAAATGTTGTAATAAAATAACTGAGATGAAAATGAAACAACGTCTGATAAGTGGAGCATTTTTTAGTATAGGGCCGCATACACACAACATTTTATTCTAGAATCAGTGGAGACTGTATGCTTGTTTCTTCCACGTGGTTCACACACAGTCTGGATCTGTGGCATATTTTTGGCCCCTGTTTTCTTTTTTGAAAACAAAAGCTCATTGCAGGTGGATTCTGCCCCACAGTGTGTCTGTGCTTAGCATATGCCCCGGGCCATTTCTTTTTATTGCTCAGCTCTTATCTCTTAAAAAGAGTCTGTAGAACCGAAATCTGATGCCCTATGGGCTGGACATTTTCTCTGTAGTTTTGTCGATGGATGCCGCTTCGTGGGAAAGCAAACAAGGGAAGGGGGGGCTGGTGGACTTTCCAGCTGGATGCTGTTCGAAATAAGATGCTGAACCTGATGGGCCCTTAGTTTCATCTAGCACGGCCTTTCTCAACCTGTGTGTCTCCAGATGTTGTTGAACTACAACTCCCATCACCCCTAGCTAGCAAGGCCAGAGCTCAGGGATGATGGGAGTTGTAGTCCAACAACATCTGGGGACCCACAGGTTCAGAACCGCTGATCTAGCAGTATTCCTACATTTGCATCACCTGCATACACACATTGGAAGCAAGAGGTGGCCAAGAACAGGCGGAGGAAGAGTTGGGGGTTTCCCCTTACTTTACCATTGGCACAATGTAAGTCAGGGCTGGGAAACCATCATCCCGGACCATCCTGGTGGGAGTCCATTCACATTGGGAGAGCCACACCATCCCCACTCCTGGCGTACCCTCCAACATTTCGCCTATGAAAATAAGGAAGTCTTGTTTAATAATAATAATAATAATAATAATAATAATAATAAATGAAATCACTTTTATTTGATTTTACAATACAAAATTATTTTTAAAAAATCAAATACATATACAGAGATTCCTCCAAACTTCAGGACTTCCCCCTATCCCCTCCCTGGAGTCCCATTTTAAACATTTAAAGCTGCATCTTATTCCATACTCTATTATATCAATCCATATTTTCCATGGTAATTGAAAATACTGCAGGTTGCGATTCGGCACTTCTGCGCATGCGCAAAGCATGATTTAGCGCTTCTGCGCATGCGCGACCGCCGAAACCCGGAAGTAACTCATTCCGGTACTTCCGGTTTTCAGCGGTCCACAACCCAAAAAAAACACAACCTGAAGCGGCTGTAACCCGAGGTATGATTGTATCTGTTTGGGCATTTGTGAAATTTTGAGTGCTTTCAGCAAATATTCCATCACTGTAGGTAGGGCAGAAATAACTGTGACTTTTTTTTCCCCAGGTCCAACGCAGGGAACAGCCAGCATTCAGTCTGGAACACAGCCAGCCCAGGCAACTGCCTTCGGAAGAAATACATCTGCAGTGAAGAGAGCCAGAACGAAGTGGTGCTTAAGCAGCAACAGTCGCCGCCGCAGCAGCAGCAGCAGCAGCAGCAAGACATCCCTCTCCCCCTCCTGACGAGAGACTCCCCAGCATCGCTGACCACAAACGGGAAAGCGGACTCCCTCAACGTGGCCAGGACCTCTGTGATCCAAGAGCTCTCCGAGCTGGAGAAGCAGATTCAGGTTATCAAGCAGGAACTGCAGTTGGCCATGAGCAGGAAACTGGAGCTGGAAGAGTTTCAGAGGACAAACAGGACTGCGGAGCCCTAAGTGGCTGGGCTCCGGCCCTCACAAGCCCTCTCTTCCCTGTAACTATTCATAATGCACTTTTCTTTCTCTCTCCCTTTTTTTTGTAATGCCAGAAAGCGGCACCGGAATCAACAAGCAATACGGCTGCTTCCTGCAAAACCAGCATTTTTTTGCAGAAGGCACCAGCACCCTTGGTTCCCTCTTCCGGGAACGTTTCAAAGAGGCAACAGCTCCGTGGGAAAACTTCGCCCTCCATCTGAAGAAGGGTTGACCCTCAGGCTGCAGGAAACACTTCCAAGCCTCTGGGGGATTCTTCCAAGCATCCAGAACACACAGCTCCCTGGTTTTCTTCTTGCCACGCTCTCAAATGGAATCCCCACTTTTTAGCCCTTTCTGTGCTTTTTATTTTATTTTTTGAAAGACTTAAAATGATGATTCAGATTTGTGCGTCCTGGTGGTGCTTTGCTTGGAGTTTGCTAGTGGAATTTGTTACGGTCTGCCTGGGGGTGGGGGTGGGTGGGGGGAAATACACCTTTGCGTGCTGAGGAACCCCAAGGCGTTGTTAGCGTGAAACCTTTCTGTTAATTTCATTAGCCAATCTCAACAACACTGCTATCGATATCCCCCTATGCTGGGCTGCTGAACCAAACCACTGTAGAGTTGGAAGGGACCCAAGAAATCATCTAGTTCAGCCCTCTGCAAGCCAGGAGTTTGCAGTTGCCCCATATGGGAATCAAACCTGTAGCCTTGGTGTTATCAGCACCAAGCCTTAACCAACATGCAGGCAGGGTTCTCGTTTTTTCCCTGTGGGGGAGCACTCAAAATGTGGCTTCCCACTCTTCCCTTTTTCAACGGTACAGTCCAGAACTCAACTGCCACATCCTAGCTCTGGTGTGTGGATCAGCTCTCAGCGATCAAATACAATCAGACATCTCCTTGCTAACTTCTGCCCTGTTCCCTTCTCAAAAATCAGTTGTCAGGGCAGGGCCCAGCCACCCTCAGGTTCTTTCAGAGAATCAGCAGGCTTTGTACTCCGGTTTTCCACACAAAAAAAGAATATTTTAAAATTATTATTTTTTGAAAAAAGCTACAGATAAAATTATCTATTGTATGGTTTTTCTTGAAGTGTTTCTAGTTTTCCAGAGTGCTTTTATCTATTTTGCCTAAGATTCCCAGTCATGATTTCGGGACCTGTTGTTTTAAGGCTGTTGATGGGGAACCTCTGGCTTATTGGGTTGGTCTAAAAGCCGGCGCCATGGCTTTAAATGTTTTTGAAGCACGACGTGGTATCCTTCCGTGAAATGTGTTGTGTAAGTTGCCGGTGGTGGCTTGCTCTCCAGTTGTCGATGTTTGTTCTTTATGCGGGTGCTATGCAAGCAGTGGGTGCGAAAAAATGTCCAACGGCATACAACCAAACAGGCAAATCATCCCACCTACACTTCCCCACAACCCATGCATACATAAGGAGCAGTGACGTTCAGTCGCTGGACTAAGGGGACTAGATTAGTTCCCTAAACGTTCCCAGTAAATTAGAGTATTAAAGCATTAAAGCCTGGCGCCTCTTTCCCCAAAACCGGGAAGCTTCTGCCTGGCTTAGGGAAAGAGACGCGATGCTTTGAAGGATTCAAGAACCATTTTTTACCCTCTTCCCAACGTCCAACTGGCTTTGGGAAGGAGGCAGCAGGGCTCCAGTATCCCATCAGGCCTGACGACTCTTTCCCAAAGCCCAGGAAGCTTCTGTCTGGCTTAGGGAGGGAGGTACAATGCTCACACACACAACATCCCCATCGCCCTTGCGAGCTGCTCCCCTACGAAAAATTTCACTCTACACCACTGATAAGGGACAAAGACTCTTTTACCAGTGTGGGCCATTTAGCATGTTGCTTTGAGACATACTATATCCCTGTTTCCATAGGTAAGGGGTGGAGACTCTCTAGCCAGAGGGACATATTCCTTCGCAAGGGGTGTGTTCCAGGGGTGGGTGGGGCAAGAGACAAAAGTGGGTGGAGCTATCGGGGTAACTGTGACCTTTATACGGGGGGGGGGGGGAGAGAGAGAATCAGAGGCCTCCCCACATCTCTTCATAAAGACAAGCAAGAGGAATTACCACACTTCAAAGAGTTAGACGCATTCCAAGGGCTCTACAGTTCTTATGGATTCATTTGGCCCTAAATAAGTAAATAAATAAATAATATACTTATACCCATCTGATTGGGTTGCCCCAGCCACTCTGTGTGGTTTCAAACAGAATATAAAAGACACAGCAAAACACCAAACACTAAAAACTTGCCAATACAGGGTTCCCTTTCAGCTGTCTTCTAAAAGTCGCATAGTTGTTTATCTGGTTGACACCTGACGGAAGGGCATTCCAAAGCCAGGCGCCACTACAAAGAAGGCCCTGTAACTTTACTTCTCACAGCGAGGGAACTGTTGGAAGGCCCTCAGAGCTAGACCTCAGTGTCTGGGCTGAACAATGGGGATGGAGACATTCCTTCAGCTAGGCCTGAGGCTCCCTGCTATACGTGCTCTCATGCTACTTTGGGTACCAGGCATTTCTTCCCCCACAGAGTTAGGGCAGTTGCCTGCTTATGTGCCAAACTGGCCACATATGCCTTGCTTGGGAGCCAGTGGAACTGAGAACTCTACTCTTACCATAGATCCAGGGTGCTCATTACATGGAAAGGCAGGCGAACAGTGAGCGAGGAGGCAGGAATCGTGCCAAAGTAGCCTGCTCACCACGATTTGGCAGCAGGTTCACTTTTCAAGTTTTTCTGCCTAATGCAGGGCAATAAGGGGGGGAAATAGGGCTACACATATGCCACATGGACTTCCCTATGCATCTAATATCCATGTGTGGAACTTAAAGGAATGCAGCCACTGAATCTTGGCTCACTGCTTTCTCTGAATCCCAAGGCTTGAGAACCCAATGGATGTATACTGGCCAATGCCTAGAAGAATAGCTTATTGATATGGCACCTGCCTTGCATATAGTCTCAATCCCTGGTAGGGTTGGGAAACTCCCAAATAACCACTGCCTGTCTGACCTAGATAGAGCAATGGTCTGATTCAGTATAAGGTAGCTTCCAATATTACTAGATAGCATCTCCCACTAAGGGCCACCAGGCAATTTTACCCTACCAGAAAACCCCTTCTCTTTCCCTCCTCTTCTGGTACATATGACACTTTCTTTTCTTTTGTTCTTTCAATTACCCAACAGAAAGCCAGCACTACTAGACATTCAGCAGCTTTGGTGCGAATTAATGAAGTCCACCCCCAACTTCTACAAATCAGCTCTGGCTATCGTCTCCCTTTTCTGGTTGAAAACTCCGGTTGCTGGGTTGGTGGGGGTCAGGGAGGTGCTGGTCATGGTTGTATGTTTTTGGTTTTGAAATAAATTTTAATAGTATTTTTTTTAGGCTGGTTGATTTGCATGATGGGTTACTGTTGCTGTCTGAAGAGCAAATCCACTTTGATCAAGGGAGAAGACCAACCCAGGATCCCATGATTGCCTTGTCTATAATATTGGTTTATTATCAGCAACCATAGGCTTTCAGGTGACTTTTATACGCTGATGTAATGATAGGAAACTTTCACACATGGAACATGATCGTGAGACCGTTAAAAGCACACCCGAGTCCTGCTGAAATTTATTAACACTGGGGTGTTTGCTGCAGGGGCAGCGCTCCCAGCTAAAGGAATGCACACGGCAGCTAGTTAACTCTCTACAGTGGTACCTCAGGTTAAGTACTTAATTCGTTCCGGAGGTCCGTTCTTAACCTGAAACTGTTCTTAACCTGAAGCACCACTTTAGCTAATGGGGCCTCCTGCTGCCGCTGCACGATTTCTGTTCTCATCCTGAAGCAAAGTTCTTATCCCAAGGTAATATTTCTGGGTTAGCAGAGTCTGTAACCTGAAGTATATGTAACCTGAAGCATATGTAACCCAAGGTACCACCGTATTGGCAAAGCGGACACAGCAGTTTCCACGGCCCCAATACCCATGCAAAACAGCCTAGCATCTAGGCATCTATTCCTAGGTCTGCGTTCTATGGAACAGTTGCATCAACAGGGAGACACTCTCCCTCCACCAGCTTATGGATCTTCCCTCAATGGGCTGCGCGCACACAGCCGGAGTTTATATCCGCTCTTTCCACTTCAATTCTCTTCTGCTTCTGGGAGAAAGTAGTGCAGCTACAACCCGTCTGTTTCAGGTTTAAAAGATCCCCTGCAAATACAGAGATTGCTGCTCTCTGGCACTGAACATCTTCCATTTATGCAGCCCATACACCAGGAAGGACAGCTCAGTGGAAAACAGATCTCTTGGTTCTCTCTCTCCAACCAGATGCCCAAAGCAAGTTCTGCAGGGCTTCAGAGTCCTTTATGTAAGCAGTACATTCCAGGATGCCAGGAAGCGAAGCAGTCAAGGGTGGTGACTCACATTGATCCTATAAGTGTATTAACAGCTGAAAAGATTTTGAAACCTGCTTCCAGCCACCCGAGACAGATAGGATGGGCTAGAACATGAAATAGAAACTCACACTATGCACAGGTTTTATGTGGCACATGTCAAGTTTCAATTGAGCCACAACTGTCTGTCTCGACTGTCAGGAACTCTTCAAGTAGGTAGCAGTCCATACGCCTCTGATGCCCAGCTGACAAAACCTTCTGCCCCGTTCGTCTCCTGATGGGCAGAAACAGCTCAGCAGCCTGAAGTTTGAGGCGGCTCTTGATGGATGCACTACAGATTAAATATTTCAGTTGAACTGTGACTGGCAAACCAAACACAGAAAGGGCAGGAGTTAAAACATGGCGCATGTTAATTCTCCTACGATAAAGATGGGATTCCAGGTGTGCACTGGTAGATCTCTGGTTGATCTGCAGTAGATCAGACAAGGATTTCTGGCTCCCTTAATTTATTGCAGCACCAAAATTACTTCCCATACTCTTAAATTATGACAAAAACTCAGGGGAACCAGGAATAGATGTTTCCTTCTGTAGGCCTATATGTATATATTGTTATTCCTACAGAGATGGGAATAACATGGGATCCCAGGGGGTCTTGTTCCTCAACCAGGGTCAGTGCTCCTTTGGAGAAAAGACGGCGCAGCCGAGACTGTCATAGCTTTAGTATGATTTAGTCACATATTTAGATGGAGTCCAGATCTCACAGTATGGTTGGTCCTCAAGAGGGGGTTGGTTCCCCAAGATGGATCTGCCTTTTCCCAGCTATTCCCAGCCTGCTCCAAAGACCCCAAACGCTTCCTGTAGATCCCAAGGGTGGATCTACAGTGGTACCTTGGGTTATGAACTTAATTCGTTCCCGAGGTCCGTTCTTAACCCAAAACTGTTCTTAATCTGAGGCGCTTTCGCTAATGGGGCCTCCCGCTGCCACCACTGCGCAATTTTCGTTCTCATCCTGGGGCAAAGTTCTCAACCCGAGGTACTACTTCTGGGTTAGCGGAGTTTGTAACCCGAAGTGTTTGTAACCCAAGGAACCACTGTACTATGAAACTAATGAAGCTTAAGCTTTAGGGCCCCTAACCCCAGAGGGGCCCCAAAAGCAACTTTAGTCTACATTGCTTAAAATTTTGGGGTCTAGTAGACCCAATTTGAGTCACACGACTCAACATGATTTTTGTTGTTGTATATATTTCAGCAATCCCAAAGTTTGAAAGTCAGTAGCAGAGATGCTGTAAATCTGTCACGGAACAGTGTATTGGCCCTACACAAAGAGGGCACAGCAGAACGCTCAACACACTCAGGATATTGCTCAAGGCTGCACCATCTCTCTAGACACACACACACACACACACACACACGAGAATGTGTATGTCAACACCCAGGGCTGTCAGGTGAACCAAGGATTCACTTCTGCATCTTTCCTCTTCTGGTGCAGCAAGGATTGCGCATTGGTCCAGAGGCAGAGATGGGCCCATCACCTTCTGAAACCTCAAGCTCTGTTATGTGCACGTCACTGGAAATTCTTGCCTCGCTTCAGAAGGTCAGGATTAAGTCCAGTCTTAAGCCTGGGGTGGTTTCATTTCCATCATTCTTCTGCCCACACATAAGTGCCTGCCTACAGTGAGCCTTTAAAGGGTTACACCAGGTCACCCTGATGCAACCCCTTCTGTGCGTGGGACCATCGAGACTCCACAAGCTTTTCAGTACACACAACTGCAAGCACAGACATACACAAAACAGTGAGACACTTTGACCGGGAAGAACAGTTTTCTCCTTTATTAGAAAGTAAAGGAACTTAAAGCGATGAGAAAGCTTGATGAAAACTACTTCCAAGCCGACTTCCCAGTTTTAAGGTTGCTGTTTGGTTTAAGCCACAGGCCAATTCACATCAAGGCCAAAAGCATACACCGTGTCTCCACAACAACCATCTATAACAGGCACAGGAAACGCTTGATGACTGGCTTGGTGGCTGGGCTGTGCCTAAAGGAAAAGCCAGTGGGGGAAGGGACCCCCTGAAGATTAAAAAAAAAAAAAACAAGAGTACAAAAAAATCATTAACAATAACCTGGCTGTACCCTACAGCCAAAAGGGATCTGCCATTACAAAAAGAAAAGAAAATAGATGAAAGAGAGGGGCAGTAGCCAGCCTGCTGATGGGAAACGAACATGGTGGTTGGCAGCAAGGGAGGACTCTCGGGCCTCCCGTGACTCAGAAGGCTCAGCCAATGTAGATGCGATGGAAGTCGTTGGCCCCGAAGGCAGCGTTGCACTTGGGGCACTTGCGCTGCCGGGTGTCGTAGCGCGTTTTCACGCACTCAAAGCAGAAGACGTGGAAGCACTTGGTGAGCACAGCATCCTTCTTGCGCATGTTGCAGCAGGGGCAGGTCAGGCGGCCCTTGGGAAAGAAAGAGGCATCGTTTAAGGTACACCTGGCTGATGCCGAGGCTAACAACAACAACAACAACAACAACAACAACAACAATTCCTTTATACGCCGCACATCTGACTGGGTTTCCACAGCCACTCTGGGCAGCTTCCGACATATATAAAAACATAATTAAACATTAAACATTAAGAAAATTCCCTGGTCCTGAATGGAATAACAGTGCCCCTAAAGGACCAGGTGCGCAGCCTGGGAGTCATTTTTGGACTCGCAGCTCTCTGTGGAGACTCACACTGTCTCCCAGCTCCACCTGGTACACTGGCTGAGACCCTACCTGCCTGCGCATTATCTCGCCAGAGTGGTACATGCCCTGGTTATCTCCCACTTGGACTACTGCAATACGCTCTACATGGGGCTACCTTTGAAGGTGACCCGGAAACTACAAGTAATCCAGAATGGGACAGCTAGACTGGTGACTGGGAGTGGCCGCCGGGACCATATTGTTTACAACAGGCTGGGGAGCCTGTGGCTCTCCAGATGTTGCTAGGACTGCAACTCCTATTGTCCCTGGGTCTGATGGGAGATGAGGGGCAGGGTCACATCTGGAAGGCCACCAGTTCCTCACCTCTGATTGCCCCAAAGTGTCAGAGGTTCTCTCCTGCGATTAGCTCAGAACTGCTGCCATGTCCCAGCCACAGTCCCTTGGGCACTGCTAACTGGGGTCTACTTCCAAAGCTAATCTGGCTCAGCCCAAATCCATCCTCCAAGGGGGACGCTGGCATCCTGTTGCCTACCTTGTAATCTTTGATCTCCTCCATAAGGATCTCGTCGCAGTTGGGAACCATGTCAGGTTTCTTGGTGGTCTCCAGTTTCCTCCGCAGCCTCGAGATGTCTTCCTGCAGGGGAACATTAGCCAAATACATGTCATTAGGACCAGCACCTTCTCTCCTAAGAGCTGCAAAAGGCTCCCAGGTGTAAATTTGCAAGCTCTGCCCATTTTCCTTTAAAAGGGGGGCGGGTGGCCTTCTTCACAAGGGAGGACGCATCACACACATTCAAAACATACTGGTATGATACATGACTAGCTTAGATAATTTGGACGAGGCAGAGCAATGTAGGGCAGTGACCGTGAAGCTCCGGCTGCAGGAAGTGGGGGATGTCAAATGTGCTTCCTAGAGCATTTGACTGGCCAGTTGGGAAGATATTGCTGGACAAAGACAGAGTCTCTGCAGTACTCAGTATAGCACATGTTTCAAATGCAAAGGTGCCCGTTTCGATCCCTGGCATCTCCTGGCAGGACTGGGCATGTGCCCTGCCTGAATCCCAGGCAGTTGCCATCAGTATGTGTGGACAACGCTCTGCTGCGCAGACCAAGTATCTGAGTCATGGCAACTTCCTACGTAGAGATTCTTCTTAAGTAGGGATTCACAACCAGCAGCGACCAGGGAGAAAAACAGTGAGTGAAAACAGCTTAAGTTTAGCTGTGGCGATGGAGGGCAGCCATTCAGAGAAAGTGGAAACCAAAGAACTGGCAGAGGGCAAGAGGCAGGAACTTTGAGTTAATATGAATGGAAGCAAAGGCAGATTTGGCCCAAGGTAGCCAAAGCCGCCTGCCGGGTACCTGGGCTCGCTTGAAGTTGAACATGTCTTTCTCCTTGGTGACACTGTTCTCCACGATCTCATCCTGGAAGTCGTGCAGCTTCTTCTGCGCCAGCTCCAGCTGCGCCCGAAGGTCATCAGCCAGCTGGGCCGCATCCATAGCCTGAAGTGCAAAACAATGAAAGATCCTCTCTCTCTTTCTGCCCAGCTGCTGACCTTGCAGGGATGGACAAAAGCAACCCAGAGCGTCAACCTATTGTTGCACTTCCCACTTTTTAAAGGCATCTGCAGACCTTTTTGCTCACAGCTCCCTACTCAAAGGCAGCAAAGCTTTCAGGCTTTGCTTTGGCAAAATCTTCAAAGGGAAGATTTATGAGTCAAAATGGAGGGGGGGATCCTGGAGGGTAAAATCGAGCAGGTTATTATTCCGGCTGCACTAATGTGCGGCACAAAAATAGCCAAAGATAAGGAGCTAAGAATAACCTGGATGGGTTAACAGAAGGCCTGAGGTCCTCCAGATGTCACAAGACCAAATGCCTCCAGCTTCTCCAGCATGGCCAACAGGCAGGGAGGTGTGTCCCAGCAGGATCATTCTCATCTCCACACTGTGCCCACATATACCAACCAAGGGCAGGTGATGGAGTAGCCAAAAACCAAACTGCATGCCTCTTTTTGTTGGTGTTTGGCTGGTGCAGCAGTGCCCATTCCCACCAGTGCCATTTCTTCAGGGGGGAACCCTTCCAAGGGATTCTCATCACCATCATCATCAACCCCCTCCTCTCCTCCTGACCTCTGACCCCACTGCTTGCTCTGCTTCCCTGTTACTCTCTCCTCACTTATCCCTCCCGGAAAACTCCGCCAAGCTAATTATTTTCATCTGGCTGCCCTGCTCGTTATCCCTTTGAAGTTCCACTCTTCCTTTCATCCGCTGCCCCTTTTGGTCTTCATCAAATCTTTCTGTGGCCACTGGTTTGGTGTGGTGTGTGGGGGTTTTTGGGAAAAACAAACAAACAAACAACTCCAGAGGGGTATGTATAATCTGTCTTTGTGTCCTAATTACGGCATTATTTGGGATTTCTCAGCGGCTTCCCCCTGGAGGGAGATCAAATAAAATAACCGCCCCTTCGTATTAATGATGGGGCAAGCGTTCAAAGGACTCACACAGCCGCTGCAGCTCAGAGAGAAAGAAGCCGGTCGGCGTGTCTTCGTAACTACCTTCCAGGGCCAGGCAAACTGAGCCCTTGGCCCCCTCGGGCTTTTCACAGCGTTGGCTTTCAGCATAGCTGCTCCTCTGTTCAGCTTGCGGTTTGCTTTATTGGTTTCTTTCTGCCTATTGGTGTTTTTATTATGTTCTTTTGCAGCCATGGGTTCCTGCTTTGTCTTACTTTATCGCTAGCTTTCTTAAATGTAAAGGGCGAGATACACCTTCTAATAAATAATGCTGCTTTTCATTTTACTTGTATTTCTTACATTGATATTCTGCCTTTCCTCCAAAACAGCACAAGGCGAAAACGCCCTGTGGGTGGTGGGGGACTGGTCCAAGATCACTAATTGAGCTTCATGAACAGCTCCGATGGGTTTTGGTGCAATAACCATCATACTGACATGGTAAGCAACTTATACCTATTTGTTTCCATTAATTGATTTAAAAGCATTTCTAAACCACTCAACATTTAAAATATCTAAGCGGCAGACGAAAACACAACAGTACCATAAAAACAGAGATGCAATATAAGAGCCACTAAAAACAGCTGTTACAGAAGCAGAAATGCCAGAATAACAGGGTCCAATCTTATGGGTCAGAGAAACCCTGGGCAAAAAGATGCGTCTTCACACGGCATCTATGACAACACACCTTCTTGGATAAGGCTTCCCATATGGAAGAGGAAGGGCATTCCACAATGCAAGGGCAATGATGGCTAATGCCTGGTTTTGAGTCACTCCCCAGATGATCTCAGTAATCTTACAGGCCTACACAGAGGCAGGCAGTCTTTTTGAGCTTACCTTCCGCTTGTTCATTTCCAGGGCCTGGGTTCGCAAGCCCAGCTCCTTTTCTCCTGTGCCAATGTTGCTCTGCAGGAGATGCTCTTTCTCCTCTAGCTTGCGTACAACTTGCAACTGGGCATCCACCTTCAAGAGGCAAGAACACAGAATCCCAGAATTGTAGAGTTGGAAGGGACCCTAAGGATCATCTACTCTGACCCCCTGCAAATGCAGGAATATGCAGCTGTACCATACAGGGATCGAACCTGCAACCTCTGCATCATCAGCACTGCACTCTGACCAACTGAGCTATCATTCTGCTCATCACAGCCACCAAGAATGTTACCTGCCCCAAAGTGGAAAGAAGCAGAAGTCCCAGAAAAGGAGGAATGGATACAAAAACTCATAGAATATGCAGAAATGGCGAAACTTACCAAAAGAATTAGAAATCAACAAACTTTTTTTTATAAAAGAATGGAAATGGTTTATTGAATGTTTACAAATAAATTGTAAACTGATAAAAAACAATAGCAGGAATAATATAATAATAACCTGCAGTTTTATAACTATATTTACAGAAGATAAATAAATGAGCAGAATAGATATGCAGAAGATATTAAAAAACAAATTTAAGGAACCGCAGAAAGAGGGGGAAGGAAGTCAAAATTTGGAAATGTTAAATTGATTGTAAAACTAATGAAATGTATAAATTTGAAAAATATGGGGGGGGGACACCCTAAAAGAAAACCTTGCTTTTTCTTGAAGGCGACAGGTGAAGTATTCAGGAAACTGAATTCTGAACCACAAGCACTGAGCCCTTTGCTCCTCCTGTCCAACACCCCTTTTCCCACTCACCTGTGTCTTCAAGGTGAGCACCTGGTCTGCCAGCTCCTCCTTCTCTTCTTTCAGCAGCTTGTGGATCTGGTTGGATTTGATGCGCTCCGACATGAGCTTGAAGTTGGCGTCGTCCTTCTCTCTGAGCTGCTGCATCAGGCGGATGTTCTGTTCCTGCATGTCCTCAAAGGCCTGGCCCGTCACGTCCATTTCGGAGAGCAGCGCCTCCTCTTCCTGGAAGAACGGCAGAGCAACGAATGGGGAAACAAGGCTGTACTTTCAACCCTTCCCTTTCTACCAGGGGTGAGGGTGCTCCTGAACTCCCACCAGCCCCAGCAAGCATGGCCACAGACATATTTATGAGTTCCTCTTTGAAATTTACAAGAAAGGAAGAAAACAAGCATTTTTTAAAAAAAAAATGGGAGAAAGATCTGGAGATTAATACACAGGACAGAGTCTGGGGCTGGACTGGCAATAAAACAGGGAAAATATTAGTAAGCAATAAATCTAAGAGATCATTAACACAAAACCTGACACCAAATGTCTTTGACCCCTCATAAACTGAAACATGTATAGCCTAGCTCATGCTTACTGTGGGAGATATGGCATATCGCACACATTTTATATTCATATTTTCAGGAAACATAACAAGATAAAGAATTTTTTACTGCAATCGTACTTTGGACTATATAAAAGCAAATCACATAGTTGGAATCCCCCCCCCCAAAAAAATCCAATAAATTATCTAGAAGAGTGAGTAGAGAGTACAGATGTAGAAGTGTTAACTAAACTCCTGACTGTAGCTAAAAAATTGATTTCAATGTATTAGGTTTTTTTAAAAAAAGCAAAATGGTTTTGTAGAATCTGGCAAATGGCGATAACATATAAACTCACCATGTACAACCAAAGGACAATGTATTGTGTGAACACAGATTTATAAAAATGGGCAAGGGCTCTTTTTTGGTTTTTTGTACTGCAAATTTACCGCAAGGATAGAAGACTATATTCACTATTTTATTTTGAAAGGCCTTTTGGAAAAATAAAAACTCGTTGCTTTTATCTCTTCCTATTTTTATACAGAAACTTTCTTTCTAATGCTCCTCACCTGCTTAGCCATGGCAAGTTTCTTCTGCAGGTATTCTATCTGTTCCTCCACAGCCCGGATCTTCCGAAGCGCGTCCTCGTCTGCCATTTTTTTGCTCTCTTTCTTCTCCTTGTCCTCCAGTTCCTTCACCCTCTGCCTCAGCTCCTCCAACTGGCAAGAAGTAGGTCAGGGAAAGGAGGTTGGGTTGAAGAAAGAGTAAGTATATACACAAAGTATCAAATGTGGTGCCAATAATAATAATACAACAAAACAACACCACCACAAACCGGCTTTTAAGTATAAAACCAAATTTAGTAGAATAGCTAGAATAGAGATAGACTTGTAACCATTCAAACAACAGAACCATTTATCCAGTCTGTATAATAGTTACTGCACATGTAACTTGTTAAGATACAGTTGTATATTTATCCACTCCATGTTTACAGTATTTTCCAGGCTTTATCTTGCACATGGCACCTTAGTATGTTTGTTGTTTGAATGGTTACAAGTCTATCTCTATTCTAGCTATTATTCTAGTAAATTTGGTTTTATACTGTACTTATAAGGCAGTTTGTGGTGTTGTTGTTTCATTGAAAAAATAATAACCAGGAAAGGGATTTTTAAAAAGGCCACAAAAAGCTACTACCAACCTTTGGCCGTCACCTCCTGGAGGAAATTCATCTAGGATACATGTGGTTTTCAAGGAATTAAACTTTGGTGGGGAATCAAGTTTCCCCCAGGTCCGCAATGCAGCTTTAAGGCAGAGCGCCATCCTCCACAGAACCCTTTGCATTTCGCAAAAAGTGGGGAGGACTTTGCAGCAATGGACCTTAAGTGGGGGGATGGACTTGTAGCCGTCCAAATGGATGCTGTTGGACTGTGACTCCCATCAGCTCCAGTCAAAAGGCCACTGGTGATGGAAGCTGCAGTATCTGGAGGTCACTGTTTCCCCAGCCCTGCCTTCAAGAGTCTGTGGAAGAAATGTCCAAGTGCTGTCCCAGGTTACTATGCTGCTTTAGGATGCACTGAGAGCCTAAGAAGCCCCATGAGGAACGGGAGAACAGAATATAAACACCGATTGGGTGGATGGGAGGTTGCCTGCTCTTGATGGGGTTACACTCCCTCCGAAGGAGAAGGTACGTGGCTTGGGGGTCTGGATCCTTTGCTGTTGCCTCAGTGGTGTGGAGTGCCTTTGGCTGGTGACCCAGCTATGCCCCTATCTAGACAGGGATAGCCTTTCTGTCATCTATGCTTTGGTAACCTCTAAGGTTAAGTTATTGCAATGCGTGATACGTAGGGCTGCCTCTGAAGACAACTTGGAACTTCAGCTGGTGCAGAATTCAGCTGCCAGGTTGCTCACTGGAGCCAGACAGTTTGAGCATACTACACCAATCCTTGCCCAATTCCACTGGCTGTCCATTAGTTTCCAGGCCCAACTCAAAGTGGTGGTTTTGACCCACAAAACCTTCAAAGGCTCAGGACCACAATACCTCAAGGACTGCCTCTTTCCATATGAACCTACTTGGGACCCTGAAATCATAACCTGAGGCCCTTCTTCGTGTGCCCCCTCCACGAGAGGTTCGGATGATGGCAACACAAGAAGGGGCCTTTTCTTCAGTTCGTGGCTCCATGTTTGTGGAAATCTCCCCAGGGAAGTTTGCCTGGTGCTTTCATGATATGTCTTTAGGTGCCGGGCAAAAACATTCCTCTTCCAACAGGCCATGGGCTGGATGACATTCTATGTCCTTTTAATTGTGTTTGTTGGAGGGGGTGGTGAGGGGTTTGTTTCGCTCTTGTCCAGGGGGCCACATATTGAGGATCTAGATAGCCCTTGCGGTCCCTTCCAGTTCCACAGTTCCAGAAAGACTTGCTTTTATTATGCATTTTGTGTTTTTGTTTTGTATTTTGATGCTGTGAACTGCTGCCCTGAGCTATTCAGACAAAAAGTAGGTGGCATGCAAATTCGATAAGTAAAATAAAATAAATTGGGCAATGGCAGGCACAATTACCTCAGCTTTGGCCTTCTTCTCTGCAGCCATCAGCTGGACTTTGTCTCTCTGCTCCTTTGGGGCTGAGCGGTACATATCCAAAAGCAATTTCATTTCCTTCTGGCTTTCTTGAGCCTTCCTGAATATATTGAAAAAGGAAAGTGAGAATGCAGCTAAGGCCAAACAGCATAAGATATGGTCTACTTCAAATCAAGAACTGCTTCCTGCCATCTCATTGTGGGACTCTGAGTAGGCATGTATTGGGTGCAAAATAGGGAAACTTCAATCCAAATGTGTTCTGTATCTTTGAACGAGAACAATTTAGTTCTTGAGCTGGGCGATCTATGGTCAGAACTGGATGCTCACAATTTTTCTGGCAAAAGGTGTTTAAGGAGATAACAGAAATCGCTGGGTTGAAGCTGACCGAAAGTCAAGAGGTAGCATTTCTATCAATTTACGACGGGGTGGAAGGAACACAGGCTATGAAGGACTTGTTCACAAATTTATTGACAGCTGCACGAATTACGGTAACTAGGAAGTGGAAGGGGCAAGCAGAATATAAAATGTAAGAATGGTATAAAGAGGTGTGGGATATAGCTGTTAATGATAAATTAACATGTGCTATTAAGGTAAGACGGGGAATATGCAAGAAAAATGATTTTGTGGAGATATGGAGGGTGTTTGTTGAATTTGTACTGTTAAAATGGAAAGAGATCAAACTATCGCAAGAGGTGTTGAATTTTGGGAGGTTGGGTAGTTACAATGGAATGGTCTCGGTGGTGGGGTGAACATTTTTTATTCTTATTTATTTATGATTATAACTTTGTCAGATAAAATAAAATAGAACTGGAATGCCCAGGAGGGAGTGTGCAAGAACTGTTTCTCAGTCACTGAGAGCTTCAAACAATGAGAGGCCCAATGGCCCAGAGAAGAGAGATTGCAACCACCCAGGCCGGCACATTAAACAATGGGGGATACCTTTTCGCGAATCCTAAGAGGGAGACAATCACTATGTATGTGATGGTTCTTGTCCTTGAACTGGGTAAGAAAGCTCACTTGGCCTCATGTGCTGCACACATCCACACAGCCCAAAGACTAGTGCTGACAGCTGAGAAACAGCCCCAGAGGGCTCCTAGCAAATCCATGAACATCATCTGGCTTACTACCAGCGGAAACTTAACCATGCCTACTCAGGAGCGCATCCTACTGACTTAAATGGGGCTCACTCCCAAGCAAGCGGGGTTAAGATTGCAGCTTTGTTATGTAAGTTCATGAAATTTGGAACAGGCTAGCTAGGCACAACAGCCGCACCACAATTCAGAGCCTTGCGGCCACCTGTTAAGATCCAGATATGTAGGACGCCAGAAACAGCCACACCAACAGAACAGAACAGTTGTACCTTGGATCCCAAATGCCTTGGCTCCCGAACAAACCGGCTCCCAAAATATTGAAACCTGGAAGTGAGTGTTCTGGTTTACAAACGTTCTTTTGGAAACCGAGTGTCCGACGCAGCTTCCGATTGGCTGCAGGAGTTTCCTGCAGCCAATCTGAAGCCACACTTTGGTTTCTGAACGTTCTGGAAGTTGAACAGACTTCCAGAACGGATTCTGGAAGGTACAACTGTACACCAACAATACTGCCAAATGATCCAACCACCCAAGAGCAAACTGCACCCATCTTACTTTAGATCAGCCTTCAGCTGCTTGACCAACTCGGCTTCCTTTTTCCTGCCGTCGTCGTGTTTCCCCTTGTCCTTGTCTTTACTGGACTCCCTCTCCTTCTCGGACTCCTTCTGCTTCTGCCGCTCCCTCTCTTTCTCCTTCTCCTTCTCCCGTTCCCGCTCCTTCTCTTTCTCTTTTTCCTTCTCCCGCTCCCGCTCCTTCTCCCGCCGCTCCCGCTCCCGCTCCTCTTCATCCCGTTTCGCTTTGCTCTCCAGCGCGTCCTCGGCGGGGCCCCTGGAGGCAGAGCCCTGGGAAGAAGAAGAAGGGTCGTCGGGGTCCTGCTTCATCTCCAGCGGCTCCTCCTTGGGGTCCTCGGTGCTGGACTGGGAGTGCAGGAGGGCGCTCCCGCTGCGGGAACGGGTCTGCAGAACAGCGGGACATGCGCACGCATGAGAACATGCAAAAGCTGCCTTCTGTCGCCGGTTCATCCAATGTGGTGCTGTCTACTCTGACTGGCAGCCGCCACCCAGGATTTCGGATAGGGGCATTCCCAGCCCGACTTGGAGATGCCAGGACTTGGGACCTTTTGCATGCAACACAGGTGGTCTATACCTATAAGCTATGACCCCCTCCCCCCCCAAAGTTACATGGAATACTTTCCCATCAGGGTTGTTTATGGGCTTCTCTTGCCCTTGGACTTGACTGGAAAGAGAAGGACACCCTTGACACCCTTGCTCTGGCACATCCAGGACAGAGCTTTGAGAACAGGGTGGGAGCACAATGTGCTTTTGGAGTGATTGTGTGCTGAGCACAAATATAATTTTTAAAGTGCCCATATGGATTGTTTTTCTTTGTGTTCTCTCTCTCTTATGCTATCAGTAGGTATGGCTTTCTCTACCACACTCATTATTGTTCTTGTGCAATAGTTTAGCACGACCTCTTCATAATAATAATAACAATAATTTTTTAAAAAATCATACCCCGCCCATCTGGCTGGGTTGCCCCAGCCACTTTGGTCGGCTTCCAGCACATATAAATACATAATGAAATATCAAACATTAATAGTAACAATCTGATCCAATAGGGAAAAGCCACAAAAAATCTTAAATACAATGGTACCTTGGGTTAAGAACTTAATTCGTTCTGGAGGTCTGTTCTTAACCTGAAATGGTTCTTAACCTGAAGCACCACTTTAGCTAATGGGGCCTCCTGCTGCCGCAGCACGATTTCTGTTCTCATCCTCAAGCAAAGTTCTTAACCCGAGGTACTATTTCTGGGTTAGTGGAGTCTCTAACCTGAAGCGTTTGTAACCTGAAGCGTATGTAACACGAGGTACCACTGTAAACAACTCATATCAAATAAAGCAATATTCAAGAATGCATTAGAATCTAATAGCAAAGAATAAAACTATGATGAAGAGTTGCTAATCAATAATCAATAAAAACAGCAAATCACAATGCATAAAATACCACAAAACATCTGTATATAAAACTGTACCATATTTTTCCATGTATAAGACTAGGGTTTTTTCCCTAAAAAATAATGTCAAAAATTAGGGGGCATCTTATATGGATACATCTCCCCCTATTTTCTTAAATCCGAGGCCCCCAAATTAGGGGGCGTCCTATACATGGACGTCTTCTGGACGGAAAAATACGGTATATAAGAAGCCTTCAAGATTAATCAATAAAAGCCCTTTTTAGCAACTCAGAAAAGAAGATTACTCATGTAGAGAGAGACAGTGTGTGTATATAGGTATAGAAATATATAGATATACAGTATAACGCATGCTCGCAAAAACTGCTGAGGGTAAGCTCCATTGAAAAAGAGGCATTGCCCCCTTTTCTGTCACTCCCACATGCTGTTTTTTAAAAACCTGGCCTAAAAAGGCACCGTCTCACTTCCAGCCTCCTCCGTTGTCTCCTCGGCTTCTCCACCTCCCTTACCTTGCTCAGATCAGACTGTGCCTCCCGCAGCTTCCGCTTGTATCTCAGGACTTCCCCTTTCAGCTGGTGGTTGTGGTTCTGGAGGCTGCTGATGAGATGCCGCATCTCCCGATTGATAGGACCTGCGTGAAGACCATCACATGGGAAGAGCCAAGATACGGTAAGATCTTCCGGCTCTTCTAGGTCGGTTGCAAAAGAACCTGAGAAGGGGCCTTCCTTTCAGATTTTTCCCCAGCCGGTCCAGTCTAAGGAAAGGGAACCTCAGGGCCAAGTGTGGTCCTCCAGGCCTTTCTATCTGGTCCTTGGCACTCTCCTCAGACCACACTCCCTCTCCCTCTAAGCTACATGTCTCGCCAGTTCCTGGACAGAGAACAGAGAGGGGTGTGTGAGTATACATGTAGAAACTGAGGTCCAGCTCCGAGGGCCTTCTGGCACTTCCCTAACTGCAAGAAGACAAGTTACAGGGAACCAGGCAGAGGGCCTTCTCGGTAGTGGCGCCCGCCCTGTGGAACGTCCTCCCATCAGATGTCAAGGAAATAAACAACTACCTGACTTTTAGAAGACATCTGATGGCAGCCCTGTTTAGGGGAGGTTTTTTTTAATGCTTGATGCATTACTGTATTTTAATATTTTGCTGGAATCCGCCCAGAGTGGCTGGGGAAGCCCAGCCAGATGGGTAGGGTAAGTATGTATGTATGTATGTATGTATGAATAAATAAATAATAATAATGTTAATTATTATTATTAACTAACCTACTGTACAAAGGTAAAATTGTGTGTGTGTGTTTTTGCTGTGAGCCACCCTGAGATCTTTGCAAGGAGGACGGCATGCAAACTTAATAAATAAATAAAACAAAATGAATAAGTAAAATAAACTAAAACAAAAATTGCATGTGTTGCTTTGCTAGCGTTTGTATTTGCCCCCCCCCCCCCACGTCTGGCATACGGACCCCTGGAAATTTTCCCAGAAGGGAATGTGTTCCTCGGACCGAAAAAGGCCTTGACTGTCTCCAACCTAATGAAGGGCAATGACTGTATGGCATGGATGGACTCCAACTGCCATCAAGCCCAGCTACAATCCAGGAGACAGAAGCTGGAGCCCAACAATATCTGAAGGGTCACAGGTACTCTGTCCCTGGTGCACAGTTGTCAGAGCGGCCAAGAACGAGACCTTGCAGAAGACACCAAAATGCATGGAATCTCGCTTCCCAGTTACTCGGCCGCCATACAACTTAGATGTATTGATTCATTCCATGTATAACCAGTCCCTTCCTTTTTTCCTGAAAAGTAGTGTTTATCAAACTTGGGTCTCCAGCTTTTTGGGGGGGGGGGTTAAATATTTTTCAAATTTATACGTTTCATTAGTTTCACAACCAATCTAACATTTCCAAATTTTGACTTCCTTCCCCCTTTCTACGGTTCCTTAAATTATTTTTTTTAATATCTTCTGCATATCCAAGTTTATTTAACTTGCTCATTTACCTACTGTAAATATACGCACTTATAAAACTGCAGGTTATTACATTAATCCTGCGAATGGTCTTACCTGTTTACAAATTATCTGTAAATATTCAATAAGCCATTTCCACTCTTTTATAAAAAGTTTGTTATCTTGATTTCTTATTCTTCTGGTATTTCTGCATATTCCATAAGCTTTTGTATCCATTCTTCTTTTTCTGGGACTTCTGCTTCTTTACACTTTGGGGCAAGTAACATTCTTGCCACTGCAGTAGCATACATAAATAAATTTCTATACAATTTAGGTAGCTCTGTCCCTAATAATTCTCAAAAGAAATCTCTAGCTAGCAGAACCATTGGTCACGGCCGATGGGAGTTGTAGTCCAACAACAGCTAAAGACCCAGGTTTGAGAAACATGGCTTTAAAAGACGAAACTCAGACTCAGGGGTCTGCAGCAGCTGTATTTCAAAATCTGCAACCGTACAGCATTTACCGTATTTTTCGCTCCATAAGACACACTTTTTTCCTCCTAAAAAGTAAGGGGAAATGTGAGTGCGTCTTATGGAGCAAATGGCGCTGCGCAGAGAGGGAGAGCTGCGCAGCGCCCCTTCAGCGAAGCACCTCTCCTGTGAAGCGGGAGGAGGAATGGAGCCCCACTTGCTGTCCTGGCTTCTGCCTTAGCCGTGCGCGGCCTCTTCCAGGCAGGGGGAGTCTTCATCCCACTGCCCTGAAGAGGCTTCGCACGGCTATCCCAGAAGCCAGATCCCTCTTGCTGTTCCGGCTTCTGGGATTCAGAATATTTTTTTTTCTTGTTTTCCTCCTCCAAAAACCAGGTGCGCCTTATGGTCTGGCGCGTCTTATAGCGCGAAAAATACGGGATTTTGAGACCTTGTGGTCGCGGTGGCTCAAGACAGGGAAAACTAAGGCAGAGAGCTCTCAGGCAAGTTCCTGACTAGAAAAGGGGGATCCCTGATTAGCCACATGCTCAGGGCTTACCTGAAAGATCACGAAGGTTTTAAGACAAGAGGACTTACTGTACTTTTCCGTCTATAAGACGCTCCTGTGTATAAGACTACCCCTATTTTGGGGGACTCAAATTAAAGAAAATGGGGGGGAAATGGCACAAAGTTGTGGAGCTTTTTTTGCAGAGGATTGCCGAAAGTTGCCCACCCGCCCACGTCGCAAAATCCGCCTCCCATCTGTCCCATCGCCGGCAGAAGCTGCCAATCACCCGCCCAACTGCCAGACGGTCACCATCCATTGACGCAGCAACCAATGACATGCACAATATTTGCCAACAGCTGCGGCAGCAACCAATTAAACGTCCACCCTGTGCGCTACAACCCCCACTTTTTAGCATGATTTTTAAAGAAAGAAACATTCTTACGGAACAGTACGGCAATACCCAAGAGGTGCACAGAGCTCAGATTATCTGCAGAGGTGAGGCTAACCTGGCTGCAGCTCAGCTACTGTGGATGTTTCCCCAAGAGAGATGCCCAACAAGGAAAACCTGAGTGTCTCTGTGCACAACCCGACTTCAAGTCACCTGCTTGTTCGTTAGCGGCAAGCGTCTGCTCAAACTCTATCCGCAGCATCTCGTACTCCTTGCGGACCTGAGCAAGGGTGTCTTCGAGCTGAATGACCTCTGTTCGCAGTTTCTTGTGCAGGCTGACTTCATCCCGCTGGTGAGAAAGAGAAAGGCAGATTTCAGCCTCGATGTCTCTGACTGCAGCAGCAGCCCCTCTTGCTGCGGGATGAGAAGATGCTGAGAGAAAGGGCTGCAGAACCTCTTCTTATGCCGTGCATGTTGGGTTAAGGACCCAACAGCAGCAGCTAGTTCTCCTGCAGCTTCCCTCTTCTAAATAATTCCTGAACATCCACAGACCCTTGCTTCGAGGGAGGACGGCTGTGTCACTGTAAGCGGCCGGAGTGATTCAGTATCGCAGTAAGCTCCTGCAGCCAACCGGAAGCCATGGAAACCCCATAGCACGTTCGGGTTCCAAAGAACATTTGCAAACCGGAACACTTACTTCTGGGTTTGCGGCATTCGGGAGCCAAACTGTCTGAGTACCAAGGCGTTTGGGATGCAAGGTACGACTGTAATCCGAAAAGGGTTTCTATTCTTCTACAAACACCTCATTGTTAGAGTTTCTTTGTTATATAACAATAATAAATAAACCTTTATTGTCACTACACCACCTGTGTGCAGTGAAATTAAACAAGCCCCCCTCCCCACCACATATATGCTCAGTCTTGTTCGCACTCTGTGTGCTTGTCAGAAGTCAATTGCACCACTATTTTCTTGTCCAGCAGTGAGTTTAGTGCGGGTGCCAACTGTCATGATCCGCCCCAGGGAAAGTGAGAGGAAAGAGAGGAAACAAGGGGAGGAAGCCGTTACCTCAATGAGCTCCACCTGGCGCTGGTGGGTACCCCGGGTGCCGTGAAGAAGCGTTCGGGCCTCGTCTAGCTGAGATTTCAGTTGCAGGCTCTCGTTGTACAAAACGGAGAACTGGGACTGCATGCAGCGGTACTCTGGGGTTTCCTTCACCACCTCCTCCACTGCTCGCCTCAGGTCCACCTGGGCAGGGGGCCACAGAACAGGGGTTGGGGAGGCAAAAGAGAAAATGGTGCCCCGTGACACACGGCAGAAACAAAAACTGCACTCAACACTATGCAGAAGAGCGGAGGGAATTCCAAATGTCTGCAGTGTGCTTAAACGGCCAGAAAGTGGCAGCACTGCATCAAAAATCGTTCTACAGTTGCAAGGAAACACTCACTTCATAAGGGAGGGGTGTGGAATCTATGGATTTTGAAACACAGCGTGTTGATTTCAAACAAGCAGCTTCTGAGGAGCCAGGGCAATAAAACAAAGAGAGGCACGTTTTTACAGACCTCATCCAAACTGTATCCAAGTCATGCGTAAAGCATGTTATCTTGAAAAAGAAATTCATGAAAGGATCTGCTGAACCCCACCTATGGAGATCACTTAATGCAGCGGTCAGCAAACTTTTGCAGCAGGGGGCCAGTCCACCGTCCCTCAGATCTTGTGGGGGGCCGGACTATATTTTTTTTGGGGGGGGGATGAACAAATTCCTATGCCCTGCAAATAACCCAGAGATGCATTTTAAATAAAAGGACACATTCTACTCACTTAAAAACAAGCTGATTCCCGGACCATCCGCAGGCCAGATTTAGAAGGCGATTGGGCCAAATCCGGCCCCTGGGCCTTAGTTTGCCTACCCATGACTTAATGCGTACCTTTCCTCCTTCCAATGAGCTAAAAAGCTGGGATGGGGAGCCTGTTGCCCTCCAGAGGTTCTCAGACACTAAATCCCATCAGCTCCAGCCTGCATAGTCAATGCTTAGAGCTGATGGATGTTGTAGTCCAGCAGCAGCACACACACACACCCCATCTCTAGGCTAGAGAGCTCTGCCTCCACTGGCATGGCGGAAGCATCACTCGACATACAACATTTACCTGTCCGAATCAAGAAGCCACCTGGACTGAAACAGGTGATGCTGCCCCTTGTGGTGAGCCACCAGAACTGCAATAGGGAGCATCTTCCTGGGACAGTGGAGTGTTCTAAGGCTTGGGACTAGCCCAGGGGTCAGCAACCTTTTTCAGCCGTGGGGCGGTCCACCGTCCCTCAGACCATGTGGGGGGCTGGACTATATTGGGAGGGAATGAACAAATTCCTATGCCCCACAAATAACCCAGAGATGCATTTTAAATAAAAGGACACATTCTACTCATGTAAAAATACGCTGATTCCCAGATCGTCAGCGGGCCGGATTGAGAAGGCGATTGGGCCGCATCCGGCCCCCGGGCCTTAGGTTGCCTGCCCCTGGACTAGCCTCACCCACGCAGGCCACCAGGAAGTACTAGAAACGGCTTCCATCATCATCATCATTATCATTATTATTATCACCATCCTGCCTTTTTAATTGTTAATTAAAATTTAATTTTAGAGTCTGCAAGAATTAAGAGTGCCGGAGGGGGTGGGGGAGGTATTCCTCGACTATCAGAAACATGGAAAATGCTTTCCCTCCCTGGTACCTTCAACTTGTCGTTCTGCGTGGTCACTTCCTCAAGATCCTGACGCAACTTATCGAGCTCGCTCAGGCGGTTCTGGGCAAGCTCCTTGTTTTCCTCGAGTTCGGCATTCATCTCCTCAAACTGCAAAAGAGGGAAAGGGAAAGGAGCCAGTTGCTGAAAGCCTCATTCGCACCACTGCTACTTCTATGCTTGCCCGTGTGCAAAGTCTCAAGGTTTACCTTCCGAGAGTTGATTGTGATTGTGCCCCCATACAGGCTACTTCCAGCTCCATACACCTTGTACCCTTTTGAGTTCACCTGCAAAAGATACACCAATTTTATTTTCAACATGCAATTTCTTAAGCATCGAGAGCCGCTTTGGAGACGCTGGTTCTAAACAAGCGGGATACAAATCTAAAAATAAAATAAGGACAACGCTCGCTAGGCGTTTCCTCCTTCTGACAATTAACAGTGGAGACCGCCATAAGCTGAGTCAGGTCGTCAATCCATCTCAGAACGGTCTGCACTGACTGGCAGTAGCTCTCCAGGGTTTCGGACAGGGGTCTTCCCTGGCCACACCTGGAGACGCTGAGGATTGAACCCAGGACCTTTCCTGTGTGCAAGGCATAGATACTCCACCATGGAGCTACAGTCCCTGCCAACACCTTCCAGCGTTGCTACAGCCCTGGGGCTGTTCCCAGGGGCGCTGAGTCTCACCCGCTCCAAGACATCTGCCAGGTGCCTGTTCAACCTCTGCTCCCGCTTGCGGATCTTGTCGATGTCCCACTGCAGGTCGTCAATCATGGTCTCCAGCACAGACACGCGAGACTCCGCCATCTCCACTTTCCTTTGCAATTTAGCAAACTGCAGCAACGGAACAGGGGCAAGGAGGAGAACGAGAAAGCGCAAGAAACGCTTTTTATCGTAGCTCAGAAAGCAACTGATTGCCTGGACCAGTGATAGCCAAACTTGGCCCTCCATCTGTTTTGGGACTACAACTCCCATCATCCCTAGCTAACAGGGCCAGTGGTCAGGGATGATGGGAAATGTAGATCCAAAACAGCTGGAGGGCCAGGTTTGGCCATCGCTGGCCTAAACTTTACTTCCCGCATGCTGAGGCAAGCAGATGTTCTCCTCCCAGAAGCCTCAGTGCTTCCCTTCAACTCCACATGGAAAGAAAACGCAGTGGACAGAATGGAGAGTTGCTGCAGTGGCTTGTGAGCTCCTCGCTAGACAACCTTGGGCAAGTTACACTCTCTCCGCCTAAAAGACTCAGGGGGCAGCGTCAGTTCACCTGGCCATGGCATTTCCTTGGTCCAGTTAACCCACACACCCAACTCACTCACACACACACACACACACACACACACACACATCTCTACACGCTGAAACCCCGCAACTTTTGTCAACCACATTTTTTTGCTACCCAGTTTACAGCACTGCAGATCCTCTCCTTGTTACCTCCTGAGACATGGTGCGATGCTTTTCCTGGAGTAAATCAGCCAGTTCTTGCAGTCGCTTGTTCTCGTTGGCCAGGTAGGAGTTCAGCTCCTGGAGAGCCTCTTCCATCAGAGAAACATCTGAGGAAAGAAAGGCTTTTGGAACGCTACTATAAAAAAAACATCGGAAGCTAGCGGGCCTGGGCGTGTTCTGTGCAAAACTCAGTACTGACTATGCAAACTCAGCATCCTTAGAATCTTGGCAGGTTTTGTTTTTCAAAGCAAGCTTCTGCCCTCATGGTTAACGACAGATTTCAAAAGTGTGGGAAGCAAGGCCCAGTGATCTCGCATCAGATTTGTGGGGCGGAATTCAACATAGCACTCGGGAGATTGTTCTGTCAGCTCAAGTTTTTCTGCCTGCCCAATGGAACAATATCCGCTTTCCTCACCTCACACATCGTTCTGGGAGTTCTCCCTACACTCCAGAGTCTATTTGGGGGAGACAGAGGACACATGGGGCAAGGCAGGGGGAGGCTTCCATTGACTTCTACTAATGGAACCAGGCAGCTGAATCCAGCCCCCAAGGTTCAAGGTTTCAGCATCCTGCTATTGTTCCTTCATGCTCAGATGTGGAGGCATAGCAGAGGTGGCCACAGAAATGCTGCGGAAATGTAGAGAGACGGGTTCTGCACTGAAAAAAGCAAGCAAGCAGCAGCAGACCCACTAAGAACAGGGTTAGCTCTCAACAGCATCTACCACTCTCATCAAACCATACAATAGGGAACACCTGATGAAACTAATCACGAGGAAAGAGGGGCAGCTACCAGCCTGGCTTGCTGGCCAAACCTCCAGGAACTAAAAGACTAGGCCCCTGCCCCAAGGAGCATACAATCTAAAATTTGACACAAGGAGAACCACAACAGTGGTAGCATTTGGCTACTGTGAGACTCATTTTCTTCCAAGTTATTTATTAACTGCTTTTGAGAACGAAGCCCTCAAAAACGATATATATATTTCGGGAGCATCCCATACCTCCGCTGTTCAGCTTCTGGGAGAGCACATCCACCCTCTCCTGGAGCTTATCGTACATGGTCACAATCTGCATGACGACCCGGCGAGAAGACTCGACGCGCTCCTGCAACTGAGATTCCATTTCCTCGCTGGTGCTGCTGGCCAGCGTAGCCAGGAAAGAGAAGGCCGGCTCAAAGATCTCTCCTAGGAAATGGTAAGAAATAATGCCCAGCCATGAAAGGACACAGCTTTGAGCTCCTTGTTGTTATTAAAAAAATTAAATTTGTATACTGCCCTATACCCGTGGGTCTCAGCGTGGTTCACAAGATAAAATCACAATATAAAAACACAAAATACATAAACAAAATAAAAACAAAAGCAACCCAATAACCCCCTCCCAATACATTTTAAAAGGGCATTTGATGTCAACCACCCAAAGGCCTTGAAACCTAAATGGGGCAGTTATCATCCCCACCTCCCTGAGCTCATAACCATCTGATTTGTAAAGAGCTACCTGACAGGAGAAGGGACACGGGTGGCGCTGTGGGTTAAACCACAGAGCCTAGGGCTTGCCAATCAGAAGGTCGGCAGTTTGAATCCCTGCAACGGGGTGAGCTCCCGTTGCTTGGTCCCTGCTCCTGCCAACCTAGCAGTTCGAAAGCACATCAAAGTGCAAGTAGATAAATAGGTACCGCTCTGGCGGGAAGGTAAACGGCGTTTCTGTGCGCTGCTCTGGTTCGCCAGAAGCGGCTTAGTCATGCTGGCCACATGACCCGGAAGCTGCACGCTGGCTCCCTCAGCCAATGAAGCGAGATGAGCACCGCAACCCCAGAGTCGTCCATGACTGGACCTAATGATCAGGGGTCCCTTTTACCTGACAGGAGGAAGCAGCAGCAGCAAATATTTCCCACTGCTTTCCTGTTGTATTGAATGAATGCCAGGTGCAAATAAAACATTGGGCAAGCTTCCAGTGTTTGTGTACTAAATACAAATAAAATAAACATACTGTGTCACTCTCTAGGGCAGAGTTAGGGAACTTCGAGCCCAGAGGGCTAAATGCAGCCCTCCAGAACTCTCTCTTCGGCCAGGCCAGGCCCCCAACCAGCCTGTTATCCCACTTGAGTGCTTTTGCCTGGCTGGAAGGTGTCCTTAGACCAGAGATAATGCCTCTTTCTCGCCTGGAGGGAGACTGGAGAGATGTGGGAATCTCTGGCATTTGCAGGCAATAATGCAACCTACAAGCAGAGACATCACCTTGCCAACAAAGGTCCATATAGTTAAAGCTATGGTTTTCCCAGTAGTGATGTATGGAAGTGAGAGCTGGACCATCAAGAAGGCTGATCGCTGAAGAACTGAT
Source organism: Podarcis raffonei (assembly GCF_027172205.1). Taxonomy (NCBI): domain Eukaryota; kingdom Metazoa; phylum Chordata; class Lepidosauria; order Squamata; family Lacertidae; genus Podarcis; species Podarcis raffonei. The sequence continues at coordinate 14,544,700 of NC_070618.1, forward strand.
GCTTTTGAATTATGGTGCTGGAGGAGACTCTTGAGAGTCTCATGGACTGCAAGAAGATCAAACTTATCCATTCTTAAGGAAATCAGCCCTGAGTGCTCACAGGAAGGACAGATTGTGAAGCTGAGGCTCCAATACTTTGGCCACCTCATGAGAAGAGAAGACTCCCTGGAAAAGACCCTGATGTTGGGAAAGATTGAGGGCAGAAGGAGAAGGGCATGACAGAGGACGAGATGGTTGGACAGTGTTCTCGAAGCCGCCAGCATGAGTTTGACCAAACTGCGGGAGGCAGTGGAAGACGGGAGTGCCTGGTGTCCTCTGGTCCATGGGGTCACGAAGAGTCGGACACGACTAAACAACAACAACAACCTTTCAGTGGGAGAAGTCGAATTCATTGCGTCTTGCCCCACTCACCACAGGCCCACAAGGCAAAATGGCTCTAGGTTCTAGGGCATCAAGAAAACTTAAATTTTCAGGGGTAAATTACACTATAGAGATTGCCAAGGTTTTCACAGGAGTTATTTCCAGTTCAGAATTTTCCACACCAGGAGAGAACATCAGCACTGCCGCTCCTAAGCCACCATTCTCACCTCTCTCCCGCTCTTCTTTGCGCTCCTGGTTACTGTCCGAATCAGGTTCCGGTTCCGGCACCACCAGGGCTTTCCGTTCCGACAGAAGGTCACCGAGGCCTTGGTCCAAGTCGTAGCGCTTCAAAATGATGCGAATGTTCTCGTCGAACTGAAGGGGAGGGGGAAGAAACACATAGCGCTCAATTTTCAAGGGGGCTGAGACAAGCAGCAGGAAAGGGAATGGGACTGAGAGAGGCAGACCCTGGCACACCTGGCTCCAGTAGCGATTGACAATCAGCAGCGAAGCATCGTCTGTGGCCTGCCGCCTTTCCAGCTTCTCTATGTGCTCCCGCAACTCATCCTCGATAGCCTGCCGCTGGTCCAGCATCTCTGCCAGCTTCCGATTCTTGGTCTGGAGGGTGCGGATGTCCAGTTCTTCCTGAAATCACGCCAAGAGCAGTTACCACAATACTCAGGCTCAACTCAGGCCTAGTTCCCTCTGAGACAGTAGATTTGGCTGCAGAGGAATTGACAGCAGGAGACAACTGGCATAAGGCATTTTTTCTTCCAGACCAGGAGAATGGTGAATTAAAAGACAATGGGGAATTAAAAGACAAGCTCATTCAAGTTGAGCACTGAAAATTAACATGGCAGGAAGAAAGGCTCCAGCTAAGCATGGTAGCTTTTGTTTGTTTTCAATGCGCAGAGATTTTTTTAAAAATTGGCTTGGATGACGGAGTAGCCAGTCAAGTAAAACAGGGTGGCCCTCTGGATACTGCTGGACTCCAACTCCCATCAGGCCCAATCAGCATGGCTAGCGGGCAGCGAGTCCACCGGCCCTCACTTGCAGCCTGCAGCCCAAAAATAGGTTTGCGATTGCAAAAAGAACTAGGCCTCAGACCTCCCAGCTAGCAAACAGAGCTTATCCCACAGGAGCCGATGGGAGCCGAAAAGTGGGAAGTGGAATTCCATTCAGCAGATTTGTTAAGAAATGGAGAAGACCACTGCAGAAAGAGATACAAACCGTTGAGGAGACGCCACCAAGTTTAATGGTCTCCACTGTGGTTCCCGAGTCTTCGACACCCGCTTTCTTCTCCGGAGGTCCGGAGGGACTGGCCTCCGAAGCCACCCGTTTGTTCCCAATCCCAGACATGGTGGGACAGGACTGGAGGTGCCCCCCCTCTCCTGAAAAAAAAGAGAAAGCGTTTTTTATATGTAAAACAACAAGGTTTTCTTTCTATATTGTTCCACAGGAAGGATTCCTAACTAGCTGCACAAATCAAATTTGAAACAGTCTTCAAATTAGTAGTAGTAGTAGTAGCAGCAGTAGTAGTACCCTGCCCAGCTGACTGGGCTGCCTAGCCCAGCTTCCAACAAATATAAAAACATGATTATTAACTGCAAACATTAAAAAATTTCCCTAAGGGCTGCCTTCAGGAGTCATCTAAAAGTTGTGTAGTTCTGTATCTCCTTGACATCTGATGGGACAGTCTTCCACAAGGTGGGTGCCACCACTGAGAAGGCCCTCTGCATGGTTCCCCGTAACTTCACTTCTTGCAGTGAGGGAACCACCGGAAAGCCCTCAGAGCTGGACCTCAGTGTCTGGGCAGAACGATGGGGGTGGAAATATATAGTGGGCCGTATTGGAAGACACAAGAACTACCCACGCTGGAAGAGTGGCAGACGAAGGTGATTGACTATATGGGACTGGCTGAGATGACGGGCAGAATCCGTGACCAAGGGAAAGAGACGGTGGAAGAAGATTGGAAGAAATTCAAATTTTATCTTAAGAACTGTTGTAAAATTATTGAGTGTTAAAATGTCATGGGTAAGGTAAAGCAGATTTGCAGCGATAAATGATTGGGTAAGAGAAAAAGGTGAAAGAAAGGGAATTATAAGTAATTTAGATCAGGGGTTGCTGGAAAAGTTTAAAACAGGGAGGCAGAAAAGGGAGGCATGGGGAAGTCATCGAAATTGGGTATAAGGAAAAAAGGTTATGAAATTATACATGTTTATATGTTTGTTTTCGTATTGTTATTTGTAATGTCTTATAATATATGTTGGAAAATCAATAAAAATTTTATTTAAAAAAAAAGAAAAGAAATATATAGTGGGCCAAAGCCATTTAGGGCTTGAAAGTCCAGCACCAACACTTTGAATTGTGCTCGGAAATGTACTGAGAGCCAGTGTAGGCCTGCTGCATCCGAAGTTTTGCTTTGAGACCAATCTGCTTCAGAGTAACTGACGCATCAGTTTTTAAGTCTGTAAATTGAGCCTACAGATACTTGTTCACTTAGTTCAATGGTGAGGAACTTGTGGGCCTCCAGATGTGGAAAGATGCCATCTCCCATCAGTCCCAGCCAGCACTGCTAACATTCAGGGATGATAGGAGCTGTAGTTTAACATCTGGAGGGCTGCAGGTTCCCTAACCTGGCTTTACTTTATTCTTTTGCCGCTGCTTCTCTGCGGAAGCAAGACTTGCACTCCCCTGGGATCAGAGCCTTCTTTTTTAAAAAGCACACTGGAATCCAGAAATGCAATTATCAAATCTTTAAACACACACCCAGTGCAGGCTGAATAAAGCAGGAAAGTTTAGGGGCAATGGTAGCTCCGTAGTCTGCCCAGATGACCTCTACTCTGCCTGCAAACACAAACATAGAATGGGGAACAGAAATAGGGACATGGAAAGCAAGGGGACTGGAACAGATCCTGGCTGACAAAACAGAACTGCAGGATAGGGAACACAGTTCCACTTCCTAGACAGAAAATTGCTTGAAAACATGGGTGTCTGATCATCAGAAGCAACGGTCTTTATTTAATTATTTATATTAATTAATATTAATATGCTACCCATCTCTGGCCAGACTCCCAACAAAATACTAAAAGCACAATAAAACATCCACCATTGAAAAGTTCCCTGAACGGGGCTGCCTTCAGATGCCTTCTAAAAGTCAAATCGTCGTTCATCTGTTTGGCATCTGCTTGTTGGACAAAGCCTCAAAAACAAAAAAACACCTAACCGAAGCCAAAGCTCGGAAAATTTCCGTAAAATCTAGAAGAGTTTTCCGGATTCCACCCCCCCCCCAAAAAAAAGATTGAACAGTTGACAGTCTCTACTCTCTTTATTTACCCCTTTTCTCCAAGCAAATCCTGCGACAAGGTGTGCAGTGTTTCCCAAAAATAAAGCCGTGTTCCCTTTTGGCGGGTGGGGGACAGTCTGCACATGCCTTGGGGCACCCTCTCCAGGGCACTGGGAAGTTTTGAAAGCCCAGAGTGGCCACGGTAGCACCCCAAATGGCAAGCACCCAGAGGCCCCTGGCTGAGCCTGCCAACCCAAAGCACTGTCACCCACTCCCACCCCAGGCTCTGGTGGCTGCCAGCCAGAGCTGCAATGAAACCCACCCGGGCAAGGCAGTCCCCTCTGCCCCCTTCTGCCCTAGGCCTGCCCCCCAACCCCCAACGTCGCCCCGCCCCTCAGGAAACGAAAACGTCCCCCCCCCCGCACCCGCTCCACCCCCCGGTCGTCGCAGGTGCGCCCATCCTCCCAGCACTCTCACCTGCAGACCCAGCCGAGCCTCCGGCCTCCGGCAGTTGCTCAACAGGAAGCAGCCCTTCGATGACGACAGCGGCGGCTCGGCCAATCCCGCCTGGCTCCTCCCACCCTTTCTTTCTTTCTCCGCCCGACTTCGGAAAGCGACAGGTGCCCTTAGCTAAAATGGCGGTCGCTCGTGGAACCGTAGCGCCAAAATTCGGATTGACAAGACCGGTGCCTATATTCCGAGACTTTCTACAGAGAAAGGATGGGGGCGGGACGGTGGAGCAACTAGGCTTCTGCTTTTGACTGAGTGCGGGTTTAATCACGTTTTTTTGCAGGGCTACTCAGTGGCTACTAGCCACACTGGCTATATAAACTGCTCTCCGCCGTTGGAGGTAGTAATGCTTTTGAATGGCAGTTGCTGGGAGTCCCAGGAGGGTTAACCTGTGCTCTGAAACCTGTTTTGCTGATTCCCCACCCCAAAAAAATCTTGGTGGCCGCTGTGAAAACAGGATGTTTGGCTTGGGGGGGGGGGCAATTGAATAAAATCCATAATCACATAACAAGGCACACCCAGACTATTTGAATGGCAATGCCGATCATGTTAGGAGGGCGGGGCGGGACCTCTCAAATATTTTATTGGGGGCTCAAAGGGACATTGGCCCCCTAGGAGTTGGCTCCTATGGCCATTGGCTTGATTCAGCCAGGTTCTTCTTTTGTTCTTATGCTGCGAGCTGAGATGCGTTTCTGCGGATGGGATTTTTCTGCCTGGAAATTGAAACCAACCAAGTACAAGAAATAAAAGGGGCAGGGAAAGCTCAGTAACTGCGCAGCTCCCGATTTTAAAGCACCATTGTGAGCCAAAAAAAAAAAATAGTAGCTGGATTTTAGTCTTTGCTGATTCTTTTATCAAGAGAAACCCAATCTTTCGGGCTGCAAAATCTTTATCTTACTGGCTTCTTCTGAGCAGTCCGACCTGGGAGAGGAGGGAAACTTCAAAATGAACCGGGAAGTTTAGTATCCAGGCAACAGAGTCATGCTACTCTACACTTTTTCATCTCTCTATGCCACACATAATCAGCCCTGCGTGCTCACTGGAAGGGCAGATCGTGAAGCTGAGGCTCCAATACTTTGGCCACCTCATGAGAAGAGAAGACTCCCTGGAAAAGACCCTGATGTTGGGGAAGATGGAGGGCACAAGGAGAAGGGGGCGACAGAGGATGAGATGGTTGGATGGTGTTCTTGAAGCTACCAGCATGAGTTTGATCAAACTGCGGGAGGCAGTGGAGGACAGAAGTGCCTGGCGTGCCCTGGTCCATGGGGTCACGAAGAGTCGGACACGACTAAACAACAACAACATGCCACACATTCGTTGGGCGCGACGTCCGGCTAAACGCTGACTTTCTTCCGTTGCGAGAGTTTTCGAAGCCCCTCTGCCTTTACTAAACATGGCCGCCAAAGTTTATGAATTCCTGTGCTCTTGAAGTTATAGTGACCATAAGAAACATGGCTGCCACTTTGCCCTTATCTTTCCTGCCTCATTTTCCCCTTTATTCGCGGTAGCTTGAAGTCTTCGTGCCCTAAGTTGTAATGGTGGACAAAATCTGTTATTCGAAGACTTGGGCAACCTGTATGGGTACCAAAGCAACAGTTTGCCATAAATTCCGTTCATCTCAAGCGGAAGTGAGGAAGTTTAGCGGAAAGAGGTATGCATTTTTTTTAAGGTTAGGGAAAAATCCGCTCGTTATTTTAGCAGTCTTCTTAATTCTGTAGCTGAGCCTGTTTGGCTAGCTCAATAACAATCTATTTTTGTACTGTACAACTATTGCGCAATTTGGGCTATATTGGGTTTGGGATTTCTAAAAATATCATTATCACCATTTTATTTTTTTATGCCGCCTTTCTGCAGTTAAAAACCATGTCGTGGGTGGCTTACAACATGAAAAGAATTACATAATTACAAAAGTGAATATACCTGTAAACAGTAAATAAAGCACATCAAAAAGTACACAACAAAACTGAACAATGTCCACATAAATCATAAACACAGCTACAAAAAGTTACTATCAATAACAGCAAAATAAGAAAACAACCCCCCAAACAATAACTCTGCCAAAGAGTATGTATATTTCTATATTTATTAATAAAGTTATTAATAAAGTTATCTGATAAAATTTAAATATGAAAATTTAGAGTTCTAGGTAGATTGGGAAGCAAATGCATATTTTGAAACCTGCAGAATTTCACTATTTCTAGCTTAGCTGGTCTGTAGCTGGAGTGAGTGGATGAAGTCTCTCCCCCCCCCCCCATTTTTGTTTTTATTGCAAATAATTAAATCAACAGCGAAGGTCTTTGTTTTCCCTTCTTAAAGATCCTGCTTTTGTTTCTCAGGCCAGCAAGTCCCCAGGCACAAAAAATAATGTGTGTGTCTCTGATCAGCCACCTTAAGCCAATCAGAACTGTGCTTCTTCAAATCTGTTTTTTGTTGTTGTTGTTTAGTCGTTTAGTCGTGTCCGACTCTTCGTGACCCCATGGACCAGAGCACGCCAGGCACCTCTGTCCTCCACTACCTCCTGCAGTTTGGTCAAACTCATGCTGGTAACCTCGAAAACACTATCCAACCATCTCGTCCTCTGTCGCCCCCTTCTCCTTGTGCCCTCCATCTTTCCCAGCATCAGTGTCTTCTCCAGGGAGTCTTCTCTTCTCATGAGGTGGCCAAAGTATTGGAGCCTCAGCTTCAGGATCTGCCCTTCCAGTGAGCACTCAGGGCTGATTTCCTTAAGAATGGATGCGTTTGATCTTCTTGCAGTCCATGGGACTCTCAAGAGTCTTCTCCAGCACCATAATTCAAATGCATCAATTCTTTGGCGATCAGCCTTCTTTATGGTCCAGCTCTCACTTCCATACATCACTACTGGGAAAACCATGGCTTTAACTATACGGACCTTTGTTGGCAAGGTGACGTCTCTACTTCTCAATATGCTGTCTAGGCCTATCATTGCCCTTCTCCCAAGAAGCAGGCGTCTTTTAATTTCGTGGCTGCTGTCACCATCTGCAGTGATCATGGAGCCCAAGAAAGTAAAATCTCTCACTCCCTCCATTTCTTCCCCTTCTATTTGCCAGGAGGTGATGGGACCAGTGGCCATGATCTTCGTTTTTTTGATGTTGAGCTTCAGACCATATTTTGCACTCTCCTCTTTCACCCTCATTAAAAGGTTCTTTAATTCCTCCTCACTTTCTGCCATCAAGGTTGTGTCATCTGCATATCTGAGGTTGTTGATATTTCTTCCGGCAATCTTAATTCCAGCTTGGGATTCATCCAGCCCAGCCTTTCACATGATGTATTCTGCATATAAATTAAATAAGCAGGGAGACAAAATACAGCCTTGTCGTACTCCTTTCCCAATTTTGAACCAATCAGTTGTTCCATATCCAGTTCTAACTGTAGCTTCTTGTCCCACATAGAGATTTCTCAGGAGACAGATGAGGTGATCAGGCACTCCCATTTCTTTAAGAACTTGCCATAGTTTGCTGTGGTCGACACAGTCAAAGGCTTTTGCATAGTCAATGAAGCAGAAGTAGATGTCTTTCTGGAACTCTCTAGCTTTCTCCATAATCCAGCGTATGTTTGCAATTTGGTCTCTGGTTCCTCTGCCTCTTCTAAATCCAGCTTGCACTTCTGGGAGTTCTCGATCCACATACTGCTTGAGCCTTCCTTGTAGAATTTTAAGCATAACCTTGCTAGCGTGTGAAATGAGTGCAATTGTGCGGTAGTTGGAGCATTCTTTGGCACTGCCCTTCTTTGGGATTGGGATGTAGACTGATCTTCTCCAATCTTCTGGCCACTGCTGAGTTTTCCAAATTTGCTGGCATATTGAGTGTAGCACCTTAACAGCATCATCTTTTAAAATTTTAAATAGTTCAGCTGGAATACCATCACTTCCACTGGCCTTGTTATTTGCAGTGCTTTCTAAGGCCCATTTGACTTCACTTTCCAGGATGTCTGGCTCAAGGTCAGCAACCACACTACCTGGGGTGTACGAGACATCCATATCTTTCTGGTATAATTCCTCTGTGTATTCTTGCCACCTCTTCTTGATGTCTTCTGCTTCTGTTAGGTCCTTTCCACTTTTGTCCTTTATTATGGTAATCTTTGTACGAAATGTTCCTTTCATATCTCCAATTTTCTTGAACAGATCTTCAAATCTGTATACGTACCTTATTTCTTCCCTAGCTGGCTTGTCTCCTGAGACAGACAGGTGTCAACAATCTAACTTGCAGCAGTGTGTGAGGGAAATGTTGGAAGACAGAGAGAGAAAAGATTTGTTTTTATTTCATTTCATGGCCACAAGGCAGAAGGCCGGGGGGGGGGGGGAGAGAGAGAACTTTCCACATGCTTCCTTTTGGGAGGACAAATTGTCAACACATTTTTCTCCTTTGCTGTAAGGGAAGGGGGCTTCCTTCCCCCCCCCCCCACTTGAAGGGCAACAGGGAATGCGGAGGGAATATGACTGCAGCAGAAAAATGAGGGGCTTTTTGTTGTTAGTCGCCCTGACTTCAGCATATTTAGAAGTAGACTTGTTTCTGAACCTGGTTGTTCCTTCTCCAGATTCAGAGGCAGTCTGTCTCTGAATATCCTGCTTAAGGCTTCATTGTGCATCTGATTACCATTGTGGGAAGCAGGATGCTGAAGTCGATGGACCTTTGGCATGATCCAGCACAGCTGCTCTTATATTCAAAGGGATCCTCACCCCTTTTTAAATAAAAGATTGCTCCCTTTCCATCCAGGTTCTTCAGTCCAGTTTATTTTTATCTGTGCTAACCTGCAAACACATTTCAAGCTGGCCTGATACTAGACGTTTGGGGGGTGTGGAGTGGTTAAAAGGGGTGTGTGACTGTTTATCTGCTAATTAGTGAGCAGAAGTATTATTTGATCATTCTTTTGAGTATAGCTAAGGCTGTTTGTTATGATTTATATGGTGGGTGCGTTGCTTACTCATAAATGTTATCTTAGACGAGATACTGATGGATTGCATTATTCCTCCCACTGTTTCTTCTTCCCTTACGGTAGAGTGTGTGTGTGTGTGTGTGTGTGTGTGTACGATTATTGCTGTAGGTCACTTGGAGATCTTCAGTTGGCAAACTTAATAAATAAAGATAAGAAAGATAAGAAAAACTAGGGAGAGAAAACTCTGTGCAACTAGAAGCATTGTAAAAGTGTTTGCGCGTATCGTATTTTTGGCAATGGATGCATTATGATGTAATGAATGCATAAATTCCAAACCTACATCAATAGGTGTCTACCTTAATTTCTTAATCATAATACAGTGGTACCTCGGTTTACATATGCTTCAGGTTACATACGCTTCAGGTTACAGACTCCGCTAACCCAGAAATAGTACCTTGGGTTAAGAACTTTGCTTCAGGATGAGAACAGAAATCGTGCTCCGGCGGCACGGCAGCAGCAGGAGGCCCCATTAGCTAAAGTGGTGCTTCAGGTTAAGAACAGTTTCAGGTTAAGAATGGACCTCTGGAACGCATTAAGTACTTAACCCGAGGTACCACTGTACAGTGGTACCTCTGGTTGCGAACGGGATCCATTCCAGAGGCCCCTTCACAACATAAAAAGAACGCAACCTGCAGCGGCGCATCTGCACACGCATGGGTTGCGATTCGCCGCTTCTGCGCTTGCATGTGACATCATTTTGTGCATCTGCGCATGCGCGAGCAGCAAAACCCAGAAGTAACCTTTTCCGGTACTTCTGGGTCGCTGCGGGACGTAGCCTGAAAGAACATAACATGAAACAAATGTAACGTGAGGTATGACTGTACCTTCCTCATCTGGCTGGCTTCCAGCACATAAAAAGGCAATAAAATGTCAAACATTAAAAACTTACTGATACAGGGCTGAAGGCAATCCTGCCTTACATCTTACATGGAAGTTTCCCCCTTGTCCATAAAAGACGTGCAAAGAATAATTGAGTTTTCTTTATAGGAGACAATTGTACTCTGTTCACTCTCCTAAGCGCTGCTGGGATGCAAACAGCAAGTTAAAACTTGCAGTCTCACTAAGCCAAAATGTTACCAGCTGCTGCCCTTGCCTGCTTTGAAGTGTTTTTGCATAGGGCATGTTATCCATCTGAACCATGAAGCACAAGTTAACATGCATTGTTATTGTTATTGTTATTATTGAAAAATGGGCAAATTGATAAATCGCAGTGATGGCCAAACTTGGCCCTCCAGCTGTTTTGGGACTACAACTCCCATCATCCCTATCTAACAGGACGAGTGGCCAGGGATGATGGGAACTGAAATCCCAAAACAGCTGGAGGGCCAAGTTTGGCAATCACTGGATAAATGGAATGAATGCTGTTAGGAGCTCAGTTGCTAGAGCATGAGATTCTGAATCTCGGGGTCAAGGGTTTGAGCCCCACGTTGGGCAAAAGATTCCTGCATTGCAGGGAGTTTGTGTAGATGATCCTTCCAACACTGCAATTCTATGAATCTCATCAGAAAGCCGTCGCCAAGAGTCTAGCCCAGGCATAGGCAAACTCGGCCCTCCAGATGTTTTGGAACTACAATTCCCATCACCCCTGACCACTGGTCCTGCTAGCTAGGGATGATGGGAGTTGTAGTCCCAAAACATCTGGAGGGCCGAGTTTGCCTATGCCCTAGAAGACGCGCAGCACCAGCTGCTGCAGGCAACTCTTTTTTTATGACTTGGGATTCCGCTCTGCGTGTCTCTCTCTCTCTCTCTCTCTCTCTTTCTCTCTCTCTCTCTTTCTCTCTCTCTCTCTCTCTCTTTCTCTCTCTCTCTGGCCGCGGTAGTCACATGTCCAGCCTTCATGTCTTTGATCCCACCCTCGTTGCCAGAGAGAGAGGCAAGGGAGGAAACAAAACAGGGGGGGGGGACCTGTCGGCGAGCAGGAGAGCAACAAGCAAACAGGAAAAAGCGGAACTCGGATTCCGAGCTGTTGCCGGGACGCGTAAAGAGGCAACAGGGACGACTCGAGATTAAGTGCCGGTTCTGTTCCAAGGGGGGGGGGGGTTCAGCACGCTCTCCTCCCACTTGAGGGCTTTTCTTCGACTCGTATCGGCGATGGTTGTTTTTCCCCAGGTATGTGAGCGGCGGGTAGATCCGTTCCGTTTTTTAAACCTTCCTGTAAGCAGGTGGGAAGCTTTGTCCGGGGCCATTTCGAAAAGGCATTTCTGTGCGTAAAGACGCACGGGGCGGGCGCGGGGGACTGGGGTTCAAGCATCCAGGCCGGCCCGAGATCTTTGTGGGGCTCCCCGTGACCTATGGCGGGCCTCCGGGTGCTTTTCTGCCTATTATTATTGTGTGGTGCCCTAATTCATCCCCGCGCATTGAGGGCGAGGTGGGGTGACGGAAGCTGCTGATTCCGAGGAAAATAATAGGGGTGTGTTATGCCGGAAACTAATCTTCGGTTAACTGAGGCGGGGAAGAGAGAGCAGGCGCGAGAGACACGAGGATTAAAATTTCCGAGTTGGGAAATAAAGGGACTACCTCAAATGCGGTCTGCATTCGGGGAAGGAAGAGGCCGAGGCTGCCACTCGAATGGTTTAGCCCTGGGGAGCAGGCAGAGATGGGACTTACCGTAATGTCTGCAGGTACAACTTCATTCTATCTTCTTGAAATAGCTGCCCTGCCTTTCCAGCGTGAGTTTTCTTTAATCTCCTGCAATGGCATTGTTTGTTACATGAATCTCTTTAACCATGGCCACGGAGGCCACAGGATTTCTGCAAAACTCCTGCCAGCTGAGCTCTGCCAGATCAAAATGAAGGCACGCTCAAGATTGTTTTTTCTCTTCCAAGTAGTTTTGTGGGGCAGGAGTGTTTCCCTTGTCCTGCCCCTCTATGGGCAGTGCATTCACTTCTAGAGGGGCTGTCATGGCGTAAGAAACACTTCTTTCAAAAGAGACCTCTGACAGCCGTGACAGCTGTCTGGCAATGTTTCATAACAACATTCTAAGGTTGGAGGAGAGGTCCAGCAAGAGGCCAGCTGGCGATACTTGTGGTTACCCTGCCCCATTATCCTTTGCTTGACCTAACCTGTGTAAACTACCTTTAATACCTTGTGATCAGTGACCTTACGCTGGTGTAAGGGGGTTGGCTAACGTCTCGTCTTTAGTGGAGTATGCCCAACACTTCATTTCCTGTGGCAGTGCAAAAAACAGAATTGCACAACTACATAATACAAATGTATAAAAACCTTTGTCTAAAACGAAAGCTCTGCTTGAGTTGGGGGAACCTAACCAGGCCCGCTGGGAAGTCTCATCCTATAGAACCATAGACCTGTAGAGTTGGAAGGGACCCTGAGGATCATCTAGTCCAACCCCTGCAATGCAGGAATATGCAGCTGTCCCATACAGGGATAAAACCTGCAACCTAGGCATGATCAGCACTTTGCTCTAACCAACTGAGCCATCTAGCCTGGGAAAATTCTAACACATTCTTTTCTTAGAGGATTAGGATTATCACATAATCAACTTTAAACCACACACACACAAAAAAACTTCATGAACAGGCCTTTCTGGTTCCAGGCAGGCATCTATGATAGTTTACATTTTAATCCTGCTCGTCAGCCAAAAAAAAAAAAAATTGCCTCCAGAACAACTTAGAAATCACTACAAACACGCTCAGGAACCAAGAAGACAAAAACTTCAGGAAAGAATGGGGGGGGGGGAATTATAATTTATTTAGGAGACCGCTGTAAGCAGATGAAAACATTAACAGGGTTTTAATATCGCTTGTAATGTAACAAATACTTCGGACCATATGGACAGATACAAAATATAGATTATGAAATAATGTGCAGTTGAAAATGTGAACAATAAGACCCATGGAAGGGACGGTGGGAAGTCTCAGGATTCAGAGTAATCTCTATATACGGATGTGTACTTGATATTGTTATGAATTTACATTTACATAAAAACGATTTCGGGGGGTGGGGGGAGAAGAAGAAGAGTTTGGATTTGATATAAAATCACTAGAAACAGGACAGCCAGCAGCCTCAGATGTTTAATCTTAAAAGGTGTAGCGCAAAAGATTGCCTTACCCCAGATGTTCTCACGCGCCCACTTTGATTGGTGGAACTCACACTTTTATAGGATCCGCACAATACCTGCACCGTAAGAACTGGGTCATTCAGTACGGCTGCAGTGGCACTTTATAACTCCCTGCCTATAGATATCAGGCTGGTGCCTTCACTATTCTTTTTGGTCCCTGCTGAAGACATTGCTAATTTCGGCAAGCCTACCCAGATGTTTAGAAAGTTTGTACGAGTTTGGTCTATTCTGATCTGGTTTCAGCTTTTTGTATGTTTAAAATTATAGCTGTGCATATATTTTTTTAGTGGTCATCTTATTGTTTAATCTTTTTTTGTGAACTGCTTTGAGGTTCTATGCTACAGGCAAGCGGTGTAATAAATTTCATGAAATAAACAAATAAAATAAATAACAGAAAAACGTACTGGGAAGGTAGAGAGCATAAACCAGACATAGGCAAACTCAGCCCTCCAGATGTTTCAGGACTAAAGTTCCCATCATCCCTGACCACTGGTCCTGTTAGCTAGGGATCATGGGAGTTGTAGTCCCAAAACATCTGGACGGCCGAGTTTGTCTCTGCCTGGCATAAATAAACTCAGATGCAAGGTTTTGGTGACAGGCTCTTTTAATAGGCAACTGGGGTGGGAAAGCTCAAAGAGTGGAGGCATGGAAAACAGCCGGGGTCTCAGCTGGAGCAACAGAGTGGCCTTGCACTCCTTTTCTTCCTTCCTCTGCTGCAGCCTGGCTTCCCTCGTCTTTTTGTACCTGCCCTTCTGAATCAGCCTGATCTGATAGGATGCAATCCACAAATGTTGTTTCTCCCTCCTCCCCCTCCTCTCTTTACAGATCTGAGCCTAGCAATTCAGCTCCGCTACGCAACTGGAAGACCCTCCGGCCCCTAGGAATGGCCTGAGGCATGAGCCTGGGACCCCCTGGAAGTAGCCGCCATGCTGCCGCGAGGACTGCAGCCTTGTGGGAGGCTGTGCCGCTGGTCCAGCCCCTTCCTGCAACTCCTTGCCTTGACGGCGGTGACGTTCGTCGTGCTGGCGCCCCTGACTTGCCACCGCCTCCTCCACTCTTACTACTACCTGCGGCGCTGGTACCTGAGCCCCATGAGCCAAGACTTCCTCCGGCAGAACCAGGAGGACGGCCTGAGAGCCCTCCGCTACTTTGAGAGGCTGCGGGTGCACAATGCCTCTGAGCCGCCACCCGGCGAGGCCCGCCGGACGGGCTTGCTCATCACCATCATCACCGTGCAGCGGCGCCCCGAGTTCCACTACGTCCTCCAGGTGGCGTCCCGCTTTCACCGCCTGCTCCGCCAGTGCGGGGCCCCTTGCCAGCGCCACCAGATCTTGCTCTGCAACGTGGAGGCTGACCCCAGCAGCCACGCAGACGCCCAGCTGCTGGCCGGCTTCTTTGGTGTGGTGAACCGCTACGGCAGCCGGCAGGCTCCGGAGCCATCGCTGAACCAGTTTGAGAAGGAGAAGCGAGATTACGCCTACTGCCTAGAGAAGTCGCTGCGGGACTACGACCCAGAACACGTGCTGCTGGTGGAAGACGATGCCGTCCCAGAGGATGAGATCTTCCTGGTGCTGAACCACCTCTTGCAGGTCCGCTTCTCCAAGCCCCACCTCCGAGACGCCCTCTACGTGAAGCTCTACCACCCCGAGAGACTGCAGCGCTACCTCAACCCGGAGCCCATGAGGATCCTGGAGTGGCTTGGAGTGGGCATGCTGGGTGGCTCACTGCTGGGGTTCGCGTATGCCTGGGCGGCCGGCCGCCCTGGCCCCAGCTGGCCTGTCGCCCTGTTTTTTGCCCTGTACAGCATGCTGCTGGTGGAGCTGGTTGGGCGTCACTACCTCCTGGAGCTGCGCCGCCTGGCCCCGCCCCTCTACAACGTCGTGCCTGCCACCGAGTGCTGCACCCCTGCCATGCTGTTCTCTGCCCCTTCTGCCCGCCGCGCGCTGGGCTACCTGAAGAAGCTGCGCTGCCAGTCGGGTTTTGCCAAAGACACGGCCCTGTACTCGCTGCTGCGCACCAAGGGTGAGCGGGCCTTCGTGGTGGAGCCCAACTTGGTCAGGCATGTGGGGATGTTTTCAAGTCTCAGGGTAAACATCAATCCCAAGCTGCTTTGACTCCTCAGGTGTACGAAGAGCTGGAGTGGAGGGAATCACGAATTCTCCACGGCACTTTAGCAGAAATGCTCAGAGTTCCAGGTTCTTCAGTGCAGTGTATTTATTGTGAGCTATATATACAAATATCTGCAGGCTATAATACACAAGCAGTTCGTACAATCAAACAGAGTACCTGGCTGCACCTTAAGGCAAATAGGAAGACCTCTAACTCTCTCTCTGACCACACTCTTCTACACCACCCCTTTACTGCTGGATGGGTTTCCCTTTTAAACCGATGACAGCCAAGCAACTGTCAGCACATTACAGCTGTCATTCTGACCCAGCACTTCCATAGCAAGTATTGCAGGCTGATTGTATCAGCTAGCAAACTCAAGCCTGCAGACTTACTATCTCTCACAGCATTCTGTGAATCCCGACAGAGGGATTGGAAGCCCCTGGGTGAGGTCTGTTCCCATACTGCCAGGGTGGGGGCTGACGGCTTCCCATGCAATGCACGAGACAAACATGTTGAGGAAAATGCTGTAGATGAGCCTTCCTCCACCCCTAAGATGCTAGTTTTTTATGGGTTGGGAGGGCATATGGCCTAATTAGTCCCTCTCTCCCCATGCCTCCATGATGGTGGTAGTGGTGATGGAGATTATGGCAATGGTGATGTACCCCACCTTTTCCCCTGGCCCAGACTCAAGGCAGCTTTGGCCATCCCATATTTGGTCTGGTGTGGGGCAAGTAATGATGAGGCTGGGTTAGTTTGGATGGGGGTTGCAGGCGCCTCTGATAAGCTGACTAGCAGCAGCTGCGAAGCCCCATGCATGGTGCAAGCACCAACACTCAGCTGGTTGGTGGTGGTTGCAGAGAATCATGCAGGTTGCTTTGAAGGCCCGATGATTGGCCATTTGCCGGGGCTTCAAAGCACCATGCACCAAGGTGGTGAAGATGGATCGCCTGGTGTCATTTTGACATCGAGTGATGTCAGGTGATAATGTGGCCCTGCTCACCTATGAAACTTGGCCAGTGGGGAAGGTCAGGATCCAACCCACCAGCTGGATCCAATCCCCATCCCTGGTGCAAGGCGAAAAGGGGGAGGTGCACGAGGAATCAGAAATAGTGCAGTCCAGCAATAGCTGTGTCACATGGGGCTTCTGCTCATTTCTTGGTGCTCTCGGCAGATAAATACTAGGACTGCACAAAGCTCGACAATGAGATGAAGATTGCAAAGGTGTTACTTTTTATAAACTCTTTAAAATAGCTTTATATCCTCTACAATAAACTATTTTTAAGAGACACTTCCCCTTCAATGAGAACTCCTGTTGTCTTTTTAGAAGACAGAACTATTTTGTAAACAGCTTTAGCATATATCAAAAACAATATAATTTTACAGAAAGAGGGTGCGTTCACCTTTGTCTTAATATCTGTTTTGTTTGTTATGTCATTCTTTCACCAAGCGGCTCGCCCACTAGCAGTATCTACATCAACATCATAAACTTTATTGCACTAGCCAAAGGCCATGGCATCATTCACAAAGGGAACGAAAAGAAAAGCAACAATAACTATAAAAACCATAAAAACATCAGGCACTGCAAATACAATAAACCACGGTCGCA
Organism: Podarcis raffonei; assembly: GCF_027172205.1. Taxonomy (NCBI): domain Eukaryota; kingdom Metazoa; phylum Chordata; class Lepidosauria; order Squamata; family Lacertidae; genus Podarcis; species Podarcis raffonei. The sequence continues at coordinate 14,561,602 of NC_070618.1, forward strand.
TCTCCTAGAAATCATTTGTTGGGTACGATAGAATAGCAGGAGGTTCTCAGGTAGAATGTACCAGCTTAAATGTCCGAATCTCCTTTGTAATTGACCACTGTTTTATCTAGTTCTTTTCTCCTGATCTTCTTAGCTGCCAACGCATATAGTGCTGCTTTATAAGTTACGAAGTCATCAGTATCACTCAGCAGCCATTTCACCCTTTCCACCCTGTTCGAGTGTGTTCCATTCGTAAGCAGGGGTTTTATAAATCGGTCTCTTGGTTCTATCTATAGCGGGCATTGCAATAAATAGTGGTACAGATCCTCTACACAAGGTTGCCCACACAGACAAAGTCTCTCCATGTACTGTACTTTGCCGTACCGGCTACCCACCACCGCCGAGGGCATCGATTGGAATTGTAATTCTGTAAAAACGATTCTTAGTGCGGCAAGTAGGAGCCTTGTCAGATAGCTAGCTCGGATGTGCTCCATTTTGTGAACTTTGGGTGGAGGCAATCGTGGTTAAATCCCATTCTGCATCAGATCTGAAGAGACAATCTCTTAAGTGCCTCTTATCCATCTTCATGATCACCTGAAGATATTGTAATTGGTATTGGGTCAAGAGACGTTGGATGCCATCCTTTCAACATTTAGTCTGTTCCTGTTCTGTGTGGGACATAGTGGGGAATCTCTCCTCCGAAAGAGACTGGAGTCTTTTCACATAGTTTAGACACAAATAACCAGTTCTAGCCCATATTGTTGTCACGTCCATTTCCACGCGGAGAAGAGCAGCTGGAGTCCCATTGGGGAGCGAGAGCACTTTCCTGAGGAATTTGTTCTGCACTATTTCTAAGGCTTTGTTAGCATTTGGATCCATGCCCCATATCGCTACTCTGTGGGACTTGGGACTGAAACTGCCTTGGTCTCACTGGTCGATGATCTCCGTCGGGCTAGGGACAAAGGTGAGAGCTGTTTCCTAGTTCTGCTGGATCTCTCAGCGGCTTTTGACACCATCAACCATAACATCCTTCTGGACCGTCTTGAGGGACTGGGAGCTGGGGGCACTGTCATACAGTGGTTCCGCTCCTTCCTCCTGGGCCGTGTTGAGAAAGTGGGGGGGGGATGAGTGTTCAGACCCCTGGGCTCTCACTTGTGGGGTGCCTCAGGGTTCTGTCCTCTCCCCCATGCTTTTCAACATCTATATGAAGCCGCTGGGAGAGATCATCAGGGGGTTTGGGCTGGGTGTCCATCAGTATGCGGATGATACCCAGCTCTACCTCTCTTTCAAATCGGAACCAGTGAAGGCGGTGAAGGTCCTGTGTGAGTGTCTGGAGGCAGTTGGAGGATGGATGGCGGCTAAGAGATTGAGGTTGAATCCTGACATCCTGATATCCCGCCCTCCCCAGCCGAAGCCGGGCTCAGAGCGGCTAACAACAATAAAATTAACACAGTGTACATAAAATCACAATCAGTTAAAATACATTCTAAAATCAGTTCAGAATCAAATTAATGGCAACCATTGGGCTAGAGTTCTATGAGGATTACCAAAGGAGGAGCTCAGACTGTGCCTTTACCAAGTATGTCAGGTGCTCAAGCAACACAGGGGCAAAGGTGTCAGGGAGCCAATCGTTTCTAATATAAAAACAAAAGGAGCTGTGTCCTACACTTGCCTGAAGCCTACCCACCCCAATGAGGCTATAGCCAGCATATTAAACAAAGCTGAAGGAAAGGGTGGAAAAATGCGGAGATCCCAAAAGCAAAGCTGTGAAATGGGAGCTACTGCCGTATTAGTTGAAAGCTGCCTATAAGGATCATCCTTAGAAATGGTAGGTTTCTAAGCACTACCTCTATCCCTCTGTGAATTATTTGTAGACTTTTTGGGTCAGGGATCTTTTTTTGACTCTGCTTTCCTGGAAAATACCCTGTCCATTGATGGTTGCATATGGATGGCTCACTTTCATGGTTAGTTGCGTGCTTGGCACTTAGCAGAAATCTATGGAACTATCCAAATTTGTGTAAAGAGCCACAAGGAAAACAAGCTGTTTTCTTGTGAGAGCTGCAACAGCGCTGTTTTTCCAGCAGACTTCTTGTTGTGTGGTTAAATTGTCCTTTCCAGTTTTCAGGATGATACAGGGTCCCTTATTTTCACCATGTGGCATGAGAGAACTCAGCTCAGGATAGTTTCAGCTGTGTGTATGGATTTATAATGAAACCAAACTCAGCAAAAGCAGTGGACCCAAGCATGGACCCAGCTAGAGTCACTGAGGGCTGATTTCAGCATTGCAATGCCATGTAAAGGTAAAGGGACCCCTGACCATTAGGTCCAGTCGTGACCGACTCTGGGGTTGCGGTACTCATCTCGCTCCACTGGCCTAGGGAGCTGGCGTAAAGCTTCCAGGTCATGTGGCCAGCATGACTAAGCCACTTCTGGCAAACCAGAGCAGCGCACGGAAACACCGTTTACCTTCCCGCTGGAGTGCTACCTATTTATCTACTTGCACTTTGATGTGCTTTTGAACTGCTAGGTTGGCAGGAGCAGGGACCGAGCAACGGGAGCTCACCTCGTTGCGGGGATTCGAACTGCCGACCTTCTGATCGGCAAGTCCTAGGCTCTGTGGTTTAACCCACAGCGCCACCCACGTCCCTGCAATGCCATGTACAGTCTGCCTAAAACTATGCAGTTTTTGTTTTTGCAAGCTCCATGCTGCATGTATCAGTGCACATACTATGTGCACCAACTTGGTTTTTGAGCTTTTGCTGATGTGGTACAGGCCTCTCGTAGTAACGTACACGAAGATTCTACACACCAGCGACCGCAAGTGTCCTCACGCCCTGGCTATGAGCATGAACCAGGAGCTCCCCACTTTCAAACCTTACTTCTGGTTGCAGTCTTACAAAATGGTTATATTAGGCAAAATGGGAGCCTGTTGGAAGAGTGGGGTAAAAAAATCAAATAAATGGATTATTCTTTTTTTTAAAAAAATAAAGTTTTTTATTTATACAACAAAAAAACAGAAAAAACCCACAAATACCAAATTACACACAAATTGCAAAAATAACCATAGACACATAATTTTCTTAGCAAACAATAAAACATCTATTGGTCTTAACACTAAAGACCCAACCTCCCGTCTATTCCATATTTCAAATTCATATTACTTATTGCCAATACACACTATTATCATAATTAAACTTATTCTCAATAAATTTAATTTCTTATATCTACCTTGCAACTACCTTGTTCCTCGAATGCTGCAACAGAATTTAAACTACTATATTTATTTTTCAGATATGCTTTGAAAACCTCCCATTTTGAAACAAATTCCTGTTTTGATTTATTCTTTATTTTTTCTGATAAACCATCTAATTCGGCATATTCTGTCAGCTTTTGGATCCAATCTTGTATAGAGGGGATTTCATTACTCTTCCATTTTGCTGCGATCAAAACTCTTGCTGCCGTCGTCGCATATAAAAAGATACCCTTCTCTTTTGTGGAATATCCAAATCTGTTATTGCCAGGAGGTAGGCCTCTGGTTTTTTATTGAAAGAGATCTTTAGCATTTTTTTTGCAGTTCTGCATGTATACTCTCCCAGAATACCTGTATTTTCCTACATATCCATCACATATGGTAGAATGTTCCTGAGTCTCCGCATCTCCAACAATTACTTGACACATTTTTATACATTTTTGAAAGTTTCCATGGTGTTAGATACCATCGATGTTGCATTTTTTTGAAAGTTCTCTCTAATCATGTAACAATTTGTGAATTTCCAATTGATCTTCCATAAATTTTCCCATTGGGCCATGGTTATTGAATGGCCAAAATCCTTGGACCACCTCACCATTGCCACTGTTACCTCCTCCTCCTTGACTGTCCAGTCAAGGAGGAGTCGGTAAGTTTTTGAAAGAGTTTTTCTTTTCGAATTTACAAGATCAGATTTGAATCGGGAAATTTCTGTTGAGAACCCCTTTTGTTTGTCAGATTTAAATTTTTCAAAAAACTGATGGTATTGGAACCAGTCTGAAATGTGTACTCTTATTTCCTCAAAGTTTTTTAATTTAAATAAATGGATTATTCATTGGGCAAACTAGATACCCTAAGTGTGTGGGTATCACTTCTGGTATACCTTACAGGGCTAGATAACAGAATGTGAACTGCTCCGAATGCTTGAAACAAATTGCATAAATCCTAAGTAATATCATCAAGCCGACTCATGTGCTAAGAGGCTTTTGAATGCCATGCGCTCACCTGCATGCCACATGAAGGACTGTCAAATGAAGGGTTTTCGGCTGGCAACACAGCTACACGGTGACACACACACACGACTTGCATCTGTATCAACAGACAAGACTAATACGGAAGGAAAAGTTGGTTTGCAGATAAACTTCATTTGCTTTTGGGCTACCCTATTTGTAAACCTGGCCTGTTTATAAGTGTTGGGAGGGGGGATAATTTTATTTTGCTTCATAGGGAAATTTGTATCAGATGTTCTGATTGTAGGGCTCTAGCCCCCCAACATGATTTGATTTTTTTTTTTAAATCCTGCTTTTCTGAACTCCAATCACAAAATGAAATCGCCAGTGAATGCAACCAAAGATACTGTTTTTACAACCCCCCCCCCCCCTTTTCCCAATGCATAGAGACAGTCTGCTTCCACCTGGGAGAAACCGGCCACAAGGGGATGCTGTAGTACAGGAGAGTGTTGACTGAGGGGCTGTCTGAAAACCTCCGAGCAGAATGCCCTTATTTCACATGGTTTGGGTGTTTTTATGTCAACAGAGGTGGATGCTGCCCACAGGGAGAACGTAGTCTCAAAAGAGGATCATTCGGACCCTGAAAATGATAACACTAGTCTGATGATGATTGCAAATGTTCCACGTGACACTTGATAAACCCATTTTGAAATCTCGCAGAGCTGATCCCCTAGAGAGATCAAGTTGCAAAGGAAGGGGAGAACTCTTGTGTTTTAATAGCTGGGGATTTAAATGATTTGGTTTAATGAGGGTGGTCTTTTTTCCAAACAATAAAGTGAGGAGAACAAATTGTGTCAGTGTTCTTATTCATGAATTTCCTCTATAGCCCAACTCTTTTACCCCTGTTTTTTTAGGAAGTTGGAAACTGATATTAAAAAAAATTGGATAAGGGTGACATTTTCATGGGCTGATGGTATTGCCGTATTTAAAATATTTAACTCCCACGCAGCCATCCAGCCACAGCTTCCAAGCATCTGGTCAGTGTGTCTGGGGCCAAGACAGGGCGGCCGTCCATCAATGGATAAAGCTGTGTGTCATCAGCATGTTGATGACAACACAGCGCAAAGCTCCAGACAATCTGGGCAAGGGGGCGCATAATGATATTAAAAAGCACTGGGGAAAGGATTGTGCCCTGTGGGACTCCACACACCAAGGAGTGCCGTGGTGACAGCTCCCTCCCTAGCGCCACCCTCTGTCCCCGACCAGAGAGAAACGAGCGCAGCCATTGAAGGACTGTGCCCTGGATCCCCACATTGGCAAGGCGGTGGTCCTAAAGTTCGTGATCAACCGTGTTAAAGGCTGCTGACAGATCTAAGAGAATCAGCAGCCTCGATCCAGCTGTCTACGGAGATCATCTGTTAGGGTGACCAGAGCTGTCTCGGTCCCATGACCCGCGCGGAAGCCGGACTGGAATGGATCCAGAGCCGATGTTTCATCCAGAAGCCTACCAAGCTGTTCGGCAACTGCTCTCTCAGTTACCTTACCCAGGTACAGAAGATTCAAAACCGGGCGGTAATTGGATAGATCTAAAGGATCTAGAGGGACGTGGGTGGCGCTGTGGGTTAAACCACAGAGTCTAGGACTTGCCGATCAGAAGGTCAGCAGTTCGAATCCCCGCGACGGGGTGAGCTCCCGTTGCTTGGTCTCTGCTCCTGCCAACCTAGCAGTTCGAAAGCGCGTCAAAGTGCAAGTAGATAAATAGGTACCGCTCCGGTGGGAAGGTAAACGGCATTTCTGTGCGCTGCTCTGGTTCGCCAGAAGTGGCTTAGTCATGCTGGCCACATGACCCGGAAGCTGTACGCCAGCTCCCTCAGCCAATAAAGCGAGATGAGCTCCGCAACCCTAGAGTTGGTCACGACTGGACCTAATGGTCAAGGGTCCCTTTACCTTTACCTTAAAGGATCTAGAGATGTTTTCTTTAAGAGCGGACCCACCACTGCTTTCTTCAACTCCTCTGGGAAAGTACCCGTGCCAAGGGACTGATTGATGATCTCACCCAGGGGGACCCACACCTCGTGTGGATGACATTCCTGTTACTATTTAACAGTTGACTTCAGATGATGATGATGATTTACTAACTTGCAATTTCTCCCAAGTTCTTACTTCTCAGTTCCTGATTGCTTGGTCATTGCTCTGTGGTGGGAGCATGGAATTCTTCCATCAGCTGGGAAGTCTTTAACTATTAATTGCAGAGTTGGTTGCAAATTTTGCAAAGCACAGCTCGTGAGCTGCGCAGAGAGAAGAATTTGCCTGCAGCAACATCCACCTGAGATGAATCGGAACTTGCATCTAGCCAATTGCTAGGGTCTGCCATTTTCACATATGTACTTTTAATCGGCTGCTCTCAAAGGTCTGAGATGGAGTAGAGGTTTGGCACGAGAAAGGCCACATTAATGAAGAGCAATTGTGATTATTAATTAATAGCAGCAGAGGCTAATGGACTTTGAAACAGATTTGCAAGGGACAAGAGGACACAGCAAGGAACAAGAGGACATAACGTGAGACCCACGTTATGAGGGAATGGGAAAAGCTTCGTATTAATAGTAAACTAGATCAGAGTAGTACTTTAACACTGAGCAGGCCAGGTGCACACTTTCTATGCTCCTCTGACACTCTGCTTTCACGTGCACAGACAGGCATGTACAATATTATTTCTCCACTACACAAATAGCCATTAAGGTAGACTTTCTGTGAATCACAGACTGCTGCTCTGGGAGCTGGGAGCCTTCTCTGGCATAGCTGATAATTTGTCTACATATTGCCTGGACTACGAGAGAGCAGACAAGAAGAAGGGGTTTTAGCTTGGTGGCAGAGTATCTGCTTCACATGCAGTATGTCCCATGTTCAGGTAGGGATGGGAATTTTTCCTGTCTGAAATCCTGGCATCCTTGCCAGTCCCTTTTAGACAGAGCTGAGCTAGGTGGGCCAACAACTCACTACAAAGTCCTACGTGATATCAAAGGACAAACTGGAAAACATTTCATTTTGAGGTGAGCTAGCTTGCCTTGTGAGGTGACAAACAAGTAAACCTGCTCATTGGTGATTCTCTAATTAGGAATTTTCCATTTAGCAGAGTCTCCAAGTGTCCCTATTTTCCAGGGACAGTCTCAGATTTGCAGAAGCCATCTCAGTTTTTGATTTGATCTCAGAATGTCCCGCTTTTCCTTAGAATGTCCCTAGTTTCACTGGAGAAATGTTGGAGGGTATGGAGTTATACAACCCCTGAGCCAAGGAGCTATGCAACCTTTAGAAGACATCTGAAGGCAACTCTGTAGAGGGGAGTTTTTTATGTTTAATGTTTTATATATGTTGGAAGCCACCCAGAATGGCTGGGGCAACCCAGTCAGGTGGGCAGGGAAGAAAAATGTTGGGGAAATTTGTCACTACGCTTTTTGGAAATGTCTTGTTCTATGCCATCACACTTTTCCCCCCTCCTGAATTTGATGATTTTCAGTCCTGGCTGTGCATTTAGATGTTAACGGGTGGGATTAATTTGTCCTGGCATGCTGCTCTCCCTTAGGGTGACAATTAAAGTCTTCATAAGCGCTCACTCCAGGAAGCCAAGTTAGGAGTCCTGTTGTTCTTTTCCTCCAGCTATTCAAACCTTCCTCTGTGGCTTGTCTTTCCTGCTGGGGTGTGGTGACTCTTCAAAGGAGAAGCATGATGAAGAAAGTCTTCAAAATTCTTAGGCAGAGGCATTGCACGCCAACATGGGAGTGTTTGAGAGTGCCAAGAAACATGTGTTGGTGACTCATGGTTTAAACCAATGCTCACCGAATAGGCAGAACTGTGGGTGCTTTGTAGGAAAGCATTTAAAATTCAGGTGCCAGATTCACCACTGAGAAAAATTGAACTCTGCCACATAATTAAGAAAATTTAGAACTATGCAAACTTTACCATTTTGCATAATTTATTCTGGTTGTGCAAGACATAGAAAAAAGGATGGTGTTACGCAGGACACTGAAGTCGAAACCCTAGCCATCAGGAATTTTGCCATCTCTTTAAGTTGCATGCGTATCTAAATTGCCACAAGGGCAAGAAGGTGGGCTGTTTTTAAATACAGTGGAACCTTGGTTCTCGAACTTAATCCGTTCCGGAATTCCGTTCGACTCCCGAAACATTCGAAAACCAAGGTGCAGCTTCTGATTGGCGCAGGCGCCCCGGAAACAATGTTCAATAAGTTGGAGTTCTTGTTATTAAATATACCAAGAAAAAAGCACACCAAGAACTCTGGCCAATATAAGTTTCAATAGTGGGAGTGGTCCCTACTCGCAAATCAATAGTCAATTGTAACAAAAACTAATCCATTCAAAAGTATGTATTCTGACAAGGATTACAAACTCAAGATACACGTTGATCTACCCACACTTAGCTGATGAAGGTGAATACGGTACATCGAAACAGGGCCCTGTCCTGGCTTCTGATCTGTAATTGACTTCTGACTTCTGCTCAGTGATTGAAACTAAGATCTTCACGTCAAATCTGACTATGGACTAACATGAACTTACCTCTGTTCATAAACTCTTATCTCTAATTCTGTAACGAATTTTTGTGTTATACATATCCTTATGAGTTTGAGTTTGTAATCTCTGTTTGAGTTTGTAATCTCAATTTGAGTTTGTAATCCTTGTCAGAATACATACTTTTGAACGGATTAGTTTTTACCCCAGAAACAATAGTTGACAGCTTCATCAGACGTTCGGCTTCCGAAAAATGTTCAAAAACTGTAACACTTCTGGTTTTTTGGCGTTCGGGAGCGATTTGTTCATCAAATAAACTGTTCGAGAACCGAGGTTCTACTGTAATAATCCCTCCCTGAAATTCCACACCCAGTGCCATATTCTGCAGGTTTCCTGCACTCCCAGAGAATTGCAGTGACCATGCAACATGTCTTCTTGGACTTGAATACACAGAAGCGTCTTTAAAGATGAAAGTATCATTTTGATTGTGAAATGGCTGTTTACACCTGAGATGGAACAGACATGCCCACATCTCTTCAATAACTTGCTGGTTTAATTGCATATTAAAGGATATAAGGCACAATCAGCCACAGTTAAGCATGTTCACAGTCCGCTAATTCCATGTGGAAGATGAAACACATGATTAAATGGTGTCCCCGTCCCGCCATGTTTTTAGATGCATTGGGCTCTTCTTGGTGGAAGATCTGGATATAAATCTAATAAATAAAAGTCTTTGTAGACAGGAATGAATAAACATTGCTGTTTCTTTCATGTCACTTGAAGCCAGCAGTTCACATGACAGCTGAAAGTTCTGCCTCTTGACTTAGCATGGGGAGAGAACCATCAGTGTCCTAGCAAACATTGCATCTCTCGATGGAAATGGGGTCTAATGTTCAAGGCCACTGAGCACTTAGGCTGTGTTTGAGAACAGGCTGGCTAAACAATCTCCAGGGCTCCTGGCTGTCCAGTGAATTGCAAATAATCAATGGGAGCTGCTTGTGGTGCGGAGAAGCTTTGCAGAAAATAAAAGCCCTTCTGCAATAGCCACACCGTTTTAACAAAACTCTTGTGAGAGATCCAAATATATTTTCTCCATCTGTTGTGAGTGAATTGCATTTCCCCAAAATGTGCATGTATTTCACTAAATGAGCATGCACTGGGAAGTGCCAATTAATTGTGTGATTTTACACATCACAAGGCACAATAGTGTTGTTGTTGTTGTTGTTGTTGTTGTTGTTGTTGTTGTTGTTGTTATTTATTTGACTTGACTTTTTGCTTGCCCTTCACTATACAGTCCTAAGGTTAACACTGTTACAAAACAACAACAACAACCCTAAATTTCGCTCTGCTTAGGCAAAGTGTCTTTCCTGGGACTGGCTAGAGGGGCTGGGAGCTGGGGGCACTGTTATACAGTGGTTCCGCTCCTTCCTCCTGGGCCGTGTCCAGAAAGTGGTGTTGTGGGATGAGTGTTCAGACCCCTGGGCTCTCACTTGTGGGGTGCCTCAGGGTTCTGACCTCTCCCCCATGCTTTTTAACATCTATATGAAGCCACTGGGAGAGATCATCAGGGGTTTTGGGCTGGGTGTTCATCAGTATGCCCTGTGGAACGCCCTCCCATCAGATGTCAAGGAAATAAACAAGGAAACCAACAGGCATCCCTGTTTAGGGAAGTTTGATGTTTTATTCTGTTTTTAATCTGTTGGGAGCCACCCTGAGTGGCTGCAGAAACCTAGCCATATGGGCGGGGTATAAATAAGTTGTTGTTGTTGTTGTTGTTGTTGTTGTTGTTGTAGTAGTAGCAAAACTACTCTTTGGAAGTTTAAAACAATGTTCTCTGGGAAGAAGGATTGACTGTAAAACCATTCAGGTAGTTTTAGTTCTGTGTGAGGACCAGGGGTCTTCTAGCAATTCTCAGCACATTTAACAAACCACAGCTCCCAGAATTCTTTAGGGGAAGCCATGACTCTTTAAAGCAGATGCAGGTGGCGCTGTGGGTTAAACCACAGAGCCTAGGATTTGCTGATCAAAAGGTCAGCTGTTCGAATCCCCACAACAGGGTGAGCTCCCATTGCTTGGTCCCTGCTCCTGCCAACCTAGCAGTTCGAAAGCACGTCAAAGTGCAAGTAGATAAATAGGTACCGCTCCGGCGGGAAGGTAAACGGTGTTTCTGTGCTTCTCTGGTTCGCCAGAAGCAGCTTAGTCATGCTGGCCACATGACCTGGAAGCTGTATGCCGGCTCCCTCAGCCAATAAAGCGAGATGAGCACTGCAACCCCAAAGTTGGTCACAACTGGACGTAATGGTCAGGGGTCCCTTTACCTTTACCTTTATGACTCTTTAAAGTGGTATCACGGGGCTTTAAATCTATAGTGTGCATGTGGCCTATGACATTACCTGGGTTTGTTGCAAAAATTAAAAACAGCTTCGCTGAAAATGCATCATTCCTTTGCCTCTTTTCATTCTGGCCATCTGGCCAGGGAGGAAAAACATCCCACCCAGGCCTGTCAAAATAGCAACCCTATGCGACCTTCTACAGAGAAGTTTCATGCTAATTCATACATGGAAGAGCCTTTTGAAATGACCTGTATATAAACATGTATCTAGGAGCAGAATTTTAAAAGGCTGCAGTTAGGAATATGCATGCCTGAATTCAAGGGGCACTGCTTTTTAGAAATGATAGTGAATTCAGCCTCCTTGCGAAAACTCAGCTATCTCCTGCCTGCTAATGCCTGTATGTTACATCCTATAGGTAGGAAGGCTCTGTTTGCACATGAAAAGGGGGGGGGCACATTTTATTGGCTGAGCTCTGTCACTGTTAAGTAGCCAATCAGAGCTGCTGAGCATTTGCACCTCTCCAACCAGCTTGAAGAAGAGGAAGAGAGGGGGGAGGAAAAATAAACTAGGAGAAAGTTTAACTAGTAACTGACATAGGAAAGTATAAATTGTTGCAGAGTTGCAGAGTTCGACCTGTTTGGCTGCAGCCACCTCACCAACAGGAATTTCTGGCAGAGGCAGAGACAACCATCCAGAAGGTGCGTGCGAAAGAATGTTATACATATTCTGAAAAGTTTATGGAAGTGCGAGATAGAGAGTGGTGTGTGTGTGCATGAGAGAAGCTTGGGTTTTATTACTGGATAATTGTATGCTTATGTTTCCTCTCTCTAACTTATCACAGAAAACCCTTGAACAAAGACTACATTTTGTTGCTGGAAGCAGCACAAAGAAAGTGTGTCGCTTTTGTTGCAAGTTGTCCAGCTGTTGCTTTTAAACCAGTGAATATTTCTTTCAGAAGGTTCCGTGCAGCCTTGATATTGACTTTTAAAACGACAATAGTAATAATCATTCCATGCAAGGGATTTTTACCATAGTCAAGAATTGTGTGCGGTACAGAATGAGTGAAATGGTATTAGGATGAATTGTTATAATATCTGGGGGTGAATTTCTCCTGACTAGAGTTCGGGTCATGCTTCGTATGAGCAAAGTGGTCTGTCCACATGTAAGACATCTGCCAAGGGTATCTCTACCATTCATAGGGACCCTTCTTCCCCAAGGCACAAATTTTGCACAAAAATAGAGGTTTCACAGCTTAAAGGATGTCAAGGAGGCGGGACTGGGCTCTGGCAGTACCTTCCTCACTTTCAACCCCCCTTTGTGCAAATTTCAACATTTCCAGCTTGTTATCTTGATCATTGACTGCAGAAAGCTTGTTTTACAATCTGGGGCCCTGCCAGCGAGAACCAAATACTTGCAAGCTCATTTCATCAGTTGCAAACAACATGCGTTGCTGCCTTAGGCAACTGGGATTCCTGCTAAGTCCCAAACACACCCACCTTTCCTTTCTGCTTTGATCCACACTCAGTGCCTGGAACCTTCTGCTTTCGTAAGTATCTTCATGTCTCGCAAAAAGGAGGTGTGTTGTCACCCAAATTCACTCCAGGATTGTTGCAGAAACCAAAGGTGCTGCCCAGACTCCCCTTCGTAATTGTTGGCGACTCCATCCATGCAGAAGACCTTACCACAGCCAAGTGAAATGTAGATACAATACGATAATCTTTATTGTCACTGTCCCATACAGAACAACGAAATTGAAAAAATCTACATCAGACATTCAAAACCAACAAGCCAGCTATCCCAGCCTGGTTAGCCCCCTAAAAACTCTGATACCTCATAATTAAATACAATATACTCCCATAGGGACTACCTTACACTGCGTTTAAAACCAAAATCACCTTTGGATAGAAACTGTTTCTCAGATGGCTAGTCCTAGTCTTTATAACCCTGTACCTTCTTTCAGAAGGCAGAAGCTGAAGGAGATCATTTCCAGGGTGCGCACTAAGATGGGGGAATCTGTGACTACCCAATACTGCTGGACTACAACTCCCATCATCCTTGAGCATTGGCCATGCTGGCTGTGGCTGATGGGGCCTGGAGTACAACAACTTCAGATTCCCCACTGCCTGCCTGCCCACTACCTAAGCATGGCAAAGGTGCTTTTTGAAACGGTGTCGATAACTTGCTTGACGTACACTAGAGTTATGCAAAGCAAAAGGAAAAAACACCTCTCCAAGAAAAGCTTCAAAAGAACAGCGGTGCGAGATTTGTTTGTTTGCAAAAATCTTCCCCTCACACACACACACACACACCCTGTGAAAACTGAAAGGATGTAGACCCCCCCCAAGTGTCCCTGTTTTCCAGGGACAGTCCCAGATTTACTGAAGCCATCCCACTTTCTGATTCAATCCCAGAATGTCCTGCTTTTCCTTAGGACATCCCTGTTTACATCGGAGAAATGTTGGAGGGTATGCAGTCATGCGACCCCCGAGCCAAGGAGATAAGTAACTATACATCTGAAGGCAGCTCTGTATAGGGAAGTTATCAAATGTTTTATAGTGATACCTTGGGTTAAGTACTTAATTAGTTCCGGAGGTCCGTTCTTAACCTGAAACTGTTCTTAACCTGAAGCACCACTTTAGCTAATGGGGCCTCCCGCTGCCGCTGCGCCGCCGGAGCATTATTTCTATTCTCATCCTGAAGCAAAGTTCGTAACCTGAAGCACTATTTCTGGGTTAGCGGAGTCTGTAACCTGAAGCGTATGTAACCCGCGTTACCACTGTATTATGTTTTATATATGTTGGAAGCCTCCCAGAGTGGCTGGGACAACTGAGTCAGGGACATAATATTATTATTATTATTATTATTATTATTATTATTATTATTATTATTATTGACAACTTCCCTATTTTCATCAGGGAAATGTTGGGGGGTATGAAGGATGCCCCCGGAGTTTGAATTTATACACATTTCCTGAGATCTATGAACGTATCCACAAAGAACACAGGAGCAGTAAAGGAAGTGAAATTCTGTGTGTGTGTGTGTGTGTGTGTGTGAGAGAGAGAGAGAGAGAGAGAGAGAGAGAGAGAGAGAGGAAGAGGCAAAAAAGGATGAGGCAAAAAAGAAGTGATGAAGCATTCCTCGGACTCCACCACTTCAAGCTGCAGAGGTGGGGTTCCAGGTAACACAATTTGTGCATACTGCAGCAGCAGTTCTTTTAAAATGCAGCAATTATGCCATGGTGGAGGCTGCTAGGAAGAAGCTTTCAGTTTTCCAGCTGTGGTGCAAAGGCCACCATTTGAATATCCATTGCACCTCAAAAATTGGACCAGAAATAATCCCAGGGTCAGCTTCAGAAAGTGGCACATGGGATCAGGCAGCACAATTGAGCAGTCAATCACATGGCTGCATTCGCTCCAGAAATATCAGGAAAGGATGCAGCCATTCTGCCCGTGATCACCCTTTTATGCCCTACATAATGCCTTTAAATGTCAACAAACCAGCTTTGAAAGCTCAGTGCTATGAGTGAGATCATTCTTCATTTTTGCCTTCATATTTCCAGCATATAGCTCAATCACATGCATCGTTCTAGCTGTGGGAGTGGCAGCAAGTAATGTAAAGTAAATAAAGTAGCAAAGGTCATAGAATTCTACCTCTTGCTACAGGGTTTATCCTGAACAAATTTACACTGGAGGGGTGAAGGGGGTCTTAAAGATGGGACACCTAGGTCACCTAGAATATGGGATCATAGAATTGTAGAGTTGGAAGGGACCCTGGGGGGTCATTTAGTTAACCCCCCTACAGGAATCTCAGCTAAAGCATCCATGACAGATGGCCATCCAACCTCTGCTTAAAAACCTCCAAGGAAGGAGAGTTCATAACCTCCTGAGGGTTTTGTCAATCCTGGTTTAATAGGAAAACTCTTTCTTCTGCTGATACAGAATAAGCATGTGAAGCTTAAAAAGAGGTCCATAGGTCAGTTATTTGTGCTTTGAATGTATGCTGTGATTGCACCCTTAAACAAAACCCACATTTAAGGAATCCCTAATTATGAGGGATGTCCAGAAATTAAGCAAGGTCAGATACTGCGCTTGATCCCCTCAGACTCCCAAATTTGGAGATCAAGTTGTGGGACTTAGCCAGGAATCCCTCCCCCAGCCCCCTGCAAGCATCTTTACACTCTCACAGAACTACAATTTCCAGCACCCTTAACAAACTACAGTTCTTACGACTTTTTAAGTGTGTGTGCTGTGCATGCAGCCCAAATCTTAAGGTTATTTGCCTGTGTTTTTTTTAAGGGAAAGATGGCAGTTTTAACAGTTATGTGCAAGGGTTTGGGTTAGAAAATCCAGGGAGAGATTGCAGAACTGTATGTCTACCCAAACTGCCACAACACCACCTCCTTTTAAGGTGACCTGAAAAATGAGGATGTGCCAAGAATTTTGAAATCTCCCCTTTCTTATTCCCTCAAACGCCTGTACTTTGGTCCCCAGTCAGTTACAACATTAACAGAAGGCAACCTTTGTGCTGATATTAGTAGATATTTTGATCTACTGTGTTTTTTTCTGCTTCCCTAAGCAGGGGCCTGGGGAATGGCCAAATTCCAGCACTATTGACAATTCATGTCAATGTCCTGTTGTACCTTTGCCAGGGACTTGAATGAGGCAAACAGCTTTGTTTGCTTAAAATGCCTCTGACGTCTCTAAACTCGGGACGTCCCGTGGAACGACGCTGCCTTTTCTAGTATTGAACTTTTCTTGTATGGGGAAACATTATTGATTTTAAAGCAGACATAATCATCAGCAGTTATATATGAGACCTGACCCCTAATGGAGAAAAAAAGCCATTTGGGAAATGAACAACTGAAGCAATAATAATAATAATAATAATAATAATAATAATAATAATAATAATTTGTTATTTGTACCCCGCCCATCTGGCTGGGTTTCCCCAGCCACTCTGGGCAGCTTGCACAAAGACCAAAAATACACTAATATGTTATACATTAAAAACTTCCCTGAACAGGGCTGCCTTAAGATGTCTTCTGAATGTCAGGTAGTTGTGTTGTGAATGACAATGAAACCTGTTGTGTTGTGAATGACAATCTTAGAAATAACCAGGGTGACTCTCTTTGTTAGAGGGGCTGTCTTTTTTTTGGGGGGAGCACTATGATCCTTGCTTATTCTCAACTGGGTCTCCGTTTTCATTTGGGGGTGTGTGGAATCCAAGTCCTCATGACTCTAAAGATTAATTACCTTGAAAGCCCAAAGGAACTGTGAAGAGTAGCAGGTCTTAGGTCAGTGATGGCGAACCTTTTAGAGACTGCAACCCAAAACCCACTGATTTATCGCAAAGTGTCAACACGGCAATTTAACCTGTATATCTCATTCCACCCCCCTGTGTGTTTCACGTTTCTTCTCTATGACCGCTGTTGTAATAAATAATCCTTCATAAAAGTTACTGCGTTACATTCTTCATTAAATTATCTTTCCGTTGATATATAATTTTATGGTATAACTCAGTGCTTTTTTTTATTTAAAAAATGTTTAGGGGTACTCTCATTTTGACTCAAGAAAACCACCACCGGTGTGTGGGGGCAGATAAATGAATACAGTTCAAATTGGGGGAAATAAATACAGTGGCACCTCCGTTTTCAAAGAGCTTAGTTCTCAAACTACAGTGGCACCTCGGGTTAAGTACTTAATTCGTTCTGGAGGTCCGTTCTTAACCTGAAACTGTTCTTAACCTGAAGCACCACTTTAGCTAACGGGGCCTCCTGCTGCTGCCGCGCCACCGGAGCACGATTTCTGTTCTCATCCTGAAGCAAAGTTCTTAACCTGAAGCACTATTTCTGGGTTAGCGGAGTCTGTAACCTGAAGCGCATGTAACCTGAAGCGTTTGTAACCCAAGGTGCCACTGTACTTGGAAGCTACAGTCCTGCTGGGATGACAGCGTGCCATAGGTTTGCCACCACGGTCTTAGGTGTTACTGGCAACGAACTGATCTCCCTGGGATGCAAGCCTGGGCAGTGTGTATGGAGGTCCTGGGCTGCCCAGATGACAAGACCCCCATCTTGGACTCACTGATGGGGTCCAAAGGAAAGCAGAGCAATATATTTGACACCAGCTTGACTGCAGGAGTTGCTGGAAGGAGGGGTACAATGCACTATCCTCAGTGCTTTTTTTCCCTTTAAAAAATCTTTAGGGGTACTCTCATTTTCCTACTCATATTGAAATACTGCCCCTCAATGAGGCAAAACTTAGATTCACAAAATGTTTAGGGGTTTGCGTACCACTGCATTCCCTCCAGAAAAAGGCACTGACTATTCTACTGTCTTAGGGACTCCACTCTGGATTTCTGCAGGGTTTACTCCTTAGTCTTTTCTTCTCCCAAAGGTATCCAGGGGCATCTTACCCATAGAGGCTAGTGGTGCAGGGCGCCAGGGCGCCAAGTTCTGGAGGGCACCAGGAAAGAGGCAGAGGCTGGATGCAGTGCCTCCCGGCATCAGCTTGCTGCCCTCACCAGTCTCCGCCATGCCACGCCGAAGCAGCGCCACACCTGGAGCCTCCGCCTGCCGTGGCCACGGCAGCACGAAGTGGCCAGCTGAGCTGGAAGGTGCCGCGTCCAGCCTCCGCCTCTTCTCCACCAGAGGAGCCACCCTCCAGCCACTGCCCACCTCCTTCAGCCCCACTGGCAGTGCCGTCTTCCTTAAAAAAAGGTTGACAACTCTGGGAAACCGGGGGGGGGGGGAGAGCTGTGCACCACGGCGCCGGATATACTTAAGACGGCCCTGAAGGTATCCAACAAGGCAGTGGAGGTTTAGGGTCAGAGTTTTCCATTTCCTAGATGGGCTACCTTCTCAGGTTGACGAGCCTCACCTGCTCCCCGCTTTCCTTCCACATCGCATACAGAAACCCCCTTAAAAGTTTCTAAAAGGTGGAGGTTGACCAAACAAGCAAGCAAAGCAGAACAGTGATCTGCAATCCAGGCAAGGTTTTAGGGATTGCTGTGCCCCTGTGTGTTGCAGTGGCTAAATGATGCAACTCTACCTTGACTTTCTGCAGTTTCAGGTGTTGTCCACAAGATAGCAGTTTAGACTCAAAGCAGCTTGCATTATAGTTAGGCCTAACATATCCACGTGAAACCCAGAAATACTTCCTCTTCCTATTAAACCTGAAAACCTTTCAGCTCCACATGAATAATACCCGGGAAAGAGTGAAAAGCTGTACATTAGCAAACAGGAGCAAAGCAAGCCAGGTGAAAAAAGGGGGCTTGTTAGCATTAGGGCAATGCCTTTGCTGCGTGGAAGATCAAATAGTTACCTAGAAACAAACATTCTAATCTACGCAGATAAAATTGCTGAGACTGCAGTTAAAGGTGCACAGCTTGGTGTTCTGCCCAGCCTGTGGCCTCCCTGAGCACAAAACTACATGTCTCCTGTAGCTAAAGGTAAAGGTAAAGGGACCCCTGACCGTTCGGTCCAGTTGCGGACGACTCTGGGGTTGCGGCGCTCATCTCGCTTTATTGGCCGAGGGAGCCGGCGTACAGCTTCCGGGTCATGTGGCCAGCATGACTAAGCTGCTTCTGGCGAACCAGAGCAGTGCACGGAAACACTGTTTACCTTCCCACTGGAGTGGTACCTATTTATCTACTTGCACTTCGTGCTTTCGAACTGCTAGGTTGGCAGGAACAGGGACCGAGCAACGGGAGCTCACCATGTCGCGGGGATTCGAACTGCCGACCTTCTGTTTGGCAAGCCCTGGGCTCAGTGGTTTAACCCACAGCACCACCCGCGTCCCTTTTCTCCTGTAGCTAGTAGGGATGAGCAAATCTAATTCATGCTAGTTGGGACCGATGGGAGCTGGAAGATAGCAGCATCTGGAAGGCCACAGACTCCCCATCCTTGCTCTGATGAAACTTACATCCTTGGAGGCTGGTTTTGGCTGAAGAAGAAGAGAAGGAGGAGGAAGGTAGCACCAGAGAAAAAAAGATGCAAAATAGTAGTAATAGTTGTTTGTGAAAGAAAATGCACTATCTAGATCCCAGCACAATTTAAAACGAACTTCAACACAAGCAGCATTTTACATTTTGGCTTGGTGGACTTAAAAACAAAAAACAACAACCAGTATTTTGCTTTGCTTTGTTTTATTAAACTAGCTATATGTTAGAGAGGATGGAATCAGATAAGACAGAACTTTAAAACGCAATTATATTTATTGCGCAATTGTCTTTTCTTGAATTGGAATATAACTGTTGTGTAACAAATGTAACTTTCTATGTGGAAAAAAGAATATATATATTCTTTTTTCCTCATAGAAAGTTACATATAAATATGTTCGGGCTGCCATATTTCAAAAAGTAAAAGCCAGGACACCCAAAAATTGTCGAGTTCTTTTTAGGAAGACTCCAAAATTGTTGAGCTCTTTTATACAAAAAACACGAAAGCGCCACCTTTCAGAAATTCCCCCTGGACATCAGTTCCACCTTTTGATATACCGGTAAAATGCCCTCTTATTGTTCTGCTATTTAAAACATAGCATCGTCTGGTCCTATCTTGTGTGGCATCCAGAATGCAAAACAAAACATCAAATGGTTAAAAACATTGGCTTGGACTGTTTTCTAACCTGGGATTATGGTTTGTTTTCAGCCATCATGACCCATCAGTTTCCAGCCCTATCTCCGGAACAGAAGAAAGCCCTCTCAGACACAGCTCAGAGGATCGTGGCCACAGGCAAAGGAATCCTGGCCGCAGATGAATCTGTTGGTGAGTTTTTAAATCACTAGTCAGTAAGACTTGTTTTAAATCACTAGTCAGTAAGTCTTTCTTTCTTTCTTTCTTTCTTTCTTTCTATTTGCAGACTCATTCTTGCTGGTATAATCTTAAAATTTACCACCAGGAGAAGGTTTCGTTTTTGGAATAATAAATTTTCAGAGTAGTTTTACAGTTATATCAAAAATTACAGATTTGGTTATACTATTAGAAACACATACACAGATAATTATGAAATTATTGTGAGGTTTAATAAGTTAACTGTTTATATTTAGACAACTTTTTTGCTGTACTTCGTTGGAAGGAGAAAAATGATCATTTCCTTAATAACATATGAACAATTTATTTAACTAGAGCAATAACATTATAGCATATGTATCCATGTTTGTTAACTGATGAGGTTAAAGGGGTTTGTTTGTTTTTTTAAAAAAAAACTTAGACCGAGTTTTAGCACACATGAAAAACTTAAAACAAATCCTTATTTCCTGAAGAATAGCCTTTGGACTATAATGGAACTTAAATAGAAAACTATCTTTAGAAAGCTTTTTCCTCCAAAAGCATTTTATTTTTAAAAATCTGATTTAAATTTTAAAAATCCGATTTAAATCAGAAAATCCGATTTAAATTTTAAAAAATCTGATTTTTTTATTTTAATTTCTTGAAATAATTGATTTTTATCCACCCTGCTTTGCTATTTGGTGGCTTTTCACAGGTACTATGGGTAACCGGCTGCAGCGCATCAAAGTGGAGAACACCGAAGAGAACCGCCGGGCCTTCCGAGACATCCTCTTCTCTTCCGACGCCTCCATCAATCAGCAGATAGGGGGTGTCATTTTTTTCCATGAGACTCTCTATCAGAAGGACAACACTGGCAAGCTCTTCCCAAATGTCATCAAGGACAAGGGCATCGTGGTTGGAATCAAGGTGAATATCTTGTCCACAGTTAACTGTACGAAGGCCGAGAGGTCCGACCAGTGTCTTCACACTGGAGAGCCAGTGTGGCGTAGTGGTTAAGAGTGGCAGTCTTGTAATCTGGTGAACCGGGTTCGCTTCCCCGCTCCTCCACATGCAGCTGCTGGGTGACCTTGGGCTAGTCACACTTCTCTGAAGTCTCTCAGCCTCACTCACCTCACAGAGTATTTGTTGTGGGGGAGGAAGGAAAAGGAGAATGTTAGCCTCTTTGAGACTCCTTCGGGTAGTGATAAAGTGGGATATCAAATCCAAACTCCTCTTCTTCTTCTTCTTCTTCTTCTTCTTCTTCTTCTTCTTCTTCTTCTTCACCTCCCATTTCTCCTGTCTCTGCACCTCGAGGGCCGCCTTTCCCCACATGAACCAAACTGGACACTGTGTCCCATCATCTGAGAACTGTCTCCATGTGTCCTCTCTGGGTTCAGCGAGCAGCGACATGAGAACGGGCCTTTTCGGTGTTGGCTCCGCCACTTGTAGAATGCTCTCCCCAGGAAAGCATGCCTTGAGTCATCCCGATCTGTTGCTTTGCACCAGGCAAAACCTTTCTATTCACCCAGCACTGAATTGGGAAGGTAACAAGTTGTGCCTGTGGCCTCTTTGTTGTGCTCATTCTTTTAAGTGGGATAGGTAGGATGTCACAGAGATGTCAGTTAGAAGGGACCCCAATGGTCATCTAGTCCAACCCCCCGCAATGCAGGAATCTTTCGCCCAAATCCATGACCCTGAGATGAAGAGTCTCATGCACTACCAACTGAGATAGGTATCTTTTTTTTTCTATCTACCAACTGAGCTATGCCAATTTAGGATGTGTGTGTGTGTGTGTGTGTGTGTGCACAATTTAGGTCTTGTTTTACTGCTGTTATTCGTCTTTAAGGCTTTTTTCTTTTTTATCATTACACTTTGGTGTAAAAAGCGACTTACTGTTTTTATAGCAAGGGCCTGTGGTAGCTCTATTTTTTTTAAAAAAATATTATTATTATTATTTACATTCATATACCCCCTTTAACCTCCAAGGATCTGTGGCTCCTCACAACAACCCCCTGAGGTAGTTTAGGCCAGTGTTTCCCAACCTTGGGCCTCCAGCTGTTTTTGGACTACAACTCCCATCATCCCTCGCTAGCAAGACCAGTGGTCAAGGATGATGGGAATTGTAGTCCAAAAACAGCTGGAGGCCCAAGGTTGGGGAACACTGGTTTAGGCTAAGAGATGGTGATGGAACCAAGGTTAGCCAGTGAGCTTCATTGCTGAGCGGAGATTCGAACCCAGCTCTCCCAGGTCCTAGTCCAACACTCTTAACCATTACGCCACACTGGCTATGAAAGCAGGGATAGTGTGACATATAGGAGTATTTGGTGCTAACACCTTCATAGTCATTTGTTGGTGCGATTTAGACAGAAGAACATAGGTTATGCAGTGATGTAGCTCAGGCTTCTTCAACCTCAGCCCTCCAGATGTTTTTGGCCTACAACTCCCATGATCCGTAGCTAGCAGGACCAGTGGTCAGGGATGATGGGAATTGTAGTCTCAAAACATCTGGGGGGCCGAGGTTGAGGAAGCCTGATATAGATCATATAAATGAGGTGTGGGGAACCTTTGTTCCTGCTGGCGTTGTTGAGCTACACCAGGCATAGGCAAACTCGGCGCTCCATATGTTTTGGGACTACAACTCCCATCATCCCTGACCACTGGTCCTGTTAGCTAGGGATGATGGGAGTTGTAGTCCCAAAACAGATGGAGGGCCGAATTTGCCTATGCCTGAGCTACACCTTCCACCTGCCCAGGCAAGCATGGCTAATGGTCAGCGATGGTGGTAGTGGTAGTTTAGCAACATCTGGAGCCCCAGAGGTTTCCCGTACCTGACATTGATCAAGCATATACCAGAGCATTGCATGTATCAACCAATCTACAGCTTAGATGCAATGGCCCTGTACAGTCAATCTGGGAACGTTTTGCTAATGCTTGTGTTAAACTTCCACAGCTGGACAAAGGCACAGCTCCATTGGCAGGAACGAATGGAGAAACCACCATTCAAGGTGAGATATTTATTTCCTCTGAACCTTGAAATATGAGAGAGTGCGTCAGTTCCAAACAGAATTTGTTAAAAATTCTGTTGATACCACATCTGTCGGCCCAGGATACCTGAAGGGGCGTCTCCATCCCCATCGTTCAGCCCAGACACTGAGGTCCAACTCTAAAGGCCTTCTGCAGGAAGTGAGGTTACAGGGAACCAGGCAGAGGGCCTTTTTGGTAGTGGTGCCAGCCGTGTGAAAAGCCCTCCCTTCAGATGTCAAGGAAATAGATAACTATCTGGCTTTTAGAAGACATCTGAAGGCAGTCCTGTTTAGGGAAGTTTTTAATGTTTCATGTTTTATTCTGTTTAATATTCTGTTGGGAGCTGCCCAGAGAGGCTGGGGAAACCCAGCCAGATGCATGGGGTATAAATAATAAATTATTATTATTATTATTATTATTATTAGCATTAATAGGATAAGTACGGTAACTATACAACTTTCCAAAGACATCTGAAGGCAGCCCTGCATTAGGAAGTTTTAAATGTTTGATGTTTTATCGTGTTTTTAAAATTCTGTTGGAAGCTGCCCAGAGTGTCTAGGGAAACCCAGCTAGATGGGTGGGGTATAAATAATAATCATAATATTTCATAAAATGTAGACACTGCTTGATTGTGTAAAAATGAAACTCCCTCAAAGCGGCTTGCAAAATGATAAAACCATAACATTAGGGGGGAAATTACGAGAAGTTAAAATTCTGATTAAAATGCACGCTACTTAAAATGCAGCCTTCTACCCTTGGGATAAAGTAAAGGGTAAAGGGACCCCTGACCATTAGGTCCAGTCGTGGCCGACTCTGGGGTTGTGGCACTCATCTTGCTTTACAGGCCAAGGGAGCCGGTGTACAGCTTCCGGGTCATGTGGCCAGCATGACTAAGCCGCTTCTGGCGAACCAGAGCAGCACACGGAAACACCGTTTACCTTCCCACCGGAGCGGTACCTATTTATCTACTTGCACTTTGACGTGCTTTCGAACTGCTAGGTTGGCAGGAGCAGGGACCGAGCAACGGGAGCTCACCCCGTTGCGGGGATTCGAAATGCCGACTTTCTGATCGACAAGTCCTAGGCTCTGTGGTTTAGACCACAGCGCCACCCGCAAATCTTCTAAAAGCCCCCATCTTTCCTCTCTTTTTTGCCTTCAGGTTTGGATGGCCTTGCTGAGCGCTGTGCCCAGTATAAGAAGGATGGAGCCGACTTTGGCAAGTGGCGTGCTGTGTTGAAAATTACAGATACGACCCCCTCCACTCTTGCCATCCAGGAGAACGCTAATACACTGGCACGTTATGCCAGTATCTGCCAACAGGTATACCCTCTCAATAACTCAGTGTTTTCCTGGCAGCTTGGTGGTGGGAGGGTGTGGCAGCTTTTGGGAACCTTTCCCTATGGATATGAACTTAGAACCTAGTTCATCTAGATGCCCATTACATTTTCACTTGAATCTTCAGCATGGACTAGTGCCCATCGTGGAGCCTGAGATCCTGCCTGATGGAGACCATGACCTCCAACGGTGCCAGTACGTGACAGAAAAGGTAAGGGTGGCATCAGAAGCTCACCATGTTCCTGCACCACAACGATAATGTCAGGAGAAGGTTGGCAAGAAGTCACACTGTATTAGTGAAGCTTCAAGGAAACACAGCCGGTTCCGGAGGCCAGGCCTAGTGAGCGCAGCAACTCATCCCAGTAGGTCTCTGCCATCCCACAGCTCCTCCTCCCTGAGGTCCTTCCCAAGCGATCTGAGGCTCCATTGCCTTGTCTGTCTTTGCTCTGTCCTCTTCATACCTCTTCTAGTTCTGGGAGACCAGGGGAGAGGGGAGCTGGTCGCAGCAGGATTCGCAGCATTCTTACCGCTGTTGTGGCATATAAAAATATCCTTCTTTTATCACTTGGGATATCTGGAGTAAGTAAACCCAAAAGAAATGCTTCCGGCTTTTTAACAAACATTTGTCCAAACATTTTCTTTTCAGTTCTTCATAGATACTATCCCAAAGGTTTCTGATTTTCTTACACCGCCACCACATATGCAACATTGTTCCTTCTGCACGCTTATACCTCCAACATTTATTTGAGTTTGTTTTATACAACTTTGCTAGTTTACTAGGTGTCAGATACCACCAACCTCGGCCCTCCAGATGTTTTTGGCCTGCAACTCCCATGATCCCTAGCTAGCAGGAACAGTGGTTAGGGATGATGGGAATTGTAGTCTCAAAACATCTGGAGGGCTGAGGTTGAGGAAGCCTGCTGTAGAGTAACTCTGCTTAGAGGTAGTAATCCTGTACACCCTTACTTTGGAGTGCACCCATTTGAATAAAGTGGGACTACTCCTACACATGTATACTCAAACATGTTTCACCCCAACTTCTTCTCGTGTCCCAGGTGCTGGCTGCTGTGTACAAGGCCTTGAATGACCACCATGTCTACCTGGAAGGAACATTGCTGAAGCCCAACATGGTGACTGCGGGGCATTCTTGTCCCAAGAAGTACACCCCCGAAGAGGTGGCCATGGCCACAGTGACAGCTCTCCATCGCACCGTCCCAGCGGCTGTTCCAGGTCATTCTTCAGCCCTTGCGATCTGTCAGGGTTTTCCTTAAGGGTGTGTCTGGGCCTCCCTGATCTGCTCTTTACCTGATTTACAGATGTGTGTCCATTGCATTTGATTTGCAAAAACACTTTTGGTCACGTTGCTGGCTGCCAATCGACCAGACATGGGAAGAGACTCCGTAGAATAGCCTCTGTCACATCCATGGCGTACACTGAAAACACTTTTAAAGCACATGGCTTCTGCCTAAGAACTGTAGTTTGTTAAGGGTGCTGGGAATCTTTGGTAAGCTACTGTTCCCAGGATTCTTTGGGGAAAGCCATAGGCTTTAAAAGGATGGCACGGATCAATTGACATTGAATAACACAAATGTTCTGTCTATTGACAAAGGGCTTTATTAGCTCAGCCTCATAGGCAAGCCACCACTTAATAATAATAATAATAATAATAATAATAATTTATACCCCGCCCATCTGGCTGAGTTTCCCCAGCCACTCTGGGCAGCTCAGAATTTCAAAAACTTCCCTAAACAGGGCTGTCTTCAGATGTCTTTTAAAGATAAGATAGCTGCTTATTTCCTTCACATCTGAAGGGAGGGCATTCCACAGGGCGGGTGCCACTACTGAGAAGGCCCTCTGTCTGGTTCCCTGTAACCTCACTTCTCGCAATGAGGGAACTGCCAGAAGCCCCTTGGCGCTGGACCTCAGTGTCTGATCTGAACGATGGGGGTGGAGACGCTCCTTCAGGTATACAGGACCGAGGCTGTTTATCCTACAAGTCACGTTCAGTAAGAGGAATGCCATTGTTAAAATGAAGAATCAGAAGAATCTCTGTCTCTTTTCCATTTCCTCTGGAAAGTTCTTTTCTATTTCTTTTTTCTTATCTCTCTCTCTCTCTCTCTCTCTCTCTCTCTCTCTCTCTCTCTCTTTCTTGTTATGTTTTTAACTCACTTAGATTAATGTTGGGCAAAAACATCTTGGCAAATTAAGTCTTCAGTCTTTATGGTAATCTTGCCTTCTGATTCAAACTGCAGGCATCTGCTTCCTTTCTGGGGGCCAAAGCGAGGAGGAGGCTTCCGTCAACCTCAATGCCATCAATCTCTGCCCTCTGCCTAAACCTTGGAAGCTGACTTTCTCCTACGGGCGGGCCTTGCAAGCATCGGCTCTGGCTGCCTGGTCTGGGAAGCCTGAGAACAAGAAGGCTGCCCAGGAGGCCTTCTGCAAACGAGCAAAGGTAAGAGGAGAAAGAGCCTGAGCTCAGTGGTAGCCAGCCAACTTTGCCACTGAAAAGATCCCAATCTCCGATTTCATTTCCAAGGAGGGCTGGGAAATATGCCCCTCTCTCAAATCCTGAAGATCTGCTGCCAGCTGGTCTAGATCAGCGGTAGTCAACCTTTTTATACCTACCGCCCACTAATGCATCTTTCTGGCTGGTAAAATTTCCTTCCCGCCCACCACTGCTCAATGGAAGGAGGATTCAGCTTGTGCCGTACAACCCCCTACCGCCCACCTAGAATCCAGAAACGGCCACTAGTGGGCAGTAGGGGCCAGGTTGACAACTCCTGGTGTATAAAATTACATGGTTTGACTTGGTATAAGGTAGTTTTTCCCTCGCCTTTGAGGACAGTATAATTAAAAGAACCAGTGCAGAGAAGTACGGAGAATAGTGTTAGAGGGAACTGGGCCAGTACTTGATTAGAACCTAGTACACCTTGCCTGTGGTACTTGGGCATCTTGATAAAAGTTAAGTTTTTAAGTGAATGCTTAAAAGCCAACATGTGGGTGCAGTTAAAAAGTTAACTGAAAACAGGTAAATCATATAAAGGTAAAGGTAAAGGTACCCCTGCCTGTACGGGCCAGTCGTGTCCGACTCTAGGGTTGTGCGCCCATCTCACTTAAGAGACCGGGGGCCAGTGTTGTCCGGAGACACTTCCGGGTCACGTGGCCAGCGTGACGAAGCTGCTCTGGCGAGCCGGCACCAGTGCAGCACGCGGAAACGCCGTTTACCTTCCCGCTATAAAGCGGTACCTATTTATCTACTTGCACTTAAGGGTGCTTTTGAACTGCTAGGTGGGCAGGAGCTGGGACCGAAAGACGGGAGCTCACCCCGCCGCGGGGATTCGAACCACCGACCATGAGATCGGCAAGCCCTAGGCGCTGAGGTTTTACCCACAGCGCCACCCGCGTAAATCATATAGGTATCACCAAAAGGATTGGGACTGGTTGCTGCTGTCTTTAGAGCACACACCCAAACATGGGTTTTCTTGCTGCATAATGTGTGAGATTGCCCTGATTCCCAGTTTGTCACAAAGTGCTTTTCAGGAGCAGAGAAAGAAAGAAAGAAAGAAAGAAAGAAAGAAAGAGAGAGAGAGAGAGAGAGAGAGAGAGAGAGAGAGAAAGAAAGAAAGAAAGAAAGAAAGAAAGAAAGAAAGAAAGAAAGAAAGAAGTAATAGATTTAAATTGTGTATGGACTAGTACTCAGTCTCCACTGATTCTAGAAAAAAATTTGGATTTACATAGCTATGGTGTTTGGTTGTCTCTCTCTCTCTCCCCCCCTTTTTATTAAAAAAAATTGACCAGCTGTTATTTTTATTTCCAGATAAATAGCTTAGCCTGCAGAGGTCAATACGCCACCTCTGGGAAGACCGGCGGAGCAGCCACCCAGTCGCTTTTCACTGCCAGTTACACATACTAATTCAGAAAATGGTGCAGCTAGCTTGCCCCTCTTTGCAGCTGGTAGGAGATCCAAAGGGAAAACATCTCACATTACATCCCCATCAGAAGCGGCAAATAAATGGATTGGAATAAAAGGTCCCACTGCACACTTCTAATCCTTCAGCACAAAGTTAAAATAACTTCACTGCATCTACACATTCCAAAATAACTTGACAGGTCTTACGGAACCATCCTTCACTGACTTTAATCCTCTCCTTGGACAGCTGGTTTTGTTTTGTTTTTTAAAGATGTCTCCCATAGCCAACTGGGGAGCTGGATACTGCCCTTGTGTTTTTTCTCCACCCCTGATAACATTGCCAGCTGAGACAGAACAACAGCCAAGAGAGAGAGAACATGAAACACACTCTTTAATCCATAATGTCTTCGATGTATAAACTGTGAATCAATTTCCTGCCAAAGTGAAATAAAAATTGATAAACTTTAACTGTGTATTTCCATTTATTTGCCCTCTCATGGTATTTTTGTTGTGGCATGTCAACTATTCCTTTTTAGAGTGTTTCCAGGTGATCTGTACATTGAGCAGTATTCCTGCTTTGTTTGCTGGCAAATTAGATTGATTTACTTAATTAGCATTGTGACGTTAACATGTGAGAGTGCTGGAGGTGAAATAGTTAAACAGGTTACCCAATCAGAACCCAGGGGGGTGGAGTCAGAGGGACTATAAAACCAGCTCTGGGAGGGGTGAAGGGAGGAGTTTGTTGGGTAGTTGGTTGGAGTGGAAGTGAATTGGGATAGAGTCTGTGAGTAGGCTGAGTTAGTGTAGTGAAATAAGCTGAGTCAGGAACAGTTAGGAGCTAGGAAGACAAATAAATATCTGAGAGGTGGTTTAGTGAGTGAGAGCAGGTAGCAGAAGTTACAGGTCTGGATAGGCACCCCATGATTGTAATTGACCGATACCGTTTATGAAACCACATGCTTGTTAAACTGCAATAAATAAACAGAAGTTTATGTTCCAATTTAACCCTGACTGGACTCAGTATTGTACCAGGTAGGGCCTGGGTGGTGGCAGCAGGAACTAAAGTGGTGGCACAGGGATCAATAGACAGTGGAACGTCCAGGGACCCTGTGTGATCGCTACAAGCATTCCTTCTTGATTTGCATGTGGAGGGATTAAATGACATCGCATCAAAGCAAGGATTAGCCCAAACTTTTGGGCATGTTTCCCATCACTTATTGCAGAAGTCCCAGCTATAATTGTGCAACTGGTATGCAATTGACTTCCAGGCTCTTGCTATATTTGAGCGGGAGTTAGAAAAAGAGAGCTCTTTTTAGGGAGCCAGTCTTCACAAGCCCCAAGCACTTGGCTTTTGTACCCAAATGAAAGTGAGGCCAGCATGGGATGTCTTGCACATGAGTCAATGAAGGAGGTTTCGTTGGGCTTCCGGATCAGCGGAGAACCACCACTTCTGCCTGCTTTTCTACCATCTCTCTTTCACTATATGTAAGGTTTGACACCTAGACAGCAACAGCCATATCATCAGTATCAACAGCCAGCAATTTCCTAACAGATAAAAGAGGGAGCAAGATAAAAGATAACAGGTAAAAGAGTAAGAACACTTTACAATATTTGCACCCCACCTTTCTTTCTTCCAACCAGCTCAGGACAGCTTACATGGGGCTTACATGGACATGGGGGGCACTATGGTCTAAACCACTGAGCCTCTTGGGGTGCTGATCAGAAGGTTGGTGGTTCGAATCCCTGCGACGGGTTGAACTCCCATTGCTCTGTCCCTGCTCCTGCCAACCTGCAGTTCGAAAGCATGCCAGTGCAAGTAGATAAGTAGGTACCGCTGTGGCGGGAAGGTAAACGGCGTTTCCATGCGCTATGGTTTTCAGTCAGTGTCCCGTTGCGCCAGAAGCAGTTTAGTCATGCTGGTCACATGACCCAGAAAGCTGTCTGTGGACAAACACCAGCTCCCTCAACGTGAAAGCGAGATGAGCGCCACAACCCCATAGTCACCTTTGACTGGACTTAACCGTCCAGGGGTCCTTTACCTTTTAACATGGGGCTTCTTTATCTTATTCTCACAACAACCCTTTCAGATATGACTGGCCACCTGATGAGCTGCAGAGGGATTTGAAATTAGCTCTTCCTGAGCCAATATTCTTGTCTTTTCATAGAATCATAGTTGGAAGGGATCTTAAGGGTCATCTAGTCCAGCCCTCTGCAATGCAGGAATCTTTTGTCCAACGTGGGGCTCAAACGCAAAACCCTGAGATTAAAAGCCTTAGGCTCTACCGACTAAGCTATCCCAGCTACCACACCATTGTGTCTAACCCCCAGTTCAGCAGTACTGATCTGCCTCTGTTCCCTAGCCCCCTACTGATTTTGGTGGCAACAGATTTTTATTTTATTTCTTTAAAAAAGTAGGCACAGTGCTGAAATGGGCAAATCCCAGCATCAGATCAATTATTTCAATGAGTGGAGTGGACGAAATCCCCTCCATAGCCAATCTCATTAGCTGAGGATGGGCAATGTGCATTTCTTATTTTTATTCACTTTACAGGTGGTGGGGAGACCGGTTTATCCGGTGCTGCGGCAACCAGAGGCAGCCCAGCCAATCACACGAGCCCTACTTGACACCTCCCTCCATGCCTTAAACTACAAATCCCACAAGCCTCAGCGAGGCGGCGACTCGCGAATGAGAGGCGGGAGGGAAAGTAAACCCTCCTCATCCCATGATGCAGCGGGCTCCGGGAAGTTCGTCCTCCCTTCCCAGCTTCCGTTTTGCTTCATTTGCCCTCAGGAGGGCGGTGTTCTCCGAGCGTGTTCCGAAATGGCAGCTTCCGCGGGTGCCTTGCGGGTCGTCAGGCGGGCCGTCGGCTTCCATCCACGCAGGGCGCTGTGGGGAGGCGTGAGGTGAAGTAGTTGGCGCAGGAGGCGCGAGAGGCTCCCCTCGGGAGGGATGGGGGTTTTGAGCCCACCCAGGGCTGGCCGTGGGCAGGATTGCAGGGGGTTGGACTAGATGTCCCTTGGATCCCATTC
The DNA here is from genome assembly GCF_027172205.1 of Podarcis raffonei. Taxonomy (NCBI): domain Eukaryota; kingdom Metazoa; phylum Chordata; class Lepidosauria; order Squamata; family Lacertidae; genus Podarcis; species Podarcis raffonei. Next base: position 14,592,694 of record NC_070618.1, read on the forward strand.
CAAACAATTCTATGATTCTAACTCGGGGTTTCCTTTAACCGGCTTTCAGGCTTCTTGCATTCGATTAAGTGTCTGTTTCAGTTATTTTGGCTCAGCCCCAGTGGGCAGTTTCCCCCCTCCCCAATTTCTTGTCTCCACGCCTTTGTGAACCCGAAGGCTTAAAAGGGGGGTTTAAAACGCAATGCTAATAAAGGGAAGCTTGAGCTATTTGGGATTGCACATGGGGAGGAAACGTATCGCATGCCCTCCCGTCATTTCTCCGATAGAAATAGGAACGTCCTCCTGTTGCATAATGTTAATAAGGTTATTATTTATACTCAGCCCATCCGACGGGGTTGCCCCAGTCACTCTGGGCGGCTTCCAACATATATAAAAACATAATAAAGCATTAAATACAGTGGTACCTCAGGTTAAGTACTTAATTCCGGAGGTCCGTTCTTAACCTGAAACTGTTCTTAACCTGAAGCACCACTTTAGCTAATGGGGCCGCCTGCTGCCGCCGCTCGATTTCTGTTCTAATCCTGAAGCAGAGTTCTTAACCCAAGGTACTGTTTCTGGATTAGCGAAGTCTGTAACCTGTAGCGTATGTAACCCGAGGTACCACTGTATTGGAAAACTTCCCATACAGGGCTGCCTTCAGATGTCTTCTGAAGGTTTTATGGTTACTTATCTCCTTGGCTTGGGGGGGGGGGGAGGGGTCGCATAACTCCACATCCTCCAACATTTCTCTGATGAAAATAGGGATGCCCTAAGGAAAAGCGAGGGACGCGGGTGGCGCTGTGGGTAAAAGCCTCAGCGCCTAGGGCTTGCCGATCGAAAGGTCGGCGGTTCGAATCCCCGCGGCGGGGTGCGCTCCCGCTGCTCGGTCCCAGCGCCTGCCAACCTAGCAGTTCGAAAGCACCCCCGGGTGCAAGTAGATAAATAGGGACCGCTTATCAGCGGGAAGGTAAACGGCGTTCCGTGTGCTGCGCTGGCTCGCCAGATGCAGCTTTGTCACGCTGGCCACGTGACCCGGAAGTGTCTCCGGACAGCGCTGGCCCCCGGCCTATAGAGTGAGATGGGCGCACAACCCCAGAGTCTGTCAAGACTGGCCCGTACGGGCAGGGGTACCTTTACCTTTTTAAGGAAAAGCAGACCATTCTGGGATCAAATAGGGACATGTGGAGGGTCTGCTATCAACCCCTACCTAAACTATTATTGGCACCTGTCTGCCTCAAGAGACAATGGAGACACTGCCTCTCTGCCTGGTCAATGTGTATGGGGGTCCTGGGCTGCCCAGACAACAAGACTCCCCCCCCCCACCCTCGGACTCGCTGATGTGGTCCAAAGGAAAGCAGAACAATACGTTTGGCACTAGCTTGGCTGCAGGAGTTGCTGGAAGGAGATATCCAACCATCTTTTGGATTCCACTCTGGACTTGTGTAGGGTTTACTCCTTAGCCTTTTCTTCTCCCAGAGATGTCCTGCAAGATATCCCTACCTAAACAGAGGTGTTTTAGCATAACAAAGAGTCTAAGAACTGGACATGGGAGTCGTGGGTTCACATTCATACGGAGGTATGCAGTCGGTCATTCTTAGGCTGAGAAGAGTCCCATATTCGTAATAAGGCTAGTGTGTGCAGGGATTTCGGGCTATAATGTAAACCTCTTGTTCGTAGATGACAAGATTTAAATATTTAACACTCTATTAAAAAGTGGTGTTCTGCCTCCTTTCAGCAAGGAGACGGGAGGCGACCCTGAAGCAGCAGAGCCAGTGAAAGAGGAGCCAGCCCTGGTTTGTCCTCCACCGCAAAGCAAAAAATACCTCCCTCCTGAGGATCTCCAGTCTCGCCTAGAGTCTCGCATCAAAGAGATATTTGGATCCTCGGTCTCCAAGGACTGGCAAGAAGCATCATTGGGAGATAGTCGTTTAAAATATCTTCTGTTGGCACAGCTGGCGACAGATCTAGGCCGTGCTGTCCCTAATTCCCAACTCCACCAGATGAAGAGTGCCAGAGATGTCTTGGCTTTCTACAGCACGCCTGTGAAAGACATATCAAAGTTTGATGAGTTAAGCACGCTGCAGCTGCCCTCGAACCTGAAGATCCGGTGGCAGTACTGAGCTGTGGAGAAACAGGATGAAAACACCGTTCTGAACTCTTATCTGTATAGCAGCATCACTGTGGGCACAGATAGGATTTTGATTTTATTTTACCACATTTCCAGAGTGGTTTACTTCCTCTTCACAAATGTTCAGTTGCAATAGTGACTTGGTGAGAGAGATGTGCAAGCATCAGGCTGGTCACTGTTGAAGTAAATGGTAAACATTGGACCCCCATCTCTCTTTCAATTGGTAACCTTGTCTTGTTTGAAAGCGAAGAGGAGAAATAGATATCAGCAAGCAGTTGTGCATGCTAAGCCATTTTGTCCGCATAATTTTGTGTGTCAATAGCTTGATTAAAAATAATCAGGAAAGACAGGTAATGAAGAAAGTGATGGGAATAGTTGTTAAAAAAATAAAATTGCCGCAACCAGTCTCCATATATATGTGTGTGTAACTGCTCAGCAACATTTTGGGTGACTGCCATTTGCTCTGTGTGGGTGAAGCTTTCCTGAGGTTTATATAGCCTTAAAACTGGTTGTCTCCATCTAACGTGGGAAGTATGCATGAATTGCTCAAGAGTTATCTATTTTGTTGTTTTGTGGCAACTGGACGTGGTTTGAATACAACTCAATTCACAGGTACTTTTCACATAGGCTACTCTGTTCATATATCCAGTTCGAAAGGGAGGCAATATCCTTGACAGTCCCGTAGTACATTAATTTTAAATTTCTTCATCTTCTCTTATATATTTCTATCTGACGGAGATTACCATGGAATAGTCTTCTAAGTGTCTAATGATGATAAGTTGGTAGACATAAGAAACTGGCACTTGTAGATGCTGGCACAGGCAGACAAGACAAGGATTCCTGGATATTCCCGTTTCACCCCAAGGGGCTTCATCATCTGTGTGTAGTTCTAAATCATATAAACATAGACACTTTGTAATATATTATTCAATTGAATTTGTGTAATATAGGCATTCTAGTGGCTTTGGAATCCTATCCACAGCCATCCCTTGAGGGGCTCGAACCACCAACCACCTGATTAACAGCCAGACACACTTCCCACTGTGCCACAAAATTTCTGTGAGCAAATGCAAAAATACGCTTAACTAAAATTCAAATAGGGGACACGGGTGGCGCTGTGAGTTAAACCACAGAGCCTAGGACTTGCCGATCAGAAGGTCAGCGGTTCGAATCCCCGTGATGGAGTGAGCTCCCGTTGCTTGGTCCCTGCTCCTGCCAACCTAGCAGTTTTGAAAGCACATCAAAGTGCAAGTAGATAAATAGGTAGCGCTCCAGCGGGAAGATAAACAGCGTTTCCGTGCGCTGCTCTGGTTCGCCAGAAGCGGCTTAGTCATTCTGGCCACATGACCCGGAAGCTGTACACTGGCTCCCTCGGCCAATAAAGCGAGATGAGCGCCACAACCCCAGAGTCAGCCATGATTGGACCTAATGTTCAGGGGTCCCTTTACCTTTACCTAAAATTCAAGTAGGAGAGATTCAGTAAGGACAATTGTGTTCTGCTGCTGTGGCAGCAAAGACAGAAGAGTCACCCGTGACATTCTGAGAAACCCTAGTATCACTTCACAAGAATGTGCCACAGTGACCCTTATTATGATAGTTATTAACTTTACATTAACTTTACATACCATTTCATTCTAAGTGGTTGACAGTTATGAAACCAGTTACATAAGCATTAAAATACAAACGTTCATAATTAAAATCCACAGTAGAAGAATCCCATTAAAGCTGCTGCATAATTAAAAACTGGCCACTTGGGTCAAGAGACCAAGGGAAATTGACTTGCTCATCCTTTATACTGGCAGCAAAGAAGTTCTCTCAAGCTTTCAACTTTGTTCCAAGTTGCATTGAACCGGTTTCACATTGCAGCCAAATTCAGGGAACCATTTCCATTAAACCAACTTAAGACCTGAAACGGCAACCTTACTCCAGTTTGTTATAATTCTGATTTGGTGTAAACTGCAATTTCCCATATTCAGATATGAACAGGAAAACTCGATTTGTTTGAAATGTCAAAGGGCAGTTAAGAATGTAGGAATGGTGGATGAGGTCCATGGCCCCTCTAGTATCCTGTTACGACAATGGCCAGCCAGATGCCACTGGACTCAGTTACATTAGCAACGAAAAAGCGTTTTATATGCGTTATAACACTGTGACACCAGATGGTGCTGTGGAGTCCCGTCTTCTGTCAATGTAATTTCCCATTATGAAGTTTACAACGTGTTTTCCTGAAATGCTTTTTTGATGTGTCTAGATCTACATCCACATACTGCAACTTTCCCTCTTAGTGGGGTTTCTCCACCCCATTTTGGTATCTTAACCTTTTCCTGTTCTGCCTTAGCCTTTTCCAGTCCTTTTCTTGTGATAAATTTATTGCTATCGACTGTCTAGTCAGAGGTTTGCTGGCTATGCCACCAGCATTTTTTTCTCAGAAGTAAATGAAGAGGGGCAATGGCTATTCTGGAACTATTTTGTGTTTAATTTTAATTTGAATACCAACCCTTAAAGTGCATAGAAATAGCCTCCCACCCACCGCTCCTCCTCAGTTCTTCATTTCTTTTTTTCTCCCCCTCCGATTTTCATCGCAACCTTTCTTGTCATCCGCAGGGCAAGAACAAGGACCTTTTTTTCCAGGAGTCATTGACCTTTTTGGTGACCTTAGTGGAGTGACTGAATTTCAGGCCAGCCCTCTTGCCACCTGTGGATTTGCAGCAGTGGCCCTGGTGTATTTTGCTTTACGAAGACCTACCCAGTTTTCTGGGTGTGGTGGATCTGAAATATTTTGAGGAAGCTGCAGAATTTCTTTCAAAACATCCAAATGGCATTATTGGGTCAAATTCCTTCGAAATTGGTACACTTGGATCTCTTTCTCAGCACAACGCTGAATGCTTTTCCTTTTCTGTCATTTTCTGAATCAGTTAACACTCATTCAATGACTATGATTTCTGTTGTTGTTTGGATTTCTTGCCCTTCCTTCACCACAGTGTCCCAGTGTGGGTTACAACAATAAAATGCGTAATTAATTCTAAAACCATTTAAAAGAATTTCCATTCAGAAGATCCTTGTGTTTGTGTGTGTAGTGTCAAACTCTAGGTAAAAAGGCGTGTTTTGAGTCTATCACAGAAACACTATTCCTCAGCTTAGTGTCTGCCAGAGAGAAAACACTCAGGCCACCATTTCTCACATTTCTGAGAGTGGTGGTAACCGCAAGATGCCCGCTTACCCCTGCTGATCTTCAATATCTGAGAGTGTTTGAAAGGAAGGAGGCGGTCTTTCAGATATTTGGGGCCGTAGACTTTTTTGTTTTTATAGCATTTGTTCCCCGCTCTTCAGCCAAAGGCTCCCAGAGCGGCTTACATAAAATCAAAATTAGACGCTCTCTATCCACAGGCTTACAATCCAAAAAAAGGGACAAGGAGGGAAGAGGAGAATAAATTTTTAAAGGATTTTAATTAATATTGTTTAGGATATTAAGCGCTCTGACTACTGAAATAGTAGGGACATTTCTGTAACAACAACAAAAATAAGTGTTTATTTGCCAGGATTAAGAGATGGTCGAGTTCAAACATGCAGAAGCAACATGTGGTACAGTCCTTCCTGGCATGTTCCATCTCAGATTGCAGATAGGGGAGTGCCCTCCAGGGTAAAATCAAAAGGACTCTCTACAGATGAGGAGCTATCATGTCAGCATCAAACTTTGAGGTGTGCATAGCAGATGCCAACTTACATTTCCTTCCTGCATCTCCCTGGCTGTGTTTTTATCGATGTCACCGTGTAACTTAGTGCTCAGGGAGAAGGGTCTGTAGCTAAGTTGTGTGCCCGATGTTTTCCATGGAAAGGGAAATGTTGAGCAGGGGACCCAAATTATCCACCCCTGGTTTAAAACATGGCATAGGTAAAGGTAAAGGGACCCCTGACCATTAAGTCCAGTCATGGCCAACTCTGGGGTTGCGGCGCTCATCTCGCTTTATTGGCCAAGGGAGCCGGCGTACAGCTTCTGGGTCATGTGGCCAGCATGACTAAACCGCTTCTGGCAAACCAGAGCAGTGCATGGAAACGCCGTTTACCTTCCCACCAGATCAGTACCTATTTATCTACTTGCACTTTGACGTGGTTTTGAACTGCTAGGTTGGTAGGAGCAGGGACCGAGCAACGAGAGCTCACCCCGTCGTGGGGATTTGAACCACCGACCTTCTGATCAACAAGTCCTAGGCTCTGTGGTTTAACCCACAGAGCCACCCGCGTCCCAAAACATGGCATATAAGATGCAATTGTCCTCTTCCTTCACCAGCCCATTGAGGCTGGATATCCTTTCCTTCAACATGCACAATTTCTGTGATTTCTCCCTCCCCTTCCGCTTTTCAGGTTTGCGGACCTGGAATCGGTATAGTGCCAATATGCAAAGGGGCAGAAATCACACTGGCCATGTCGGTATTCCTGCCGCAGATCTGAGGTACTGTATCAATGGGACCAATGCCATCAATGGATCCATGATTTGCTACCGGGATCTCTGCATCCTGCCTATCCCTTACAAACCTGAGTGTGTGAGGCACATTTGACACGCACGCAGAGGAACATCAGGGCAGCGTCCTGCCTGTGGAAAAAGCCCAAGGGAACATCCTTTTCATTGTGGGAGAAAGTGACAGGAACTTCAACAGCAAGGCCTGTGCCATGGAAGACATGGAGAAGATGAGGAAGCATGGGAAGACGCACTACGCCCTTCTCTCCTATCCGGGAGCAGGACGCTTGCTGGAGCCTCTGGGCTCACCATTCTGTTACCATTCCTGGTTCCCCTTTTTACCTCTCCCTGTGTTATGGAGAAGGGAAGCCCTGGCCCATGCAGCAGCCCAAGAACATTCATGGAGAGAGATCCAAAAATATATTGCATCTTCACCTCAGCCCAAACCAAATTAGCAGGCTCTGAATATGTGTTAGTTCAGACGGCTTCCAACAAAACACTAAATACTATAACCTATTAAACATTAAAAGCTTCCCTAAACAGGGCTGCCTTTAGATGTCTTCTAAAAGTTTGGTAGCTTTTTTTCTCTTTGACATCTGGTGGGATGGCGTTCCACAGGGCGGGCGCCACTACAAGAAGGCCCTCTGCCTGGTTCCCTGTAACTTGGCTTCTCGCAGCGAGGGAACCGCCAGAAGGCCCTCGGCGCTGGACCTCAGTGTCCGGGCAGAACGATGGAGATGGAGACGCTCCTTCAGGTATACTGGACCGAGGCCATTTAGGGCTTTAAATGTCAGCACCAATACTTTGAATTGTGCTCGGAAACGTACTGGGATCCAGTGCAGGTCTTTCAAGACCGGTGTTATAGTCTTGGCGGCCACTCCCAGTCAGTCTAGCTGCCACATTCTGGTTTAATTGTAGTTTCTGGGTCACCTTCAAAGGTAGCTCCACATAGAGCACATTGCAGTAGTCCAAGCGAGAGATAACCAGAGCATGCACCACTCTAGCGAGCCAGTCCGTGGGCAGATAGGGTCTCAGCCTGCATACCAGATGGAGCTGATAAACAGCTGCCCTGGACACAGAATTGACCTGTGCCTCCATGGACAGCTGTGAGTCCAGAAGCTGGACTAACCCTTCTTCACCCATTCATGGGGTCAGACTAGATGACCCTTTGGCCAATTTCGTGATTTGTTCTGAGAAGGAAGGAGATTGATACATTACAAAATCAGAAGTCCTCAAATGTCCAGCAGAGGCGGTCAACTATCACAAAGCTATTGAGGATGGGAGCTAAATCGGGTTGGCCCTCCAGAGGTTATTGAACTAGGTAAAGGTAAGGTAAAGGACCCCTGGACGGTTAAGACCAGTCAAAGGTGACTATGGAGCTGTGGCGCTCATCTCGCTATCAGGCCGAGGGAGCCACCGTTTGTCTGCAGACAGCTTTCCAGGTCATGTGGCCAGCATGATTAAACTGCTTCTGGCACAACGCAACACCGTGATGGAAACCAGAGCACACGGAAACGCCGTTTACCTTCCTGCCGGAGCGGTACCTATTTACCTACTTGCACTGGTGAGCTTTTGAACTGCTGGTTGGCAGGAGCTGGGACTGAACAACGGGAGCTCATCTCATTCCGGGGATTCAAACCACTGACCTTCTGATCACCAAGCCCAAGAGGCTCAGTGGTTTAGACCTTCATCATTGGCCACGGTGGCTGGAACTGTTGGGCATTGAGAATCCAAAAACGTCTGTAGGGCACATTCTCTATTCCTGAGCTAAAAAGAGCCTTTTCGTAGAGACTGGAGACCAATGTGTGAGTTAAGCACTAACTGATCGTCTTTTTGCCCCCCATGTGAGCATGAAACTGTGCACTGTACAGATGTATACATTACCCCAAGAGACAGAAGCTGCTCCAGGAAAGCCCCCTTTCTTTGTTACTCCATTGCTCCCAACTGTCTCCTCTTGAGATTGCTTCTGGCAATGTGACATGTGTCTGTATGTACTGCCTAGTTCGGCTCTTAGCTGTGAGGGGCATTTGCCTGGCCAGTCAGGGAACAGTATACTAAACTTGGTGACTGTCCACATATGACTGGTGTACCTCTGTATCTTCAGACGGACACTGAATGCACGAGGATTATATAAAAAGGTTGCTCAGGCAGTAAGCAGACACTCCCAAGTTGAAATAGTCCTCCTGTTGAGACTAGATCAGTCTTCCTGATATTTCGGTCTCCAGATGTTGGAATACAATACCCATCATGCGTCAAACCAGAACACCACCTTTTGGGGCTATACTCGCATGTGAGTTATGCGACCCATACTAGATTGTGCCCATCAAAAAGCACTTTTTGGGGGCACAGTGCCCAAAAATGCGTGTTGTGCAGCGTTCCAAAGCAAGTTTCTTTGGGTGCCATGTTCCCCAAAAGTGCAGCCCAAAATGACCGCAATACCTCAAGGACTGCCTCTCCCTGTATAAACCAGACTCTGTGTTCATCATCTCAGGCCCTCGTGAGGTTTGGTGGTGGCAACACAAGAAAAGGCCTTTTCTGTAATGGCTCCCCATTTGTGAGATGCTCTCCTCAAGGTTTGCCTGGCACCTTCATTATGTATTTTTAGGCTCCAGGGGAAAACCAGCCTTTGGATGATTAATAATAATAATAAATTTTATTTATACCCCGCCCTCCCTGGCCAGAGCCGGGCTCAGGGGGGGCTAACACCAGTAAAATTACAATAAAAACATAATGGGGGGGGCAATTTAAAATACAGGTTAAAATGCAATTTAAAATGCAGCCTCATTTAAAAAGTAGCCCATAAATCAAAACCGTAAGGGGAGGGAAACAGAAGGGTCAGACTGAGTCCAAACCAAAGGCTAGGCGGAACAGCTCTGTCTTGCAGGTCCTGTGGAAAGATGTCAAGTCCTGCAGGACCCTAGTCTCTTGGGACAGAGCATTCCACCAAGTCAGGGCCAGTACTGAAAAGGCCCTGGCCCTAGTTGAGACCAATGTAACCACCTTGAGACCTGGGACCTCCAAAGTGTTGTCATTTGTGGACCTTAAGGTCCTCCACGGGGCATACCAGGAGAGGCGGTTCTGTATGTACATGGGTCCTAGGACGCATAGGACTTTAAAGGTCCTACAGCCTTTTAAATGTATCTGTGGGAAGGGGGGTGGTTTAATTATTGGTTTAATTATTTACTGTGTTTTATCTTTCATTTTATTCTGTGAACCACCCTGAGATTTTTTTGATGAAGGGCAGAATATAAATTTAATTATAATTTATATAATTATAAATTAATAATAATAATAATAATAATCTCAAAGCAGTTAACAATGACAATGCTTGCAATGAGCTAGGAGATCCCAAGTCACTAGTGACTACATTCTGGAAAGCCAAGTGATGTGACTGTACAACAAGGTACCCAATAAATATTTCCCTCCCGACTCCTAGAACAAATGACAAAGCCCTGATGCAAAGAGTTTTGTGATAAGGTGTTTTTTTTTCTTCAATCTCTTTTGGAAAAAAAGTTTATACAAAAACCCAAGAACCAACATGGTAGACATTTCAGCAAAAGTACAGAAGAGAGGCTCCATTCCTCAAAGGAAACACTCTATTGGTTATCACCATGCTATAGAAAATAAATGAGATGCAGCAGGAAAGCCCTAGAACAAAGAAGATCGACCAGCAAACTGGTCCCTTTTGTATTCTTTTACTCTGTTAACAATAATACTGTGCAAAGTGGAAAACCGGTTTTGGATACAAATGCATCCCGGTAGGTCTAACGGAAGGTAGACATTGCCTGTTCTTACGATGACTAGGCAGGCACTTCTATGGGAAAGGCATGCCCAGATATATTAGGATATAAGAACTGGGTCACACACATAATTATAATTACCATGTACGAAGCAGCCAAGTTACGCCTGGTGAGAGTTTTGAAGGCTCCCTCCCTACAAGCAAGGAAAGCTGCAGCCGCTGTGTAGCCGCCTTCACAGCTGTAGAGAAGTCAGTGGTTGGGCTTTTTGGCCTTCTGTTGTCATCTCCATTTATCTGGCCACAAATATTCCTGAATAGTGGGGAGGGGGGAGGAGCAGAGAAGATGAGCTGCAAGAGATAACGAGAGATGACAACGGGGGCATTCAGATGTGGGGGATACGCATTGCGTTAGTTTCCCTAATGCTAGAGCTTTTGTCCATTTTCTAACGTCCCTTTCCCACTGTTGCACTACGGAATGGTGGATTTTTGACCGGCGCGTCATGCCAAATTTCATTCAAAGCAGTGGCCGTGGGTAACACGACAGCAAACGTCGTTGGACGTCAACACTCCCTCATTCTTTTCGCATATGCCTGCTTCGGTTTCCCCATGATCCACCTGTAAAAATGGCAGGAAAGAACTGTATGCTGGTATACTGCTCCAAATTTAATCATTTGACCCCCACAATTTCCTGGGTTAGTGGGGTTGCAAGAGGATTCCCCCCCGCCCCGGACATGGAAATGATCGCTAAACTTCCACTAGATTTCCAGAGTTGGCTTTTACTGTTGCGTGAAAGCTCACGTTCCCTGTGGAAACTAAAGATCAGGGAAACCTTGGGGAAGCAGAATAAACTGCCACGCAAAGGCAGCCAGCGCTAGGAAGAAGCGTGGCCACAAGCTCTTCCTTCTCTTTAGGGCTTAAAGTCCCTCTAGCTTTCGTTATTCATAGGCAGGAAGCTTCCAGAGGTCTGAACAGCCACAGCCGGGTTGCTACCCACATGGTTAAGTGCGACACGTTGCCAGGATCCAATTCCCCACTCATGTCAACAGCACGAATGGCGTTACTTTATATTAGCACCAGTGGAACAGAGTCACAAATTTATTAGCCTAAGGCTCCTTTCTAGGTGGTTATATGATGTGCTAATGCAGCAATGAAACATTTACACTCCTCCTATTACAAAACACTAGGTGGAACCACAGTGATGGCTTCAAACCTTCCAGACCAATTTTTTTTTCCGGGGGGAGGGGGCCCTTTGCGATGCACCATGCGATGGGCAGAATTCCATATGTGCCGAAGGGTCAGAGATATTTCGGTCCAAGGGTCAGTGCCACTCCCAAAGTTATCCATGTCTTTAAAATGCATGCAAATGCCACAAAGGAAGGATTACACACATCGTCTATTTCACAGCGAAGATGGACATTTGGTAGAACTCTGTGGTTGGATGAACATGTCTGTGAAGTTTCCTACATGAAGTTTTTATGCTCCTTAGGAGACAAGTCTTAAGAAGCATGTCTTTATATATCTAAAAAAAAATATGCTTCGAGCTGGACTTAAGCATATTGTGTAGACCATTGTTCTTTGGCCTGCGACTGCAATAACACTTTAGGGTTTCGTTCCCAACTTGTGGCTCTATCAAAAAAAATCTGTATAAAAACGCGAACAATATTGTGCTGGCTATTTGAATGTAGCCAGCACAATGGCCCTCTCAAACAAATTCACTAAGCTCTCAGTCCTGCAACATTCAGTCCTGCATGCTGAGGGTCTTAACATTTAGCCATTGGCCATAAACTGCCGTCACTTATTCCTGCAATCCATGGTAATGATCTTTAAGACAATGCACAAGAGTGTGCATCTGGGCTTTCTCTATAATTTCCACGGTAACGGCTCCAAAGGCTGCGTTATTTTAAATTTTTAAATTTTAAGAGTCCTTTGTCTGTGGGCTCCTGTGAGCAAGCCCTTGTTGGGAGCAGATGCTGGGAAGACTACAGAAAAAAGCCACAAGGCAGTGTGTGGATTGCACATAAAGAGGACCCCAGGCCCAAGGAAAGCAGTCTGGAGGAAGCTACCTGAAGATCTCACAATCGTGCATCTGCTGCATCAATTTCCTGATAAAGTTCCATGGAGATGTATGGGAATCCTGAAATGCAGTTCGGAGTTCTTTTGCTCAACTCCCGTGCGCATCCATGGGACTTATTCAGGAAGAGTAAAACTTTGCAGCAGGCTAGTCCTCATGTTGAATCAGGACTCAGAAAATACATATTTCTCATCATCAAAGGTTTAGATCCCGGTCATGCTGTGGAAACTCTGGGGTAACTTCATTCAAGTACCACAGAGTTGCACCAGCAATAACCAAAATTGTCCCCTTTCATTTACTGGAAGCATTTTCCCTGGTAACAAAATGTTAAAAGTGAATTAGTATTATAATTCTCATTTAATTTATTGTATATAAAACAAAACCGAAAAAGGTCTGTGTACAAATATCACAAAACATCAACAATTCCCAAAGATGTAGTGCCTCAGAACACATTTTAAAACAAGAAAAGGTCTCTCGCTTTTTTTTGTTTTAATTTTTGTTCCCCTCTCCTCCCTTTTGTCTTAAATTCTGGCATAAATATATTAAAGCTGACCAAAAAAGTGGAAGGAGGGGGGATTCCAGGGTGATCTACATCACTTCCTCATACAAAAATGTACAAAACATTAGCTTCTAACTAGACATAACATAATACTGGTCATCACAGTTTTGACAATTAGTATAACTGTGTGTCGTTGTGGGAGTACTGTGTACCGGAGGGCGATAAAAAATAGCTTCTTTTGCCATCTTTCAGATCAGGTTACTTCAGTCATAGAGGCAGAATGATTCTATGGAAAAAAAGAGAAAGGACACAAAGCACAGAATACTTTTTAGTATGATACAATGCCGTCTGGATTGTCAAGACTCAAGTTAGGTAGCCAAAATAAATCGAAACCAATTCAAAAGATTATGCAGGTTACAGTGGTACCTTGGTTCTCAAACACCTTGGTACTCAAATGCCTTGGTTTCCAAATGCCGAAAACCCGGAAGTAAGTGTTCCGGTTTTCGAACGTTTTTCAGAAGCCAAACGTCCAATGCGGCTGTCGGCTATTGTTTCCGGGGTGCCAGCACCAATCAGAAGCTGCGCCTTGGTTTTCAAACATTTTGGAAGTTAAATCAACTTCCGGAACGGATTAAGTTTGGCACTTTTGTTTCTGCTGTTTATTTTGTGTGTTTGTTTTTGAGGCTTTTTCGGTTAATTTGTTTTTGGGACTGTGAGGAACCCAGTTCCGCTATTGATTGATTGATTGATTGATTGTGTGACTGTGGAAATGGATAACCCTAACTCTGGTAAGTAACTTCCAAAGGGTTGATCTAGCTCTCAGGCCAAAATGTACCCACGTACAAATGTACTAAGCTACCCCTGGCTTAGACAGGACCGGATGAGCTGGACCGATGGCTTGATGTGGTCTGAGGCAGCTTCCTGGGTTAAAGGGCAATCCTAACTCTGGCTTCTGCCCTGGTGGGACTGAATGTGGCAGTGGGGCCATAGATGCACAGTGCTTGGAGTGGAAAGTGGGAAGGAGACATAGATTTTGGTGGAAATCTGGTGCCAGCAGTCGAGCCCAAGCCCAGCAGTCAAGCCCAAGCTTGGTGGTCCAATAGATCCTGGACCGATTCCAGCACCCATTCAGCAGTTGGGAACAGGGGGTTTGCATTAACAGATCGATGCTAACATTGATTTGTAGGTGGAGGCTGGCAAGGCTGGGAGGAGGGAAGCCACTGTTTAATTCACACAAACACTCAGCCAGCAGAAAGGGTTTTTTTTATTGTTCTGCCCAAGGAGTAGGAAAGAGAGAGAGAGAAAGAGAGAGAGAGGGAGGGAGGAAAGAAGGAAGGAAGGAAGGAAGGAAGGAAGGGAGAGAGAGAGAGAGAGAGAGGGAGAGAGAGAGAGAGAGAGAGAGAGAAAGAAAGAAAGAAAGAAAGAAAGAAAGAAAGAAAGAAAGAAAGGAAGGAAGGAAGGAAGGAAGGAAGGAAGAGAGAGAGAGAGAGAGAGAGAGAGAGAGAGAGAGAGAGAGAGAGAGAGAAAGGAAGGAAGGAAGGAAGGAAGGAAGGAAGGAAGGGAAGAAAGAATGAAAGAAAGAGAGAGAGAGAGAGAGAGAAAGGAAAGAAGGAAGGAAGGAAGGAAGGAAGGAAGGAAGGGAGAGAGAGAGAGAGAGAGAGAGAGAGAGAGAGAAAGGAAGGAAAGAAGGAAGGAAGGAAGGAAGGAAGGAAGGAAGGGAAGAAAGAAAGAAAGAAAGAAAGAAAGAAAGAAGGAAGGAAGGAAGGAAGGAAGGAAAAGTTCCAAGCTCGTATGTGTCTGTTCCCTCTCTGGAGGAACGTAACAGGTATTGGCAGAAGGGAGTCTGCCCTATTCTCCAGGATTTCACAACAGACAGAGAAGAATTTTGGAAAGATTTGGGAAAGATTGCTCCAATTAAAATGAAGGTATTGCCCAAACTATTTTTTACCTTTCAACATTTTAGCAATATTTTAAACACCAAAGATGTTAAAAACACAGCAGAAAACTGCCCAACCAGTTTATCTGGAACAAAGAGAAGGTGGTAATAGTGATTTTTTTGGGGGGGGGGATGGGAGATGTAGGTGCTCAAATGCTACAGAGGAGCAAGTGAAAATAAGAACTGATTTCCCTTAACATTATATGGCATTCTGCTTTGGAAGCAACAGGAGTCTGTCTCGGCTAACCAAACCAGATTACCCCGAATGAATAAAAGGTTCAAGAGGGCAGAATAGACGGCACCTGTGCACTCAATGTCTCCAAAGGACTTTCCACTCTGGGAAACGCCATCAGGGGCATTCCTCGTTGCTCTTCGGGCTTTGATTTAGAAGGAGCTCCATGTGTTCCTTTGAAATTATGAACCACGCATATTCCCTGTGGGATGGGGGAGAAGAAGAGAACCCAGATCAGTACAGCAATGATGGAAGACCCTCAGTTAGCAGGACACAGTAGCTAAACGTCTTGTTTTGGAGTGACACCATGCTTCCTCATCCAGGCTGGTTTATAGTAGGGCCACCATGAGAGCCTTTTCCCAAGTTGGCTACTACCAGGAACTATGGCATTCATGTGTCCTGCCTCAGTGGGACAGGTGTGGTTGTCTGCATTTTTATTTTATTTTTTAAAAATGCTCTTTTGC
This sequence comes from Podarcis raffonei, assembly GCF_027172205.1. NCBI lineage: Eukaryota > Metazoa > Chordata > Lepidosauria > Squamata > Lacertidae > Podarcis > Podarcis raffonei. The sequence goes on from NC_070618.1 coordinate 14,608,198, forward strand.
TGCCTCCAAGCTCTTGTGACAGGTAAGAATTATGAATCACTACAACTTAATGTAAAAGGTAAAGGACCCCTGGACGGTTAAGTCCAGTTGAAGGTGACTATGGGGTTGCGGCGCTCATCTCGCTTTCAGGCTGAGGGAGCCAGTGTATGTCCACAGACAACTTTCTGGGTCATGTGGCCAGCATGGCTAAACCACTCTTGGTGCAATGGAACACTGTGATGGAAGCCAGAGCACACAGAAACACTGTTTACCTTCCTGCCACAGTGATACCTATTTATCTACTTGCAGTGGCATGCTTTCGAACTGCTAGGTTGGAAGGAGCTGGGACAGAGCAACGGGAGCTCACTCTGTTGCGGGGATTTGAACTGCCGACCTTCCGCTCGGGAAGCCCAAGAGGCTCAGTGGTTTAGACCACAGCGCCACCTGCGTCCCTTGCAACCTAATTTAGGGGCACCATGACAGTGGGGCTTTTCCAACGTGGAAAGGATAGCAAAATAAATAAACCAGAACCATTCACCTACCAGGAAAAGAGCGACTGCACTTCCCAAGATGAAGCCTGCAATGACGTCCGAACAGTGGTTTCGATACTCAGAAACTCGGTTGAGCCCAGTAAGGAAGGCAGCACATAGAGTCCCCAGGCACAAGACGGGCTTGGCAAGTCGACTGCTTTTCGTCTTAATTGTGCTCGTGATGTACATCTGAAACACAGTCAAACCAGATTGGCCTTAAGAGACCCGAGACAACTTGTATCAGATAGGGATAGGGGAGAAACTGGATCTTGTTTGCATTTTGATGAGAACCTACCTGGTTTTCACTTCCTGATATGAAAGGCCTCTGCCCTTCAAAACCCAAGGATGCCAAAATACATACAAAGACAGGGAATTGTTGTGCATGACGGGAGGAAAAACTGCTTGCAAAAATGTGTGGATTAGTGAAACAGGCGCTAAAATGCTGGCCAACTTGCTCAGGACTTTTTTAAAAAAACACCACAATTTTCATAGGAAAGTGTCCTGTTTCTCTGAACAGTGCAAGGGGAACTGATGGCTTGAGCAGCTAGCGAACTCAAAGGTAGTCACACTGTCTGAGACTGTTTTGTCCCTCGACTGTGTTTTTGCTCTCCTGCTCAGGGCTGTGTCACAACAGCTGAACTTTCAAGGGCTCATTTGGATTCCCTCCATCTTTGCACCTTGCAAGAGGAAGCTGACCTCTTTAGCTCTCCTGAGCAGTACTTGCCTGGCTGCCTGCCTTCCTGCCTGCCCTCTGTAAGAGCCACCAAGACCCTCGAGGCCTGAAGGTGGGACTTCTCAAACAAATCTAGCACTTTTTTTAAAATACAGCAAATAACACCCCCTCCGATGAAAAGTATTGTGGGACTTCTTACAAGTCCTGGTTGTTTAAAATGAAAGATTTAAGTGCCATTAGGAAGTACACCCTTTTCTTTGGCCTTACAGAATTAAATCCCAAATGAAAAAGGGTGTAAAAAGCTTATTAAAAATGCTTGAAATAAAAATCACGAATGGATGCAGAACTGTGGGGAACTGAATTTAAGATTGGGACAGGTGAGCAACAGGGAGAAACCGAAACAGATGACCCCCAAAACCCAGACAGAGAACTCTCTTGATATTCTATCTGTGCACAAAGTATGAAATGCAATAGTTGTGCCCCCATCCACAACAAAACATATACACACACCAGCCATGGGAAGCAGCCACTGCATTCAACCTCGGAGACTGGCCTTTTTAAGTCTTTTTCTACTGCATGATCTGAAACCGGGTGATGCTTCTTTTATTAGGTTAGCCAACTGTCACAGATACAATTTATTGCAAACACCGAACAGACGCATTCAATGGCAGGTTTCACACAATGACTCCATGCAAAGCACCCCGGACATTCCTGGGACCACGATTCCTGTAAAGGAATAGCATATGAATGGAACGTAACATATGAATGGTTATGAAAGGAACGTAGCATATGAATGGCTTTATCTGCAGAAAGCATCACAGTGGTTTGAAAGCAATATAAAATGTCGTTAAAAAGCACTAAGTGGGGAAGGAGGAGATTCACTACTTCAGTGGGACTTTCTACCTCTCTCTTCCCCTTGTGCACCCCCCCCAAACCTTTTTCTGGGTGTTCTTCCAAAGCAGAATTATGGGTTGCAGGAAGAGGAGGAGAGGGGGGCAAAGTCCCATTGCACATGTGGATCTCATTCCATACATGCAACAACCCATTGTGAAGATTGTCATATCCCACCCATCGTCAAGATCACAAACATTGTTTTGGTGTTCAAAAACTGTTTTCTGGGGCAATCATATGGGCTTAATAAAACATGGCTACAAATATACAAGCACTAATGAGTGCATTGTAACAGGCCTAGATAGCTCAGCTGGTTAGAGCGTGGTGCTGATAATGGCAGGGTTGCTGGTTTGATCCCCATATGGGACAGCTGCATTGCAGGGAGTTGGGCTAGATGTATGGGAATTTTCAGGGAGGCAGGAGAGGAAATTGTTTATTAATATCTTTCCTAACTTGCACTAGCAAGTTATATAACTTTGCAGAGTTTTACATTCTCCTTTTAAACGCACAGCGGATAACTGGTTGCAGGCTTGTGTAAGCCTCTCACTATTAGCTTCCTGGTAAGTTCCCTTAAAAGAATAAACACACCACAATCTCGTGTAAAGTATATAAAAGAAGTTTACTCACACATTCAGTTCACAGTTGGATCCCTGAAGGCAGACTTAGTTACAAATATGTACATTTGGATCTACCCCATATGGAGGGAATAATCCCAGTGACTGCAGACTGGCAGTCACTTCAGTTCACACGACAAAAGGAAAATGGAAAAGAGGGAGGAGGGCTGCGTGCCTTGTGCTTTTGTTACCTGCACTGGTAAGGTCATGTCCACCTCTAGTCACATGCAATAGGAAGTATGTCCCAGCCCAGGAGCAAACAGGAAGTTCCGACTGGCTGGACCAAACATTCCCTTGCATGTCCACTCTAGGAAAACAAGGAATGTTGTATTTGACTGCTACCAATGTATCACATCCCACAAGTTGACCCTCAGGGTCCCTTCCAATTCTAAAATTCTGATTCTAACATTACCAGTCTTCCCTACAGCTAGGTACATACTCGTCACTGATCCTACTCTCATCATGTAAGAGCCACCATTTTAATTTTATGTAATTTAGTAAATAACAGAAAATCTGAGTGCCTGCAGGAGTGCTTTCTCTCTGTCTCTCTTTCGAACAAACTCGGGAGACAATGGAAGCTTAATTACTGGGTGAGATGTTTCTTTGTGCTCAGAGCCATCCCTCCAACAAAACTTATAAAGCCACAGCAGATCATTTCCAACAGCACTGGTGGCAAAGAAAATAAATAAAGGAAAAAAGCAATTAGGAGACAAACACTAATTTGTGAGCGGGTAATTACAAGGCTGACAGAAGTAGGATGATACAGCAGTGCTAAAATAAAAGTGACGGGCAAAACCAGCGAACACAATGGAAACCTCTCCAGTGATTTATGCTTTCCAAAACACAGCTTGGCTTCTTGAAGACTCCACCTCCCAGAATAGCAGCGGGTCATTAGCAACAGATGCCTCCAAAGTGTCATATGTGTAACATAATGAGACACATGCAGAGGGCAGGGTTAGGCCCAAGTCTTTCCCTGGGGACACAAATTGTGAGAGGCAAAAGAGGAGAGAGGCAGAGCATCTCCTGTTGCTAAGCAGGAATCTGAAAGTTGTTTTTTAGTTTGCTGAATTCTTCATCAGAACGAAAAGTTGGTATTACACAGCTATCCAAAGCTGGGCAGACGTTTGCACTAAGAAATAATTAACAGTACAGTCGTACCTTGGTTCTTGAACACCTTGGTGCTTGTATGTTTTGGCTCCCAAAAGCCGAAAACCTGGAAGTAAGTGTTCCGGTTTTCAAACATTTTTCGGAAGCCAAACGTCTGGCGCGGCTTCCGAATGAGTGCAGGAAGCTCCTGCAACCAACTGGAAGCCGTGCCTTGGCTTTCGGATGGTTTCGGGAGTCGTACGGACTTCTGGAACGGATTAAGTTCAACAACCAAGGTACGACTGTACTGTAAATTCTGTGCCAATGGAGCAAATCTGCACATTTTACATAATTCTAGTCATAGGGTGATATTTAGCTATGGCATCCCACTTGACTTACGCTGGCGCAATGGGTCAGTGCATCTATCAAAAGGAGTTTGATAGAGATGATAGAGCTGTATCTGTATTTATACTAGCTATACTATATTATATTAATAATATAGTATTTATACTACTATACTATATTATATTAATAATAATATAATTTATATACTACCGTATAACCACAGATCTCAGGGCGGTTCACAGAATAAAATCAAAACATAAAACCACAAAATGCATAATCAAAATAAAACCACCTCCCCTTGAAAAATCTGTCTAGAAAGATTCTACATTCCAACTCTGCGGCAGCAGTTTTATTTTCTAATGGCTCAGTGAAAATGATCAGTTTCTCACATGCAATTCCTGCCATTCCTGGTGTGATAAGTGCTCTTTCCGCATCAAGGGGTCTATCTTTTCTTCTAGGGAATAAGGCAAACCAAGGACAATCTGTCTATTACTATGAAGAATGGCGAAAGGGAGGGATTCTTTTCTGAAAGGGATGAGAGTCATCACTAACAGGGTCCAACGACAGTATAACTTTAATAGTGAGTATAGCATAATGATAGCCAAGCCACACGGTTTATGGACTGCAGCACATTAGGATGTAATGATAGAGACAATAACTTAGATGACTTTTTAAGAGTATTGGGTAAACTCATGTAAGATAGGCTATTAGCAATGCGGGTCAAACAGAACATCCATTTCCCAAGGATGTATGCCGCCAGATTCCAGGTGCTGTGGATCAGCCATGTAAGGTGGATGGGCTTTCGCCTTAAAGATTTTCTAGCAACATCTAGCAGGTCAGGTAGGGAGCAGAATGTGGACTAGGTGGAACCTTACCCTGATTCAGCAGGATGGCTTCATATGCTTGTATAATAAGCAGAATCATGCAGTGGAGCTCTTCTTTGCTAGACTGTACCACTTCAGGCTGCAGAATGTGCATTGCAAAACAGGGAAAACTCCCGATTTACAAAAAAGCCAGTCTATCAGAAGAAAGAATGTGGTCGCATAACCTTCAAGTACAGTCCAGCAAAAGCATGGCGTGATCCTTTGACTGTACATTTCAGTCTTGAGTCACAGGTAGGGCCAGGAAAGTTCTGGTTTTCAATATTGTGATATATCACCAGCTAAACATTGCAATCTACCCATCTATCATGATGTCTAAAATAAGAATGTTGTTGTTGTTGTTGAGTTGTTTAGTCGTGTCCGACTCTTCGTGACCCCATGAACCAGAGCACACCAGGCACTTCTGTCTTTCACTGCCTCCCGCAGTTTAGTCAAACTCATGCTGGTAACTTCGAGAACACTATCCAACCATCTCGTCCTCTGTTGTCCCCTTCTCCTTGTGCCCTCCATCTTTCCCAACATCAGGGTCTTTTCCAGAGAGTCTTCTCTTCTCATGAGGTGGCCAAAGTATTGGAGCCTCAGCTTCAGAATCTGTCCTTCCAGTGAGCACTCAGGGCTGATTTCCTTAAGAATGGAGAGGTTTGATTTTCTTGCAGTCCATGGGACTCTCAAGAGTCTCCTCCAGCACCATAATTCAAAAGCATCAATTCTTCGGCGATCAGCCTTCTTGATGGTCCAGCTCTCACTTCCATACATCACTACTGGGAAAACTATAGCTTTAACTATACGGACCTTTGTTGGCAAGGTGATGTCTCTGCTTTTTAAGATGCTGTCATCATGATTCGCAATATATTGCCAGGTAAAAAATTATGAAACAGATATCCCAAAATGGACTTCAAACTGGTTTTGGATGATATAGTGACATATTTCCCAGCCCTAGAAACAGGACCTTTAAAGCATTCCTAAGTGAGAGAATGCAAGCGATAGAACATAAGAGATAAAACGCAGAAACTTGGTATGTACTTACTGTAGCATATAAGGCTGAATAAATGCTTAAAGCAGCATGTTTCGATGGAAAGGACCTCCTTGCCTTCTCAATCGCATCTTGGTCACCGGTGCAGACATTCCCATTGTTCACAAACTGGAGGTGAGCCCGGCAGTCACTCCCAGTGTAGTTGGGTTTACACACAGTCAGGAAATAGGGGGCCAAGTTCCCTGTCACCACCTGGCCAGCATTTACAAATATGTCGGTGGCGAAAAGGCCAAACGCAAACACTCCTGCGGGAAGAGAAAAATGAAAGCAAATAAGATCAGAATTACCGTACCTGTTGTGCTTAGTGGGACTGATTGCATGGAGAGAAATCTGCCCCAAGGTTTTTCCCCAAGCCAGGTCTTCCCTTATCCTGCCCTTCTCCTCAATCCTGGGATGCTCTAGTAATACAGGGATATGAAAAGCAAGTGGGAGTGACTGCTGACGTAGGAATAACCATGGCAAAGCTTTTGGCAACCTGTGTTTCTGACTTTCCATGTTACCAGAGTGGGACCAAAGGTAAGAAGCCATTACCACATCTCTCCAGTTAAATGTCAGAGACTGGCTAGATGAGAAGGAGGGGTGGAAGCTGCCTGACCAAGAGCCCCCCCCCCCCGGGAGAACACAGGGGAAGAGGATTTGGATCCTGGCTCCTGGTGGTGGGTGTTCATATTTTCACCCCTCCCATTGACAGAATCTCCTGATCTGAAGTTTTGAGAAAGGAGAGGGCGGAAACTGCTCTTCTACTTTTCCGCTCCTGACTGACTGCCTGACTCTGTGTGTGGAGAGAGTCTTTTTTTTTTTATTAAAGATATTTATTAAAATTTTCAAATTTAATACAATAAAAAAAGAATCAAAAAGAAAAAAGCAAAAAAATTTAAAAACACATAAAGTTCACAATACTTATTTTCCAATAACATATTTCCCTGACCTCCTCATACCTCCCCTTCTTGTATTCCAATTCAAATTATTAATTCAGCAAATCCTTAACCATAATTTTTTACTTATTTCTATACCCCCTTTTTGGTTTTTTTTTCTTCCATATTGCTCACAACATTACAGCTAAAAACCCCTTAATTTCTGTCCAACATCATTCAACATTCATTAATTTTACAATATTTCTGTAAATAGTCCTTGAATTTCTTCCAATCTTCTTCCACCGACTCTTCTCCCTGGTCACGGATTCTGCCAGTCATTTCCGCCAATCCCATGTAGTCAATCATCTTCATCTGCCATTCTTCCAGAGTGGGTAAATCCTGTGTCTTCCAGTACTTTGCGATAAGTATTCTTGCTGCTGTTGTGCCTGACTCTGTGTGTGGAGAGAGTCTTATCTATGTACAGTGGTACCTCGGGTTACATATGCTTCAGGTTACATACACTTCAGGTTACAGACTCCACTAACCCAGAAATATTACCTCAGGTTAAGAACTTTGCTTCAGGATAAGAACAGAAATTGGGCTCTGGCGGCATGGCAGCAGCAGAAGGTCCCATTAGCTAAAGTGGTGCTTCAGGTTAAGAACAGTTTCAGGTTAAGAACAGACCTCCGGAATGAATTAAGTACAGTGGTACCTCGGGTTAAGTACTTAATTCGTTCCGGAGGTCCGTTCTTAACCTGAAACTGTTCTTAACCTGAAGCACCACTTTAGCTAATGGGGCCTCCCGCTGCCGCTGCGCCGCCGGCCGCCGGAGCACAATATCTGTTCTCATCCTGAAGCAAAGTTCTTAACCTGAAGCACTATTTCTGGGTTAGCGGAGTCTGTAACCTGAAGCATATGTAACCTGAAGCATATGTAACCCGAGGTACCACTGTAGTGACTAGATGGCTGAGTGGGAGATGTAACACTCATGCAAGCCAGTAGTTCATTAGTTTGTAGTAGCTATTAGAAATAAAAGGAAGTTATGCTTCACAGCTTGCTTCCAGGTTATTTATACTCTGCATGAGTCTGGTGCTCACAATGCACAGTTGTGGCCCCAGTGCACTGATACCTGCTTTCCAGGATTGGAAGGTCTCTGAAAGTGCTCCAGTTGCCTAGCCCAGTCGGGGCAGAACCAGCTATTGAGCCCAGTTGCTGACATGGGTTGAAAGGCGTACTGACAGTGGGAAACCAGCCACACCCCAGAGGAAAGGAAGAGCTGGGAAGAGCTAGAGGCAGGAGCTTGAGAGATAGTGAAGAGGAGGAAACAGGCAGGTGCCCCAGCACAGAGGAGGGACATAGACTAGGCAGTTCTACCACAGAGCCACTCTCACAGCTTCTCTGCTCACAGCTTGCAATCCTCCTACTCCTAGAATGAGGTGTTTATTGCATGATGCTGAGCAGAGAGCCAGGCAGACACAGAGAGGGTCCCTTGGAGCTCACTGTAGACAGAAGGAGGGTCCTGACACAGAGGGCTAAGGAGTGAAGGGGGAGCTACAAGCCAGTCTGGGCAACTGCTTCATCAAGACAGGAGCAACCTTTAGACATCTCAGTGTGTCCATCTGTTCTGCTTTCCTTAATAAAGAAACTACAGTGGTACCTCGGGTTAAGTACTTAATTCGTTCTGGAGGTCCATTCTTAACCTGAAACTGTTCTTTACCTAAAGCACCACTTTAGCTAATGGGGCCTCCTGCTGCCGCCGCACCGCTGAAGCACAATTTCAGTTCTCATCCTGAAGCAAAGTTTTTAACCTGAAGCACTATTTCTGGGTTAGTGGAGTCTGTAACCTGAAGCGTATGTAACCTGAAGCGTATGTAACCCGAGGTACCACTGTAAATGTAAGTTAGCCAAGTGTTTCTTTTTCTGCTTTACGAACGATCTGAGCTCTGAGTCTGCTCCCTGACATTAACAGAGAAATGGCTCTTTCACACTGTTCCGACATTCCCAAGGACTCCAATTCATGTCTACCCATATCTCTGCGCAGGTGGCATCGAGGATCCATACGCAGGAAATGGTTTTGGATGTATGCAACTAGCAATGACAGAATTGCTGCAGAAGCTGGCACACATAGGCAAACTGCAAAAATGTTACAACGGAAGTCAATCTAGGATTTAGAAACTCCAACCAGCCCCAGTTCCATGGGGGGTGGGGGTGGAGAGGAAACGCTTAGGGACAAACGCTAATTAAAAACAAAGGCTGCTGAGAAGCACCTAAATGATAGCCAAAAACAAGCATTTCAGCCTAAGCGCTTTTACCACTGGTCCTGCAGGCGATAATATTTGATTGGTTTATTGCAGAATGTGCTGGAGCAGCAGAATGGTGCTGAGGGCTGTCCTCTTGGTCTCTGTTAATGGCACATTATTACTCCATCAATACAACCCAGAGGCTTTCTAAAGTTCAAGGGTATTTTTTTAAAAAACATAAAACCTAAAGATACCTGGACTCCATCCCCCCCACCCTCCCCTGCCCCCAGCTGTCTCCCAGACTGTGCCTTAAATTCCAATAGGGGACTAAGAAATGATTTAAGCAGTAGCAATTATGAGTGTGAGCTGGGAGGCAAGATGGTCTGAGTTCAAATCTCATCAGAACCATACACTTGCAAGAGGGCCTTACATAAGCTGCCATTCCTGCAGTATCGGTCTCCATCTGCAGTATGGGGATGATCAAGCTGGCCTATCCTACAGAGCTCTTATAAGGTTGACTGATATAATGGGTGTGAATTACTCAGAATGTCTTAGATCAGCGGTTCTCAATTAGCTGATTACTGAGGACCCCCTATTTTTCAAAAGCCAAGCCAAGGACCCCCTACTTTTGAAAATTATAACTCTATGGTAGTTACCTCTGCAAAGCAGTTTTCTGAACAAAATGTGGGGTAGCCCCTAATAAGCAAAGGATTTAATGTATACGAAAAAATCAGATATTACCATGCAAAAATGGCAAAAAAATTAGTTGTGGGGGAGGCAAAGGATGGGGCTGCAGACCCACTGGGTGCATTCTGCAGACCCCGAGGGGTCCCTGGACCCCTAATTGGGAACACTGGCTTAGATGTCTTAATATACATGCTAAATGCTGTTATTGGGCTTGAAAAATCCAGTTCTTATACAATTATTACATAGCAGGGATAGGGAACCCTTTTCAACCTGGGCACATTCCTTTTTGGGCAACCTGCCAAGGTGGGCAGAGCGAGAGGAAAAGTAGGCGGAGCAACACATGCAAATTTTACTACGCTTTTACACACCCTTATTTCAAGTGGTCTGTGGGGAGAAATGTTTGGGAAACACTGAATTAGCACATTTGCCATTCACCTCTGTCTGCTCTGCCAATGACCGCTTTACATGCCCACTAAACTAGGATGAACTTTGATCTAATGATTATACTTACATTGTTCCAAATACACTTTGGCCCAGTTAAGATGTAATAACCCAGTCCAACAAATCACAGTTTAACAAATTTGCTCCCTCCTTGCCCCTGCCCACCTTTTGCACCCAGCTTCAGTATGGGTTGTTCAGCCACAGTTTCCTGAACTGGGAAACCATGGTTAAGGGCAACCTACAAATCAATATATCAAGCCAGTTTCTTAAAGATGTGGGACGATATGTTGATTGAAAGTGACAGACCAAAATACTCTTCAACGGCAACAGAAGCTGGATCTCGCTTTTTAATACCAGTTTCTAAGCAATTAATCTTATTGGGTCTTTGGTGAGCAAATAACAGAGGATGTTTATTCACATGAGAATTCCCTGTGTTACTTGGAGCTAAGTGTTGCAAAGTTGTGGTATCAATATTAAATTAAACTTGGAAAGGAAAAAAATGCCAGAGATGAAAATTAATAAAGCATCAGCAATACTATTTAGGGGGAAATTTGATAGACATTAGCATTGTTTCCCAGGAAACATTATGAGCAGCTGATTGGGATACACACAGGGGGTTGTATTATGCAGAGCAGAAAAGCAGTGGAATGTGATGCTGGCTGCAGAATTCAACAGCTTTTGCTTTGAGATGGAGAAAAGCAACTTCTAGCCTCATGGTTGGAAATATATACTCAAAAGGGTGGTGGCCAATGTTTGCTAAAATCTCAAAAGCTACGCGACTAAGACCTCCTGGGATCTCCTGCCTGTCACTTCAGTATTTTAATTTGCAAGGCACTGATCATGGCTTACCTATAAATCGAATAATTCTCCGAAGTAACGGATTCAGGTAACAGCATTCTCCTGTCAAAATGGTTTTCTCCTGGACAATCAGGCTTTCTCTGGTTGACTTGATGAAGTACATGGATATCTCTCCAATAAAAATCTGCGAACAGGAGGTGGGTGGGGACAGGTGAAAACCACAGAAGGGAAATATGGCAGTCATGGAAGCCAAGGTTGTTTATTATTGGAGTTCAAGGATGAAATGACATGTTACCCAAACCTATTGCCAAAGCTGCATTTTCTTTGGATGTAAAGATCAGAACTCAGCTTCCACTTGACATGTAAAACCAACCAACCAATGGGCACCATCTACTTTAATTCCCCAAGACCTAATTTTCTCGTGGCCAGATCCTTAACCAAAATTGTTTTGACCATGGTCCTGTGTTTTTTGTGAAATTTCGCTACCTGATCCCAACAGGGCTGGTACCTGGTGTGGGGATATCTAGCACCATTGAAAGGGTTGGGTTTGACTTGGGAGACCGCTGGTTCCTGACTCCCAATCCTAAAGTTCTTTGTTCTTTTCTTCATTCTCCAGAGCACAGGGAACTGTTGGAGATTCTGCCTGTTAACTGTTAACCTGAAGCTTTTCTCACTGGGCTTTCAATATTACGACTGACCACTGTCAACTTGGCAGGAGTATGGGGAGCGCATTAAAAGCAGGTCTATGGAGGAGCAACTTTGCTCAGGGAAAGCAGAGTATTTTTTGCTGTTCTGAGGAGAAGTTTGGCTCCTTTCTCTATCCCTCAGTCCCAGCCTTGTAATTCTGAGGCTGATTTCCCCCCTCCCCCTCTGCTTAAGAGGAACGGGGTCAGCAGACACTCAATCCCTTCAGATTAACCCACAAACCATGATCAACACACTTCTTTGGGCTTTTCCCAGCAAGACTGCTTCTGGTTTTGTGTATCCAAATCAAAGACTAATGGCTCTACCTGCCTAAGAGGATTTGTTGTGGTGAATTCAATCTGCCCTTATTGGTAGCATGAATGGCGGTTCTCCGTCTCCTAAAGATAAGTGAGTGGCCAGCAGTTAGAACAGGGGTCAGCAAACTTTTTCAGCAGGGGGCTGGTCCACTGACCCTCAGACCTTGTGGGGGGCCGGACTACATTTTTTGGGGGGGAAATGAACGAATTCCTATGCCCCACAAATAACCCAGAGATGCACTTTGAATAAAAGGGCACATTTTACTCATGTAAAAACACGCTGATTCCTGGACTGTCTGCGGACCGGATTGAGAAGGCAATTGGGCCACATCCAGCCCCTGGGCTTTAGATTGTCTACCTCTGAGTTAGAAGGATGTTGGTTTATCATTTTTATACCCCAAGCCTTCCCCCAAGGAGCTAATGAAGCGCATGAATGAAGATTTCTTCTTGGAGGCTGCAATCCTAGGCCACTTACCTGGGAGTAAGTCCAACTGAACTCAGTGGAACATACTTCTGAATGTGTATAGGTTTGTGCCACACATAACCTGTGGAATGCAGTGTGCTTCTGTGGGACGGTGAGGTCCCTTAATGTTTGTGGAGAGTCTGTGTGAGTGTTCCTTCTGCATACCCCTCAACCATCCTGATTTGAGTGGGGACATAATGGAATGGCCTGGGTTTTTTTGATCCAGTGCTCTGATGCGAGTCAACTGGCTTGTCCCAGAGCTCTGGACCAAAAATGAGCATCCCAAATGTGATCAGTGGTATGCTGGAGTGTATGCTAATCCAATGAACCCTTATCTAGCAAGACGTTGTAGATCTCCTTATGCACACAAAAGACTTAAGGCTAAAAAGGATGAGGCATGGGAGACAAGTCAAGTTCTTCCTGGTTTATGTTTTTAATTTGATGCAGTCATTCAGAGGGGCAGGGCTAGGGCACCTCAAGCCACATAGCCCTCCCTGGCCCTGCTTTGTATCCTGAGTGCTTTTGTCTGGCTGGAATGTGTCCTCCAACTCTGATGCTTCCTCTTGCTTGCCTGGGTAGTGAATAGAGAGATGTAGAAAAGGAGCCTACTGTGCAAAGGTTAAATTTACATTACATGCTCCGCCCACTTTTGCTTCTGGCTCCGCCTACCCACCAGTGGCATGTGACTCACAGATGGTTGTCCAGAAAGGAATCCAGCCCTAAAACTTTTTAAAAAAAGGGTTCCAGACCCTTGTAGAAGGGAAGGCTACAAATTTTATTGGAGGAGCAGGAAGAGAGGGGGAGGGGCAGGAAGTGCACAAGGCTTTCCATGCATGCCATTTTACAGACAAAACTCTGCTTGCCTCTGGCTGTTTCCTCTCCTGCATTGATAAAAGGCATGTGGGATGGATAATTTTATTTTCGTTTTTTTAAAAGCAGACAAAACGCCTGCACGGATTCCTCTCTCTGCTCCCATGGCTTCACTTGAATTTGGACCCAGCCGTTTGTGGCCTTGGGATTTGCAGGCAATTGTTCCAGAACTTAAGACACGTGCTCTGAGGTACACACAAGGCTCCTTCCTGCACATGCTTCCCTCTTTCATTTAGACCAGGATTTCCCAAACTTGGGTCTCCAGCTGTTTTTGGACTACAATTTCCATCATCCCTGATCACTGGTCCTGCTAGCTAGGGATGTGGGGAGTTGTAGCTGGAGACCCAAAGTTTGGGAAATCCTGATTTAGATGGAGGGAGTAGATCCCTGTGCAGAAATGTATTTAGTTCTGTACTGGGGGTGGGGGGAGCAGGGGACCCCTTGCATGCTGTGGGCATCATCATGACAACCCAGCTACTTAGATGCATACATACCTAATATATATGCATGCAATGTGGTGAGTGTGTTTCTGCAGCACCAACCCTACAATTCTATGATTCTATACGCCCATATACCCTAAACCAGATGGAGCCAACATGATGCTCTCCCAATGTTATTGGACCCCAGTTCCTACTGGCTCTAGACAGCATGGCCAATAGTCCGGAATGATGGGAGGTGGGGATTTAAGAAGATATGGAGGGCACGATGTTGGCTACCCGTCCCCTAAGTGGATATATGTGGGGACTAACTGAGTGCTTTTAATATACCTCACCCAGGTTTGGTGCAAAAGCCTTTTTGTGAAAAGGCATCCTCAGCAAGTTCTGCTATGGAGCCACATTTGCAATGAGCTAATAGGAAAGGAAAGGAATGTTTGAAGAGGCACCGGTGTAAACAAACCTTTTATCCAGCCATATTATGAACTTTGCTGGGCAAAATGCTGAGAGTGACTAAAGTGCATGGCAGGAGGATTAGAGCGAGAGGGAAACAGAAGAAAAAAGTCCAGCTTCCCTTATGTGAAGAAGTAGGGGGGGAGTCAGTTGTGGGGGTGGGTGAGACAAGTTTGCCTGTGGCAAACGAGACAAGTCTGCCTGTGGCAACTCATTTTGACCTGGTTTTTAATTAAGCTAGCGGCTGGTTCTGTTTGATTTTAGAGCACAAAAGAGCTTTGCAGTGAAAAGAGTGTAATAAGAGCCCTTCCAGTGTTCTCGCTCCTTGAGAACGGCTTTCCTGGGTTTGTGGCGGGTTTTAAATGTTTTGTGGGAGAAGAATAGCTAAAACTGAAATCTGATGTGTGAAAAGAGCAGAGCCTTTCTCCAAACTCATTCAGCAGCTGGAAATTCTTATTAAAGCAGCCTGCTTTGCATCTAGCAGTCCATTTAGACTCTCATGCACTCCGCAGTCTCTCTTACTCTGTTTCATTCAAATCCAGTGTTCTACGAGTGACTTCAGTGTCAATAATTTGCACCCTGGTGCTTTGCTCCAACCAAACATTTGCAATCATCTGTCAAATGAGATGCACACGGCTGCTGCCCTTGTTTAGGCATCATAGGGAACCGAGCTTTGTCTTAAACATGTGACTGAGTGCAGGTAATAAATGGGGGGTAATTAATGACCATTGTGGATCATATTAATTGGCCCAGCTTTAGCCTCTTCCCAGCCAAATCCCCATCAATTAGAACTGACTTGGTTCCAATTAGAATTAGACTTTGGTCAGAGTAGAGAACAAGCCCTCTCAACCTTTCTTCTTTCCCTGCCACAAACCAGAACGAAAAAGTGATGGTTTCCAATTTTATAGGATCTACTTACAATTGCTGTTGGGGTCGCGGCCAGCACACAGTAGAGGACGAGAGGGGGTATGAAGCTTTCGTCCTCCGTTCCCGGATAAGGTTTCATCAGGTCTCCATCTTGGCAAAAGAAGCCTTGGACGTGCACTTGGAAAGTGTCTGTGCACTCAAAGTAGTAGGCAAGCAGGACAGTCCCAGCCATAATGACGAGCTGAAAATACAGCATGGTAGTTACACAGAGACATTTAGTGGCTGCTCAGCGGTCGTGCCTCCGAGCTGCGCTCCAACAGCCAACCTCCATCATTGCCACAAATCCCGACGGCAAATTCCAACATCAGAGAGCGGGTGCTTCGAATGTGTGTCTTCCACTCTGCGAAACATCTGTTACATAAATCTCTGCGTAACTCTCCCCCAACCCTGGTGAAAGTCTCTGTTCAAAGCAGGGGGGCACACAGCTTGTGCCTCACAAGGGAGCAGGAGCTTTGGCGCCCACTTTTGTCCCAAAAATATTTTTTAAAAATAGGCACGTGGTGGTTGTCGCCGGCACTGATGGATCAAAGCAAATGGAACAGGGCAGACTTTGTGCCAGCTAAAAGAAGCCAGGCTGGAGCTTCTCTTTAGTCGCCTGCAAAAGAGATGCACAGATGCAGCTCCCACCCTGCTCTCGCCCTGATGCAAAAGAAAGCCAGACAAGATTTCCTGATGCAGACAAGGAGGCAGTTTCAAACAGAGGAGGACTGGGGCTGTGTGTCACACCGAAGCTTCCTTTGCTATCCTCTCCCCACCTCCTCTCTCTCCCTAGCTTCCATTTGCCCTCACTATATTTCCATCTTCAATGCCATATAACAGCCAGATTCATTCATGTCCTCTGTGTGTAGGGCTAACAAGAGCAGAGGAGGGGAGGCATTTATCAGCCCAGGGTCCACATTCCTTTCTAGGCGACTTCCAAGGGGCCACATGCAAGTGGTAGGCAGGGCCAGAGGGAAAAGAGGAAGGAATGTGGATGTAACCTTTGTACAGTACGCTAGCTTTTACACACCACACACACACACACACACACACACACACCACTCTCTTTCTGTCATCCATCCAGGCAAGAAAGAGGCGTTATAAGAGATCAAGGACACATTCCAGTCCAACAAAACTACGTCAGGACAGGGCAAAGCAAGGCTGGTGACTTGGGAAGGTGCACTGTTTAGGGAGACTCCCAAAGACCAGGCAGAGAGGCCTGGAGGACTGCAACTGCCCCTCATCCCTGGCTAAGGAGGCTGGATTCTATCTTCTCACCCCATCACCAATGCCTGCCCTGCCCGACCCCAGGCCTAATACCCATGCAGATTGAATGCCTCCATGCAGATCGAGGTGCTGTTAAAAGGTGCAGGAGGATGCCATGCCAAGCTGTTGTTGCTTTTCTCATCAACTGGCAGCAGAACTGCCTATCCCGAACCTTTGAGATAAGGAGGAGTATGGATCAAACTGAGCAGCCAAATAATACAACTTCCTAGGGAATCTTGGTGCCCCCTCCACCTCTGAACAGCTTCAGGGTCCCACAAAGTTCACCAAAGAGGAGCAAAGGCTTTCAGTCTGAGAAAGCGAGTTGCATCCATTTCAGATAATATGCTCATCAGCTCAGGAGCAGAAACTGATTCAAGGCTTTCTTTTGTTTCACTGTCTCTGTTAGCTAATATTTTTGCCACCACGTTTCCAAACTCATCTTTTTACTATCAGATCTACAAACAGAAACTATACATTTTTGTTTCCTCAGGTGTAGGTTCTTTTTGCACAAACAGCTCCCCACATGAATGGGAGCAAGTCGTTCCCCTGCCCCCCGCCCGCAGTGAGGATCCTGCTCTGTTAAAACGGAATAAAACAGAAGTGCTTAAAAATCTAGTAAAACAAAAAATGTAGGAAGGAACTGCACTGCCCTCTTGCGGAAGAAAATTTGAACACTCAGATGTTGCAGCCACAGACACCCCCAGCTATTACAAGCTATTGTAATCAATTGCAGTCAAGTTTAATGAAGCCTACAACTAGATAAAGCTAAAAGGTAGCAGCCTTTAAAATGGACCTAAGTTAAAAGTTAAGTATTTCAATTTTTGTTACAATCGGACATGGTAAAAATGCTTGTTGGAATTGTCTTTCCATTTTTAGAAGCAACAGAGACCTTCTTTCCCAGAAGCTCACAGAAGCACATCTCTGTATATTAGACTGCTGTTGCTTAAAATCATGTTTTGTTTTTACTTTATTTTGAAGGAATCTAGAAAAAAATAAAATAAATGACTTCAAGCATGTGCAGAGATCTGTGGAGTTTTGCATAGAGGGACTCTGAGAACAGCCTGAACCAGGAGAGGAGACGTAGAACATGTTTCAAGGCACTTTAAAACATACACATTTTAAACACCCATTCCCCCCCCCCCAATAAAGAAATATTATGGCAATGCCTTTTAACATCAAGTTACGATGGTCATTTCCAGGAAAATTAACACTACTCAAAAAAATGTCCAAAATTCTTAAGAGAACATTTATCACAAAATCTACTTCATCTATTTCTGGAGACGCACCTTCTCTCTGTCCCTCTGCAAGTTGACACTGTTATGTACTGAAGTTCTCACCCTGGGCCAGCAGGGGAATACTGTAGATAATTATGCAATAAGGGATCGAAAGTGACGTTCAGTGATTGGATAGTTTTAGAAAGTTGTTAGTTACATTGTACTGGAGCTCTATATAAGCAGGCTTACTGAAACCTTCAGTTCAGTTCTGTTCTGGCCTCTGAATAAACAAGAGCTGTTTGAAGAATCGCTGTGTCATCTGATATGTTCACCCACAACTTAACAGACACAGTGAACAAACTCTTCATTAAGATGCTTTAATGATTTGTGCAAGTGCAGATTTAGAGGGAGGGAGAAAGACGAGGTGGACTCTTTCTGCCAAGAACCTTTGAGGTGAATGGATCTGTGCTGAGGTGGGAGGGGGTAGGTTTTCCCACCCAGCTGTTTTGGGGGATCCCTTCGACCACCATCATGTTCATTCCAGAACCACAAATGTCACTCCCTCATGAAAAGGGATTTTTTTTGGGGGAAAGGCCCTTCGAATTAAGCACAGCTGATCTCCAGTTTGCGTAGCTCAGTGCTCATAGTGTCACCTGCACAGTCAAAAGAAAAAAAAGCACCTGATGTAATTGTGATATCAGATGACTGTAAGTCTTATGTACTGAAGTTCTCACCCTGGGCCAGCAGGGGGATACTGTAGATAGTTTTCACTCAGGTCCGCATATGCAAATAAGGAATTGAAAGTGACGTTCAGTGATTGGATAGTTACAGAAAGTTGTTGCTGTTGCTTTGTAGTTGAGCTCTATATAAGCAGATTGGTTAAACCTTTCAGTTTAGTTCTGGCCTGTGAATAAACAAGGGCTGTCTGAAGAATTGCTGTGTCGTCTGATATGTTCACCCACAACTTAACAGTAAGGTAAAGGTAAGGTAAAGGACCCCTGGGCGATTAAGTCCAGTTAAAGGCGACTGTAGGGTTGACTAAACCGCTTCTGGCACAACGGAACACCATGACAGAAACCAGAGCACATGGAAACGCCGTTTACCTTCCTGCGGCAGCGGTACCTATTTATCTACTTCCTTTCGAACTGCCAGGTTGGCAGGAGCTGGGACAGAGCAACAGGAGCTCACCCCACTGCGGGGATTTGAACCGCCGAACTTCTGATCGGCAAGCCCAAGAGTCTCAGTGGTTTAGATCACAGCTCCACCCGCGTCCCTCAAGTGATTGACAGATGGGCAGCCCCAACCCTGGGATGGGCAAGAGAAGGATCAGGCCTGTTGGCTGAGTCCAGTTCCCCACTGCTGCTCTAAAATGTATCCTCAGTGCTGTTATGCTACAGCCACATTGCGGAGTTTATATTCCCTCCCCTGCTTTTCAAACGTGAAAGCAGAGTTTAAGTGCAGAGCATCAAGCTAACCCTCAAGCTCCAGTTATCCATGTTTCTACTTAAACCTAAAGCAGATCTGATGAGGCTTAAGCAGCAGGGGGCATTAAGGCTTTGTTGCATCCCACCCCCATCACCAGACAAACAATACTGTTCGAAAAATGCCATTCTGTTTGCTGTGTACTCCCCCCCCACCAATTTCCCCAAGAAGGGCTAGGATTTCATTTAATCTTCTCCCCACGACTGGCTTTATTATTCTGCATAGCAACCCAAAGTATTCCCTCGACTGGGAAGGTGAAAGGTGGTGGCAACTGTGTGTCTACTCAGAAGTAAATTAGGGCCATATCCTGCTAAACAGTTCTGCTAGTGCAAGGTTTCTGTGAAGTGGAACTTCCCCACTCTCTTCTCCCCCTATGTGCCCCTGGCATGCCCCAAAATTGGGTTGGGGGAACCCCCAGGACATATTTGGGGCAGAAGAGAGTGTGAGGAATATTCCATTGCACAGCTAAAAGCATACCCTCCAACATTTCCTTGATGAAAATAGGGGTGTCCTGTTTAATAATAATAATAATATTCCTTTTTTAAACAAATATTTATTAGCATTTCCAAAGTAATACAAAGTACAAAAACCAAAACCAAAACCAAAAAAAATTAAAAACACATAGAATTTCCATTACTTACTTTTCTTTTAACTTATTTCTCAGACCTCCTCACATCTCCCCTCTCTGTATTCCAATTCAAATTATTAGCTCAGCAAGTCCTCACCTGATTTAATTCACCTTAGAAACCAATTTTACTTTATCTAATCTTAGCTCTCATCCAAACTTGTTCATTGATACTTATTCTTAAAACATTTTCTAAGATCGACCATAATTCCCTTCCACGAATTTCCCAATTTTCATACAAATAATAATGCAAAAAAAGAAAACAAATTATAATTATATACCCTTTAAATTCCCAATTTCTATTCCACCCATACCCCCTTCCCGGTTTCAGTCCCCAACAAATGTCTATCAATCTCAATATACAGTCAGCCTGGGGATCTAACATCCGAGGCTCTTAATTCTCTCTCACTTCCTCTCTGCTGGTTTTTTTGATAGTCCTTAATGTTAAACACCAAATCTCGGAGAAGCTCTGGCCCAACACGATCCATATTTCTTCCGTCCAAACCTCCATACTTAAAGGTGAAGCCTATGGGGTGTTCCAAATCTTGTTTCATGTTCCTTTCAAGTCCGTTTATCCCCACAGCTCCAACCTCCACCTTAATCAAATTTGTAATCCTTAGGTCTTCAGATCTCCACACGAGGAGATCTCTCCATTTTTCACTCTCCAATTCAGGCCAGACTTTCCACATCAAGTTTTTATTTTCCTTTGTTGCCATCAGGTCAGGCCTCAAATTACAGCTCTCCTTTGGCTTCTGCAGAATTACAGCTCCTCCTTCCTTTTCTTTAGGGGCAACGTATATCTCCTTCTCCAAATTCTCAAAGCTCTCAAGCTTCTCTATTTGTCTAGTTGGATAGGCTTCCTGTTCCAAATCCTTATCAAATTCAATGATGGTATTTACTGTTAAGTCCAGAGTTGAAACACTTGTAGCCAAAACATCAATTTGGCCTTGTAACTTTCCCAAGAGAACAAATGCTCTGTTCAGTTCAGCCTGAATTTTCCCTCCTCCAGCCATTCTTGTAATGTCCCCAAACCCCCTCTAGAGGGATTTTAGTTCCTTAATGTTCCTTTCAGCTCAAAACCAAAAATCTGATTAGTTTGTATCAGCCTTTCCTTATTTTCAGCAAATTGCAACAAATGTAACCAGCAAAAGCAACAGAAACAAAATTTTCTTTTCCCGTCTTGACAGCTAACTTGACAGCTGTCAGACTCTTCAATACCTCGACAGGCTCTCTCGCGGAGCACTCCCGGGTCCGGGGGGGGGGTGGCGCTTCAGCTCCCAAATTTAATTCTTTGTCTGCAGGTTCCCCTGCTTCCAGTAAAATTTCATATAATGCCAAACCGTGAAATTAAGATCTTTTGCAAAAAAAAAGAAAAAGAAAAATTCTCTTGACCTTAGTTAACAGGTCCTTTGCTTTAAGATGTTTACATAGAGGGAAGACGGACTTCCTGTTTAAGCCTTCCCCGATTGTGCCTAATTCATAAAAAAAATTTCTTTAAAGTCCCAATTTCCGTACTACTCACGGGTTGTTACTTTAGAGCCCAATTGTTCACAAGAAGAAGTCAGCGCTCTCCGACAACGGCTGTGCGGCTTCACTCCATGGAAGAAGCAGTCGACTCTGAGCACCACGCCACTCACCCCGTACCGTTCCGGAGCCTTTAAAAAGGCTCCTTCGCAGCTCGGGGGGGCGCAAAAGGTGCCCGCCGAGTCCCCACATTCACAGGCTTCACCGCCTGTGATTTTTAAGGGTCCCCGCTTTGCCACAGCGGCAATACCCGATCCCGCGGAGCCGATCCCTCCGGAGCTCGGAGGGAATCCGCCATTAGTCGATGGCGCTGACCCGGAAGTCCAATAATAATAATAATAATAATAATAATAATAATATTCCACCCATATGACTGTGTTGCCCAACCACTCAAGATGGCTATATACACATATAACATAACATAACATAACATAACATAACATAACATAACATAACATAACAACAACATAACATAACAACAACACTATACAGGGCCTATACAGGGCTGCCTTCAGATGTCTTCTAAAGGTTATGTAGTTACAGTGGTACCTCAGGTTACATACGCTTCAGGTTACAGACTCCGCTAACCCAGAAATAGTACCTCGGGTTAAGAACTTTGCTTCGGGATGAGAACAGAAATCATGCTCCGGCGGCACAGCGGCAGCAGGAGGCCCCATTAGCTAAAGTGGTGCTTCAGGTTAAGAACAGTTTCAGGTTAAGAATGGACCTCCGGAACGAATTAAGTACTTAACCTGAGGTACCACTGTACTTATCTCCTTGGTTCGGGGGTCACGTAACTCCATACCCTCAGATTAAATTAGGGACATCCTGCCATACTCTCCAACTTTTCTCTGATGGAAATAGGGACATCCTAAGGAAAAGTGGGACATTCTTTGATCAGATCAGAAACTGGGACGGTTTCTGTAAATCTGGGACTGTCCTTGGAAAATAGAGACACTTGGAGGGTCTGTAAAGTTCTGCCTGTAGAAAAAAATTGATCTGATGAGAATGCCACAATGGTGAGTGCTTTTGTAAAGCCCTCCAGAGGAACAAAGTTAAGTGATTTCTTGTTTTTGGAGCAACCTGTTATCAGAGTAATTCTGCCTCATTTATGATAGTTCTTCTGCAACGTAGAACGCACAAGGTTTGTCAGCAGGGGGCATTCCTGTTCTATCCAAGCCACAGCCAACATTGACACAGAAATGGCCTGCAATGTTAAACAAGCAGCAGGAACAGCAAAATATTTTCCCGCACCCTCATAAAATCTACATGAATATGTCACAGTTGAATTGCATTAAAATGAAAATCAGAGCTGGGGATGCATTTCAGTTGCTTTAGGTTAAAACTACACCAGCATGGGGTTTATTATTTCTTCTTCTCCTTGTTATGATGTTAAGGCTGCTTGAGAACAAATATGCCCTGTTGGTCATAATTTTATTTTAGATGCCTCTCTCCCCATCCTATCTTTGAATAAAGGGAATGATTAACAACTATGCAATCCTGTATAGGAAGTTGCTCCCGGTGGGTTGTATGCAAAATAGCACTAAGTAATGCATCCTATCAGTATCAGGATTTACAGTTGAGAGTGATCAAAATTCACCTGGTGCATTTTGCACCTGGCTGTCGGCCACTTGCAACCAAGTGAAGACACCCGCTCTTGACTATTTTCACACACTAGCAACATGTGCTGTAGAATTCTATCCATTATATTTTATCTGCACAATCAGAATGAATTTCAGGAACCATCAAGTTGTACAGTGGCACCTTGGCTGTCGAACTTAATCCGTTGTTCGACTCCCGGAACTGTTCGAAAACCAAGGCACTGCTTCCGATTGGCTGCAGGAGCTTTCTGCACTCAATTGGAAGCTGCAGGAGCCGCGTCAGAAGTTTGCCTTCCAAAAAACGTTTGCAAACCGGAAAACTCATTTCCGTGTTTGCGGCGATCGGGAGCCGATTTGTTTGGGAGGCAAACTGTTCAACAACCAAGGTATAACTATATTGGAAAATATGACTTTCAAGCTGTCTGACCCCAAAATGGCAACTAAACATTCCGTTCTGGTGACTGGTTTAAGGAGCCATTTGGTGCCTAACTTATATATCTGAGTTTCTAACACTGCTCATTCCCCCATGAACCCCTTAAGTGAATCCCACAGTGAGAGCCAGTGTGGTGTAGTGGTTAAGAGCAGTGGACTCATGATCTGGTGAACTGGGTTCGCGTCCCTGCTCCTCCACATGCAGCTGCTGGGTGACCTTGGGCTAGTCACACTTCTTTGAAGTCTCTCAGCCCCACTCACCTCACAGAGTGTTGTTGTGGGGGAGGAAGGGAAAGGAGAATGTTAGCCGCTTTGAGACTCCTTAAGGGGAGTGAAAGGTGGGATATCAAATCTAAACTCTTCTTCTCTTCTTCTTCTTCTTCTTAAATTTGTTCTAGGGGTCTCCCCAATCTCCTGGAGCAGATTGTGCAACCAGGAATCTTTGCATTGATGCGTATATCAAGTTGGATACTTCCATGGAGTTCAATGGACCTCCCATGAAAGGGCTCCAGCTTTAGTCTGTTTACATTTGAATGCTCAGAATAGAGTAGATATGGGGAAGCTGTGGCTGTCTGGATATTGCTAGACTCCACATTTTGTCACCACCAGCTAATATGTC
Source organism: Podarcis raffonei (assembly GCF_027172205.1). NCBI lineage: Eukaryota > Metazoa > Chordata > Lepidosauria > Squamata > Lacertidae > Podarcis > Podarcis raffonei. The sequence continues at coordinate 14,632,140 of NC_070618.1, forward strand.
AAATGGGATGATAGGAGTTGGAGATCCATCACATTTGAAGGGCCACAGGTTCCCTAACTCTGATTGATGGGCTCTCATCTTGCACTTGTGTCACTCTTGGCATGTCTCAAAGCACATCCAGAGTAGAAACAGATGCAACTGGCTGGCACGATTGTGTCAGTCTTTATAGCAGGGGTGAGGAACCTGTGGCTCTCCATAAATTGCTGGGACTGCATCTCCCACAATCCCAAACTATTGGCCCTGCTGGCTGGGTCTGATGAGAAGTGGAGTTCAACATGTGGAAGTTCTCCACTCCTGCCCCAGGGGATAGTGACAGGGCTGGGACATCGGGGACATTTGTTTAGAACATGTGCAGAGGAGGGCAACCAAGATGATCAAGGGTCTGGAAACCAAGCCTCATGAGGTTGAAGGAGCTGGGTGTGTTTAGCCTGGGAAAGATGAGACTGAGAGGAGTTATGATGGTCATCTTCAAATACCTCAAGGGCTGCCATGTGGAAGAGGGAAAAAGCTTTTCTCCTGCTCTGGAGGGCAGGACTCGGACCGATGGCTTCAAGTTACAAGAAAGGAGATTCCAACTGAACATCAGGAAAAACTTTCTGACAGCAAGAGCTGTTCAACAGTGGAATGGTCTCCCTTGGACTCTCCTTCCTTGGAGGTTTTGTAAGCAGAAGTTGGATGGCCATCTGCCATGGATGCTTTAGTGGGTTGGACTTTATGACCTTTGGGGTCCCTTCCAACTCTACAATTCTTTGATTCCATGGTTGACCCCAATCCCTGCACATGTGTACAGTCAACACAATTTGGCCATTAGCAGAGGCCTTCTGCATTATTTCTATCAGCTCATTAGCTGATGCACGCAATAATGTGTCTGAATCCTTCTCTCATTAGTTTTTTCAAATCTTCCAGTGCCACTACAATCTCTTGTGCCTTGTAATATTTTACAGTTTCATTTCCACTCACAATTAACTTTAATAGCTTATCACAATTTGCGACTTGTTTTAAATTTGAGGCTTGCTCCCCTGCAATTGCATAAACTCCCCCTGAGACAGTTTTGAAGCCTCCTTGAAAACATATATATTCCTGCTAATAAGCCCTACCATACTGCTAAAACCTTCAGGTAACAACTCTCTTTATCTTACCAAATTAGGGCTCCCGAGTGCCTACAGTGAATCCAAAATGACTGGAGCAACTATATCCATCCCTGCATTAAATTTGAAATGTGAGTACTGCTACCTTACTTCATGCTTGGAAACCCACCGATTCTACCCAGAAACAGACAAATCTGTCGGTTTTTTGTTTCTCCTTTTTCCAGTCGTAAGATCAGGCTTACCACATTTCCACACCAGTTTGCATTTTATAAAAAACATAATAATAATAATAATAATAATAATAATAATAATAATAATGGTCTTGTGCAAATTCACTAGCATTTCAGCAACCATTTCTCAGAATATACCGTATTTTTCGCGCACCGGCCCATAGGGCGCACCTAGTTTTTTTGGGGGGGGAATAAATTTTTAAAAAATTATTCCCCCCCCAGGCACGGGGCTGGGGTGGGGGAAGCCCGACCCCAGCCCCCAGAACAGGCTGCTATCCGCAAGCCTAGGGAGCCCAGAGGGAACTCCCTCGGGCTCCGCAGCCTTGCAGATAGCTTCCTGAAGCCTGGAGAGCAAGAGGGGTCGGTGCACACCGACCCCTCTCGCTTTCCAGGCTTCAGCAAAAGCCTGCATTCGCCCCATAGGACGCACACACATTTCCCCTTGATTTCTGGAGGGGAAAAAGTGCGTCCTATAGGGCGAAAAATACGGTACACATTTTTTTGTATGCAAGTCTGCCTAATGCTCATATTTTTGCAAGCAGTATTCTTGATATAATACATTCTTGTATATCATTTTTCTGCACACTTTCCCCCCCTAATATACCTCTCCAACAATCTGTAATGTTTTTCCATTCCACAGGAGGGCCAAAGACGACCACGCTATCACACAAGTCCCATGGGGTGTTGAAAGCTACTATTTAAATGCATCTGCTATGTATTTTTAAATTTATTTTATCAGTACATTGAAATCCAACCTTTCCTTCAAGAAATGATGTATGGTTGTCTCCCTACCAATCTGACAACAACCCTGTGAGGCAGGTCCTACTCCCAACACCTTAGCCAGTGCACCATACTGTGTTCAGATGTTTTTTATAATGGCCAATCAGCTCACGAGTGCCAAAATATTGGACAAAGGAAGGTGGAGTGTACATAAAAGCCATTTCAGTCATATTCGAACACTGATTCTTACTTGTACACACTGTTGCCCTCAGCACATTTTCATTCAGTTAAAAACCCTGATCCTTCATAAAAAAATTTTTGGGGGAGAATACTATCCTTCCTAATAACTCTCTGATTTGAATACTGCACTTAGCCTGAGAATAAAATCCCCAACGTAGTGCCTGATCTCACAGGGTTTGCCGTTTCATGGGATCATAAAACTGTAAATCTGGAGGGGGGAAGGGAAAGCCTCAAAGGCCAAGCAGCCCAAAGCGACTCCTGTGGTGTCACAGAGAAAGCCACGGAGATTACCCTCCAGAGGCCATTCCATCCTGGCTCACTTCCAAGATTTTATTGACAGAAAACCATAGTCTGGGGCAGCACTGCCCTCAATTACAGTGATTACTTTTTTACCTTTTAGCCACGAGTGGCGGCCATTCAGTTATACAGGAAGAAAATTCCTCCAAGATATATATACTCAGTCAACAAGACTGATGGAAGGAAGGGGAAAACTTGTTGAGGGGCAGGAGGAGGAAAGGGAACAGGTTTCTTCTTTCCCCCAATTCAACATTTGCACATGTCTATTTTCAGTTTGGTGTCTCTTTCACAATACGCAGGGCACGCCAATGTGGTATTCGCAGGCGCTAATGCTCTTGCCACAGTGCCTGTGAGGAGGTCTCAGAAAATAGCCCCTCAAAATTCCCAGCACATGAGAGACTGGCTGATAGGGCTGGGTGATAATGATGATGATGATGATAATTTATGATCCTTCCCATCTGGGCGGCTTCCTACAGAATATTAAAAACACAATAAAGCATCAAACATTAAAAACTTCCCTATAAAGGGCTGCCTTTAGATTTCTTCTAAAAGTCAGATAGTTGTTAATTTGCTTGACATCTGATGGTAGGGCATTCCACAGGGCGGGCGCCACTACTCAGAAGGCCCTTTGCCTGGTTGATATATTGTCCAAAACTGGTACCTCGAGTTACAGACGCTTCAGGTTACAGACACTTCAGGTTACAGACTCCACTAACCCAGAAATAGTACCTCAGGTTAAGAACTTTGCTTCAGGATGAGAACAGAAATCATGCAGCGGCGACGCGGCGTCAGCGGGAGGCCCCATTAGCTACAGTGGTACCTCAGGTTAAGAACAGTTTCAAGTTAATAACGGATGTCCGGAACGAATTAAGTTCTTAACCCGAGGTACCACCGTATTGGGATATTGGTTTCATAATTTTTGACCTGGCAGTATATCGTGAATCATGATATGTGCGTGTGTGTGCTAAGCAAAAATCACAACATGGGGAAAAATGCGAGGCCAGCCAATGCCTCTATATAGCTCCGAACTTATCTCAGACATTATGATATATCAGTACATCGTGATATTTAGCTGGTGATATATTGTTATGCTGAAAACCAGGTACCGCCTAACCCTACTGACTGCCTGTTCTTCCAGCTTGGTTCCTGTTTGTACTTGCTCAGCCTCTGCTACGTGCCCCCACAGGAGCCATTTTGTATTATGCCCCTACCCACCCTGTGGCAGCCATTTCGTGACTGGCACCATACACTTTTTCAAAATTCCGAATGTGCCCACTGGTCCCGAAAGGTTGGCGATTTTCATTGCAGAGCTGGGGCTACCCTGATTACGTGCTGGCCTGCTACATCCTGGCGAAACTATATGTTTTATTTTCTAAATTCTTCTGGCAAAACTTTGCACATTTCATAATTTAATTCAGGGTTCCATAATTTGGCAGCGTGCAATAATTTTGCGTTGTGCTCAGCAAAGCATAATGAGTTTCCATTTAATTGTCTGTGGTCTTTTAAATTTTGTTTTGCATAGCAGAATTGGCATTATCAGCTTTGACACCGCAGCACAAAAGTTAAAGCGCTGCCCTTTCCCCAAACATTTTTTTGCAAAATGTCCTGACAGTGTCCCCGAGAGCCATGGTGCGCTGACTGGTGACATTTCGCTGTACAAATGGCCCATAAAAAACTATTAAATCTGTCTTCTGCTCTGAAAGGCATTTTAACTTAATGGCCATTTTCACTTTTCTTGGAATTGTGGGGGGAGGAAACCATTCCTCACACGATGCCAACTGACACAAGCATCTGGTTTAGTGAGGTAATATATCTTCTTGAGATTTCTCAGCAGTATTTCGAAACATCTGAAGCAAGACCAGTTGCCAAAATTTGCTGTTGTTGCTTCCCACCCGCCCCATTTTGGAGACCACTTCATTCAATGGTCTGATCAATTTTAGGCTCTGGACTTTAAAACTTAATAATGTGTGGTATTTCACTTCATAATGTGTGTATGGGCCCTCCTGCACTCGCAACCCGCCATTTAGACCACTTTGCTTCAAAATATGGCAAGCCAGTCCTGCTGTAGGCAAGGTTGGCTGAAGACATTTTGGTGCTTGAGAAAGAACAGGAAATTTTAGCTACCCCCTTCTCCCATTCACAGTACACCAGCAGCCTGTGATAGAAATTCAGATATATAAACTAGGCACAAAATGGTACATCAGGGGTAGGTAATCTCATGCTCAGGGGATCAGTGTGGCCCCCCAGTCTTCCCAACACGGCCCTTGATGTTAGGGAATCATTCTGCCAGAAACAAGTAGAAAGTTTCTAGAAGGTTCCAGAGAGTTTTCCTTTATATATGGGAGTGGCACTCTGAGCTTAATTAGCATCAGCTGGAAGTGGCAATAAGAAGAAGATCACCCGGCTTCCTATTTTGCAGATGCCTGATAGCAAACGTCTGTCCGAAGTGTGTTGCTTGTAAAATCTGCTGAAGGACTGTTTTCTGTAATTTACGACATGTGGCAAATAAGAAAGACTTCAGTAATTATTGAATGAAACAAGCCCCCATATCTAAAATTTGGTTGTGTTTGGAATAATTCCGTAAACAGAGATACATTGCTTCCTCATACCAAGATAAAGAGAAAACATTAAACATGGGGGGCGGGAGCGGATGTAGTAAAGTAAAATGAACCGTTACAAGGTAGATGGAAGTCCACGACAATTAAAGTATGTAAAGAGATTCAATCCATAAGGAAAGGTATCATATACGAGAAAAGCCATTATAGGACTGAATCATATTAAATAGTATCTAACAAAAGATACATATTGAATTTGTTTTTGTTTTTGTCACTGTCTTTGTTTGGTTTTTTGTTTCCTTTTTTCTTTTCTTTTTATATACGTTGAGAAGTAAGGTTTTTAAGTCTGCCATTATTTGATTTATATAGAAGGTACCAAAGTATGTATTTGTTATCTATGTATTTATTTGTATGTTTGAAATACAAAATTGTAATTAAAAAAAAAGAAAGAAAGAAAAAGAAGAAAGACTTTTGTTTGAAAGTGTACTGTTAATTGCTGTTTATTTTGACAGTCGAAAATATATTTGCTGCCGTAATGCTTGTACCCAGTCCGGGAATAAAATCTCTGGACCGAGGCTTCACAGAGTTTGTGAGTCATCTTTAAAACAACAACTTTGTCATTGTTCACCACTTCCACGAGAGAAAGATGCTAAACAGTTTAAAAGAGGTCCTACCTAACAAAAGTATTTGCGCAGCCCAAGTGTGTGGACGGGAACCTCTAACACTTGAAACCTCCCACTGGCCACATCTGCTTCAGGCCCCAAGTGCTTTTGCCTGACTGGACTGTGTCTATGGGCTCTGATGATGCCTCTCGCTTGTCTACATGGAGGGTTGTGTGAGAGTGAATAACAGGATGGGAACCGTGGTTAAAACCACTAGCTGCTTAATCTGTTTCAATCTGCTTAAATGTCTTGTGCTTGTTTCCCCCTAGGTATTTGGCTAAATTGGAAATGATAATTTCTGTCATTGTAGTTTTGCTTGTTTACCTCATAATAAAATGGTTGAGTTTGCTGTTTATTGGATGTTTATATGAATTCATAATTTTTGCATATTGTTTTTCTCTGTTTAGTTTCATTGCTTTGTTCCCGCTCCGGGATTGAAAACATTGGACCTTGGACCAGACTGCCCTGCAAATAAGAGGACTGTCCTCTGTAATATAGGACATGTGGCCATCCTACTTTTCTATGACTTTAGTATTGTTGTGTTGTCAGGACTAAACAGCCTCCTAGAAATGAAGAGAAATGTAATTTTCCACCCAGTTATAAGCACTGTTATAAGTTATAAGCACAGTTCTCTTCAGTAGGGTGAGAAAGAAAGGAAGAAAATCTGCTCCTTGAAATCCTTTTTGCCATATGATTGCTTTGCTTCTCCTCCTCTCGTAAACGACTTTAATGATATTATCAATTGCCACAAAAGGTGCTTTCATATTCCCCCACAACTGCTGAGTTCTTCTATATTTTCACAACAGTAGCTCTCATTTCCCCCTCCCCTCTTTGTTTCCTGCTGTGCAAAGAAATTAGCTGGATAACTTAGGGAGCGGGAAGAACTGTTTTTCGTATTCCAAGATGTTGGATCCCTCCCCTACTCAATATCTGCGAGAATATTTAATCTGCCTTTTTAAATGACCAATGGTTCCATTTTCCTACTTCATTATCTACCGAGGGTAAGACTGCCTTGATCACTGTTTTTCACTGCAGCTTAGTTATGATTTCACTTGCAAACCCTTTCAAAAAATGTTGCAAACGAGGCTTTCAATGTTGCAGGCAATATCCTCTTTCTCCCGCATCTTTTGGAGCAGAGGTGGGGTGGGGAATTTCAGACTAAAAGCTGCATCCCCAAATGTCTTGAGATCACATGCCAGGGGTGTGCAGGGGTGTGTTTGTCTATTGTTTTATTGAGCTTGGGGGTATTGTTCTAGTTGGTATAGGTTTCTTTCTTTGTTTTCCTTTTATTTTACCTGCTGGTTTTGTTCATTGCTTTTGTGTGGTGAGGGAGGAGATGGAGAGGTTGGTGGGGTGCGTGTGGCTATTTTTGTTTGAGTGGTTCTTTTTGTGCTATGGGTAGAGTCCTTGGAGCATGGGGCTGAGAGTGTGGGTTGTTGGAGTGATTGGGGAGCGGGGAGTGGAGAGGATGAATAAGTGTCATCTGGGTTGATATTGATATTGAAGAGGAGGAGGAGGAGGAGGAGTTTGGACTTGATATCCTGCTTTATCAGTACCCTAAGAAGTCTCTCCTTTCCTTTCCTCCCCCACAACAAACACTCTGTGAGGTGAGTGGGGCTGAGAGACTTCAGAGAAGTGTGACTAACCCAAGGTCACCCAGCAGCTGCATGTGGAGGAGTGGGGAAGCGAACCCGGTTCACCAAATTATGAGACTACTGCTCTTAACCACTACACCACACTGGCTCCCAGTGTATTGGGGTGGGGTTGGGAGTGGAGGGGGGGTCTCTATGGAGGGGCGGAGTAGAGGGGGATATTGGTGCTGCTGGCAATACTAACGGAATGGGGGGAGAGGCCTTGTGCTTCTTGAGTGGTGGCAATTGTGAGATTCCTGCATTGCAGAGAGTTGGACTAGATAACTCATGAGGCCCCACCCAACTCTACAGTTCTATGATTCTATGGGTGCTCCTGTATCAGAAGGATTGCCACTGAGATACTGGCATACATCTCCCTGCAGCAGCTGACTTTCAGTGGTGACGTTAATATGAATCGATGAAACAATGGTATGGGGAAAATGTTAATTCCCTTTATCCCAGAATTTGGTCCAAGGTAACTTTAAGAGTAAAAGGGACGCGGGTGGTGCTGGTGCTGTAGGTTAAACCACAGAGCGTAGGACTTGCCGATCAGAAGGTTGGCAGTTTGAATTCCCGTGACGGGGTGAGCTCCCGTTGCTCGGTCCCTGCTCCTGCCAACCTAGCAGTTCGAAAGCACGTCAAAGTCCAAGTAGATAAATAGGTACCCCTCCAGCAGGAAGGTAAACGGCATTTCCATGCACTGCTCTGGTTCGCCAGAAGCGGCTTAGTCATGCTGGCCACATGACGCGGAAGCTGTACGCTGGCTCCCTCGGCCAATAAAGCGAGATGAGCGCCGCAACCCCAGAGTCGGGCATGACTGGACCTAATGGTTAGGGGTCGCTTTACCTTTACCTTTAAGAGTAAATAATAATAATAATAATAATAATAATAATAATAATAATAATAATTTATTATTTATACCCCACCCATCTGGCTGGGTTTCCCCAGCCACTCTGGGTGGCTTCCAACAGAATATTAAAATACAGTAGTCTATTAAACATTAAAAGCTTCCCTAAACAGGGCTGCCTTCAGATGTCTTCTAAAAGTCTGGTATCCGTTTTTCTCTTTGACATCTGGTGGGAGGGTCTTCTACAGGGCGAGTGCCACTACTAAGAAGGCCTTCTGCCTGGTTCCCTGTAACTTGGTTTCTCGCAGCGAGGGAACCACCAGAAGGCCCTCGGCACTGGACCTCAGTGTCTGGGCAGAACGATGGGGGTGGAGACGCTCCTTCAGGTATATTGGGCCGAGGCCATATATACTGTGTGGGTCTCAGAACCGCATAGTTAATCTTAAGAGGATTTATATTTTTCTTCATGTTCAGATCACAAAGTATAACCTCCTTGCACTTCTAATGTTAAATGGCGCATAGTCCAAGTGAGTTATATCACTAGGATAATAAAAGTGTAATCCTTTATCCAATCTATATGAAAGATTATTCCACTCCATTGTAATTGGATTCATAAATTAGCTAGAGACTAGCAAATGCTACATTCCATTTCCAGGATACAATTACATCTGTCTTTAATATGATTCTATTAAAAATGCAGCATCGGCAAAGGCTAATGTAAATCAAAAACAAATAAAGGAAAATCAGCAACTTCTTTTGTGATTAATCAAGTCATATGCTGGAAGGCCCCCAGTGTTAAATGATAGGAAAATTTCATTTATTTAAATAGAACACATTTGTGTATCAGGTTCTCGGTTGATTGATCTAAAGACTGGGAGTTGTGGATTTTTCTTTTAGTGCTGCGAGAAGGCCAGGATCATATTGCAGCATTTAAACCACCAAGACAGAGATAATCAGACTGGCATCATGCCTAAATGATCCTCCATTGGTACAGAAGCAACATTTTAAGATATGGATGGGCAAGGTATGGGGTGAGGCAGAGTGTGGTTCATGAAAGCTTATGCCATAATAGCAGCGGCTCATGAAGATGATGATTATAATTCTTATCAATTTGATTTATATGCCACCCTTTATCAAAAGATCCCAGGGCACTGTCCAACATTAAGAACACATTTTACAGAGTGTCAACAATGAAAACAATAAAAAGCATCAAAACAGCCAGCGTAATAATAAAATAATCATAATAACAGTCTCTCACCCCACCCACAGCTTTAACAGGCCATAGACTTTGTAACTGGCATTTGGAGAGGTAAGAAAGGGCCAGTGGGCCAGTGGCCAGTCTCCATGATCACATTCTCACATCTGAAAACAGCCCTACAGAAAAAAGAGTTGGAGTCTATATTCATATCTACAGTGGTACCACAGGTTAAGAACTTAATTCGTTCTGGAGGTCCTGAAACTGTTATTAACCTGAGGTACCACTTTAGATAATGGGGCCTCCCACTGCCGCTGCGTCGCTGCCGTGCGATTTCTGTTCTCATCCTGAAGCAAAGTTCTTAACCCGAGGTACTATTTCTGGGTTAGCGGAGTCTGTAACCTGAAGCGTCTATAACCCGAGGTACCACTGTATTCTATATATCTATGATTGTATGCAAGCATCCTTACACAAAACTGATATTAATTTAGTGCTAGCTTTTGGGAAGACACAGTCCTCGCTTACAAGACGCTGATGATTTCGGATGCAAAGCTCTGTTCGCTTCAGCCTGTTATGTAACAAATGCCTTCTTCAATTATTATTCTCCAAAATGAAGGAGCTTCTTTTTTGTCAGGTAACGTTACAGCTACCTGGCTCAGTAACACACACACACACACACACTGCATGATTAGATGTTTATTTGTCAAGCAAATAATCAAGTTTTATGATTTATTTGATGAACTGGAACAAAATGAAGAATGAGCCCCGGTTTACACAAAACAACAACAGAGACATGATTGGCACGGGCAGGAGAAATGCTTGAACAGATATTACAAAAGGAGAGGAATTTAAAGAGGTGGGAAGAAAAAGCAAAATGAATAGGTTCCTCCATGTGAATAAGAATGAAACGCAATGGCAGCAAATTGCATGGAGAACCAGAGGTGGCTTCAGACATTGCAAAACCAGGAAGAGTGTTTGAGGCATGCTTTTCCTTTAATGTAGCTGGATGTGTGGGTTCTCCATTTACATGTTACATAGGGAACATGAAAAGAGGAATCATAGATCACAGGCGCTTTTCTCTGATGCCAATCCTTTGTAAAGTCCAAAGCCACTCAGATATAGTACAATGGTACCTTCGGTTACAGACACTTCAGGTTACATACACTTCAGGTTACAGACTCTGCTAACCCAGAAATAGTACCTCGGGTTAAGAACTTTGCTTCAGGATGAGAACAGAAATTGTGCAGTGGCGGTGCGGCGACAGCAGGAGGCCCCTAATAGCTAAAGTGGTCTTCAGGTTAAGAACAGTTTCAGGTTAAAAACGGACCTCCAGAATAGATTAAGTTCTTAACCCGAGGTACCATTGTAAATAGTTAAGACTATCTCCTGTCAAATCAGGGGTGATGGGAGTAAGGCAGAAGCAAAACTGAGAAAAACAATAAGCAAACCAAGCCGACGATAAGTGGCAGCAATGGAAACAGTTTCCTTATTCAGAACAGGGAATAACATGGGCATAGCCGGGATTTATGTTATGGGGGTGGAGCAGAACATCCACCTGTCTTCATCCACTGTCTGGCTCTGTTTAGCAGATTCGGAATGAAATGTCTCAACAATAGTTGTTTTAAATTACTTTCTTTTGATCCCAAATTAAAGATTAACATCAGAGAGTACCTTTCCTGTGGTTAACAAGTATATTTTGCAAAATTACAAAGAACATGCCTTTTCTCAATCTCTCTCTCTCTTTTTTAATCCAGCCTCTGGGCCTTAGGTTGCCTAACCCTGGTATAGACTGTGCATCTTCTGGGTGGACATTCACTCACAGTCGAACTGCATCATGAGTTTCATCCTTGCTATCACGTTCATTTCACCCCTGTGCTCTCTTGTTCATTTTGTTTCACACATGCTTGTTCCAGATATTGAGAAAACACAGCACAAACCACTGTCATGGCACTAAAAAGAATGGAGCACTTCCTAAATGAATTTGCAGCAGATATAAAGCAGCCATGTAGATGGAACCTCACATTATTGCCCGGGTTCTGTTTTACATGGAATTCACCAGCAAATCCTTTCAGACACGCCTTAAGACGGCAAAATATGAAGTATAGAAAAAACTCAACTGCAGCATTTCTCTGCAAAGCTTTCCCCTTAAATGAGAATCAATTTATCACATATTCACAGCAGCAACATTCTGGGAAGGAGAAATATTTCTCTGCCTAGCTCCTCAAAATTAAAGCTATATATTTTTGCAAGGAGGTCTACATGCAATGTCTCCGCAAGGTATTTTTATTTAAAACTCTAAATTAAAACCATACTTTCATGAGCCTCAAAGAAAAGAAAAAGAAAAAGAGAACACCCCCTCCTGACCTCAAAGAACTGTTCTGTTAAGATTGCTTAAATGTGGAAAACCCAGCACAAAATAATGTTGGGTGTATTTTTTTGCAGGAGTAATGGCATTTGGGATTCTGGGTACAACTTTGATCGTTCCATCTCAGAGGTTTGGAAACTGGCAGATGATTAAGAAATTGGTGCAAGGAACGGCTAAAGCAGGGGTGGTGACTAAGCTCTGTCCCTCCCTTGTGTTGTTGGGTTCTCATCAGCTCCAGCCAGCACGACCAGTGGTCAACAATGATGGGAGTTAATATATTGAAGGCAACAGGTTCTGCAACACTGAGTTGAAAGGTTTAGGGCAGGCATAGGCAAACTCAGCCCTTCAGATGTTTTGGGACTACAACTCCCATCATCCCTAGCTAACAGTACCAGTGGTCAGGGATGATGGGAGTCATAGTCCCAAAACATCTGGAGGGCTGAGTTTGCCTATGCCTGGTTTAGGGCTTCTCATTTGACAAAAAAGATGGGGAACGCGGATACAGATTTTTTGGAGGGAAGAAAACCTCTTTCTCGCTCTTTCTTTCATAACATCAGAACATAAAGAGTCCCACAGCGAAAGACAAAAGAATGTGGTTCAACACACAACATGGTTCAACACACAATTAGCTCATGGAATTCACTGCTGTAAGATCTGTCAATGGTTTTGATGGTTTGAAAAGGTGATTAAACACTGGCATATGGTCAATAGCTGGGAGACAAACAATAGGAGCGGGTTGTTGCATTCATGCACTCATTGTGGGCTTTCCGGGTACATTTAAAGGTAAAGGTAAAGGGACCCCTGACCGTTAGGTCCAGTTGCAGACGACTCTGGGGTTGCGGCGCTCATCTCGCTCTATAGGCCGAGGGAGGCGGTGTTTGTATGCAGACAGTTTCTGGGTCATGTGGCCAGCATGACTAAGCCACTTCTGGCAAACCAGAGTAGCGCACGGAAACGCCGTTTACCTTCTCACAGGAGCAGTACCTATTTATCTACTTGCACTTTGATGTGCTTTCGAACTGCTAGGTTGGCAGGAGCTGGGACCGAGCAACGGGAGCTCACCCCGTTGCAGGGATTCGAACCACTGACCTTCTGATCGGCAAGCCCTAGTCTCAGTGGTTTAGACCACAGCGCCACCCACATCTCTCCCGGTACATTTGGTTGGCTGCAATTGGAGGCAAAATGCTGAAGGAGATGGAGCCACTGCCTGATGTAGCAGGGCTTTCTTTATGGTTTTAAATGAAGCTAGAAAACAACCAGAGGACAAGATGAGATCAGAGCTGCAGATACATTGCAACTTTTTGTTGCAGGCTTCCACTTCCAAACTCCCAAGAAGGATTGCGTGGCAAGGTCCCAACCCACCCACCCCTTTGTAGTTGAATAAGGCCACTAGACACCAGTATTTAAGGTTTCTTGCCATCTAAGGCATTTTGCATGCTTTAATGATGCAGTCTACCCTACTTTACAGCTGTGATTCAATGAACTTCGCAATTGTCCTTTCCATTTGGCTCTGAAATCAGGTCAGGCTGCTTAAGCCTGAGTTCCTTTGCTGTGCACGCCAGTTTGAGCCCTGTGGCCAAATATTCTTCTCTGGCAGCCGCCTCCTTGAAACTCTGTCATTAAAACAAATGGGGCGAGTTTGCTTTGGCTTCACAACCTCCCCTCTGCCCTGCAATCCGCACACAGCTTATGGTGAAACATTGCCATTAAAAACTGGTGGAATGACACAAAAGCAAGTGCATCAGCCCATGGCTTTACATATACAGTGGTACCTCAGGTTAAGTACTTAATTCGTTCCAGAGGTCCCTATTTAACCTGAAACTGTTCTTAACCTGAAGACCACTTTAGCTATTGGGGGCCTCCTGCTGTCGCCGCACCGCCACTGCACAATTTCTGTTCTCATCCTGAAGCAAAGTTCTTAACCTGAAGCACTATTTCTGGGTTAGCGAACTCTGTAACCTGAAGCGTATGTAACCCAAGGTACCACTGTACAGTGGTACTTCGGGTTAAGAACTTAATTCATTCTGGAGGTCCGTTCTTAACCTGAAACTGTTCTTAACCTGATGTCAGGTGCTGTTGCGGTTGCTCACGAGTAACCAAGCAAGACTCCGACCTGTCTTTTACAGGCTTTATTTTGGTGCAAACTATTTACAGTGAAGAGCGTCATAAGTTCATGTCTGGCTCAATTGCTAGCAGAATCCGGGAGTGGTCTGTTTTTGTATCTCCCCTAACATAAAAGTCTCGTCACCCCCAGCCTTTTCCGCCCCTCCCTGTGCCTCAGACTACTGCGCAGGATGGGCGATGGCAAGGACGTGTTTCCCTCCTGTCCGCCTTACTCATGCTCGGTGTTAAGGCTCTTCCTAGCATCCTCTGGTCCTTGCACCTCTTCTCCGCTGGAAGTGGGGCTTTCCTCCTCGCCGGAACTGCTTCGTAAGATTTTTGGAAGCTCCCTGTAACACAACTGCCCTTCTATCTCTCCCCTTTGAGCCGCTGGCAGTTCCCTGACACCTGAGGTACCCCTTTAGCTAATGGGGCCTCCCGCTGCCGCCATGCCGCCGCTGCACAATTTCTGTTCTCATCCTGAAGCAAAGTTCTTAACCCGAGGTACTATTTCTGGGTTAGCAGAGTATGTAACCTGAAACGTCTGTAACCTGAAGTGTCTGTAACCTGAGGTACCACTGTACAACCATCTTACAATTTTCAAATGCATTTTCTTCGCTCATTTGTGAATTAAGGATGGCCGTGGAAGGGAGAGAAAATAAATTTTCAGCAACTTTCCCCACTAACTCCAATGGCCAAAATAAAGATCTACATACACCTGACCGCTAGCATGTGAGTGAGAAAGCTTAACTATAAGCTTTCCCCAGTATATAGTTTTACTTTTGAATGGGCTTTATGTATAGGGGAGGCTGTTCATTCATGCTATGGCAGAACATTCCAGGAAATGTCTTTACCCAAGGGAAGCTCTGTTGATTGAGAAGACATTTAAGGAGCAGACATTGATGATGACCCAATCTGTCCAAATAAAAACAAACCCAAGCCATTTAAGACAGGTTTCCTCTGATGAAGCAGCATGGTAAACATCCCAGAAGGACCAATTCAAATCCAGCACATCCTGCGCAACTGCTTGCTTCAGACACTTTGCTTGACAACACCATCATACTTTGAAGCATTTCCCAGTATGTCACTCCGGTTTTAATTATCCTTCAAAATCTCCTAGTTTCTCTCGAGTGTGTTATAAATTGAGTTGTCAAGAACGGTTTCCTTCCAGGTTGCGATACTCTTCTCCAGGCAATATCTCTATCTCAAAAAGGAGCCAATCTGATGAGGTAAGGTATTCTGAACTGCAGAGTTGCAGCATGGCTTAACTTTTAAGCCTTGGCAGTCTTCCCTGCCCCACGCCTTCTAATTTCTTCCATCGTCAGAGGAAAGAAGGATAATATATGTACCATCCCATTAGTACCATCACAAATCACATGCCTTGGTGATTTGTCTGGTCATAGAGACTCATTTCTAGTACACTGATGCTGGAACACTCCTATGGTA
This sequence comes from Podarcis raffonei, assembly GCF_027172205.1. NCBI lineage: Eukaryota > Metazoa > Chordata > Lepidosauria > Squamata > Lacertidae > Podarcis > Podarcis raffonei. The sequence continues at coordinate 14,647,516 of NC_070618.1, forward strand.
AAATTGAATATATTAAAGATTACTGAATAATTTCAGAACTGCTTCAGGTTATGTGCACTCAACTGGTAAGCCATTGCAAAGGATTCCACCTGGAAATGGGTATTTAATGGATTCATTAAAAAATTTCATTGGCTTTTGGAGTTGATGATATTGGGTGTGAACCATTGTGGTACAGTCGTACCTTGGTTGTCGAACGCCTTGGTACTCATCCGTTTTGGCTCCCGAACGCTGCAATCCCAAAAGTGAGTGTTCCGGTTTGCGAAGGTTTTCTGGAAGCCGAATATTTGACGCGGCTTCTGATTGAGTGTAGGAAGCTCCTGCAGCCAATCGGAAACCACGCCTTGGTTTTTCAACATTTTTGGAAGTTGAACGGACTTCCGGAATGGATTCCATTTGACAACCAAGGTACGACTGTATAAGCAAAGAGCTGTGTCAAGTACACATGCCAAAGATATAATGTCTCCAGACAAACGGACACATGAAAATTAACAGTTAACCAAAACCAGACAGCATTCCACACAAAAGCTCTTAAAGAACCAAAACGTGACATTATTCTTCAACTAACAAACATATTTTATATTGTTTCAATTGACTGACTGCATTTAATTACTTTACAGTATATTTTGTTTTAATACACCATTTGCTGCTTTGGAGGCCTTTGGGCCAAAAAGCAGTACACAAATAAACAAATAAATGCTTATCAGTCAGGTCCACCTCTTACATGAAGACTGGAAGAGAACTGATATAACATCATTAAACAAATGTAAAAAATCCAGACCTGTCAAAACTAATGTCTGTACGAGGTAAACAAAAGGAAAACACCATTTATGAAGCATACAGAAGAACAAGTCTCGGTGAGGGAAGAATCAGCATGGCTTCAGCTAGCTTTTCAAAATTGTTGAGGGTGAGATATCTATCTATAGAGGTTCTATAAATCAAAGATGTATTTAGAATCATAAAGTTGATAGTAATACAGAAAAAAGGAAAATAAATTAATCAAAAGTTTGCATTGTACCCACAAAGAAAGGCTTAAGAAATTGGGAGGTGGTTAGTTTATGGGGGAAATATTCCTAAAGTAGTGTGGAGGGGAGATTTATGATAAGAGATTTATAAAATTTTGTGTGACAAAATTGAATTAAGTTCCCAAGAAATAAAAAGCAGTACTTTTTATGAAATGCACAACTGCTGTTATTGCTGCAAAGTACAGTGATAGCTTTTAAAAAATGATGGCGGGCCTTTCTATGGCAGCCTTCTAAATAAGGTCATAAGAGTTACTAGCCCATGAAATGCTTTACTAGTCTAGGGCTGGCAGAGAGGCGACAGACAGCTGTACTTTTCTGTTGGTTTCTATACTATGGACAGAGGAGAACAAAGCACTCTATTCCTCCTCCACCAGCCCAATCACTAGCCTGCATTCCATTCCCGGTCACCGTATGGTTACCAGGCTAGCACTTAAATAAAAGGCTGATCTGCGAGTGTTACCATAACCATTATCCATCTATAAATAGTAGCCACAAGGGATACAGAGCTGGTAATTAAACTGGCTGGTTAGTTAAGCAAGCCAACTTCATAAACCATAGTTTAAAGCTGGCTTGCTCTGAAACTGACAAGTTCTTTTTAAACCACGATCTCTGGTTCATATGTAAAAGCAAGCAAGAATGATGTGAATGTGAAACTAAAGGCTGCAGAAGTCCTTCTCACAACTGTGTGGGAAGAGGCATGCGTTGTGCAAGTATCGCTAAAGCATGGTTTAATTCAGGGATGGGAAACCTGTGGCCCTCCAGATGTTGCTGAACCACAACTCCCATCTTCCCTGGCCACTGGCGATGCTGGCTGAGGCTCATGGGAGTTGAAGTCCAGCACCTTCTGGAGGATCATAGATTCTTCACCACTGCTTTAAACATCATGTATGGACACAGACATTAAGTTTCACAGTGGTAATTAGCCAGGATTGGCAGTATTCCTCTGACTGACAGATGCCACGAACTTTTCAAAGATCTCTGTCTGGTCAATATTGGAAAGAAGACTGTGGCTTAGATGAACCTTCGGTACGATCCCACAAGGCAATTTTCAGCTGAATATAATTCTTTGATCGCAGTGTCTTCAAAAATCTTCGTTTTCTGAGTTCCTTAGGTACTGGTTTGATAAATGCTTGGGAACTATTTTAATGAGCCTCTGTTTCACCTTCTTGTCCAGTTTAAATAGGAAGCAGCTCTTCCAATTAAGGACCGAAACATTGATTTAACCTTTCTGCTGTTATAGATTAAATGTCTCAGGCATCCTCTCTATTACTGAAAAGTTCACAATCCAGACGTAAAAAGGAATTTGTTAAAGCCAGTAGTACATCACAAGTTCTTACAGTACATAGCTCCAGGTCAGAATATGTAATAATATGTAACCCGGGAACTGAAAGTGAGATGCGAATGATCTTGGGATGTAAAACTTGTCATATTACTGAGACAGAAAGGCATTATTATTATTATTATTATTATTATCATTATCATTATCATTATCATCATTATCATTATTTACTCTTAGTAATACTGTCATATCTTAATCAGGCATATTGTCATGCGGCTGCATATTTGTTTCAGCAAGACTAGCTTCATTTTCAGATTGTAGCCCAATTTATGTAATCCTGTCCCAGGGGTCAACGAGCACTTCTGCGATTCTGCTCACCTCTTCCTCCTGAACCGCTTACTGGTATGGGCATGGGTAGGTGCAGAGGAGAAGGTAAGTTTGTTTGGCCTTTTACGTGGGAGAGACAGAGAATGCCCTGCACATCCTATCACTCTAGACAGGAAAAGGCAACACGCAGTAGGTGATCATGACAGCATGTCAGGGGCTGGACTGAGGAGGAATGGAGGAAACCGCCCCCTCCTCTTTCTGTACCTTCCCGAGAAGAGGAGGACAGTATAGATTTAGAACAGTGGTTTGCAGAAGGTGAGAAGGAAGGCTGCAGAGGGGAGAAGCTGGGAAATATTGGGGGAGCAGCAGGAAAAAGAAGCACCAGGGGAGAGACAGCTAACAGGGTTAGTGTCTCTTGAAAGCTTTCCTGACCCCCCCCTTCTCCCAGAAAGTGTGTTCTCCTACATGGAGAGCACGGGTTGCAGTGGGGTTAACCAGACACCCCTCTGTTGCTGGGCGAGTTAGTTGGGATGGCCACCATTTTGACTGTACTCCTCTGGTTTCTGGGGAGAGTTTGATGTTGCCAATTATTGATTAACAGCCTTAGGTTATATATTCCCTGCATGCAGTGTTGAGCTTCCTCTTTTTGCTGCGCGCATCGGATCACCCGCCCACCCTCCCTAATTTTAGGGCATTTTTTGTGTTTGACCTTACTATGCCTGTCATGGGGTCGTCTGCTTTTGGGGCAGGTAGGAATTTTGGTAGGAATTTTGTCCATTTGGCTGATTGGCTGGTGCCATTTGTTTTTTGCCTACTGCGCAGCAAATCGTCACAACTTGTAAGGTTGCGGTTAGGCATTGGTTTTAGAAAATTGGTTGCTGGAGAGGTATGGATTGGCTGTGCCTGCCCCTCCAATGCTGCTGCTGCAAGGGTATTCCATTAAAGGAATCCAGGGGCTCACCGTGCTTTTGTCCGCACCCCTGTCAAGGGGGCTAGGGCTACGCAAGAGCCCCTGGGAGCATTTGGGGGAGAGGTGAGGGTCTGGTACCCAGCTCCATTTACTCCCCATAAAATGTTTTCCCTTACTGACTTTGCAGGCTTGCAGATGTCAGTTTTGTCCCTGAGCGGGGACAGATAGTTGCAACCAATGCCTAAGCAACCACTCACATTTTGTATTTTAATAAAGCTGTGGCCAAAATTATGCAAAAAACCTTATACAAAATTATGGTGTGAAGTGTGGATTTATTAGGGGTGGCTTGGGAACCTCGACACACAACCAGGCGTACCTTGAGAGTGGTAGAACAGAAAGTACAGAAGCAGAAAGCACAGATCAGCTGGCACAGGGGTGACGTAGAACAGGAGGGGCTAAGGGGATGGATGGGACTTTACTTGGAGCAACGCCATTATCTACGAGAGACCGCATTCCTTCGTCTCTCTCTGTGAATACTGAATAAGCTACTTGGTAAGATCTCTTCTGGTTTTTCTGCTTCTTGGCATCCCACCATGAGAGAGATAGGATTCGCTGAAGCCTTGACACAACAGCAGTGGGCAGACCAAACCAATCCTCATGCCCAATTCTCTCACCTAATGTCATGCTTAAAACCCCCAAGCTCCGAATGGCAAGTTGCCCAGAAGAAGGTGCCAAAGTGCAGACAAAGATGGCAAAATTAGCTGAAAACAGGGAAGGGCAGTTGGGGCTGGCTCTCAACAAGAGGTCATCTTTACGGTCAGACTTCCAGTATACATTTCTATTATGTGGTGGGCAGCTAGCTTCTCTTTTCTTAGATCAACCCCCTGGTGCTTATTAACAGCAACAACCTTGCAGAGCGCAACAGGGAAATACTGACTGTAGCTCAGTGGTACAGTGCCGGCTTTGCATGCGAAAAGGTCCCAGGTTCAAACCCTGGTGTCTCTAAGTAGGGTTAAAGACCCCTCCCCAAAACCCTTGAGAGTTGCTGGCAATCATGTGTATGTGAACAGTACTGCATCACTGTTGTAAGGGTTCCTCCAGACAACCAGTTCATTGAGCTTGCAGAAAGCTTATGGATGTGAGGTTATATCTGGTCTTTACTGAGGATTTGTGCTGATTTGTTTGCAGGATAGCTATATGACCATAACCGTTCATCCTGCATTCATCCTGATTCACTTGTAGAGTGCTTTACACGCCTTCCTGCTAACCATTCGCTTATTCCACACCTTTCAGTTTATTCTCTGTCACTTCTAAACCACAAAAACTCCAAATATATATTTTTAAATGAATTTAATGTGCTAGAGCCACAGAGCAATTTAGCACAATTTAACTGCACAATCCCTCTCATAAAGCAGTAACAGTTTAGAAGCACATTGACCTGGTATAAGGTGGCTTCTGGTGTTACCATGGATGTAACTTTAACAAAATTGTAGAAATGTGTTTTTAAGAGAATCTATAAAAAGACTACTAGTAGACATCTCTGTGTGTATGTGTATGTGCGTGTACATACTTGCTTAAAGAAGCCACATACTTTCATTCTGCTCCTTAAATCAACTGTGAATGCTGGCTTTATTTGTAGCAAGCAGAAGGATATTCGGAAGAGCAAACCATGCTCACATTTCCCCCAAATGCTGTTCCTTGATTTATTTTTATGTTCATGTCAGCCTTGACTACAGAAAGGCCAATTTATAGCTCTCTCACCTGCACTTTCAGACAGACTCATCATTCACACATTAGAGGGCCAAAAAAGAGAAAGAAGTCTTCAGAGATAGTTGTGGCTGGCTATAAATTAAAAGATCTTACTTCAGAGACATGGTGTATCTCTTTTGCTCCCTACAAAAATATTGATTGGGTGAAGGAATGATAGATTGATTTATTCCCTTGCCTGTTGCCTAGATTTGTGAAAGGAAGGAAAAACACCCTCAGGGTTTCCTTGGAGACTGAGGCACAGTTCACACAAACAGCAGATAAAGAAACAAATTCATTCCTAGACTGTGTCACTTTGGATTTGGAACGAGGGGATGGCACCGTCAAATGTTTCTGCATGAAAGGAAGTTATCCACACACACAAAAATGTGTGAGGGAAAAGGCAAAGTTAAGAAGGTTCTTTCTCCCTGACGTGCTGGTTTTCCATGTGGAGGATGATGATGATTATTATTATTATTTGCATTGCTCTTCAGCACAGACATGGAATCAGAGGCATCTTTGAATTAATTTTGTCTGAATTAATTTTAAGAATTAATTTTAAGATGTATTTTAATTAATGGATGAATGTCTGTTTTTATGCATATTGTGTTGTTTTTATGATATTAGCCGCTCTGAGCCCGGCCTCGGCCAGGGAGGGCAGGATACAAATAAAATTTATCATTATCAACATCATCATCATCTCGTCTTGCAGACAATCAAAGCACTCTGTCTAACCCTCCATAATAATCTCCACCTTCTGTACCACATAAACTCTTCTGTTTAGGTAGTTTCAGACAAAGAGATAAAATCAAGTTTGAACCAATTGTATTTTTTTAAAAAATCGTATGCACGAGGGTTTGTAACTCAAAATATAAATTTGACCTGCCACGAAAATGGAAACAGTATGATCATATTTTCATAGGCCTAGCCACCTTAAGCCCTGTCAAAACCAGCAAATCAATACACTCCTGCAGACTGACTCTATGCATAGATAATAGGTCATAGAAGTTGGAAGGGACCCTGCGGATCATCTAGTCCAACCCCCTGCAATGCAGGAATATGCAGCTGTCCCATACAGGGATTGAACCTGCAACCTTGGCATTATCAGCACCGTGCTCTAACCAACTGAGCTACCCATGCAAGCCAATGTGTTCGGGATCACGGTCACATCAACAAATGTAATGCATTTTCTCTCCAGGTCTAACCCAGCACAATGACATTAACATTTATCATCCCACCAGACCCAGAAGTCCCAAAGCTGCACTCACCTCGACGAAGATGAAGCATGGGATGATGGAGTAACTTCGCTGTGTGTTGTTCCCCAAAGCCATTTCTTATCACAGCCCTCGAGGCCAGAGCGTCCAGAGTTGTTCAAGGCTGACGAAAAAGAAAAACCTGGATCACTTAAAAGGCTGGAGACCGGTCACTGATCGTTGTCGGAAGATTTATGTGCAATATGAGCGAGTCAGAAAACCGATGTAGAAGCACCAAGGGTTTCAGATAGGCACAAATGAATCTGCCTTTGAATAAGGTAAAGGACCCCTGGACTGTTAAGTCTAGTCAAAGGTTGTGGTTGTGGTGCTCATCTCACTTTCAGGCTGAGGGAGCTGGTGTTTGTCCACAGATAGCTTTCTGGGTCATGTGGCCAGCATGCCTAAACTGCTTCTGGAGCAATGGGACACTGTGATGGAAACAAGAGAGCATGGAAACGCTGTTTACCTTCCTGCTGCAGCTGTACCTATTTATGTACTTGCGCTGGAGTGCTTTCAAACTGCTAGGTTGGCAGGAGCTGGGACAGAACAACAGGAGCTCACTCCATCGTGGGGATTCAAACCACTGACCTTCTGTCCAGGGGTCCTTTACCTTTTTTTACTTTACCTCTATATCTCTGGTGTGTTTATGGCTCTAGATTGGACTTGGGCAGGGAATGGCTTCAGACAAAGGGCTGACATTTGTAAGTAGGGCACATGTCAACCTTAAACTATTTTGAGTGTGGGTCTTAATGCTTAATTCTGGCCCACAGCTTCAAATAAATTCTCCATGTGGGCAGTAACCTCCAGCACATCTCTGCTTATTAGAAGATGCTTTTGTTGTTGTTTTGCTCTTTGACTTTGTAACCACTATCCCTCCTCCTACTCTTATTCCCGGAGGAAATAAAAGCTTTTCAGAGCAAGATGTTTGCTTCGTGGTTCTCCTTCCTTAACTGCCTTTGTAGTTAATTTTCCATTCACAACGTTGTACAAATTCCACATCTCTGCCTCTTTTCCCAGGAGAGTGTTGACGGTAACCTCCACCCCTTGCTCTCTGCTTCAAGGGCTTTCAGGAGGGGTACACAGGGTAAATTAGGCAAGATAGGAGCTAGCTCATGCTAATGAATTCCCTGCCGTTGCATTATCAACCTGAATTCCCTTATTTAGAGAGCTGGAGCACCTCACCAAACTAAGACAGTCTAATGTTACTATTCTGAGAGTAGGGCTGACTATGCCTAGCAACTCAGTGGTTGCTGTTCCTGGAGGGAAACAGAACTGAGCCACTGCAAATATTATCTGATCTTAATTTCAGGAATCTCTGAAAGACCAGAGCAAAACAGTGCAAGGCACTACAAGTTGAATTTTGAAAGGAGCTAAGTTTGCTATGTCCCGCCCCATACAGTGGTACCTCGGGTTAAGAACTTAATTTGTTCTGGAGGTCCGTTCTTAACCTGAAACTGTTCTTAACCTGAGGGACCACTTTAGCTAATGGGGCCTCCCGCCGCCACCGCGCCGCCACCGTGAGATTTCTTTTCTCATCATGAAGCAAAGTTCTTAACTCAAGGTACTATTTCTGGGTTAGCGGAGTCTGTAACCTGAAGCATATGTAACCTGAAGCGTATGTAACCCAAGGAACCACTGTACCTTTAATAGCTGGCTGACCAAGAGGAATGTGGGGCTCCTGTACCTTTAGCAGCTGATTGACAAAGATAAATGTAGCAAGTGAAGTCCCACCACCACTAAAGGGAAGTGAACTGTTGAGGAAAGAGTCATGTGCTAAGGAGTACTGCAAAAAAAAAGGAAAAGACACGAAGCTGGTAACCTTATCTGCATGTCAGTATAAGAGCCTTTGTGAACAGGTAGGTGTCCTTTGTGAGGAAGCGAAGTGCTTGTCAGGCACATTTTGCACCTGGCTAGATGCGGGTGGCGCTGTGGGTTAAACCACAGAGCCTAGGGCCTGCCGATCAGAAGGTCGGCGGTTCGAATCCCCACGATGGGGTGAGCTCCCATTGCTCGGTCCCTGCTCCTGCCAACCTAGCAGTTCAAAAGCACAAAGTGCAAGTAGATAAATAGGTACCACTCCAGTGGGAAGGTAAACGGCATTTCTGTGCGCTGCTCTGGTTCACCAGAAGCGGCTTAGTCATGCTGGCCACATGACCCAGAAGCTGTACGCCAGCTCCCTCGGCTAATAAAGCGAGATGAGCGCTGCAACCCCAGAGTCAGCCACGACTGACCCTAATGGTCAGGGGTCCCTTTACCTTTTATCAGCCACTTGCGACCAAGTGAAGATGGCCGGGCACCAAGATGACCCCTGATGTTTCCACCATCTGGAGGTGCATGCCTTGGGATCCTTGAATCTCGACTGTTTTCACACACAAGCAACACATCCTGTTGAATTCTATCTGGTATATTTTACCTTGCACAATCATGGCAGTGTTGTTGAAAATGATAATGTTCCAAAGTATCTTAATAGTTTTAAAAAAACGCATGGGTGAAACAATTAACTTGTAACTGGCTATCAAAAAGGGGAATCAAGAATGTTTTGTAGTTGAAAACCAAATTGCTGGGATCCTCCAAGTAAATATTTTCCAAAAAATATGTCAGGTATAAAGAAGAAAAAGAAAAAAGGACAAATTATTTTTGAGTTATTGTCTAATGAAAATACTCATACATCCTCTTGTATGGAAGGGGGAGACTGCACTTGGCTCCTGCCCATGCACTTTCAATTAGCAATGTCTGCAGGTTTCTTTCCAACAAAAGGAGAATGGAAGTACTAAATTGGCTACTTCTAATTAGCCGCGGGGATATTTTTGCATCAAAGGCAATTTGCAGTATCTGAGTGACAGCAGCGCTCCCCAATAAAAGACTGATTTGTAAGGGGGGGAGACCCTCAAGATACAGAAACAAATGGCAGGGTGGATCGAAAATAAAATACAGGTGGAAGACCTTCTTGACAGCAGGTTTATTGCTCTCTTAACAGCAGCCTGATACAAAGAAAGTGAGACAGTGACATTTTCTCCAACCCGAGTCCCTCCATAATGTTACTTGACTACAACTCCCATTATCTGTGACAATAGGCAATGCAGGCCGGGGTTGATGGGAGCTGGTGTTCAAAAACACCTGGACAGCCACAAGTTTCCCATCAGTGTTGTAAAGCATCATGTGCACTGATGGTGCAATATCAATTAAATATAACAACAGTGGCACAAGGAGCAAGATGGCCACAAAAGCAAGCAGTCTCTCCTTTCTTTTTTCCTTCCCTCTAAAAGGAAGCACCTTCAGTTTCCTTTAAAGGTAAAGGTACCCCTGACCATCAGGTCCAGTCGTGACCGACTCTGGGGTTGCGTGCTCATCTTGCTCAAGAGGCCGAGAGCCGGCGCTTGTCCGCAGACAGCTTCCGGGTCATGTGGCCAGCGTGACTAAGCCGCTTCTGGCGGACCAGAGCAGCGCACGGAAACGCCGTTTACCTTCCCGCCGGAGCGGTCCCTATTTATCTACTTGCACTTGAGGTGCCTTCGAACTGCTAGGTTGACAGGAGCAGGGACCGAGCAACGGGAGCTCACCCGTCGTGGGGATTCGAACCGCCGACCTTCCGATCAGCAAGTCCTAGGCTCCGTGGTTTAACCCACAGCGCCACCCACAGTCCCTTCAGTTTCCTTTAGCGCCACCAAATTGTTGCATTATCCCTAGGGGTTCCTCTCTCAGCAGCACCTAGCTAGTCTCTTCTATTAAAATTAAACTGATGAGGCAGGCTATGTGCTAAGGATTTATCAGCACGATACAAAATCCACATTACTCTTCATCTCCCTCACCTACCAGCACTGCCCCACCAAGCATGGCAACCACAAAAGAGGCATCTGCAGGTTCATTATCTAAACCAAATATTTGGCAGTGCTTCCCCCAGAACAGAAGGTCTGCCTCAGGGTAGGTGAAGCTTCTCTGGCTGTTCAGAGCAATCTCTCCTCTAACGGGTCACTGGCACTGAGCACCAGTTAAACTGTTTCACTGCTCTGCTAACTGCAAAGGAAGGAGGCCACAGGAAAAAAGAAACCCAGCCTCCAAAATGGCGATGCACTGAGTGATGGATGATGAATGGCAAGGCAACGTTTGCTTGCATTTCACTAGGCTCGCGAATCCTAAACAAGCAGTTCAATAGCCAGTTGCTTGTACGGAACATGTTTTAGGGTAGTTTTATTCGGCATAAAACGTACGTCACATACATTTTGCGGAGGTTCACCGCGTATACTAATCTACTGGTTCCAGGGCCAGAATTAGGTTTGATGAGGCCCTAAGCTACTGAAGGTAATTGAGCGCTTTATATGTCCAGCTGTACTTTGTCAACAACAAATTATCGCTTTTTTGTGTTGAATATATGATATACGCTAATTTATTAACCTGATAAGTATCTAAAGCCATTTGCACATAACAAACTATTTTATCCAAGTAATTGTTGAACTGAAATACAATTGAAAATGTACATCCAGGGTTTTTTCCTTAAATTTTTTTTGGGGGCCCTCAAGAGGGTGGGGCCCTAAGCTATAGCTTGTTTAGCTTATACGTAAATTTGACACTGACAGGTTCTATACCCCCCCCCCAGACAAACAACATGGCTGCTCAAACTTTCACTATATACCTTTGAACAAGGGAAAATATCTCATCCGCTCATAATTCAGGAGATATTGTTGAAACATACAGGTAGTGTCTAGAAACAGTTCCATTGCACAGAAAAGGAAGGATTCTAGTACAGTGGCAGAACAGATGCCTTGCATTTAAGAAGTCATAAGTTCAGTCCCTATCATCTCCAGAGAGGACGGGGAAGCCCTGTCAGAAAACCAGGAGACAGAGCTATTGTTGGTGTAAGCCAGCCTTCTGCAAGCTGGTTCTCTCCAGATGTTTTAGACTACAACTCCCATCATCCCCTGAGCATTGACGATGATGGCTGGGGCTGATGGGAGTTGTAGTCCAAACTTCTGGAGTACATCAGGTTAGGGAAGGCAGGAGTAGGCAATATTAATATTCAATGTCATGTACTTGACTTGCCCAGTACAACCAGGCAAACAACCTAATGCCCTCCCCAAATACAGTGGTACCTCGGGTTAAGAACTTAATTCGTTCTGGAGGTCAGTTCTTAACCTGAAACTGTTCTTAACCTGAAGTACCACTTTAGCTAATGGGGCCTCCCGCTGCCAGAGCACGATTTCTATTCTCATCCTGAAGCAAAGTTCTTAACCCAAGGTACTATTTCTGGGTTAGTGGCGTCTGTAACCTGAAGCGTCTGTAACTTGAAGCATCTGTAACCCGAGGTACCACTGTAATAGCTAGTCAAAAAGGCAGCAGACACCTCCCCAAATACCTCCCTAAACCAAGGCAAAAACCTAAATGATTCCGAGTCGCCTTCGAGAACCACTGCTGGTAGCCTGTTGACCCATGCACAAAGAGCCCTCGGCCCATCTGCTCCACCATTTGGAGAATTACGGATTTGACTCCCCGCTCGGGTCTGTCACATAAATGCGACCGTGGAGTTCCACTCAAGAAGCCGGCAGTTAATAGAAACACTGTCTTAATCCTATAAGTACTCCAAATACCATCCCCCTTTCAGACACTCGCAGAACCTCAGGAAACATTAAAAAAATTGCTCTTCATTTGTCCTCTTGCTCAGATCACAGAAGAGTCGGCTGAGAATACTGATTATTCCTTCTTTCTTTCAAGTGCTGGTACACCTACTGGCTGCTCAGGGCTGCTATATTCTCTTACTACTACCAATACAAATGAGCTATCTTGAGACGGCAATTGCTACTTTGGATTTACACCAGGGTTGATTGAGAAAAAGACTCCTGCTCCATGTGACTCACTCATTACGTCTGTAATGTAAGGTGGCTTCCAAAGAGATTACATATTATCCCAGATAAAGAAGGGTTTTAGTTACCCTACGGCATAATAATGGAGAAGGTAAAGGGACCCCTGACCATTAGGTCCAGTCGTGCCCGACTCTGGGGTTGCGGTGCGCATCTCGCTTTATTGGCCGAGGAAGCTGGTGTACAGCTTCCAGGTCATGTGGCCAGCATGACTAAGCCGCTTCTGGCGAACCAAAGCAGTGCACGGAAACACCATTTACCTTCCCGCCGGAGTGGTACCTATTTATCTACTTGCACTTTGACGTGCATTCGAACTGCTAGGTTGGCAGAAGCAGGGACCGAGCAATAGGAACTCACCCTGTCGTGGGGATTCGAACTGCCAACCTTCTGATCAGCAAGTCCTAGGCTCTGTGGTTTAACCCACAGCGCCACCTGCGTCCCTAATAATGGAGAAGCTGAAGCTCAACTCCTCAGTTACTCCTTAATTACAGAGTGATCATTGCTGCTGCCTGCCATAAGGGAACACAATGGACAGAAATACAAATTAATGCTAAGCGGCGTCACTAAGCAAGCAATTTTTGCTACAACTATAACATGCCTCCTCCTCAAAGTTGCACTGCATATTTATGAAAG